>NC_063334.1:118572243-118635154 GCF_021869965.1 Rhincodon typus
CTGAAACAACACTTAGTTAATTAGCTTTTCTTCGGTGATGTTGCTTAATGACATTTTTCTTTATGTGATGTGCGCTTTTATGCTTGTCCAGAATTTATTCTATTTACTAGACTTCACCGGACAAAGGAGCAGTGCTGTGAAAGCTTGTGATTTCAAATAAAAACCAAAAGAACTGTGGATGCTGTAAATCAGGAACGAAAACAAAGTTGCTGGAAATGCTCAGCAGGTCTGGCAGCATCTGTGGAGGAGAAAACAGAGTTAATGTTTCGGGTCCAGTGACCCTTCCTCATTCTGAAACGTTAACTCTGATTTCAAATAAACCCTGTTGGACTATAACCTGGTGTCGTGTGACTTCTGACTTTGTCCACCCCAGTCCAACACCGGCACCTCCACATTGTAGCATTTATTGTAGTTAATAAAAATGAGAAAAGACTTAGACTACAGGATGATATTAGACAGGCTGGTCAAACAGGCTGAACAAATGCAAATGGAACTTAATCCTGAAAAGTGTGATGTGATGCAATTGAAAACTCCAAGGGAGTACATGTCAAAATGTTAGGACCTTAGGAAGTACAAAGAATCAGAAGAACCTTGGTGTACATCTCCACAGATCCTTGAAGACAGCGGGACAGATAGATAGGTGGTTAAGAAGGCATATGGGATATTTGTCTTTATTAATCAAGGCTTTATATTCAAGAGCAGGGAACTTATGATGAGCTGTATAAGACATTGGGGTTAGAAGACAGCTGGAGCACTGTATGCTGTTCTAATCACCACACTATAGGAAATATGTCATTGAACAAGAGAGAGTGCAGAGGAGATTTACCAGAATGTTGCCTGGGCTGGTGCAATTCAACTATGAAGAGACACTAGATAGGGTGGAGGTGTTTTCCTTAGACCAGGGAAGACTGAAGGTGTGACCTGATTAAGATGCACAAAGATATGAGGGTATAGACAGGGCAGATAGGGAGGGAACATTTCCCCTTTGTCGAGGGGTCATTATGGGGGGAAGTTTAAGGTAAGGGGCAGGAGGTTTAGAGGGGACTTAAGTGCATTTTTGCACCTAAAGGGTGGTGGGTATCTGGAACTCACTGCCTAAAGGGATGGTAGAGGCAGAGGTAGAGGTAGACCATCAATTTAATTTAATTTAAGAATTATTTAGTGAGCAACTGAAACACCATAGCATACAAGCCTACATGCTAAGTACTGGAAAGTGGGCCTGGAATGAATAGTTGTTTGATCACTGGCATTGACACAATGGGCTGAAGGGCCTTTTGCCATGCTGTTAAATCTCTACAACTCTATCCCTAATTATACTTTGGCTTCCTAAGGTTATTTCAGAAGGTCATTATAGGTTAACCACATTCTGAGAGTCTGGAGTCACATGGATTGGACAACCTAACTCAGAGATCAAAATTGCACAAACGGAGCCACACTAGCTGACTCCTCAAGACAAGCAAAGATTCAAACATGAGGTAGTCCCCTCCAGACTATCCTAACATTCAGGAAGATCATTGTTATTCTGTATCAAAAGTCCATTTGCCTACCTGAACACACTAGCGCACTATTGAGGTAGCACTGCACTGGCAGAGGTGCTGTTTTTCAAATGGGTATTAACCTGAGATCCCTTGTACCTCTCAAGGGGATATAAAAGATCCCACATTATTACTTTAAAGAAATGTTTTCCTTGGTCAAATTTATCCCAAAATCAGCTCAGAAAAAACAGACATTCATTGTCACATTACTGTTTCAAGAGTTTGCTGTGCACAAATTAGTTGCAACATTTCAAACATTGCAACAGCAGCAATACTGCAAAAATACTTCCTTGCCTGTGGGACATGGTCATGAAAAGTGACATATAAATGCAAGCCTTTCTTAAATCCATATGCCTTGATACCTTCACCAAACAAAAATCCAGTCTTAAAAAAGATCAGATTGAAAACATAAGAACTGTTTTTATTGGCTTGTGAGTATAGGTCAAGGGGGTACAGACTTAAAATTACATCCAAATCTCTCCAGTATACAATCAGAAAACACATAAAGGGTGTCAGATGTTTGGAATTGTCTTC
This sequence comes from Rhincodon typus, assembly GCF_021869965.1. Classification (NCBI taxonomy): domain Eukaryota; kingdom Metazoa; phylum Chordata; class Chondrichthyes; order Orectolobiformes; family Rhincodontidae; genus Rhincodon; species Rhincodon typus. Next base: position 118,574,313 of record NC_063334.1, read on the forward strand.
TGCAAATGGCAGTTGTTGTTAAATCTGACATTGGTACTTTTATGTTAATCTAAAATATTAAGGCATAGGGGGTGAAGATGGATTTGGATTAGACACTGATAATTATCTCATTGAATTGCAGAATCTGCTCAAGGGCTAAATGGTTTCCTTCTGTTCCTATGTTCAGGCAATAGTTTCCTGGACAGAATGTTTATAATTTTCAAGACAAGAAACAGAAAATGGTGGAGAAACTCAGCAGATCTGGCAGCATCTGTAGCGAGAGAAACACAAAGTTTTGTTTTGTGACCAAACCTGCTGAGTTTCTTCAGCACTTTCTGTTTTTCTTTCAGATTTCCAGCATCCACAGTTGTTTGTTTTATTATAATTTTCAAGATCTTGTTTGAAGAAGGCAAGACAACTTTTGTTATTGATGGAACAGTGAGAGATGGATCTACCATTGTGGGAGGACCTATCCTGTAAACTAGCAAGTTGGATGGATTTAGTTGAGTGATATATAGCTTCTTTCATAGACACCTCAAAACATCATAAAGTAGGTAATGAAGTACTTTAGGATTATTAAATAACAACTGCTTTAATACAGGGAAACATAGCAGCCAATTTAAAATCTGCAAACTTGCAGAAGGAAAGCACAAGCATATAAATGATGAACGACTCTGTGTTGTGTGTTTATTGTGGGTTAAATGTTTGACAGGATAAGAAGGAGAACTCCCTGCCCTCTCTTGACGGGCATCATGCAATCTCTTACACCCAGCCAACTGAGATTCAGATTCATGTCTTTTCTGAAAGACGGAGACTCAGACAGTGAAAAGATCCAAGGAAGACATACATTTAAAAAGCAACTTTCACCAGCTCAACTCATTCCAGCTGTCCACTGTTGTAACGTGGGATAGTGCAATATCCCTTCAGCCAACTTACATGCTCCAAGAATCTACAGAGTGCAACTTGAAGCTGCAACACTTTAGATTCAGAAGTAAGACTACCACTGACTGAACCATGGCTGACGCTAACTGGAAATGCAAGACAATTTCAAATGTAAATTAATGTGATTCTTGTGATAGACTGCAAGACATGGCTTGTGAAAGGGAGTATTCTTCAGCTTGTCAACAGGAGAATTTAGCTTCAGGCATTTTAGTTGCTCCCAGAATGTTTTTTTTATTATTATTTGCTGTGGCAAAATCAAAGGGAGTTGCCTACATACTCACCTCAGAGAATGAACGTTGATGGCAAAAAAATTAATTTGTATAGTGGCATTTAAGAGTTCACAATGCCCCGAAGCAAATTTATAGTCAAAAAGGTATATTTGAAAGGTTGTAATACAGGAAACAAAGCAGCCAATTTATACACAGTAAGTTCTCCCAAACAGTAATTCTGTTTGTTTGAGGGATATGTAGTAACCAGAGAATTGCTGTTGGAAAAGAAATTGCCTTGCTATTGGGGCATGAGTGGGCTTGGAGAGATGGAGTAAGGGGAAATGACACAGTAAAAGCCAAGCAAGAGAAATGAACTTCAGGAGGAAATTTGTCACAAAATGAAAAAGCGGTTCAGCTTTAAGATCACATATTTTGCACAGCTCTCCCACAGCCCTCATAGTTGATAGTCATGTTCGCGTGTCCTAACCACTGTGAGTTTGTTGTATTAACTATGCCTGTTCTAGGGCTGTTGCAGGTCAAATAGTTTGTGGTGCTCATAGTTAGCTGCATATAAAATTAGGTCATGTCGCCACTCTACGTGCATTGGCCCGGCCAGTTGGAACTTTGTGCCAAATTGAGGGGTTTTGGCAATGCTTATCATAAAAGGGAAGAAAAAAAAGGCAACGCCAGGTTGTAACTTTCTCCAGTTGGATTTAACACTTGAAGAGCCACATTAACACATCAGCACTGTTAATACAGGCAGAGTATAACACTAAAAAACAATGCATTCACAATTAATGCACAATGCAGTTCTAGTGACTTTGAGTCAAGTATTTGGGACTGTGGTCCTCAGTGCATTCATATTATTCCTGCAGAATCTTCTTCATAAGCCAACACTGCAATGCTGTCACTGCAGTGCTGTGCAGGTACATTTTTCTGCCTATTTACTTAACATGAGTACCACAGTAAGTACAGTCAAAAAAGAATAGCTTATATTTACGTGAAACCTTTGGCTTCACAAAATAACTCATAAAAAAAAAGATTTATTGCATGATAACAATAAATACAACTACACGTGGTCAGGCATTGTGACCAGGTTCTTAATTTTATATTCAGTCATAGAATTTGGACCTCTTTCCTAGGTCTGCATTAATTGATGGTGGCGCAGTTAAGAGTTAACCATATTGATATAGGACCAGGGAAACACGTAGGCCCGACCAGGTAAGAATAGCAGGTTTCCTTTCTCAAAGACATTAGTGAAGTTGATTTTTTTTTACACAACAATTAACAAGCCTATGGTATGTTACTGGACCCGAAATGTTAACTCTGATGTCTCTCCACAGATGCTGCCAGATCTGCTGAAGTTTTCCAGCAATTTCTGTTTTTGTTTCTGATTTGCAGCATCCGCAGTTTTTTTTGTCGGTTTTTAGCCTATGTTAGCCTAGGTTCTGCATTGCAAATTCAGCGACATCACCACAATGACACCATCTCCTCCCAGATGCATCTGCTCCCTCCAAAATTTAGACTTGATTCCACCCACGTGCTGTGTGTGATATAAGCACAATGGGTGGAGCTTACATAATGTGAACACTAATCCCACTACTTTATACAACAAATGAAGCAGTCAGTGATCCACAGCAAGATCCAGTAGGCAGAAATAAGATAGCAACAATAAGTTTGTTTGATAAAAACCGATAGAACTGCGGATGCTGTGAATCAGGAACAAAAACAGAAGTTGCTGGAAAAGCTCAGCAGGTCTGGCAGCATCAGTGAAGGAAAAAAACAGAGTTAACGTTTCGGGTCCTGTGACCCCGTGTTGATTAGAGGAACAATGTTAAACCACACAACAAAACAGCATCTTCAAAGTGAGCACCCTTGCATCTACCTGAAGCTGTTGACGGCTATAGTTTAACATGGTGACAGCTCCAACAATGCTGCGTTTGGCCAGTGCTGCACTTGTGTGTGAGCCCAGATGTATGTGCTCAGATCCTGAAGTGGAACTTGGAATCCACAACTATTCAACGAGAAGACACCAGAGCAGAACCAAGCCATTCAGCCCACTGAGTCTGCTCCACCATTCAATGAGGTCATGATTGATTTGATAAGCCTAAACTCCATTTCCCTGCCTAACCCTTAAATCCCCTGGCGATTAAACAAAAATCCCTCTCAGCCTTGAATATACTTAATGACATGGCCTCATCAGCCCTCTACAGTAACCTTTTGACATGGAAGATGTTACACTGTAGATAAGAAGGTGATAAAGGGTAAGACTGGAACCAATCTTTGCACACACTGATGAGGTTTTATTTACAGTGGTACACATTATAAGCTTGTGCCCTCAAATCCAAAAACCATGGTTTCAGTCTGCTCTTAGGAACACAGGTGAATTCCAGTTGATGCACACCACCTAAACACATTTCAACATCCAATTACTGTACAATTAACAAGAGATGGGTCAAATTGATCCTGCTTTTTACCCGTGTCAGTCCTATGTGGGGTATGCTAGACTCATCTTTCACTTGTACCCACGGTAAATGTTTCAGGTTCGCTTGAGTGTCCCTGTTTTCAATGTTCCTATTAACTTTAACTAACAATCTATCACAAATAGTACCTTTAATAAAGTCTCCCAAGACTCTTCACAGGAACATAAATCGGACAGCATTGTCACTCAGCCAAACATCTACTTACAACAGTTATTTACATTTATAAACTGCCTTTAACATAGTAGCATGTCCCATGGTGCATCAAAGGAGAAATTTAACCAAAATCTGATAATGACCTCTCTAAAGAGGTTTAGGGTGGTAGGTCAAAAGTTTGGTAAAGGTTTATATTAGAAAGGTGGAGAAAGACGTAAAGGGGCAGAGAGGTTTAAAGAGTCAATTCCAGAACATTTGGACCAGGCAGCTGAAAGCTCGGATGCTGATGTTGGTTAGGGATGCTCAAGAGGCCAGGATTAGATAAGCATAGTTATCTTGTGGGGATGAAGAGATTCCTGACGTAGGGAGGAGTGAGGCAATGAAGAGATTTGGAAACAAAGATGAGAATTTTTAAAATCAAGATGTTGCTTAACCAAGAGTTCATGCAGTTCAAGAGCATAGTGGTAATATATGAACAGAACAGAATAATAGAAGGACACAGGCAACAGAAGTTTACAGAGAGAAGAATGTGGGAGCGCAACCAGGAGCAACGCATTGGATAGCTGATTCTGAAAGTGATCAACAGCAGACGAACTGAGACAGGGTCAAATTCAGACAATTCACCAAATATCTTTCAACAGGCCTTTCAAACCCCCAACCTCTACCACCTGGAAGGACAAGAGCAGCAGATACAGTGAAAGAACATCATTCCAAGTCACACATTTTTCTGACTTGTAACTACATTGCCATTCCTTTACTGTCACTAAGTCAAGATCGTGGAGCTCCCTACCTGAGCAGATTGGAAATGACCCATGGATGTCAGCAATAGGTTTGAGTTATCAGGAAAGGCTGGATATTCAATGACTCTAAAAACATTAAACTACAACTGTCTTTACCTTCCTGTTTGTGCAGACACCCTTTTAAACTTTATTACCTGTGTTTGTGTGTCTGTGTTTGATGTCACGTTTTCTTATTTTTCTCAGGTTTGATAGATAATAAAGCTCCACTCTCTTCCACTCAAAAAAAAGGCTTGGAATTGGCTTTCCTTTATTTTCGGTCTGGTAAACTAAGTTTAATTGGAAGTTGACAGCTCCATGCCGATAAATAAATAAAAATATTTGTCGTGATGATTTAAAAGGGGAGGGGAGCTGAACATTCCTCCTCACTCGGTCGCTATGAACCATCGTCTGCTTGGAGAACCATTTCAAAGTGAAGATTTAAAACTCTCCCTCCTCGTCATGCCCCCATACCAGGCTGTGCCCGAGCCCCAAGGCCCCCAAAGCCAGCCTATGGTACTTCTTTGCCCATTCATCATTATGAACCATATAAAAGCAATTAACTATATATTAATAATTTTAAAAGCTTTCAAAAATTCATTGCTTTTCACTTGTCACAAACTAGTAAAAATGTCAACCATTTAGACCCTTTAAAGTAACAATAGCAGAAACTGGAAACATTTGAAACTGTTTAACCTTGTGTAAGTAAAGACTCTGCAAAAGGGTCCTGTTATGGCACAGTGATAGTGTCCCTACCCCTGGACTGGGAGGCCCACATTCAAGTCTTACCTGCTCGAGGGGTGTGGAATAACATCTCTGAACTGGCTGATTAGGAAAAATAGGTTAATTTAAAAAATTAAGTATTCTGCAACTGACAAAAGAGATGAGGAAAGCCAGAGCTATAACTGAGAAAAATTTCCCTGTGGCTCATCTGTTTCAATAAACTAATGGATGCCTCAGTTCTCAGCCCAGGATCTATAATAGATGATCCTGGAATACTGGACAGTTTTAGCTCATGTCAGCAGGATCCCATAATGTTTATGTGTTCCAACCAGGTCTATCCATGTTTCAAATTTGCACCCTTTGAACGTAAGGGAGTGGAGAGAGGACATGGTAAGATGGTAAAATGGTAAGATGGGCAGGAGAGATTAATAGGTTCTGGGAGGCGCTAGGGTTTCCAAAGTGTGGCTGAAGATGTGATTGAGCAATCTGAAGTGCTACAACATAGAACAGTACAGCAAAGGAACAGGCCATTCAACCTACCATATCTGTGCCGACTGTGATGCCATTCTAAACTAATCCCATCTGCCTGCACATGGTCCGTATCCTTCTATTCCCAACCTGCTCATGTGTTTGTTCAAATACCTCTTAAACATTGCTATGGTATCTGCTTTCACCACTTCTCCTGGCAGGCACGTTCCAGGCATCTCCCGCCTTCTATGTAAAAAAACTTGCCTGCACATCTCGTTTAAACTTTTCCCACACATCTTAAGCCAATTGGTATTTGACATTTACGCCATGAGTAAAGACTCCAACAATCCACCCTAGCCACACCTCTCATAATTTTCCATACTTCTACTAGGTTGGCCCTCAGCCTCCAAACCTCTAGTGAAAACAATCCAAGTTTGTCCAACCTCTCCTTATAGCTAATACACTCCAACATCCTGGTAAATTTCTTTTGCATCCTCTCAAAAGCCTTCACATCTTTTCTATTTTTTGGCTGCCAGAATGGCACACAGCACTCTAATTGTGGCCTAACTAAAGTTCATAGAGCTGTAACATGACTTGCCAACTTTTATATTCAATTCCCCAACCAATGAAGGCAAGCATGCCATATACCTACTCTACTACCTTATCCACTTGTGTTGCCACTTTCAGGGAGCTGTGGACTTGGATATCAACTATCCTAAGTGTCCAACCATTTACTGTATACTTTCCTCGTGCATTTGACATCCCAAAATGCTTCACCTCACACCTGTCCAGATTAAATTCCATCTGCCATTTCTCTGACCAAACTTCCAGCTGATCCATGTCCTGCTGTATCCTTTGACTACCTTCCTCACTATTCACAATTCCACCAATTTTTGGGTCAGACCACCTACATTTTTGTCCGAATCATTTGTATCTATTACAAACAACAGAGGTCCCAGCACTGATCCTTGCAGAACACTAGTGGTCACAGACATCTAATCAGAAAATGTCACTCCACAACTCCTCTCTGTCTTCTGTGGCCAAGACAAATTTGTATCTTAATTTGCCAACTCACCGTGGATCCCATGGGACTTAATCTTCTTGTCAAATGCTTTGGTAAATTGCATGCAGACAACATCCATTGCCCTATTGTCATCAGTCATCTTCATCACTTCCTCAAAAAACTCAATCAAATTTGTGTGACAAGACCTCCCACTCACAAAGTCATGCTGACTATCCCTAATAAATCAATTCATTTCCAAATTCAAGTAAATCCTGTCTCTAAGAATCTTCTCCAATAATTTCCCTACCACTGATGTAAGGCTCACCAGCCTATAATTTCCTGGATTATCCATTTCGCCCTTTTAAACAAAGGAACAACAAAGGCTTCTCTCCAGTCTTCTTACTCATGGCTAAACAGGATACAAAAATCACTGTCAAGGTCCAGAATCAATCCCCTTGCCTTCGTCAGTATCCTGGGATAGATCCCATCAGGCCCTAGAGGCTGATCTACATTAATGTTTTTCAAAACACTCAACACCTCCTCCTTCGTAATATCAACAAACCCCAGAATGTCAACATACCTCACCCTAATCTTATCATCATCCATGTTCTTCATCTAAGGACCTCACCCACTTCCACTGGCTCCAAGCATAAATGTCCTGTTTTGTCCTTGAGTGGACCTATGCTTTCCTTAACGACTCTCTTGCTCCTTATATAAGTATAACATACCTTGGGATTCTCCTTAATCTTACTTGTCAAAGACATTTCATGGACCCTTTCAGCCCTCCTAATTCCTTGTTTAACTTCTTTTCTGTTTTCTTTATATTCCCCAATGACCTTGTCTGATTTCAGCTTCCAATATGTATGCCTCCTTTTTGACTAAACTTTCAGTGTCTCTTGTCATCCATGGTTCCCGAATTTTGCCACCCTTATCTTTTATTCTCACAGGCACATGTTGGTTCTGAATTCTGATCTACTGGCCTTTAAAAGACTCCCACATATCAGATATGGATTTACTCTCATTATCTGTCCCCAGTCTAATTTCTCCTGTTCCTGCCAAATATTGTTGTAATTAGCCTTCCCCCAGTTTAGCACTTTCACTCAAGAACCAGTGTTATCTTTATCCATTACTATCCTAAAACTTATGGAATTATGATCACTGTTCCCAAAATGCTCCCCAACTGAAACTTCAATCACCTGGCCAGGCTCATTCCCCATTATAAGATCTGGTACAGCTGCTTCCCTAGTTGGACTATTCATATACTGTTTCAAGAAACCCTCCTGGATGCACCTAACAAATTCTGCCCCATCTAAGCTCCTGGCACTAAGGGAGTCCCAGTCAATACTGGGTAAGTTAAAAATCACTCACTACAATAACCCAAACAGAATGTAGTGTGAGAGAGAGAGAGACACAAGAGGAGCATTGTGGGAGTTTGTGTACTGGCAGCATACTTTTGAATTAAACAGTATTCTGGTCCTAAATTGTGGTCAATTGAAGTTATTTGCTGGGTTTCTTAAAAAGTGCCACTCCTCCCAAGTCACCTTCTCCACTTTTTTTTTCTATTCATTTTGTGGGATGTGGGCATGGCTGGCTGGCCAGCATTTCATGCCTATCCCTAGTTGGCCTTGAGAAGGTGGTGGTGAGCTGCATTCCTCCTGCTGTGGGTTGCCCCACAATGCTATTAGGGAGGGAATTCCAGGATTTTGACCCAACGACAGTGAAGGAATGATGATATATTTCCAAGTCAGGATGGTGAGTGACTTGGAGGGGAACTTGGAGGTGATGGTGTTCCCATATACTTACAGCAGATGCTATTTTTTGGATAGTTGTGCAAAGTGGAAAAGGAGAGATTTCCCAAAACGAACAGTGTGAGTAAGGCACAGTTAAGGTGAAAACACTAGTGTTGCTCAAAACACAGCTGGACCTTGAAACAAATCAAATAACTTCTGCTCGTTGTCCTCTACATTCTCAGCCTTTGTCAGTTGTATCTTATAGGAGCTCCTATCAACCTGTTTAAACTCACTAACTACAGGTGTGGCAATTGTTGATTAATAAGCCACAGTGTAATTTTATCTGGAAGGTATTTGCTTTACATAATGTCAATGAAATTGTGTTTCTTATTTCATTTATAGTTTCAACTTTCAGCTGTTGGCCAATCACAATTTATGAGCTTCCCTGAGATTCATAGCTAATGACACATCAGGCCCCCTTCATAAGTTGCAAGAATTAGTTGTATTTGTGTGAACCAAATGTTTTATTTCTCATTCAAACAAGTGTATCACCAAAATTTAGGGCCCATCCCTAATTTTCCTCGAGAAGGCAAAGCTGAGTCACCTCCTTGAATACAACTCAATGGATTCTTGGGCCATTTCAGAGAGAGGTTTAGAGTCAACCACAATGCTGTGGGTCTGGAGTCATATGTAGATCAAGAACGAAAGGTACATTTGCTTTCCTAAATTGTGTTCATCGTGGGTTTTAATAACCAACATGGTAATGCTAGCCTTTTAATTTCTATAATGTTAAATGAATTTAAAGTTATTCCAAGCTCTATTCAGTTACAGACTGTGGCTGTTGCATTCATTGCACATCCCTAATTGCCCAGAGGGTAGTTAAGAGGCAGGCACATTGCTGTGGGTCTGGAATCACATCTAGGCCAGACCAGGTAAGGATGGCAGATTTCCTTCCCTAAAGGATATTAGTGAGCTAGATGGAATTTTCCAGATAATCAACAAAAGTTTCTTGGTCACAATTAGGCTCTTAATTCCAAATTGTTTCTATTAAACTAAATTCAAATTCAGGGCTGAATTTGAACCAGGTGTCCAGAGCATTAACTGAGTGTCTGGATTAATAGCCACTCAATAATACCACCAGTCTGTCACATCTTATCAGGTTTTGTAGCATTTGAACGTGGACTGCTTCAGTATTGGAGAAGTTGCAAATGATGATGAACATTATGCAATCATTGGCAAACATTCCCACTTCTGACTCTACGATGGAGGGAAGGTCAGAATTGATGAAATTGCTGAAGGTGGTTGGGCCTAGGACATACCCTGAGGAACTCTTGCAGAGATGTCCTGGAGCTGAGATGACTGACCTCCAAAAACCACGACCATCTTCCTATGTGCCAGGTGTGACTCCAACCAACAGAAAAGTTTTCCTCTGATTTCCATTTCTTCTGTTTTGCTAGAGCTCCTTGATGCCACACTCAGTCAAATGTAGCCTTCTGTCAAGGGAAGTCACCCTCATTTCCCTCCAGTTCAGCTCTTTTGTCCATGTTTGAACCAAGGATGTAATGAGGTCAGGAGTTGAGTGGTCCTGGTGGAACCCAAATTGGGCATCACTGAGCAGGTTATTTCTGAGCAGGTGCTGCTTGATACCACTGTTGATGACACCATCCTTCACTTTACTGATGATGGGGCAGTAATTAACCAAGTTGGATTTGCTCTGCTTTTTGTGTGCAGGACATACCTGGGCACATTTCCAAATTTCCTGGTAAATGCCAGTGTTGTAGCTGTACTGGTGATGGCTTGGCTCAGGTCACAGCTAGGTTCTGGTGCACAAGTCCGTAGTACCATTGCTGGAATGTTGCCAGGGCCCACAGCCTTTGCAGTATCCTGTACTTTCAGCCTTATTTTGACATCATGTGGTGGGGTGAATCAAATTGGCTGAAGACTGGTATCTGTGACATTGGGGACCTCCAGAGGACACTGAAATTGATTGTCCACTTGACATTTCTGGCTGCAGTTGTGAATGCTGCAGACCTATCTTTAGCGCTGATGTGCTGGGCTGTCTTTTTATGCTTGAGCTAAATTCAGGGCTACACATTAAGTGCCTGCTTTGATAGATGCGAAAGTGAAAAGCAAAATTCGAAATATTGTAATGCTGAATAGTTCAAGTGGAGTTCAACACGAGCATTATCCACAGAAACACTTACTCAATCAGGAATAATTTATAAAATCCAAAACCTTCCTGCCAGCTCGAAAGCATTGACTAAGATAATTGTGATTTTCATTGGGTAATATGAGTGGCATATTAATATAGAATGAGGTTAAAATAAATGCATTTTTTTTAAAAAAAGGAAGTCTCTATGGTAGGAATCTGCTGCTACAACATAGGAAATGTCAAATGGTTTTCCTTTAATTTATCTATTAATGGGATGTAGGTGTTAGCGGCAGCATTTTTACCACCCCCCCCCCCACCCCCCATCCCTTTAATCTAAGTGCCTTGTTAGTCCATTTCAGAGAGTATTTAAAAGCCAACCACATTACTGTGTCTGTACATGTATGCCAGACCAGGTAAAGACAGCAGACCTCCCTCCCTGAAGGACATTAGCGTGTCTGATTGTCAATGTGAGACCAGCTTTCAATTCTATATTTGATAAACAGCCTTTACTGACCTTTCTATTCTTCTTGAAGCTCCGGTACCCTTTAATATTCAGGACCCCCAACCCTTGTCATCCTGCAGTTGTGACACTCTAATGGCACTACCAATTTGTTGACTCATTTATGATTAACTGTTGGCATATTTTTAGGTTTCCCTCTCTCTCTCTCTTTCTCTTTCCTCTCTCTCTTCCTGCTATTCTCTGACCCTCATTCCCTATATCACTATTTTACCATTTCAAACGAAACAAAGTTCTTTAGTTAATCCCCTGTGTCATTAGATTTCCCCGAGAAAATTACAACTGTGGCAATGAAGGTCCATTAGGTATTGTTATTGTTTTGGAACTTGGGTTCTAACATGGAAAAATGATGTATGGCTTCAAGTTTGCCCTGTGTTCCTGCACTGCATTCATGAGGAAACACCATCAATTTAGATTCATTTTAGATTTGTTCTTTCAGTGGTGCTGAAATTTGTTGGCACATGCGTTTATTTGACTGTTTGAGGTGAATAGTTCAATGCATCAGAAACAAGGGTAGAAAAGGCAAAAAAAATTGCCCTTGTCTTGCGAATAACAGAAAGACAGAACCATCCATAACATCAGGCAGCATGAGAAAGTTCCGTGGGAGCAAAAAAGTTGCAGTTAGTCCAGCAATCTCCAAAAAAAATCAGGACTGGGGAAAGAGTCCTGAATGGCTCGGGAGAAAACTCACAAAGCAGAAAACTGCTTTAGATATGAAACACCTGTGCGTTTGCCCTGAAAGTTTATACGGATCATTAACAATTAAGCTCCAGAATTCAATTACAGCCATGCCAACTGATCAAAGAACTTTAAAACGGAGACATGGTGACTGGGTGTGCTGTAAGGCTGTTGTTGAGGGTAAAAGAGTTGAATCTTTATTCTTGATATCTGTGAGAAGGCTGTTTCATACAGTTCTTACCAAGTGTAAAATATTGTTTGTGCCTTTTTGTGTGTCACAAATTTTGATATACCTTCGTTAAAATTACATCGGCTGCCTCTTGTGAATGTGATCGGTGACTAACCACAAAGTTAAATTAACTGCAAAAATAAAACTTTTAGTCTATCAAACCAGGTCACACTTTGGGGTCTGACTTTTCCTGTATTACCATCAGGTGAGATCATAACACTGCTCTTCTAACAGCTGGCCCTGCCTTCAGTGAACTAAATACATCAATCATTTAGAAATGGGAAAGTACAAGATACAGTCATAGAGTCATAGATCCTTACAGCACAGAAACACACCCTTTGGTCCTACTCATTCATGCCGACCAGATACCCTAAATAAATCTAGTCCCATTTGACAGCATATGGCCCATATCCCTCTAAACCCTTCCTATTCATATACCCATCCAGATACCTTTCAAATATTGTAATTGTACCATCATCCACCACTTCCTCTGGCAACTCATTCCATTCACGCACCACCCTCTGCATGGACGAATTGCCCCTTAGGTCCCTTTTAAATCTTTCCCGTCTCACCCTAAACACATGCCCTCTAGCTTTGGACTCTGCTACCCTGGGGTAAAGATCTTGTCTATTCACCCTATCCATGCCCTGCATGATTTTATAAACCTCAATGAGGCCACTCCTCAGCCTCCAAGGGAAAATAGCCCCAGTCTATTCAGCCTCTTCCTATAGCTCGAACCCTCCAACCCAGGCAACATTGTCGTAAATTTTATTCTGAACCCTTTCAAGTTTCACAACATCCTTCCTATAGCCGGCAGACTAGAATTGAATGCAATATTTGAAAAGGGGCCTAACCAATGTCCTGTACATGTGCAACATGACCTACCAACTCCTATACTCAATGCACTGACCAATAAAGACAAGAGACGTGCAGAGAAGTAGATGAAATAGATGGACTAGTATTAGGCAACAAGGGTTCATTGAATTGTCTGTCAATTGTGATGGTAAGATTAAAGTCAGATATATCTCTGAATACCATTCATTTTAGCATTTAGTCTTTATAAGGAATACACAGTGTTATAAAAAGGTCAAGCCTGAAGACAGTTATGATCCTGCCTTCTCCTCAATCAATCTGTCTTGAACTGAAACACATGGATGTGGCCATAAAACCATTTGACAGTAGAATACTACAGCTTCTGTATGACTTGATATTTATTTATTCATGGGATGAGGGCATCACTGACTGTGCCAACATTTATTGCCCATCCCTAATTGCCCAGAGGTCAGTTATGAGTCAACCACATTGGTCTGGAGTCACATGTAGGCCAGACCAGGTAAGGATGGCAGTTTCCTTCCCAAAAAGGCATTAGTGAACCAGGTGGGTTTTCCCCAACAATCAGCAATGGATTCATGGTCATCGCTAGACTCTTAAATCCAGATTTTTATTGAATTCAAATTCTACCATCTGCTGTGGCAGGATTCAAACCCAACTGCCCAAAACATTATCTGGGTCTCTGCATTAACGGTCCAGCAATAATACCACTCGGCCATTGCCTCCCCATTGGCTGATGATGTTAAATTGCCTTTACTTTTACAGATGCTGTAAATCTCCAACATCCTCTGTGTATGGTAATTGGGCTGGAAAGTGTGCCATCTAGTGGCACCATACTTCGTGCAACAACAACAATAACGACATAGGAAGAGGAAAATACTGCAAACACTGTCAATCTAAAATAAAAACAGAATGTGCTTGAGAAACAGAGGCTGTCTCTGCCAATTATTGTCATCTAATTCAGCTTGGGATTGGTGTTGTTAGAGACTGCAGGGACTGGCTGTCAGTAAATATTATCTCTTATTATGCATCGTCTTCTAACTATATATCAGACAAGACTTTATACGAAGCTTCTGGACAGAAGCATTTCCCAATAGTTCTGGTAGTTACATCAACTTAGATCATTCATGTAGATTATCTTCTTTACATATCAACAAAAACACTGTACACCACATTGCCCCCAAATCTTTGACTATATTTTGTACATTATTTACATTAGCTTACATTCTGCAGGTCTGGGAAAACCTGTGGGAAGAGAAACAGAATTGATGTTGCAAAACCAAAGGGTGAGAGAGTAAAGTCACGAGTTTTATGCTGTCCCATTCAATTTGAGATGTGAAATCTGTTGCTTTCTGCACAACACGATATCGTATTTAATGTAGTATAACTCACCTCAAGATGCTGCCCACGAACGTTATAGGTAAAATTTGACACCATTTATAAAACATAAGATTTGACACCAACATGAGATTAGGATAGATGACCAAAATCTTGGTCAAAGAGGTACATTGTAAGGTGCAACTAGAGATGGAGGAGCTTAGGGAATGAATTCCAGAGCTCAAGAGTCTTGACAAGTGCAATCCTGATGAGCAAAGGTGGAGTGATTAACATCAGGAGAGAATGAGAGACCATAATTGGAGGTTCACCAGGTTGGTAGGGTACTGGGGAGTGTTGGCAAACAGAGACCTCAGACTGTAGGTTCATAGTTCCTTGAAGGTAGAGTTAGAGGTAGACAGGTGGTTGGTATAGTTGCTTTTATTGGTCAATACATTGAGTATAGGAGTTGGAAGGTCATGTTGCGACTGTACAGGATATTACTTGGGCCACTTTTGGAATACTGTGTTCAATTCTGGTCTCCCTGCTTTAGGAAAGATGTTGTGAAACTTGAAAGGGTTCAGAAAAGATTGGCAAGGATATTTCCAGGGTTGGAAGGTTTGAGCTATAGGGAGAGGCTGAATAGGCCGGGACTATTTTCCCTGGAGGTCGGAGGCTGATGAGTGACCTTACCGAGATTTATAAAATCATGAGGGGCATGGATAGGGTGAATAGCCAAGGATTTTTCCCAGGGTAGGGGAATCCAAAACTAGAGTGCATAGGTTTAAGGTGAGAGGGGAAAGATATAAAAAGGACCTAATAAGCAACATTTTCATGCAGAGGTGGTGAGCTGCCTAAGGAGGGGACTGAGCCTAGCATAATTACAACATTTAAAAGGCATCTGGATGGGTATATGAATAGGAAGGGTTTGGAGAGATATGGACCAAATACTGACAAATGGGACTCGACTAATTTAGGGTATCTGGCTGGCACGGATGAGTTGGACCGAAGGGTCTGTTTCCGTCCTGTACAATGCTATGTTTCTATGAATCTGTGACTTTGCAGGTTTGTAAGGCTGGAGGAGATTACAAAAACAGGGAGGGACGAGGGCACAAGGGAATTTGAAAAGAAGGACAAGAATTTCAAAATCGAGCCAAAAGTGAGCCAATAAAGGTGAAGTAAAGGCAATAAAGCAATGATGTGATGGATGAATGGACTAGCTGCAGGCTAGGACATGGAACATGGAGCTTTGAATGGGCTCACACATATGGTGGGTACAAGGTGGGGAGCCACCCAGCAGAGCTTGGGAATTGTTGCACCTGGAGGTAAAAGGCACAAATGATGGTCTCAGCAGTCAATGAGCTGAGGCAGTGGGAGAATGGGTTGATGTTATGAAGGCACAGGTAAGTTGTCTTGGGGAGGGAGAGGATGCGGAATTAGAAACTCACCCCAGGGTCAAATAGAAACATCAAAAGCAGTAAATAATAGCCCAAAATGGATTTCATGAGGGGCAGCAGCATGGTGACTGTTTACAATAATCTTTATTTGTGTCTCCAACTACACATCAATTTGTATGCAAAATCTCTCACACCCAAAACCCACTGCCCTCTTGCTGTTTATGAGTTAGGGCTCCTGAGTTCAACAAGTAACCACCATTGGCATTGGACTAAATTATATGTAAAAGTAACACGTCAGACCAATAATGTAGGCTAATCTACCTAGTGAGATATATTTAAAGATATAATAACATACAGAAGCAAAGAAGTGATAATAAGCAAAATTATATGTGGCATATATAGACTGAGTTGACCATATATATAGAAAAAGCAGATTACCTAAACCGTGAGTAACAATTAGCCACGACCATATCAAATGATGGAGTAGGTGCAATAACCTGAATGACTTACTCCCTTTGCTAACCTGGTGAGATCTTAGGCATGGTCTGTAGATAATGATTTATGTGAATCACTTAGTAGGAGAAAGGAAACTAAAGATATTGAAAACAGTTGGAGGTTTTAGGGCATTTTTCTTCTTCAAAGATCAAACTGCTTGTTTTCAATAGTCAGACAATCAAAATGTTAGAAGACTAAGCGGATCAGGTAAAAATGACAGCCCAGACTCTGCAATTTGAGTTTGGGGGTGTTGGATGGGGGAGGGGAGGGGAGGGGGTAATAAGTGACCAGCCAGGATGAACTCAGGGAAGATAAAATGGTCTGAGGAAGTAAGCAGGCCCGGCATCGAGAAATGTTCAAGAATGAAGCATTCCTTTGGCATTTGCCTCCAACCTCCCTTTCTCCCACATGTCTTCCCCTCCATCACTTGTCCCATTCCCCATCCAGGACTAGCCATGCCAGATTATGTCTACACTTGCCCCTCCCCCAACCCGATGCCTCTCCATGAGCCCTACAGCTCCCTGCGCTAAAAGTAGCCACTGCCTTACCATCCAACCCTCCCCCAATACTTTCCTCCAGCCACACCAACACCCAGATCAACAGGTTTCCATGGGTTTATTATCATAGGGAATCAGGCAGGTACATGTATAATCCTCCCCGGGGGTCATAAGGCTTTGGGGATGATATACTACTTCTGACAAGATTGTGACTTCAAGTTGTCAACACAGGACCCAGGGTGACACCCCTCCGTGCAGGTCCAAAGGTGAGCTACACTGTTGGCTAAACCATCTACCCTGTCCAGTGGAAGTAAGAAGATCCCACTGCATTATATTGGAGGAGAAATAGGAAGCCTCCCTCTCGTGCCCTGACCACTGGCCCAGAAAGTTTATGATCATATTGGTGGGATCTTACAGTGCTTACCTTTGCTGCTGCATTGCCACTGTGATTACACTTTGAAGGTGCTTTATTGGATAAAATGCACTATTTGTAGTGAAAGGTGCTATGAAAATGCAATCCTTTTGTGGGCCGTGACGAGGACCAGCAAAGACACTTTCCCTGCCTATCCCCCACTCCCATCCAAAAAGAACGAGAGTATCTGACAACTGGGTCTCGGGATTAATAGTCTAGCAATAATACCAATGGACCATTGCCTCCCCTCTGCTCAAGTTGAAAAAAAAACAACCATATAGCTGCCAGCCCATTTTTTTTTGTTATTGGGATATGGGTGTCACTGATGGGACCAGTATTTATTACCCGGCCCTAAATACCCACGGGGCATTAAGAATCAACCACATTGCCGTGCGTCTGGAGTCACATGTAGTCCAGGCTTGGTGAGGATGGCAGATTTCCTCCCCTAAAGGGCATTGGTGAATCAGATGGATTTTAACAGTAATTGACAGTGGTTTCACAGGAGGCAGGAAGTCTGGGTTCAAATCCTACCTGCTCTATCTCTGAACAAGTGGATTAGAAAACATCCTTTGCTCCAGATTTTTATTGAATTCAAAATTCACCATCAACCATGGTGGGATTCAAATCCATGTGGCCTAGAATGTTGGCCTGGGGTTCTAGATTTCTCTTCCAGTGACATTCCCACTACACCAGTAGCTCCTCATGCAAGAATGGAACTCCATTCCCAGCTTGTCTGTGGCTCAAACCAAATATGAAGCAAGAAGATGCCTCAATGATGGAAGAGCCCAGCACATCAGTGCAAAACATAAGGCTGAAGTATTCGCAGCAGTTTTCAGCCAGAAGTGCCGAGTGGATGATCCATCTCAGCCTCCTCCAGTGGTCCCCAGCATTACAGATACCAGTCTTCAGCCAATTCAATTCACTCCACACGATATCAAGAAATGGTTGGAGACACTGGATACTGCAAAGGCTATAGGCCCTGACAACATTCCGGCAATAGTACTGAAAACTTGTACTCCGGAACTTGCCGCTCCCCTAGCCAAGCTGTCCCAGTACAGTAACAACACTGGTATCTACCCAGCAATGTGGAAAATTGCCCAAGTATGTCCTGTACACAAAAAGCAGGACAAATCCAACCTGGCCAATTACCGTCCCATCAGTCTACTGTCGATCGTCTGTAAAGTGATGGAAGGTGTCACCAACTGTGCTATCAAGCAGCGCCTGTTCAGCAATAACCTGCTCAGTGACGCCCAGTTTGGGTTCCGCCAGGGCCACTCAGCTCCTGATCGCATTACAGCCTTGGTTCAAACATGGACAAAAGAGCTGAATTCCAGAGGTGAGGTGAGAGTGACAGCCCTTGATATCAAGGCTGCATTTGACGGAGTGTGGCATCAAGGAGCCCTAGTAAAACTGGAATTAATGGGTATCAGGGGGCAAACACTCCGATGGTTGGAGTCATGACTGACACATAGGAAGATGGTCGTGGTTGTGGGATGTCAATTATCCCAGTTCCAGGACATCTCTGCAGGAGTTCCTCAGGGTAGTGTCCTAGGCCCAACCATCTTCAGCTGCTTCATCAATGACCTTCCCTCCATCATAAGGTCAGAAGTGGGGATGTTCGCCGATGATTGCACAATGTTCAGCACCATTCGTGACTCCTGAGATACTGAAGCAGTCCATGTTCACATGCAACAAGATCTGGACAATATCCAGGCTTGGCTGACAAGTGGCAAGTGACATTCGCGCCACACAAATGCCAGACTACGACCATCACCAATTAGAGACAATCTAACCATCACCTCTTGATATTCAATGGTTTTACTATCACTGAAACCTCACTATCAACATCCTGGGGGTTATCATTGACCAGAAACTCAACTGGACCCACCACATAAACACAGTGGCTACAAGAGCAGGTCAGAAGCTAGGAATACTGTGGCGAGTAACTCACTTCCTGACTCCTCAAATCCTGACCATCATCTACAAGGCACAAGTCAGGAATATGATGGAATGCACCCCACTTGCTTGGATGAGTGCAGCCCCAACAACACTCAAGAAGCTTGACACCATCCAGCCCACTTGATTGTCACCACATCCACAAGCATCCACTCCCTCCATCACTGATGCTTCAGTAGCGCCAGTGTGTACTATCTACAAGATGCACTGCCGAAATTCACCAATGATCCTCAGACAGCTCCTTCCAAACCCACGACCACTTCCATCTGGAAGGACAAGGGCAGCAGACATATGGGAACACCATCACCTGCAAGTTCCCCTCTAACACACTCACCATCCTGACTTGGAAATATATCACCATTCCTTCACTGTTGCTGAGTCAAAATCCTGGAATTCCCTCCCTAATGGCATTGTGGGTCAACCTTGCAGCGGTTCAAGAAGGCAGCTCACCACCACCTTCTCAAGGGCAACTAGGGATGGGCAAGAAATGGTGGCCAGCCAGCGACGCCCACATTCCCCAAATGAATAGAAAAAAGAGAACAAAAAACCAGAATACCGTTCAAATGGAGAAAGACTGTAGAACACAGCTAGACTGAGGGAGCTGAGTATTCTTGAAGTTGAATCACATAACGTTAGAATTTGAGTACAGCAAATAATTAGAACTAGAACTAGAATTAGAATTAGAATTAGCTTTACTGTCACATGTGCTGACATGAGTACAGTGAAAAGTTTACAAATCACCACTTACTGCGCCATCTTAGGTACCAAGGTACCCAGGTACAGATTCTTAAGTACAAATTCTTAAGGGAAAAAAATTAGAAAAATAAAGATATAAAACATCCAGCATAAATCAGAAAAATAGAGAAATAGTCCTTTCAACGCAGACCCTGCTGGCTTCATCTTGAGGACAGGAGTCTGAACTCAGCCTGAGGCTGTACATTCGAGTGCACACTGAGGCCGGGAGTTTCAGGCCATGCTGAGGCCGGGAGTTTGAGACCGTGCTGAGGCCAGGAGTTTGAGATCGTGCTAAGGCCAGGAGTCCAAGTCCAAGCTGAAGCTGGGAGTTTCAGTCCACACTTTGAAAGTGCTCCATCGGCTAACATGCACTAAATGTAGTGAAAGGTCCTAGGAAAGTGCAGTTCTTTTGTGGGACATGATGAGAACCAGCAAAGGCACCTCCCCCGCCAATTCCCGAGCCCGTCCAAAAAGGAAAGAGAGTATCTGACAACTGCAAAGGTCTGAGAGAGGTTCCCTGCCAACGTCCTCACAAGGTTTCTCACACTCACTCCATCAGCACAGCTTCTCGGTCTTCGTTAAAACAGACCACTGGATCTTTAATCCAGCCTCCTGTGGGAAAATCCACACAGGATTAGCTGGGCACCCATCAGGATGTGTGCCAGAAGATGGTGGGTACCCTTCTTTAAGAGAAAGTACCATTCTCTCATCAACAGGACATATAGCAAAACGAGTCACAGTGACACTGGATTTCCCCAGGAGATACCACGGTGGTAAACAGCTGCTCAATTCAAAATACAACTGTGTCACTGCTGGTCCATTTTTTTGGTTATCAGGATGTGGGTGTCACTGACTGGACCAGTATTTATTACCCATCGCTAATTACCACAGGGCATTAAGAATCAACCACATTGCTGTGGGTCTGGAGTCACGTGGAGCTGAGACCAGGAAAGGACAAAGATTTCCTCCTCTAAAGGGCATTAGTGAATCAGAGGGGTTTTAACCACAATTGGCAATGGTTTCACAGGACCCAGGAAGCCTGGGTTCAAATCCCACCTGCTCCAGAGGTGTGTAATACATCTCTGAACTAGAGGACTTAGGTGAATGGGGAAAGATTCAAAAGGGACCTGAGGGGCAACATTTTCATGCAGAGGGTGGTGTGTGTATGGAATGAGCTGCCAGAGGAGGTGGTGGAGGCTGGTACAATTACAACATTTAAACAGCATCGATGGGATATGAATAGGAAGGGTTTAGCGGATTATGAGCCAAATGTTGGCAAATGGGACTAAATTAATTTAGAATATCCTGTTGGCATGGATGTGTTGGACAGAAGGGTCTGTTTGCGTGCTGTACATCTCTATAGCAGGTTGATTAGAAAACATCCTTTGTTCACAGATTTTCATTGAATTCGAAAAGTCATCATCAGCCATGGTGGGATTCAAATCCATGTGGCCTAGAATTTTGCTTTTTTGTTCTGGATTTCTCTTTCAGTGACATTCATAGATGTTTGATTACTCTAGGTCAAGTCAGCATAAGGAGGGGGGATGTGTTGGGTATTCTAAAAGGCATTAGGGTGGACAAGTCCCCAGGTCCAGATGGGATCTATCCCAGGTTACTGAGGGAAGTCAGAGAGGAAATAGCTGGAGTCTTAACAGATATCTTTGCAGCATTCTTGAGCACGGGTGAGGTCCCGGAAGACTCGAGATTTGCTAATGTTGTCGCCTTGTTTAAGAAGGGTAGTAAGGATAATCCAGGTAATTATAGACCGGTGAGCCTGACGTCAGTGGTGGGGAAGCTGCTGGAGAAGATACTGAGGGATAGGATCTATTTACATTTGGAAGAAAATGGGCTTATTAGTGATACGCAGCATGGTTTTGTGCAGGGAAGGTCATGTCTTACCAACTTGATAGAATTCTTTGAGGAAGTGACAAAGTAGATAGATGAGGGAAGGGCTGTGGATGTCATATACATGGACTTCAGTAAGGCTTTTGATAAGGTTCCCCATGGTTGGCTGATGGAGAAAGTGAAGTCGCATTTGGTCCAGGGTGTACTAGCTAGATGGATAGAGAACTGGCTGGGCAACAGGAGACAGAGAGTTGTAGTGGAAGGAAGTTTCTCAAAATGGAGAACTGTGACCAGTGGTGTTCCACAGGGATCCGTGTTGGGACCACTGTTTCACAGAATCACAGATGTTTGCGATATACATGAATGATCTGGAGGAAGGTATAAATGGTCTGATTAGCAAGTTTGCAGATGACACTAAGATTGGTGGAGTAACACATAGTGAAGGGGACTGTCGGAGAATGCAGCAGAATATAGATAGATTGGAGAGTTGGGCGGAGAAATGGCAGATGGAGTTCAATCCAGGCAAATGCGAGGTGATGCATTTTGGAAGATCCAATTCAAGAGCGAACTATACGATAAATGGAAGAACCCTGGGGAAAATTGATGCACAGAGAGATCTGGGTGTTCAGGTCCATTGTACCCTGAAGGTGGCAACGCAGGTCATTAGAGTGGTCAAGAAGGCATACGGCATGCTTTCATTCATCGGACGGGGTATTGAGTACAAAAGTTGGCAGGTCATGTTACAGTTATTTAGGACTTTGGTTCAACCACATTTGGAATACTGCGTACAGTTCTGGTTGCCACATCACCAAAAGGATGTGGATGCTTTAGAGAGGGTGCAGAGGAGGTTCACCAGGATGTTGCCTGGTATGGAGGGCACTAGCTATGAAGAGAGGTTGAGTAGATTAGGATTATTTACATTAGAAAGACGGAGGTTGAGGGGGTCCTGATTGAGGTCTAGAAAAGCATGAGAGGTATAGACAGGGTGGATAGCAAGAAGCTTTTTCCCAAATTTGGGAACTCAATTACTAGGGGGTCACAATTTAAAGGTGAGAGGGGAAAAGTTTAAGGGAGATATGCGTGTAAAGTTCTTTACGCAGAAGGTGGTGGGTGCCTGGAACGCGTTGCCAGCGGAGGTGGTAGCGGCAGGCACGATAGCGTCATTTAAGATGTATCTAGACAGATACATGAATGGGCAGGGAGCAGAGGGATACAGATCCTTGGAAAATAGGCGACAGGTTTAGATAGAGGATCTAGATCGGCGCAGGCTTGGAGGGCCGAAGGGCCTGTTCCTGTGCTGTAATTTTCTTTGTTCTTCGTTCTTTTATTCCCACTACACCAGCAGCTCCCCATGCAAGAATGGAACTTCATTCCCAGCTTGTCTGTGGCTCAAACCAAATGTGAGGCAGGAAGATGCCTCAGTAAACGGAGGAGGGGAGCAGACTGCGTCCCTGTGGCGGAGGCGATCAGTTGACTGGCTGTGTCCCTGTGACGGAGGTGGGGTATTGACTGTGTCTCTGTGGCGGAGGCAGGGAGCTGTCTGTGTCCCTGTGGCGGAGGAGAGGAGCTGACTGTGTCCCTGTGGCGGAGGCGGTCAGTTGACTGACTGTGTCCCTGTGGCGGAGGCGATCAGTTGACTGACTGTGTCCCTGTGGCGGAGGCGGTCAGTTGACTGACTGTGTCCCTGTGACGGAGGTGGGGAGCTGACTGTGTCCCTGTGGCGGAGGCGGGGAGCTGTCTGTGTCCCTGTGGCAGAGGCGGGGAACTGACTGTGTCCCTGTGGCGGAGGCAGTCAGTTGACTGACTGTGTCCCTGTGGCGGAGGAGAGGAGCTGACTGTGTCCCTGTGGCGGAGGCGGTCAGTTGACTGACTGTGTCCCTGTGGCGGAGGCGGTCAGTTGACTGACTGTGTCCCTGTGGCGGAGGTGGGGTATTGACTGTGTCTCTGTGGCGGAGGCGGAGAACTGACTGTGTCCCTCTGGCGGAGGTGGCTGGTTGACTGACTATGTCCCTGTGGTGGAGGCGGGGTGTTCACTGACTGTGTCCCTGTGGCGGAGGCGGTCAGTTGACTGACTGTGTCCCTGTGGCGGAGGCAGGGAGCTGACTGTGTCCCTGTGGCGGAGGTGGGGAGCTGACTGTGTCCCTGTGGCGGAGGCGATCAGTTGACTGACAGTGTCCCTGTGGCGGAGGTGGGGAGCTGACTGTGCCCCTGTGGCGGAGGCAATCAGTTGACTGACTGTGTCCCTGTGGCGGAGGCGATCAGTTGACTGACTGTGTCCCTGTGGCGGAGGCGATCAGTTGACTGACTGTGTCCCTGTGGCGGAGGTGGGGTATTGACTGTGTCTCTGTGGCGGAGGCGGAGAACTGACTGTGTCCCTCTGGCGGAGGTGGCTGGTTGACTGACTATGTCCCTGTGGTGGAGGCGGGGTGTTCACTGACTGTGTCCCTGTGGCGGAGGCAGCCAATTGACTGACTGTGTCCCTGTGGCGGAGGAGGGGAGCTGACTGTGTCTCTGTGGCGGAGGCAGGGAGCTGTCTGTGTCCCTGTGGCGGAGGAGAGGAGCTGACTGTGTCCCTGTGGCGGAGGCGGTCAGTTGACTGACTGTGTCCCTGTGGCGGAGGCGATCAGTTGACTGACTGTGTCCCTGTGGCGGAGGCGGTCAGTTGACTGACTGTGTCCCTGTGGCGGAGGTGGGGTATTGACTGTGTCTCTGTGGCGGAGGCGGAGAACTGACTGTGTCCCTCTGGCGGAGGTGGCTGGTTGACTGACTATGTCCCTGTGGCGGAGGCGGGGTGTTCACTGACTGTGTCCCTGTGGCGGAGGCAGCCAATTGACTGACTGTGTCCCTGTGGCGGAGGAGGGGAGCTGACTGTGTCCCTGTGGCGGAGGAGAGGAGCTGACTGTGTCCCTGTGGCGGAGGCAGTCAGTTGACTGACTGTGTCCCAGTGGCGGAGGAGGGGAGCTGACTGTGTCTCTGTGGCGGAGGCAGGGAGCTGTCTGTGTCCCTGTGGCGGAGGCGGGGAGCTGACTGGTTTGGGGGTGTGTTCAGTGTATCTCCGTCTTTATTCTGCCGCCTGGGTAAAGTCGGGTTTGCTGAATATGGCGGGACGAGGGAAGAGGAAAGCTGCATTCAGAAGCTCCGAGGTAAATGGATGAGGATATTCTGGTGAATACGGGATTGTCTTTAACGTGATACATTGTAGCTCCGGAAGTAACAATGTGTCCCGGGGATTAAAGAGCTGCAACATTGTTTCCCTAAATGTTACTAACAATGTCTTTACTAAATAGTGTGAGTAAATTCTCTCTCATCGCAAAGATATTAGATGCGACAATGGAGCAGATTCTTTGCTCCAATGCTGTTTTGGATTGAGTGAGGCATTGACCCCATAGGCCTTGCCTGCACCATTTATTTTCAGATAAATGTGTGATATTTTTGACAAAAGGAAAGGCATTGAGTGACTTGTCTGTATCAGAGGGAAGGGGTGGAACATGACTTCTGTCAACTCAAATGACAACAAAGAACTGCGGGAGTTGGAAACAAACAAAAGTAGCACCAACACAGCAGGTCTGGCAACATCTGTGGGGAGAGAGAGAAAACAAGAGTTAACGTTTTGAGTCACTTCTGTCAACTGTATGTTTCTGTGAAAGGCCACATGTTTTGCTGCCTTTTTTACAAAAAAATGTGCAGAAACCTCTACTACCCAGGATACAGGGAGCAGACTTATGGGGAACCATTAAAAACAGCAAATTCCCCTCCAAATCGCCAGCAACAAAGGTGAAAGTTGTAGACACCGAAAACGTTATACAGTGTCTCTTTTGAGACAACAAGGTGCAGAGCTGGATGAACACAGCAGGCCGAGCAGGAAGGCTGACGTTTCGTGCCTAGACCCTTCATCAGAAATCAGATTTCTGATGAAGGGTCTAGGCCCGAAACGTCAGCCTTTCTGCTCCTATGATGCTGCTTGGCCTGCTGTGTTCATCCAGCTCTACACCTTGTCTCGCATTTTCCAGCATCTGCAGTTCCTACTGTCTCTGATACAGTGTCTCTTTTTTTGTTCATTTGTTAGTCAGTAGGATGTGGGCACCACTGGCAGGACCAGCATTTGTTGTCCATTCCTAATTGCCCTTGAACTGAGTGACCTAGTAGCCTATCTCAAAAGGCAAGGTTAGAAAATAAAAGAATGAGAGGTGACCTTATTGAAACATACAAGATTCTCAGGAACTTGGCAGGGTAAGTGCAGAAAGATTGTTCTCCCATATGGGAGAGGCTTGGGCCAGAGGGCATCCATAAGTAATCCCACTTATTGACTATAGTTTTGCCTTTAACGCCACAATTCCAAACAAACTAATCCCCAAACTCTAGAGAACTAGGTCTCTGCTTCCCCCCTCTGTAACTGACTCCATCTATATTTCCTGCTGCCTAGGGAGCTGTTCTCGTGTTTTGGGAATGTTGCAGTGTTTACTGTTTGAATTAATTCAGTTTTCTTTGTGATTTGTTTACCTCAGTCTAAGAACCCGGTAGCTGAAGATGGTAAGAAGAACCGAGGAGAGAACTCCAGCATTCCTGAGGAATTGCGACAGGAAGTTCAGGATCTCTACAAGCTACGGATGCCGGAAGATTTTTATCACTTCTGGGAATTCTGTGAGAGACAAGATCCAGAGAATCCGTGCGGTATGCAGCCCCCAACCCCGTCCTGATTAGTGTTCTCGATGCAGAAACCAGCCAGGCATCTGTGGCTAGATGAGTGGGAGAGGTTTAGAGAGAAAAGATCTTCTGAAGGTCCCCCTTCCCTCCTGCTCCAACACTTGTACCCTTAAACACCACCAGCCCAGTCCCAATTCATAAAGTTCCTTATGTCCTTGTTTGGTTGATGAGAAGAGAAGTAGATATCTGTGGTACAGATGGAGTCACAGAGGTTAGCAGCATGGATGCAGGCCCTTCAGCCCATCTTGCCCATGCCACACGGTTTCCACAATTAATCTAATCCTATTTGCCTGCATTTGGTCCATATCCCTCCACAACTATCCCATCTATGTACCTGCCCTCTGGACCCTTTTATTTTTAGTCTCTCCCCTCTGACCTTAAACTGTGGAGGCCATTCTGCACCTGGTGTCTGTGCTGGATCTTTGGAAAAGTGATTTTGCTCATTCCCATATCCCTACCTTTTTTTCCTTGTCCCTGTAGGTTACTCATCCTCCAGTGACCTCCTTCCTTCAATGACCATGAAGTAGCAGAATTCTATCTCTGTAAAAGCACTGCAGAGGATCAGCACCAACATCTCCAGGTTAATTAGAGATGGGCAATAAATGCCTGTAGTGCTCACATACCATAAGCAAATTCTTTTTAAAAATCCCTTTCAATACCAATTATGGAACTTCTACCATCTTTTCACAGAGCTCCAGCTCCTGCTAATTTTAGGGAACAAATTTTTCTTCAGTTTCTCCAACAGTGAGTTTCATATCTGTGTCCTCTAATTAATGACTCACTTGCCAGTAGAAACATTCTTCATCTTTCTTATGGCAATCTCCATTTGTCTTCGAAAGCCTCTATTAGCTCCCCTCTTATTCCAGGTCATTTAAGACACAACTTTCTCTCTCCTAATTTACACGCCTGTCCTCTCTGGTGGATGTAGATGATTCTCATGTCAGTATTCAGAGAGCCTTACCCCTGTCCCCTAGCTGACATTAATTGCTGAACGAATACAAACAGCGCTGGGGTTCAACAGGTTTCCATAGCCAAAAATAGAAATTGCTGGAAAAGCTCAGAATTAACGTTTCAGGTGGAGTGACTGTGACTGTGACTGTGATTTCTCTCTGCAGATGCTGCCAGACCTGCTGAGCTTTTCCAGCAATTTCTATTTTAATTTCTGATTTACAGAATCCGCAGTTCTTTTGGTTTTTATTCAGGTTTCAGTGGCCTTGGGTGATTAGAAGTTTTCAGTATCCTTTAGTAAAATGGAGGTATACAGTTGTACAGAAAACCTTACAAAACCCTACTTCAAAAAAGAAATAGGTCTGGCGGAATGTATAGGTGAGATCGTTCTTCCATCTCTGTGTTGCCTCATGCAGTTCAAACGCCAGTCTGCACTGGCTGATGGCTTAAATACATTCTGAAGAAGGGTTCAGACCCAAAACGTCAGCTTTCCTGCTCCTCTGAGGCTGCTTGGCCTGCTGTGTTCATCCAGCTCTGCATCTTGTTATCTCAGATTCTCCAGCATCGGCAGTTCCCACTATCTCCGACTTAAATACAAGATACTTTTATTCTTGGTTAGGAAATGCAGCAGTCAATTTTTTTCAAAAATCTGTTCCTGTGGGATGTGGACGTTGTTGTCTAGGCCAGCATTTATTGTCCATCCCTGAGAGTCAACCACATTCCTGTGGGTCTGGAATTGCATGTAGGCCAGACCAGGTAAGGATGGCAGATTTTTTTTCCCTTTAAAGGACATGAGTGAGGCAGATGGGTTTTTGTGACAATCGACAATGGGCCAGATTTTTATTGAAATCAGATTGCACCATCAGGTCTGCTGGGATTTGAACACGGGTCCTCAGAACGTGAATCTAGACCTCTGGATTAATAATCCAGTGATGTCACTACTATATCACTGCCTCCCCGAGCACATCAGGCTACCACAAACCACATTGACCAGGACATTGAATTTTCTGTCATTGCTGGTTGAGCGATGGATATTGGCCCGGACACCGGAAAGCTGTTCTTGATGAGAGTGGCACGGCATCTTGCTACATCTGTGAGAGAGGGTGGGCCAGTCTCAACACTTCACTTGAAAAGCAGCAGCTGTGGTCAGCGTGGCACTCCCTCGGTGCTTCCACAGGACCGTCGGCCTTGTTTTTCCCAGTCCTGGAGTGCGGCCTGAAGCCCACGGTCACCTCGCCCAGAGGCGAGAGCACTACCTGCTGAGCTGCAGCTGACACTAAATAAAGGGACACCGAACTCATGGGAGTTGATGCCTCCCAGACAGAACGAGGGAGTAAACAGTTTACACAGAAGGGTTTGGTTTGCTCTGACCTGAAATGCTGTTTGCCTTTTTCCTTCTCTGTAGAGGCACTGAAGTCCAGCCTTGGACTGCGACTTGTTGGGCCATATGATATTCTGGCAGGAAAACACAAAGCAACAAAGAAGTCGGAGCCTAATTATCTGTTGCACTGGCGTTACTTCTATGACCCCCCAGAATTTCAGACCATCATCAATGGAGACTCTGAAAAGCAACATCACCTCGGCTACTTCAGGTAACTGTGCATTGCTGAGAGTGGGAGCGGGATTGGGCCTCCTGTGTTTCATGCTCGGCTGGGTCACTCGGAGATTTGTAAGCAGAAATCATTCTCCGCATGTGGGCTTGGTCAGCATTTGTTACTCAGCCCCTATATTTCTGTGGCAAAGCTGTTTTCTAGAAGCACTGCAGTCTGCAGAGTGGGGGTGGGTGCGGGAGGTGTGGAGTGGAGGAGAGTGGGGGGAGTGGTAGGAGTTGGGTGCACCCACAGTGCTATAAGGAAAGGAGTTCCAGGATCTTGACCCAGCAAGAATAAAGCAATGCCAGTTTAGTCCTGAGTCAGAATGGGGTGTGGCTCGCAGGGGAATTAGCAGCTGATGGTGTTTCCATGAGTTTGCCCTTCTTGACCCTCGAGGTAGGAGAGGTTGGGGGTTATTGGAAAGTGCTGACATAAGAGCCTTGGTGAGTTATTGCAGAGTGTCATGTAAATGGTACACACTGCTGCCACTGTGCATTGGTCGTGGATGTGGTGCCAATCAAACAGGGTGCCATGTCCTGGATGGAGTCGAGCCTGTTGAATGTTGTTGAAGCTGCACACACCCAGGGAAGTGGGGAGTATTCCATTACACTTCAGTGACTATGTTGTATGTGGTGTTTACAGAGATTCTCCAGATGAATTGCCGGTATTCGTAGGGGCAAACGAGGCAAAGAACGGCTGCTTGGTGGTTCAGATGGGAAACAATTTGTTTAGTGCGGTGAAGTATGTATGTTTCTGCTTCCTATGGGGCTATATGTATCTGATGGCAGTGGGAGGGTGTGCTGACATCTAGTCAGAGGCTCATGGTTTGTGTCCCATTCCGAAAAATCTGGGCTATCATTCCAGTGTAGTACTGAATGATCAGAAGTGGCATCTTTTAGATCAGACACTAAAACAAGATCCTG
Source organism: Rhincodon typus (assembly GCF_021869965.1). Classification (NCBI taxonomy): domain Eukaryota; kingdom Metazoa; phylum Chordata; class Chondrichthyes; order Orectolobiformes; family Rhincodontidae; genus Rhincodon; species Rhincodon typus. Next base: position 118,604,004 of record NC_063334.1, read on the forward strand.
ACAACCAGAGTGAGAAAACAAGACAAATATAATCCTGCATTATTATTCCAAAGATCATGTAGGCCAGACCAGGTAAGGACAGCAGTTTCCTTCCCTAAAGGACATTAGTGAACCAGATGGGTTTTTCCCGACAATCGGCAATGGATTCACGGTCATCAATAGATTGTTAATTCCAGATATTTTATTGAATTCAAATTCCACCAACTGCCGTGGCGGGATTTGAACCTGTGTCCCCAGAACACTACCTGGGTCTCTCTGGATTAACAGTCCAGCGATAATACCACTAGGCCATTGCCTCCCCCCTACTATGCAACAGATTAAGAGTTGGCCATGTTTGTATGGGGGCGGGAGTCAAACGTAGGTCAGACAGGGTAAGATCACCTGATTTCCTTCCCTAAAAGATAATGAATCTCTTGGGTCTCATCACCTTCACACTCACTTTTCTGAAAATTAATTTTTACAGCTGAATTTGCCAGCATTTGGATTATGAACTTTTGTCACATTACCCTGCTGCACCCTTAGTATTTTAAGCAACAATTTTGTCATTAATAAGCTTTTCTGTCTTTAAATTGAAAATCATCTAACCCACATCACCTTACCCCCTTTTCAAACAAAAAGCTTGTTTCATTGCATGGAAAGTTTTGTCACATTCTTTTGGTTTACTGGGTAGCACAGAGTCAAAAAGTAGAGTCCCATTCCAGAAGATCTAGGCTGTCATTCTAGTACAGCATTGAAGGTGTGCTACACGACCAGAGGGGCCTCCTTTCATATAAAACACAATGACTTAATGATCCTCTGTCATTATCTCGGAGCAGGTGATGTTCCCCTGGTGTCCTGGCCAATATGTAATCTTTGACTGACGTTACTAAAACTAAACGTTTGTCACACCGCTGTGTTTGGCGGATCAAACATTTCTGACCCTTGGTTGTTGTGGACGGTTGCTAGGTGTCTCCTGTTCTCCTCAGGTCTGCGTGGGGAACTGCTCCAAAGGGAACGGTGTGTCCCCTTTTGCATTGTGGGTCCTGATCCACTGGCCATTGTGGAATGTCCGAGCCCCTGTCCGTCCACATTTTACATTTTTTTTTAACTTTATTGTGATGGGGAGAGATGGCGGGTGGAATCGAGTTAAAAATGTGTGCAAATTGTTTCTAAGTTTAGCTGTTTTCCCTTTTTATTTTGTTTCCCTTCTCCCTTCCATCCCATCACTCCTCTGGTTTACAGCTTCCTTTTATCCAGAAGACTGAAAGAATTGGGTAATAGAAGTCAGAGCAGTGTTTTGAAAGAGCTCGAGACCAAACTGACTACGGTAGCGAAGAAATTAGGTTATTCCCTAGAACAGAAAACTAAAGAAATGAAGCAAAGGGATAGGAAGGTAAGCTTGTAACATACTTCCAGAACATTCCCTGCATGTACTGGTGTGGCATTATGTTTCTGGTTAACTGTGTCCTGCAGTGACTGACAACCTCACACTTATTCAGCAGAAAGCTATCTACTTTGGTAGAAAATACAGAAAGACAGAATATTTCTTAAGTGGTAAGAGGTTGGGAAGTGCAGGTGGCTAATGGACGTCTGTGTCCTCGTTCAATAGTCACTAAATTTTTAAAGTGCAGCTGCAGCAAGTAATGATGAAGGCAAGTGTTGCATTGGCCTTCAACACAAGGAGATCTGAGCATAGGATTGAAGATGACTTGCTGCAATTACATGTAGCTTTGTTGTACCTTTTTCTCAGGGTATATAAATACCTGCTTGGCAATTAAACATTAGTAAAAGGAGACATGATGAAGAAATTCCATGTATCAATTTTACTGAATCCCCCGGGTGTCATTGGCCCTGTGCCTCTGATCTTAACTGCTGCACCCTGGCCATCTTGCATTCATCAGAAGGAGGTGTGATGCTGGGTTTGTAGAATATACATCCCAGTGACTGGCCAAGTGTATCAAACAACATGCTTCATCGACCATTTGCAGTGGGCCGCAGCCAACTTGTACTTGCAAGCCTCAGAAAAATATACCTACCGATCATTAGATGTGATTCTGCTATTGGAAATCACTTGGTTAATAATCCTGACAGTGCTAAGAGTTACACTGGAAGCCAATTTTCAGATTTAAGCCTAGTGCATTTGTGAATGCTAGAAGCCACACTCAGGACCCTGTTTGATGTAAACAAAAGGGGATTGTATGTTCATTTTTAAAGAACGGTCATGGAGACGGCCAATTTCCTGCTGCATCCCCACGGCAACACCCTTACCAAACAATCTAATGAAGATTGACAGTTCCTGCTGCATTTCTGGGCCAGTGATGGTTTAAACCATTGGCACTGTTTTTCTCATTGTTTTATACACTATGCCCCTTTTCTGTTTCTTGCATTCCAGTCCTGAAGGTGAAAAGATTTGACGACTTGTCTCCGTTTAGTAAATGTTTAAATTGTATTCAGCCTTGTCTCTTTTTGTTCACTCGTGATGTGGGTGTTACTGAGAATTTATTGCCCCACCCTAACTGTCTTGGAGAAGGTGGTGGTAAGCTGCCTTTGTGAAAAGATACAGACCTTGGGGTCCTTGATGAGACCACTTCTGCAGTATTAATCTCCTTAACTGAGGATATAAGTGCCATTGTATGAGTGAAAGGGAGGTTCATCAGAATGAACCACAGAATGGCAGACTTGACTTGGGATGGATTGAGGAGACTGGGTCCCCCATCTCCTACCGACTAACCTCATCCCGCCCCCTTGACCTGTTCGTCCTCCCTGGACTGACCTATCCCCTCCCTAACTCCCCACCTACACTCACCTTTACTGGCTCCATCCCCGCCTGTTCGTTTCCTCTCCACCTATCCTCTCCTCTATCCATCTTCTATCCGCCTCCCACTCTCTCCCTATTTATTTCAGAACCCCCTTCCCCTCCCCCTTTTTCTGATGAAGGATCTAGGCCCGAAACGTCAGCCTTTCTGCTCCTATGATGCTGCTTGGCCTGCTGTGTTCATCCAGCCCTGCACCTTGTTGTCTCGGATTCTTCAGCATCTGCAGTTCCTACTACCTCTATTCGGTACAGTTTTAAAGAGTAAGGGGTGATCTTATTGAAACTTACAGAATTCTTGCAGGGTAGATGTGGATGGGATTTTTATTCCTGGCTGTGAATTTAGAATCAAGGCACATCCCAGGATAAGGAGTAAGCCAATTAGGAATGAGATGGGGAATTTCTTTACTCAGAGGATGGTGAATCTTTGGAATTCCCTACAACAGGGGGCTGTGGAAGTTCAATCTTTGAGCAGGCTGAAGGAAAAATTCCCTAGATTTCAAGATGCTGATGATTTTGATATGAGGAGAGTGCAGGAAAGCAGCATTGAGGTAGATTCAGTCCAGATCTAACTGAATGGTGGAGCAGACTTGATGTATTGAATGGCCTACTCCTGTTCCCATGTTCTGTCTGTAACCGACTGTCTGAGGATAAAGTTCAGATACGACAGCAAGCACTGACTCAGCATTAGGGAATTCACCATCCATTGAAAAAGTGTACGTTGCCAGAATCCGGTAGACTGCTGTCTCATTAGGGAGAGGAGACTGCTGGGGAGCTTAACCTCAGCATTAGCATGAATCAGTCGGTACAGGATTTGAACCCACTCTGGTGTCGTTCTGCATCGCAAATTAGCCAACCAGCCAAATGAGCTATCGCTTCTTTCCACAGGATGCTTATACGAGCCACATCTGAAGTGCTGCTAAAGTTGGATTCCACCCAGTCAATGCCCACACTGCCCTGTATTTTATCTTATCTCTGCTCTTTGCAGAAAGAACCCGTGAGCATGTTGCATACAGTGATCAAGAGAGTTATGAACCATAAACAAGAGTGGGCCACTCGGCCCATCAAGCCTCCTCCCCCATTCTAATAAGATAATGGCTGATCTGATTTTATCGTCAATTCTATGTTCCTGTGTATCCTCAATAATCTTTCATCCCCTTGATAATCAAGAATCTGCCTTTAAAAAATATTTAGGTATTCTTTTGAGGAAGGGAATTCCAAAGGGACTCAGCCTCTGAGAGAAAATAAAAATCCTCACCTCTGTTTTAAATAGGCAGCCCTTTATTTTTAAATTCTGATACTCCCCTAGCTCCAGATTCTCCTACAGGAGGAAACATCCTTTCCACATCCACTCAGTCAAGGCCCCTTGGGATCTTACATGTTTCATTTAAGTCACCTCTGACTCCTCTAAATTCCAGAGGATACAGGCCGAGCCTGCCTAGCCTTTCCTCATAAGGCAATCCACTCATGCCAGGTATTGGTCTAGTAAGCTTTCTCTAAACTGGTTGACGACTATTCTCTGGTTTGCTTCTCAGTACAATGCCTTGACCAATCAGAATAAACCTGGGTTTTTAACTTTAACCAAAGCTTGGCAGTTAACTGTCAGCCATCATTTAACTGGTGCATTCTCCATGGTGATGTGCGTACCAATCAGAGTCAACTTGTCAACTAATCGACATACTGTTCTCATCCAGCAGAAATAGATTGTTTCTGACAAACGATCGCTAGACTTAAAAGGTTGATTCTGTTCCCTTATTCGCAGGTGCTGCCAGACCTGCTGAGTTTCTCCAGCACTATTGGGTTTTTGTTTGTAAATTGTTTTCCCTTTACGTTGGTATTTCTTATGAATTGTCCCAATGACCGTAACCTAAAAGTTTTGGCAAAATATGTCATTTTTTCAGCAGTTCTGCATTTAAAGCCCAGTTCCCCCCAAGAGGTCTCAGGATTACAAGTCCAGTGGCAATCACAGAGCACCTCCATCTTCCTGTAACATACTGCCTGTTGTTTTCTGGTACCCAAGGCAAATTGTCACCGTTATGTGTGATCCTGTACAGTGAATGACTGACAAAATGCTCCAATTTAAAAAGATACTGCTGTTGTTTAGAGGAACTGCAAAGTGTCTGTCTGTCTATCTATCTGCCTTCTCTGGGGGCAGATGTATAAGAATGAGCTGCTATGCTATCGTGCAGTAGAACAGGGTTAATTCTTCTTGGTGCCCTGATCGATACTTATCCCTCACGCAGCTATGTTCAAAACACACAAAAGGAGAAATACTCGGCAGGTCAGGCAGCATCTTTGGGGAGAAGTGAGAGTGAACATTTTAGGACCAGTGATAAGCCTTCATTAAAACTTGGAAAGATAGGGATAGGATGGATGAATAGGATTTCCAACATCTGCACTGTCTTGACGTTGATTTACTTGGATTGGGATGAAGGCTTCACTGACTGGGCCAGCATTTATTGCCCATCCCTAATTGCCTAGCCAGTAGTTAAATCAACCATAATGCATACCATAGTCACATGGAGACCAGACTAGGTGAGGATGGCAGATTTCCTTCCCTAAAGGACATTAGTGAGCCAGATGGGTTTTGCTGACAATGGTCATCATTAGACTCTTAATTATGGATTTTTTAAATTGAATTCAAATTCCTGCTGCGGCGAGAACTGAACCCGGGTTCCGAGCAGGTTGTTTGGGTCTCTGGATTAATAGTTTAGTGATAATACCATGAGACCATCTAACTCCCACGCCTAGAGATGCATGAGGTAGACACTGCGTTCCAGTCTCTCTCATTGACAGCTAGTGTTCGCATATCACTCTTGCATCATGACTGGAGACCTAAGCTCATCTTCGATCACCCTCTTCTCCATGAGGCTGGAGCTCACTGTGCAAGCCATTGGGTAGGCCACAGAAACAGGAGCTGGGTGACATGGCCAAACCAGCTGAGCCATCTTTCGTTGACATTGGACATGCCCAGAAATATTCTATTGTGACAAGTGATTTGGCACAAATGATCTATGCTGATTTGTAAGCCCTATACAAACTGAGAGGATGTTTCCCTTCATGGGAAAGTTCAGGATAAATAATTTAAAACTGAGATGAGGAGGAATTTCTTCTCTAGGAGTTGAGAGTCTTTCGAACTCCTTGCAACAGAGAGCTGTGGGGCGGAGTCCTCGTGTATAATTAAGGCAGAGATAGATAGATTCTTGATGATTAAGGGAATCAATGGTTTTGGAGAAAGGGCAGGAAAATGGATGTGAGGAATGTCGGATCAGCCAGGATTCCATTCCGTGGCAGTGCAGGGACTGAACAGTCTACTTCTGGTCCTATTTCTTATGGTCTTATTGTACATGGTTTTTCGTGGTATTGAGGCAGATAATTACACTCTAATTCCTTCCTAAAGACCACCAAATGTTCTTCTATAATTTGAACTGCAACATAAAATTATGTTGGTTCCATGCTCAGATTGAACATCTCTGTGCTAATTATGTAAAGTTGTTAACAATTGAAGCAGGATCTAACAGGTAGCATCCAGTTTGGATACAAAGGTGTTGCACAGCAGCTGCTCTATTTGAGGGTGTGAACCAATTCTTTAGTTGGCCTAGGGTCCTTCCTATACAATAGTACAATAGCCTGTCTAATCTTGAGAACCTGTATTTAGCTGTAGTTGTCTGGATTTATTGGTGATAAACAGTGTGTAGGAGCTGGCACTGAGAGTTAAAAGCAAACACCTTGCAGCTATGCACCAGACCTGAGATTAATCAGGAGCAAGGTTATGAAATCTTCATTTGGTGTTTTTCTACATTTTGAATCTCATATGTATTGCCCACAGGCTGCGTCAGTAGTATAAAAAATTGCCGCATGTTCTTTGTGACAGGTTATTGGTGATCAAAGAAGCATTGTTCATCAAGTTTTTATTTTGGCAACTCTGACATCTCTGGCGTCATCTCTGACTCATTGAAGTAAAAATGCCACAGATACAGTCACCTATCCTTCGTCACTTGTACAGTCACTAATCAAAGTTGTCAGTCCCTCAGTCTGCGTCTTTGATATTAATTATATATTCTAATGTTCTGTCAGTGCAGCAAGATGCAGTTGATGTTTGTTTAATGGATGAAGAGACTGTGCTGTACAATTTCCAGCTGAATATTAATGTGCAGTTTCACAATCTGAGATTGACTTTACTCCTCACCATACAGGAAGTCTACCTCCTCTATCCTTCACTTCCAGGTTGCTACCAGAACCTTTCATGGAGCTGGTTTGGTTGTTCCAATCGATAAAACTGGTGTAGGTTACAGAGAGCTTCCTGAAACGGATGGTAAGTTTGTAATCTTTACTGCTCTCCTTTGTCCATGGATACTTAAAAATGCATAAGCTACATAGAAATTGCAATAGGAATTTGTTGAATGGTGTGTTTTTGTTCTTCCATTTAAAAACTTGTGGTTTTCAGGATCAGTTTGGTTGAGTAATAAGTCACTACGGCATCGGAAGAGGCCATTCAGTTTATTGAGTCTGTGCAGGCTCACTGTTGAAAGGTTCAGCAAGTCCCATTCCCCCAGCCCCCGCTACTGCAAGTTTATTTCCCTCAAATTCCCATCTCATCAATCATTGATTGTCTCCACACCCAGTACCCTTGCAGTCATTGGATTCCACATCATTACTATTCAAGGCTGTTCAAGAAAATCTTTCAGCCCTGCATTCCACCTCACATCTCCAAAACTCTAAATCTATGTCCCTGCATCCTCTCCCCAGTCCTTGTACCATCATCTAACACACAGCTTTCCTTCAGCTGCCTTTATGTAAATCTATTGTAAATATCCTAATCATCCCAAAGCCACCTTTTTCTTTGAAGAATAAGAAGAATCACAGCTTCTCCAGTTTCACCCTGTGGTTAAAGCCCTTCATTCCTAACGCTGTTCTGATAGATGTCCTCTGCACCCTCTCGAGTAGACACACTTTTGTCCTAAAATGTGGTGACCAGAGCTGAATGCAATATTCCAGGCGTGCCTTAACCAGAGCTTTCTAAAGTTTCGGCTTCGGACTTTGCACATTGTTCCAAGTCTACCTCATTCGGAAAGGAGTGACTGTGGTGCGGTGCCTATGTTTTTTTTAAAATGTCTGTTCGGACTGTGAAACGGTCAGCTACTTTTGCGATGTTTAGCTTGTACAAGTACAAATTGTTGTAGGTATATTCCCTGCTCACAAGCCCAGGCTTTCTAAGAACTGTGGCTGCCTACCTTCAGTCTCCCTGGGTTGCAGTCAGCACAGTCCAGATGGAATGGAGAATCGAACATGGGATCTTCCAGGGAAATGTAGCTCCTTCAGTTTTTCTTCATCATCATGGTTTTAGGGAATACTAAGAGTTTATTTTTCAGTGTTTTGTGTCATCACTGCAGAGACCTGTGCTGACGCTGGTCTGTTTGAAGTGTTTCCTTCCTGGTGAGACGTTAAACTGAGGCTTCATCTGATCTTTCCAGTCGATGTAATATATCCCACTGCCATTATTTCAAAGGGGAATTCTCCCTGATGTCCTGGTTGATGCTTATCCTTCGACCAGCCTCCGAATCTTTTCATTATAGAGCATGAAACCTATGAGCAGAAGAAGGCCATTCCGCCCAATGACTCAGCTCCCTCATTCAATGAGATCACAGCTTATCTGCTGATTCTCAACTCCATTTTCTTGCGTCTTCCTATAATTCTTGATTCCCGTACTGATTAAAAATCTGTCTATCTCAGCCTTGAATATACTTAATGACCCAACCTCAACAGCCCTCTGTACCGGGAGGTAAAGAATTCCAGAAATTCACTACCCTCCAAGAGAAGAAATTTCTCCTCACCTCTGTTTAAATGGATGACCCCTTTAGTCTGAGAAGATGCTGTCTGGTCCTAGACTCTTCCCCCAAGGGGAAACAACCTCTCTGTATCTACTCTGTCAAGTTCTGTAAGAATCTTATGTCTCCAATAAGGTCACCTCTTATTGAAACTACAGGAGGTCCCTGACTTATGAACATCCAATTTATGAATGCAATCCCATACAGGGGTGTGACTTCAAACATCTGATGTATGAACATTTTCCGTACTTACCCAGTTACTTCTTTTTTTCCCTCAATTGCACTCCAACTTGCAAACAATTTGACTTGCAAACGGACTTCAGAATGGAACCTGTTCACCATCAGGGGACTGCCTGTATAGCAGGGCCATGTTTAAAGGAGATAACAAGGTGTAGAGCTGGATGAACACAGCAGGCCAAGCAGCATCAGAGGAGCAGGAAAGCTGATGTTTTGGGCCTAGACCCTTCTTCAGAAAAGTTCAGAAAACTTCCATGTTTATAGGATTTTGCTGTTAGCACATTGGCTGCTGCATTCCCTGCATGAAAGTAATGAGGACACTTCATGATTGCTTTACTGGCTGCAAATACCTTTTTTGAGGTCATGAAAGACGGTGTAAGTCTTTCTCAAAATGCCTTTAAGTGAAAGGCAGGCACAATGTGCTGTATTACGCAGTCTCCGTTGTGAATGGGTTCCATTCTGGAGTCCATTCACAAATCAGTTTGTGCACAAGTCAGAACACAACGCAGGACAAAGCAAGTATGAGGAAATGTTCGTGTGTCAGATCTTTAAAATGACACCCTTGTGTGGGATTGCGTTTGTAAATATGAGCATTTGTATAATCAATCTTTCATCCATCTGGACTAGGAAAAAATAACCAGTGTCTCTTATTTTCCAAACAAAAAACTGACAGGAAGTCTGAAAAAGATCTGTAAAGCAATTGTAGAAGCTCCAGCTGATGAAGCCCGGATTAAAGCATTTGCCCCAATTCAAGAAATAATAACCTACGTTCAGTTTGCAAATGATGAATGTGACTATGGAATGGGCTATGAACTAGGAATCGATCTTTTCTGTTATGGATCGCATGTGAGTAGATGCAGACGGAATTCAGCATTGTTTTCAACATTTGAACCCAACACACACTCCTTCCAACTCCACAAACCCTTGGTGTGACACAGTGCTCAAAATTCACAGGCCAGCAGACAAACCTACACCTGAAACCCCTGGGAAAATTCACCCACGAGAAAAGTCGCCCCTGTGTGTAGAATGGAAAGGAAAGGGTGAGAAGCTGCTGTGCAATCACATTCTGGCTATCTCCCATGTTTCTGCTGATTGGCAAACACAGGAGGGATAAAACCAGACTGCGGGTGGAACGGCAGGTGGGGTGGCTTAGTCACTGCTGGTAGTGAGGGAGTTTTGTGGGTGGGTGGGGGATAGCCCGGGCCATCGTCCAGGATGGTGGGTGTTTGTTTTTTTGGGTGGGGATGGTGCAGAGGCCAGGACCTAGAGCTAGTCACCATTTTGCCATGGTAAAGGTCAGGTGGGCGGGTCAGTGTATAACAGGGGAGGCTGCTAAGGGGAATCAAACTGGTCAGGGTTTCAAAACTGACAACAAAGCAACACATGGCTAACTAGTAACTGGGAAACTTGAAATCACTGTGGTAGTTAGTTGCTCACAAATAAATGTGATATTTCTAGTGTAAAGCTGCTTATGTTCAGGAGCTACATTATGGGGAATATATTGGATGCTATTGTCACGGACACTGTCAACTATTGAATTTAAATCTGATATTCAGATCTAAGATGTATCAAAAGGATTGTTAATATCTAGTTAGAATATTCTAGCTATCCGAATATGTGGTGAAACCATATCAGCTGTGAGCTCTAGTTTGTAGAAGCTGTGTATAAGGTGATGGGTTCTTATGTACAGGAATATGACAGTTATTTTGGATAAAAAGACTTCTCTAACGTATGCTTGTTGTTTGATACCAATTTACACATTGTAGTGTCTAGGAAATTAATGCTTTTGTTGCTGCTTCACTATGACGAAATTGAAAGTAATTTTATGACCATGATGATATCACTCCCAGTGGAAAACATTGGCAGTCATACAAGATAAAATTTCAGTATTGAGTCACATAATAGGATGAATCATATTCAAGAAGTGGGAGGAAACAAAAGTGGATGAGATATTTGGAAGAATTTTGAGCTCTGCGTTCTTGTATATGTATCCCAGTCGGAAAATTATGGTTTTCATAAAAAGGAGTGAATTTTGTAAGATAGTGATTAGCATTCTATCCACCGTCTACCATCAGTGCACGGTAACAGCTGAGAGTCCCATCTATGAGAGGGACTGCAGCAATTCACTGAAGCTTCTGCAATAGTATCTCCGAATCCCATATCTGTTACTTCAATGGCAGCAAGCGTCTGGTGTTAATGGGTTAACAATCTGGATCTCTTTATCCTCAGCACAGACTGTAGCATATCAGCACCACTTTCTTAAGCGCTCTTGGGAATGGACAATAATTGCTGAACTTATAAATGCAGGGGAACTTCTTTAAAAACACAATCAAGCAATTTACAGTGCTTCAGCAATACAGTACAAAAGTGGTCTTGTTGACAAAGGTGCTGAATTTTTAATCCATTGAATTAAGTGTGTAATTTAATACCATTTATTTTAGAGTTTGGGTTTTGGGTGCTGGTCTGAGACTGAGGGGTTTATTGGTTAACTTGTCTATTTCTGAAGCTATAATTTTTTTAATATAGCACAAGAGGTCCTCGGTGATGATGGAAATATGTTTGCATTGGGAAAGTTTTGAGCAGAGTAAACAGAAGAGCATTTAGCTTGCTTTCAGGGACAAGAATCAGGAATTAGTTTCTTTTTGTTAGGGGATGGCGGGGGTGGGTGCAGAGATTGGAAAGCTTTTGGTTTTAGTTTGTTGAAGTCTTGGTTGAGGTTCGGATAGATTAAACCGTTTCGGAGTTAGTTCAGAAAAGTCAAGAAATGGGTTACCTCAGTGTAGGCATTTGAAATTAAAAGTTCCAGACCACAAATGTTTGGTTAAATACTAAAGGGGTTATTTGAAGCTGAGAAAGTCTAGCCCAAGCCCATTTGTGTGACTAGTCAAGAAAAAGGCATTCAAACTCTTAAAACAGGGAATGAAAATCAACAGTTAAAACTGCAGCTGTGATGTAGAAGGAATTATCTCTGTTTGAGTACTGGGAAAGTAGATTTGGGATAGATGGCATTGTATTTTACCATGTCTTTTGAAATCTTTCAAATTGTGTTATAGGTAAATAGTTTGGCTTATTATTTGACATAATAAACTTGTTTTACTCTATGCAGCACTGTGTGCTTGCAATGAAAGGCCACCTTGTTTTATCATATTTTGTTATATTCTGGGATTGAACTTGGCCGGTACTAACATCTGCTGGGATCATGAGCTCCACAGGATAAATCACTTTTGGAATTTATTGCCCATCATGAATTATCCTGAAGTAGTTGATGCTGAGTTGGCTTCTTGAGCCACTGCAGCCCAAATCGTGTAAGGACACCCTCAATACTGTTAGGAAAGAGCTTCCAGGATTTTAGCACATTGACAGTGAAGGAATAATATATTACCGAGTCAGGATGGTGTGTGACTTGGCAGGGAGCTTGGAGGTGGTGGTGTTCCCATGTATCTGCTGCCCTGGCCTTGTTGTTGAAGGAACTGTGGTGAGTTCCTGCTGTGCATCATGTATATGGTACACACTGGAAAGGGCTTTGTGGCATTTGAGAAATAAGATGGTGGATTAAAACCTTTTTAGCTGTTCAAAAACTGAATAGCAGGATTATGATTCTTTCACAAAGACTTTCTTCTTGCTTCCTTTTTCAGTACTTTCACAAAGTAGTGCAGCAGTTGTTACCCCTAGCATACAAGCTGCTGAAGAGGCACCTGTTTGCTGAGATTATTGAGGTACATTTGGCCAACAGAAATTGGAGTGATCTGGACCAACTGACTGTTTGATTTTTGCCACAAAGAAATCTGAATCTTCATTAAAACTGGATTTACAAACTTACTACATAAACTAGAATGTTCTGTCTGCATTGTATACTGTTTATTTTGAAATAATTCAACTTTTTTTTAAACAATAAAGATCCTTTGACATTGGTTAAGTGCTCGTGACTGGCTGCTTCAAATAGTTTAGCGGCTTTATAATACATGTATTAATGCACTAAGTTTGTACCTAAAGAACAGTACCAATTTTGATGAACTTGTTGTACTTGAAAGTAATTCATCTTACGCCATATCATAAGAACACAAAACCATTGAATACAATTATAGTTGATCAACCACTAGTTTTCCACACTACCTCCATACCCCTTTACACTATACCATTTAGCAGCTTGTCAATCTTTAATGATAGCAAACATGTTTCCACAGCCTCTCTGACAGAATTCTAAAGATTGACAACCCTTTGTGTAAAATTTTCCTCTCAGTCCTAAGTGGCTTCCCTCTTATTTTGACATGGTGATCCCTGGTTCTAGGCTCTGCAAGCAAGGGAAATATCTACACCTCCCTTGTCCATTTTCATAGGATCACCTCTCAACTCTTCTGAACTATGAGAAGTTCGGGGTTTCCTGATCTCTCTTCGTTGTACAGACTTGCCTGCATGGAATTAAGTCTGGTGAACCTTTGTTGCATTCCCTCCATGGCAATAAAATGGAACCAAAACTGCATAATACTCTAGGTCTGATCTAAATTTTCTATACAACAGAAGCATGATTTTCTTACTTCTGCATTGAATCTTCTTGCAATAAAAACTAAAACATCATTAGTTTCCTAATTGCCTATTGTACCTGCATGGCAGCTTTTAGTCACTTATTGACAAGGACAACCACATTTGTACATCTACACTTATTAAACTCATCAGTTAAGGAATACCCTGCATCTGTTCTCCCACCAAATTGGATAACTTTACATTTTTTTCCACAATAGTCCATCTGCCATGTTCTTGCCTGCTCACTAAGTCCAAATCCTCTTGAAGCTGCTTTGCATCTTCCTCATCACAAATATTCCTGTTTACCTTTGTGTCAACCTAACACTGAGTGACCCCTCATGTTCTGACAAGCTAACTTAGACTCTTCCCAACAGCTACGGCAAATCTTCCTCTGAGAACGAGTCCAAATGTTATGGTTGAGCTCACTAACTGAGACTCCACCTGCTCCATTAACAGGTCTCAAAGTCAGAGAGATCTGATACTATCCCTCCCAGACCAATTCACCAGTCAATTCTCTGATTGGAACAACAACAAAGTTGCTGGAAAAGCTGAGACAACAAGGTGCAAGGCTGGATGAACACAGCAGGCCAAGCAGCATCATAGGAGAGGGTCACCGGTCCTGAAACGTTAACTTTGTTTTTTCCTTCACAGGTGCTGCCAGACCTGCTGAGCTTTTCCAGCAACTTTGTTTTTGTTCCTGATTTACAGCATCCGCAGTTCTTTGTTTTTATCTCGGATTGGAATGTTGGCCCTTCTTTCAAGGAGGTTGGAGAATAAGGGTAGGGAAGTCTTCCTGCAACTATACTTACTGCAAGGTGCTGTTGAGACCACAGCTGGAGTGTTTTGGTTCCCCCTATTTAAAGAAAGATGTTTCATTGGAGGCAGTTCAGAGAAGGTTAAGCAGGATGATCCCTGGTATGGAGAGATGTGCAAAGGCTAAGCAGATTGTGACTTTACTCACTGGAGTTCACTCACTTGGATAGAGAACTGGCTGGGCAACAGGAGACAGAGTTGTAGTGGAAGGGAGTTTCTCAAAATGGAGAACTGTGACCAATGGTGTTCCACAGGGATCCGTATTGAGACCACTGTTGTTTGTGATATACATAAATGATCTGGAGGAAGGTATAGATGGTCTGATTAGCAAGTTTGCAGATGACACTAAGATTGGTGGAGTAGCAGGTAGTGAAGGGGACTGTCGGAGAATGCAGCAGAATATAGATAGATTGGAGAGCTGGGCAGAGAAATGGCAGATGGAGTTCAATCCAGGCAAATGCAAGGTGATGCATTTTGGAAGATCCAATTCAAGACCGAACTATACGGTAAATGGAAAAGCCCTGGGGAAAATTGATGCACAGAGAGATTTGGGTGTTCAGGTCCATTGTACCCTGAAGGTGGCAACGCAAGTCGATAGAGTGGTCAAGAAGGCAGATGGCATGCTTACATTCATCGGACAGGGTATCGAGTACAAGAGTTGGCAGGTCATGTTACAGTGTATAGGACTTGGTTCGACCACATTTGGAATACTGCGTACAGTTCTGGTCGCCACATTACCAAAAGGATGTGGATGCTTTGGAGAGGGTGCAGAGGAGGTTCACCAGGATGTTGCCTGGTATGGAGGGCGCTAGCTATGAAGAGAGGTTGAGTAGATTAGGATTATTTACATTAGGAAGACAGAGGTTGAGGGGGGACCTGATTGAGGTCTACAAAATCATGAGAGATATAGACAGGGTGGATAGCAAGAAGCTTTTTCCCCCAGAGTTGGGGACTCAATTACTAGGGGGTCACGATTTCAAGGTGAGAGGGGAAAAGATTAAGGTAGATATGTGTGGCAAGTTCTTTACGCAGAGGGTGGTGGGTGCCTGGAACGCATTGCCAGCAGAGGTGGTAGAGGCAGGCACGATAGCGTCATTTAAGATGTATCTAGACAGATACATGAATGGGCAGGGAGCAGAGGGG
The DNA here is from genome assembly GCF_021869965.1 of Rhincodon typus. Lineage (NCBI taxonomy): Eukaryota > Metazoa > Chordata > Chondrichthyes > Orectolobiformes > Rhincodontidae > Rhincodon > Rhincodon typus. The sequence continues at coordinate 118,619,337 of NC_063334.1, forward strand.
ATACAGATCCTTGGAAAATAGGCGACAGGTTTAGATAGATGATCTGGATCGGCACAGGCTTGGAGGGCCAAAGGGCCTGTTCCTGTGCTGTAATTTTCTTTGTTCTTCGAGTTTAGAAGAATGAGAGGTGGTCTTGTTGAAACACACAGGATTCTTAAGGGGCTTGACAGGGTAAATGATGAGAGGATGTTTCCCCTCATGGGAAAGTTAAAGACCAGAGGGCTAAACTAAAGGGGTACCAATTTGAAACTGCAATGAGGAGGAATTTCTTCTCTGAGGATTAGGCGTGTTTGCAACTCCTTGCCACAGAGAGCTGTAGGGCTATAGTCCTTGTGTATACATAAGGCTGAGATAGATTTTTGATCAGCAGGAGAATTCACAGGTATCGGAAAGAGCAAGAAATTGGACATGAGGAATGGTGGATGAGCCATGATCTCACTGAACGGCAGAGCAGACTTGAGGGTCTAAAAGGCCTACTTCTAGTTGTTTATTATGATTTAATTGCAAAGAACCACCAGGTGTGATATTATCCCAATAAAACATCCAACAAAGGTTTAACAGTTTTGACAGAGAATTTAATACAATATATTATACAATTGAAATTTCACAGTAACCATAATTAAGCACACCTTGAGAATCAGAAATTCTAATACACCAAATATAAATAAAAAACATCCAGGTTCCGTATTAAATACAATTCTAGGCAACATCACAGGTTAACAAAGACAAAGCATTCTTCATTAACCAAAAGCAGGACAACAGATAACCGGACATGGGCGGCAGTCTCTCAGGCTCTTCCTTTAATACCTTCCATGATGTCTGGCAGCTACAGTAGATGCTACAGTTCCCACATAAAAGCAGAAAATGCCAGGAATACACAACAGGCATTTTTTACCTAGTGAGCATAGAAGACAAGAAAACTTGCTACCATAAGGAGTTTTTGAAGCAAACAGCATTGAGGGATAAAGGAATAGAAAGTTATGCAGATAGGGTGGGAAAAGTCTTGTCCAAAGCATAGATGATGGAACAAATCTGTTGGGCTGACAGGTCTGCTTCTGTTTTAGATATTGTGAGAGAGACACATCACTATCCAGTCCAAAGATGTGCAGATTATGTTGACTGGCCGTGCTAAATTGCCCATAGCGTCCGGGGCGTGCAGGCTAGGTGGATTAGCCATGGGAAATGCAGGGTTATAGGGACAGGGTAGGATACTCTTCAGACAGTAAGTGTGGCTCGCTTCCACACTTGATTTTCTATAATTCTGCGATAACCAAAAAAAAGGTAATATATCATGTTGGTGAGCTGATACTTTGTCAGAATTGAATTTGGTCATCATCTGTACCCTAAGTTGATAGTCCAGGTTGGATGATGAGTGCAAGGAACCAATTTACTGATAATTCTATGATATTCTGAAGTGAGCTCACACCAAGGTTATTTTACTCTCTCAAGCAAGCTCGCATCTGTTAAAAATGCTCAGCAGGTTTCAGTCTCCGACTGGAAGAGTGACAGAACAATATGGGATCTGCAAATCAAACTTAATTCTGTATATAGACAGTGTAGGCTACCTTTCAATTTAAGTATTTGAAGGTGTAGTGCAAACTTCAAGTCATTTAAGAAACATGTTTTTCAAGAAAGTTTATATTTCTCTGAAAAGTCCCTACAAACAACTACCTGCAGTTATGAGATGCCTCGTAAAATAATTATCTTAAAAGAACAATTTCTTCAAAAAGCTTACATATGAATAATTCAAGTATCGCAGCCATATCACGAAGTCAATTTAGTTGAAACAGATATCCCAACTATTTTGTAAAATTGCCAGAACTTCCAAGTAGTAGTCATAATCATGTGAATTCAAAGTCCTAAAACTAAATTTGATGCATATTCAAGACAGTTTCAATGGCAGGATTTGACCATTGATGTCAACAGTAAACATTTACCTAAGGATGAAACTTTACCACAACAACTTTCTAAAACACAAAGTAAAAAGTTCCAGTTAGAATAATTTTAATGATGCAAATGAATATTAAAACAGAGGTGACTGACTACTATTAACCCCGATCTGGCACAAACCCAATTACTTGTGCTGTACTGAACCCATTAGGATAGATGTGCTGTCAAACATTATGCACAGACAATTAGGAAATTGCTACCATTCATCTGTCATGAATATAAGTTGTTGCAAAGGGGTTAATCTCCAGTTAAGCAAAAATCAAGCCTTTTTTTCATTAATAGACACGGTGAACTTCCTTCAAAGAAGTGTTTAAAAAAAACACAGGATGGAAAGAAATTGTTTCCTTCAGAAACTACCAACCTCAGACTCCAATTATTTCTTACATGCCTTGTCAGAATAGAAGAAAAGTGTTTTTTCTTAAACTTTTGATTTTGGTTTCGTACCTTTGCATTTTGTGCATATCATAAACAGTCTGCTCTCAATGTGGACATTACACTGAAGTGCTGTTCTGACCAGATACACACACAATATCTGGAATCTTCCTAACGTGGGAAATTGCCTGCTTCACTGAAGAAGGTGTTCATACAATGCGAGATCAAGGGCCCTCTAGCTTTCCCAGTACAGAAGTGGGTAAGAGGTTCGGAAAATGAGCAGAGCTGAACTTAAACTCCCACAAAGATTCGAGCTGCCAATATATTTCATACTAAGATGCAATACCCTGAAGGTAGGTGCAGGAGATGGCTTGCTTCAGTGCTGTCCAGGATACACCGACAAATCAATGAATTAGCAGTGTAATTCAGGTGTAATTGAAAATAATCATTTCTGTACAATATTTTTCCACCATCACTATATCTTAACCTTTAGTGGCACATTTCAATAACTAATAAAATCATAAATATTTAGGTGTAGAATTTTGTTGAAAATAATGGATATCAGATTTAATACTGAAGTGGGCCATCCCTGTCAAACTCCTACATCAAAGCAGCTTCCATTGCCTACTAAACTGCGAAAAGACACTTTTTGCTTTCCCTCTGCCATGCTGAGCTGAAATCTTGAGCGTTTAGATTGCTGTGCTCTTTAGCAGGCGGACCTCTTCCTCACTTTCCTCAGGATCCTCCTCTATAGTGTTCAGTTGAACATGATTGACTCGGGATCTTGGTCTGCCATTTGAGCCATGTGACGGAGGATGTCCTTTTTTGTTATAATGCCAAGGAGACGCCTGGAAAGGACAAATGGAACAAAAAAAAAGCACTGTTCAGTGTGACGACTTGAACTGCAGAAGTAACAGCAGGGGCAGGATAGGACAGGAGGAAAAAAGGGTGGGAAATAACAAGGAAAAATGTTGCTAATCCCATCGGTGAAGATCGATGCCAACACGGGACTCATGACTCCAAACCCACAGCTCAGACGGAATGCCTGGAAATTTTACAAGTTAAGAAAGAAGCAATACTTCAGATTTATTTTGTTCATTTCAGTGGCTCAAATAAGCTATACTGTGTGGTATTAGCAGCAAGATTCAGCAAGGAGATGGGGATGAGTCCTACAAAATTATTCAGGGAAAGGAAGTGGAATGGAGGAAAAAAGTGGGCTACATACCCAACTGATCTGGTTAGTACTCTAACAGCTGCAGGATGCATGAAACGTGAATTATGAACAAACTTAGCATGAAGCACCTTTGGATAGGGGTTGAGGACAGGAAATACTGCACTGATCATTCCTACAACTAATTGAAACAGGTAACAATTGGTGGAAGTAAATCACAGGTGCCTAAACCTGCAGAGGGGAGTAAATGGTTGATACATACCAAATTCCACTGCAAATCACCAAACAAACTGGAAAGTGCTGGCTATGAGGTGTACAGGGTCTTACACTGTAGGAGTCTTGACTGTCAGCTATAAAGCATAAAGTATAACGTGCATGCAACTATATATATGTAAAGTGACAAGACATAAAAGGCAACAACTGAAAAGAAGTTTTAAAATTTACCAGCAACATCAGTTCAATCACAAAGTATGAATACTAGTCAGAATCCATAATAACTTGCTTAAAAAGTGCTGTGCACAACTTGAAAAATAAATGCACAAAGTCTTCTCTGTGGTTAACTCAAACATATATGTGCACTACAATGACATCCCATCATTATTTGCCCATGTTTTCCATTATGCAATTTCTGTCTGTGTGCAGCGGAAAAAAAAGTAGACCACTTGGATTAAATAGCCTGCGTCTGAACAGTAAACTATATGTAATAACTGAAAGGCAACCAAAGACATGACTGTTTACAGAGCAGGTTAATGACTTCTAAACAGGTAGTGAGGGACACAGGTTGAAATGTGATTCATTAACTCCTGGACTAAGCCAATTACTGGTTCTTGGCCCATTTCATTGGTGGGCAAATGGACTGGGGTTTAATCCTGCGGCAGTACAGGCAGTTTATGTAGAAGGGGATAAACAAGTGGTAACAAACCATGAAAATATAATTTTGTGAATCTACCAGCAGTTTTCCTACATTGGTGCTGGAGCAAGCAAACACCTGTGGCCTCCTCTTTTTAATCAGCCCAGGAAAGGCTGGACCCTACTACAAGAACAACCAGTTCCAATCTCCACTCTTGAAATCTCCAATCATTTCTTCCTGAGGTTATTAGAGGGATGCCAAAGACCACCTCACCTGGTTATTGCCTGTCAGCAACCACAAAGTTCTAGAGAATGCACACGACCAAGGATTTTATTGTGACGATGGTCTGGATCATGACCCACTAACAAACTCACTTTAAAACAATGAAATAGAGCCAATCTCAAATGGGGAGCTCAAAGTAGCAATCTTAATCTAACCTAGACATCAGGAAATTTATGGAGCAGGGACTTTAACCTCCTGCCTGAGTTTACTGTCCATTTATGTCAACCGGGTTAATGATATTGTACAGTGTGCAAAGCCAGCAATTCCACTCAAACCCCTGGGTTCCCTGCCTAAAGAGCTAAGTTAAAATTGACTCCAGATTTCAACACACGCGGAAGTTATCTTTTAAGGGCATTAAAGGTGTATTCTTTTGCTCATAAGTCAATCTGACAGCTTCAGTTTTCTTTCCCCTATTCTTTCAAAGGATGGAAGAAGGGGGTCACTGGCAAGGTAAACTTTTGCTACCTGCAGCTTCAGGTAACTGTGCTACCACACACAAGTGCATCATGGCATCAGCACAATGCATTTCTGGACTGGTTTTATGTATTTGTAAGGTGAGGCAAGTGAAGTTATATTAGGTACGGGACAGGAAAAGACTAACCGGTCTGTTCTCTTCGTGATGGTTGGAGCTTCATGACAAAATACTTCTATCCTGCCTCTTTCCAACCACCCTCCACCTCCTTCCTTCCCACAACCATGAATTCCCCTGGCATGGCAAGAAAAGAGTTTAACAAACTGGGGCCAATAAGGGGATAGATGCTTTGGAAAATGTCTTCCTCAATTTAGAGAAAGCTGTGCTTTCCTCTACACACAATGCCACAGGGACTGCCAGCTGCTCAAGAAAGTGATCCATCTCCACGAATACCATATCAAGGGCTAACTAGGGACCAGCAATTGCCTGTTAGCAGTCTAAGAAAGAATTTGAAAAGGTTTACGATTGATCCTGTTGTTGAGTGCTGGGATTGGCATGGAGAATGCTGAGAGCTATTAATAACCACTTCATATGTGATTCTGAGATGTTCAACTTACACCACTGCCACTGAGTTTATTTTGCCATGTCAGCACTCCAAACAAAAACTTGTACTTAGAGTTGTCAATAAGTAATAAAGTTATTATAGATACAAACACTAGGTCGGTTATAAATGAGGTTGCATCAAGAAAAGAAAAGCTAGAGATACTTCAAGTTACTGGCTTTCCAGAACATCAGTATGCAATCAGATTGGGCAGGTGTATTTTCACTCACCTTAAGCCCATGGCAGGGAGAAGAAAAAAAACAGCAATCAATTCGCACCTGTGCAACTATCTTACCCAGTAATAAAAGTCACTGATCACCAGTGGATTAAATCCACTAATAACTTGCATTTACAGACGATCTTCAATGTAGTAATAGACCCCAAGGTACTTAACAAGAGTGATACCAATAAAATTATTTCTGACACCCAGCCACAGAATAATATATCAGGGCAGATAATCAAAACCTTTGTCAAAGAGGCAGATGTTAAAGACTATTTTAAAAAGGGACAGGTGGAGATACATGGGAAGGAATTTCAGAAGCTACGGCCAATGCAGTTAAAAGTCACCAATGATAGGAAACATTAAAATAGGGATATGCAAGGAAGTTGGAGGGATACGGACAACACAAAGGCTTGTGGGGCTGGAGGTGGACAGAGAGAAACGATTTATGAAAGGACTCAAGAACAAGGAGGACGATTTTAAAGTTGAGTTGTTGTTTGATCTGAAATCAGCAGGAGTAGAGATGCAAGGTAAACTAGATTCAGAAGCAAGTTAATATATGGGCAATAGAGTAAGTTTATGTGGGATGGAAGATGAGCCTTAGAGAACAGCCAAGTCTAGGAGTAAAAAAGGCATGAAGGTTCCTGAGGGTGACATCATAGAGTAGGAAATGGTTAGGCTTAGGGACAGAGCAGATATGTAGTTGAAAGCTTAGTTTGGTGTCAAACATAAGCCAAGGTGTAAATAGCTCTGACTCAGCTTTAGACTGAAATCTGTGGCCAGGGCTGGTGAACAGAGTTTGTGGAAGGGACCAAAATCAATGGCTCTATCTTCTCAATTTTTAGTTGAAGGAAATTTTTGCATACTCAATAGTTTTATTAGGGAGCATATATTAATCAGACAAAGACTTGTTCACAGCAGCACAGTTTTGACAAGACTATAAGATTATTATAGCTTCAGTTTTGTAGTCAATTATCATCTCAGCTACTCCCATTTACAAAAGAATTCTGAGTATGTGGCGCTTTTAATAGTTTTCATATTACAGGCTTCATGCTTCCTCTCACTGCAGATTTTTTTTAAAAAATTTTACTCTTTTAATTGGCAGATGTGCCATGACTAATCACCAATGGTTCGACGTGCTGTTTTAGTTGCTCGAGGTGTTCTAATATGTTCTTCTTTGTGATGATCCCCAAGACATTCCTGAAACAGACCATGTTATGCTAATGACTGCGTTTTGCAATGAAAGTAAATCATGTTTGTACAGCAGAAAACAGGTTGCAAAAATAATTTAGAGTAAATTGCACAACACAAATACAGCAAATTAAATGCATAAAGGCTAAAAGAAACAACCCTGTATGCAGTTTTAAACTTTTGAATCAAGCATAAAGCCCTCTATAATCAACAAAAAAGGATAGCTGTGTCTTCTTAATTTACAAGGCTTTAAGTGATTAAGCGTATAGGATATGTTTGCATTATTGGGGTTGCATCTTTTACAGCATTGTACTTTCCAGGCCTCAGTCGTATAATTTTGTTATCCCATCACTACTGTCTCTGTCTTTGAAGCTATCTTCTAATGTACTAATACCCAACATAAAAACTAGCTCATTTAAAAAATGTTGGGCAAAGGAATTACTTGCAAATGTATTAAGTTTGTAAGTTAGTATCCACACAGAACAACTTATTGTTATTTATCAAATTTCACTTCAGTGTTCACAATCTTTTAAGACTACATAGCAATGTGCTTTGTTCAGTGACACATATATGCTGGGTCGGAAAAATGAATTGTCTGAGGTAAAAATATTTTTCAAAAGTTAGGAGGACGGGGATGTGGAGAAACGTGCACATCATCTTTCAAGCTCCTTGTCAAAATTTTAACCTTAGTACAGTATCAACATTGTTTTTCCTAGATTTATATATGATTATTTATATCTTGTTTTTGAAATAACCACTAGATATCTTTCTTCCCTAATCCTATTTGATAATTCGACTGTAGTGTTAGTACTGAACAGGAGATCAAGAATGACTGAAAACTAAAGGAGTTAGACCTGGCCATTCTGTTACACTGAGATAGCAAGGTGTAGAGCTGGATGAACGCAGCAGGCCAAGCAGCATAGAGGAGCAGGAAGGCTGACGTTTCAGGCCTAGACCCTTCTTCAGAAATTTCTGAAGAAGGGTCTAGGCCCGAAACATCAGCCTTCCTGCTCCTCTGATGCTGCTTGGCCTGCTGTGTTCATCCAGCTCTACACCTTGTTATCTCAGATTCTCCAGCATCTGCAGTTCCTACTATCTCTGAAACAATTCTGTTACACTGTAGCTTATGGAAATGACAACCTATATTGGTTAGTCAAAAGCAGTGAGCTTCTAGCATTGCACTGAATGACAGGAACAGCATGACCTTGAATTAAAAACAGAAGTGCAAGCAGCACAGAGACATAGGTTGATAGAATGCAAGCAGATTCGCACAGGTGCCCATACAATGCAAGATCACTGATGGTAATCATTACTGCTAGAGAAAATAACGTGCAGAGATCAGGTCCTGGACAAATGACAGTCACTTCACCAGAGTCAGAATGGTGGCACAGTGGGGGAAACAATCACAGGACAGCAAGTCATTCTGGGCTGCTCTTGAACATCGCTTGACAGCTATCTGCAGCTCCAGAACTCTCATAGCAGATTCTTGGCCACCCACCAGCAGACAAAGGGAACGATGGATGAAAAGCTGACAGAAAATGTCAAAAAAGAGATGACTTAAGAAAATTCCACAAAAGCACTTAGTAATCTTTTCTTTTTATTCACTAGGTTAAAGCCCACTGCAATTGCTCCTGCAATTATTATTAAAAGATGAGAAGAGTTATTGGCAGAAAATAGTCAACAATCCAAAATACTTTTGAAGAGATCAGTTCTCTAAGAGTACATGAAATTTTTCTGAAACCCATTTTGAACTTACTCCCTTTCATGAACAGAATCTTGAAAGAGATATAAATCAATATTTAAAATGAATGAAGAATTTGTTCCTTCACCATGTACACTATAAGGACAATACCACAGTGCCTTCACTTCAAAAGTATTCCCATGGTTTGAAGTGCTTTCGGGTGTCCTGAGGTCATGAAAGGGCACTATATAAGTGCAACTCTTCTTTCTTTTCAAATGATGCAGTGACTGTAGGTGAATTTCACAGACAGGTGTATAAAAAAGTCAGACTCAATCAGTAATTCATAGTTGGGTGTTGATAACTTGTCTCTAGGAAAACTTAAGCTAGGTTTGGTTCATAGTTAATCTAACCAAATTAAATTAGATGCCATAATGGTTTTACATCTGCATCTGATATTACTGTATTCACCTCAATTGAATGTTATATCAGGTGGAGGTATAAATCACAATTCGGCAGTTTCCCGATTAGCAGTTTAGGTTAAAAATAGCTCCCACGTGTTGCACATTCTACAGTCCGATTGAAGAAAATCTCTTTATTGAAGCCAACAATAAAGTAATGGAATGCTGTCCCATGCTTCCAGCCTCAGCGTATAGTATTCCAAATCCTCACCTTCACTGAGGATTCGTTCTCTGGAAATGGTCCAACCAATCTTTAGCCTATGCTTTCAAATCATGTCTTTCTCTATGGATTCTACGTTGCAGTACATCCTCCATCTTGAACAGTGAAAGACCCTAGTTTTCTATCTCAATGCTGCCTCTAACAATTCTCTCTCAAAATCCCTTCACTTCATTATATGTACTGTCAACTTCTATAGTCTTCAATATCTACATCCAGGACTTTCTTTTTGGCCACTTTTTCTAAAGTTGAAATACCTGCAATAATTCATGAAAGAAGAGGGGACTTAGGGTTTGAATCCCTTCCTCTTCGACACATGGTAAAGTGCTTTACAATTACCAGTCATTGGTTTTCAGCATTTCCAAGTTCATGTCATAATGTCTCTTTTGATCTCTATCACTATAGGTATAGCTGTGTGTAGATACGCATAGTGTACATTATCTGGTCTACTGTAAAAATTTCCAAATCAACCAAACCTGCATAGACAATGATTCAGAAAACTGAGATACAATTCCTGTAAGGTTTTGGCATTAAAATGTTAATATGATAACTGCAGAACTACCAATTATTATTTGAAGTGTAACAACTTTAAAATGCAACACCCCCGTTCTGATGAGGAAAACAAAACAAACTGAATAGGTATTGATGGAAATGTACAGCATGATTAAGTAGAAAATAACAGTTGGAGATTACCTTTCACCAGAATTCATAAACAAAGAAAGGTCAGTTCGACCTGATTTTTTAAAAAATTTTTATTCATTTGTAGGATGTGGGCATCGCTGTTTGGCCAGCATTCCCTATCCCCAGTTGCCCTTGAGAAGGTGGTGGTGAGCTGCCTTCTTGAACCAATGCAGTCCACCACTTCAAAACAAGCTGCAATGTTTACAGCTTCTCTTCACAGATGCTATCAGATCTGTTGAGCCTTTTAATTTAATTAGTTTTGCAATGATTTCAATTGCACCAGAATGTCAGATAAAATAAACCCAATGACATTGTTTAATAAAGTAGTTTTGTGCATGTATAGGCAGAACTTCTAAATATAAACTATACTTAATTTATGTTACCACTGGTTTCAGCCTAAATGCAAACTTGTTAGTGATTTGTTTCAATATAAAAATTATATACCTAAGTGTCCATGGGTTAATTTCCAAGACAGCAGTAGATAGGCACAGTGACTGAAAGGCTAGTGACCAAGTTGAGATCTGCAATGCCTCTTGCATATGTTAGACTGAGTTTGAATCTGAGTTAGACCTGAGGTTTCGTTTACGAGATCTTTCACGAAGTATCAAAAGAAATTTTTTAGGAACAAACCACAACATTTTTTCAAAAGTCTGCAAGATAGCTTATTTGCGAATGACTGTTCTCAGCCGCTACACCATCATTCCTATCGAATAACAAATTGATGCAGAGTAAAACAGACAAATAACCTAACCTCATCACAGAGGCAGTGCAGCCTGTAAACCAGTCAGCAGAGGGCACTCACAGCACAAGATTGCAAAAACAAAGTAACTGGAAACACATTAAGGGCAGAGATAACAAGGTGTAGAGCAGCATCATAGGAGCAGGAAGGCTGACGTTTCGGGCCTAGACCCTTCCCGTCAGCCTTCCTGCTCCTATGATGCTGCTTGGCCTGCTGTGTTCATCCAGCTCTATACCTTGTTATCTCAGATTTTCCAGCATCTGCAGTTCCTACTATCTCTGACACATTAAGGGCATCTCAGTTAGCAACCAGTAAATTACAACAAATTTCCTAAACAGAACAGGTCTAAGCCCTTAGTGTCAGCGTATTTCTCTTTATTCATTCATGGGAGGAGCATATTGCAGGCTCAGCCAGCATTTTTGCCATCCTTAATTTCCCTGGAGAAGGTAGCAGTGAGCTGCTTTTTTGAAACACTATTATTGGGAACAGGATTCCAGGATTTTAACCAAGCAACATTCAAGGAATGGAGATAACACAATGTGGAACTGGAGGAACAGGCCAGGCAGCAGAGGAGCAGGAAAGTCGACGTTTCAGGTCGGGACCCGAAACGTCAACTTTCCTGCTCCTCTGATGCTGCATGGCCTGTGTTCCTCCAGCTCCACATTATGTTATTTCTGACTCCAGCATCAGCAGTTCTTACTATCTCATTCAAGGAATGTAAATATCTTTCTAAGTGTGGATGCTGTAATGTGGAGGGACTTATAGGTGGTAGTGTTCGTTGGAAGGTGATGCCCTGGTGAGTTGTTGCAGTACACCTTATAGATGCTACACAATGCTGTCACTGTGACGAGGGTGAATGTTGAAGGTGGTAAATGGGGTGCCAGTAGAGCAGGCTCTTGATGGTGCCAAGCATCTGCACTGTTGTTGCAGCATTCATTCAGGCAAGTGGAGAGTATTCCATCACATTACTCACTTATGTTTTGTAGATGATGGACAGGCAGTTGGGAAACAGGAGGTAAGTTTTTCAACTTAGAATCCCCAGCCTCTGACTTGCTTGGTCCAGTTCAGATGCTGGTCAATTTTAATCCCCAGAATGCTGATACTCCCATTATGAACAATGCTAATACCACTGAGTATTATTGGATTCTCTCTAGTTGGAAATGGCTAGTGTCTGCTACTTGCGTGGCATGAATGTTATTGCCTGTTGTCAGCCAAAGGCTGGATGTCGTTTAGATCTTGCTTCAAGGAGAGAAATGCGTATACTGCTAAACATTATTGATAATTGAACATGTTTGATGATTGCATAAAGTTCCCAATTTGCGACCTTATAGAGGAAAGGTCATTGATGAAGCTGGTTGGGTCTAGGACACTACACTGAGAAATTGACGTCCACCAACCACAACCAATATGTTGGTAATATGCCCCTTAAACAATGTTAGAACAGCCCGAGCACAGCCTGGATCGTTCTGTCCAAAGGTTACAACTTGGAGGAACTTGCTAGTCAAAAGTAGATTTTTCAGATCACCTTTTCCTGTCCCTGTTGCCACCAGTGTTGCATAAAACCAAATGGAGTAGCGAATTAGAAAACTGGGAAATATGGACAAAGAAATTCAAGTCTTTCAGCAGCTTATATCTTAAAAGAACATCAGTACGTCAAAGATATTGTCAATTTTTAAGAACAATTCAAATGAAATAGAATGGAATAATGTCTAAAAGGATTTCTTTCATTAAAAATATTATTTTTATGGATATCATTATCCTAAAAAAATTCACATCATTGGATTATGTCTCAATTCACAGATCAGCTCATGATAAGTCAGAGGACATTGTGAGAGTGCTGCTATCAGCAAAATGGGACAAGAGAAGTTTTGCAGGTACTGCACAGGAAAATTGGCTGTCAAAAACCAGAGCTGTCTAAGAACTAGACATTTCTGAAGGTCTAGTTCCAGGCTCAGTTTTTGGTTCAGGGTCCGAAAGGTTGATTACCCTTCAGCTCAGATTTTTCCCAGTACTCTTCCTTCTCCTCTGCTGTGTTCAGATTGCCTCTCAGAAACAGGAGTTTTCATCTTTGTTCCCACTGTGAAACAGAATCAACCTCTTCCAGGATAATCTTTTCCTTGGTCTTTGCTTCGTCTTTCTCCACCAGACACTTGAGTGAGAAGATGTTAATGGGTACAAGAGAAACATATAACCACTGCAGAAGGTGATGTGACTCCACCAGCCTCAGAGACATCACAAGTATCTGCAGCACTGTCCAAGGAAGGCAACCAGCCCTCTGAGAATGTTCCTCTCTCTTTGGGCTCTATCCCCATCTATCGTTTACTCCTTACCTGCTCCCACCACCCTATCTTCTGCATATAAACCAACATTTTCCTAGCTACCATCAGTTCTGAGGAAGGGTCACCAGACCGGAAATGTTAACTCTGATTTCTCTTCACAGATGCTGCTAGACCTGCTGAGCTTTTCCAGCAACTTATGTTTTTGTTTCTGATCTACAGTATCTGTAGTTCTTTCAGGTTAACCTGGAACTTGATCTTTTAGCATTTGTTTCAGAGTCTTCACTAGTTTTAGGATTTGACAGGTTGGATATACAAATCTGGAAAAATCTGAGATCCAGCACAGCAAGCTTTTCAGAGCTGAAATACTATGAGAATATTGAGATATACACAGAGAGGATGAGAATGCCTTGTGAGGAAAATAAAACATTCAAATTTCTCACAGGAATAGATTGAATAATACGTTTGAGATTACCAAGATTTCCAGAACTAGGAAGAACATAAAGAAGTCAAAGGTTATGTGGTGTAGACAGGAAAATAGAGCTGAGACCACAAGCATTTCAGTCATGTTGACTGGTGGAACAAACACGAAGGACAAAATGGCCTACTTCCACTCAAATGTTCCTACTTTTCTAAAATGTTTCAATTTTGAGGAGAGGCACTAACTGCTTAGATTTAACTATTCTCTGTAGAGAGTGGTGAATATATCAAACAGAATGCCCTGTTATCGTTGAAATAAGTCAGAAGTTACACGACACGAGGTCATAGTCCAACAGGTTTATTTGAAATCACACGCCTTCAGAGCGTAGCCTTTCATCAGGTGAAGTCTTCGTGTGACTTCTGACTTTGTCCACCCCAGTCCAACACCGGCACCTGCACATCGTAGTTGAAATTGACAGCATTGATGGGAGAGCTGGATAAATCTCAGGATGACAACTTTCAAGAAATGAGTAAGTCAGTTTAAAATTATAATCACTTTTTCCAGTCTTGCATTCTATGTACAAGTGTAAGATCTGGGCACCTACAAATTGATTCTCAACTTTAACTCAAGGTCTCAATATCTTACAAAGTTTAATCAATGCCAGTCACTTTGGCAAAAACGTTAGAATGTCCACAGCAATACTTTCTGCCCACTATCTAATTTAACTTAGAATAGAATTAAAATTGACTGCAAGGTAGGTTTGAGGCCATCAGCTACTGCAGTGCGTTATTCTTAGCTATTACTTCTGTGGACCTGTCAAACAGAAAATGTACGTTATATGGAAGTGAATTTTCTCATTTCCAAAGTATTAAATTATTAACTTGACTATGCAAAATGCCTTTTGTTTTCTACTTGAGTTGCTTATACACAGTTTTGTAAAACATTGTTTCTAGAGTGCAAACATTTGTAATGTCCAACATATGTCTCTCTTGCACTTGAGATCAATAAGGTTCATTGGTTTGAGATGAAACACAGCATGTGTTCAAAAAAGGAAACAGATGATGTGCAAGAAAACTATATTTATCAACAAGGAAAACAGAAACAGAACTCCCTGCCCCATGTACCCCAAACTTTCCTGTTCCATCGCTCATGCTTCAAATCTGCCTGCTTTTCTTCCATGTCTCTTATGCTGTTAAATAAAAACTCTCGAATGTTGAAAGTTTCAATTGTCACAGCAGTCACATGCTTCTGTGGAGTGAGGTATTCCAGATTCCAATAACTTTGCTTCTGAAAGTGTTTCCTAATTTCACTTTTCAATAATCTATTTTCGGATTACATTCCCCCATCCAGGAGTATTCCACCCCAAAGGAAACAAAATTCTACCACATTTCTGTCACATCCGAAGTGACTCTACTGAGAGAAACTCAACTAGCCCAATCACATAAATGGCAATAGAATAAATCATTGGCTGGGTATTCTGCTGGTGGTTCGTCACCCAATCTCAAAATCCGCTACGTCACCTGCAAGACACAAGCCTGGAATGAGATTGAATACTTTCCACTTTCATATTTGGCTGCAGTTGCAACAAAACTCAGAGGTGGATGATCAGCCATGATCTAACTAAATGGCTTACTGCTGTTCCTATATTCTCAGATCAAAAATCACATGACACCAGGTTATAGTCCAACCTGTTGGATTATAGCCTGGTGCTGTGTGATTTTTGACTTTGTGCACCCCAGTCCAACACCAGCACCTTCACATCATACGTTCTAAGAAGGTTGGCACCATAAAACAGAAAATCATCTACTACATTGTCCCCCTTCATCACTGGCGTAAGGCACTTTTTATAGGATGTACTGCAACAACTTGTTAAGATTTCCATTGTAATATCTCCTAAATTCTCAATCCACCTAAAAGGACAAAGGCGGCAAATGCATGGAAACACCCTCACTTCCCACACCATCCAAACTTGGAAAGAATTTTGCCATTCCACTTAGAGATTAATCAAAACTTTAAACTTGCTACCCATTAGCATTGTGAGGACACTTGCACTGTCATTTGAAACAACACCCATATTCATAATAAAAACCAAAAGAACTGTGGATGCTGTAAATCAGGGACAAAAACAAAGTTGCTGGAAAAGCTCAGCAGGTCTGGCAGCATCTGTGGAGGAGAAAACAGAGTTAACGTTTCGGGTCCAGTGAGTTCTGAGGAAGGGTCACTGGACCCGAAACGTTAACTCTGTTCTTTCCTCCACAGATGCTGCCAGACCTGCTGAGCTTTTCCAGCAACTTTG
>NC_063334.1:118635554-118731874 GCF_021869965.1 Rhincodon typus
TTCCTCCACAGATGCTGCCAGACCTGCTGAGCTTTTCCAGCAACTTTGTTTTTTGACCCATATTCATAATGATGACACAACCCAGGATATGTAAAAGACAATTAAAATTACTGCAACTATCTTCAGCCAGTAATACTGAGTGGATCATTCACCTTGGCTTCCTCTTGAAATGGCACCAAAGAAGCCAGACCTGAGCCAATTCAATTCATTCCATGCAATATGAAGAAATGGTTTGGTACGCGCAGTAAGGCAAAGGTTGCAGACCCAAACCTCCTGTTTGCAGTGCTGTAGATTTGCACTTAAGATTGGTCACGCCTCCATTCAAGTGGTTTCAGAACAGCTACAGGTAATAGCATTTAACTGACAAAATGGAAAATTACACAGGTGTACCCAATTCAGAAACAGAGGTAAAATGTAATCTGGCCAATTCTGACTCCAGCAGTAAACTTTCAATTTTCAGCTAAGTTACAGAAGCACTTGTTGATAGTTGTTCAAGGGAGAAAGGAATAAACCAGAAAACCAGGACAGTCAGTCTAACCTCAGTGGTGAGGAAACTGTTGGAAGCAATTCTGAGGGACAGAATTAATCTGCATTTGAAGAGGGAGGGACTAATCACGAATATCCAGGCTGGTTGTGTTAAGGGGAGGTCATGTCTGACCAACTCGATTGAGTTTTTCGAAGAGGCAACCAGAGGTGTGTAGATGAGGGCAACGCTTTTGATGTCATCTACTTGAACTTCAGCAAGGCTTTGACAAGGTCCTGCATGGGAGGCTGATAGCACAAGATAAAAAACCATGGGATCCAAACAAATTTGGTAAAGTGGATCCACAATTGTTTGAGGGCAGGAAGCAGAGGGGTGGTTAAGGGGTGTTGTCCTAACTGGAAGTCTGTGTCCAGTGGGTTCTCACAGGGGTCAGTGTCAGGGTGTTTGCAGTTTGTGGATTATATAAATGATTTAGACTTGATGTAGGAGGGTTGATTAGTAAATTTGCAGATGATACAAGAATTGGTGGGGTATAATGAGGAGGATAGCCTCAGACTACAAGAGGACATGCATGTGTTAGTCAGGTGAGCTGTTCAGTGGCAAATGGAATTCAATCCAGATGAACGTGAGGTGATGCATTGATGTTTTTCTTATTAATTCATGAGATACCGGTGTCCACCATGCTGGGCCAACATTTATTTCCCCTCACCTGTTGCCCCTTGACTTGAGTGGTTTGCTACAGCCATTTCAGAGGGCAATTAAGAGTAAACCACATTGATGTAGGTCTAGAGTAATGTGAACCAGGCCAGGTAAGGATTGCAGATTTCCTTCCCTCAAGGACAGTGCTGAACAAGATGGATTTTTACAACAACTGATAGTGGCTGCATGGTTGCCTTTAGATGAACTTTTAATTCCAGATTCCCAGAAATCCAAGCATTCAAACTGTATCACTTGAAACAATTAAGTGGCAGTGAGATCAGTTCTGGAATGAATTGGAACTCAGCCTTGCTGAAAAATGAAGTGGTGGTTAGGAAAGAGCTAAACTTAGAAGAAATGTGACCAATTCAGTAAGAAATAGATTTTTTTTTTCCCATGGCATGATTATAGGGAGAAATCTTCTTTCAACATCCACTGACAATCTATTTCCTCGCTATTACTTTTCTTCGTTCTGTGGTAGGGGTCTGCATTATCTTTTTGCCATTCTGAGTACTGATACAAAACAAGAAAGTCATAGAGTTGGACCATAAAAACAGGCCCTTCAGCCCACTGTCTATGCCAACCAACAAATGTGAAACTATACTAATCCCATTTACATGCACTTTGTCCATAGCTTACTGTGCGCTGTCATTTTAAGTACTTATCCAGATGCTTCTTTAAAGTTGCGAAAGCACTTGCCTCCATCACACCTCAGGCAGCATATACCATATTTCTAACACCCTCCAGATGAAAGTGTTTTGCTCACATCCTCTTTAAACCACTTACTCCTCACCTTAAACTCGTGCCTGCTGGTCCTTAGTCGCATATCCCATGAGGAAAGTATTCTCACAATCTGCCTTGTTTATGCCTCAATCAGATCCTCCCTCAGTCTCCGCTGCTCCAAGAAAAAACAAATCCAGCCTATTCAGTCTCTCTCCTCATAACTAGGACTTTCCATCCCAGGTAACATCCTGGTGAATCTCCCCTGCACCCTCTCCAGTGTAATCATGTCTTTCTGATAGCATGGCAACCAGAACTGCACAGTGTTCCATCTGTGGCCTAACCAATGTTTTATAAAGTTGTAATAAGACTTCCTTGCTCCTATGTTCTATGCCCTGACTAATGAAGGCAAGCATCCTGTATGCCTTCTTCACCGCCTTGTCTCCCTGTGCTGACATTTTCAGGGACTCGTATAGCAAGGTCCCTTTGTTCCTCAATACTTCCCAAGGACCTACCATTCATTTTGTATGTCCTTCCATTATCAGACCTCCGTAAACACATCACCTCACATTTATCACAATTAAATTCCATCTGCCATTGGCCAGCCCGATTTCCGATCTGATCAATATTAGACTGTAGCCTAAGACCATCATCCTCACTAACAACCAAATTTCGGGTCATCTGCAAACTTATTAGTTATACCTTCTACATTCATATGCAAGTCGTTAATGTGCATAGCAAGGGTCTTAGCACCAGTTCCTGTTATCCATCATTGGTCACAGGCTTCCAATAACAAAAACAACTTTCCACCATCACTGTTTGCCTAATATTGGCAAGACAATTTTGGATCCAGTCTGTCAACTTGTCTTGAATCCCATGGGCTCTTACCTTTTAGATCAGACTTCCAATTGGGACTTGTGAAAGGACTTACTGAAGTCCATGCACATTAAGTGAACTATCCTCATCAATATACTTAGCCATCTTCTCAAGAAAACTCAATCTAAATTAGTCAGACACAATGTCCCTTCAACAATCCATGCCAGCTCTCCATGATTAAGTCCTGCCTTTCCAAATGTTGAATATTGGACAAAATTCTGAGGGACAGGATTAATTTCCCTACCACTGATGCCAGACTACCCGGTCTGAAACTGTCTGGCCTATCCCTGCTGCCCTTCTTGAACAAAGGAATCACATTAGTTATCCTGTAGTCATCTGGTACTTCACCTGTGACCAAGGTATTAAATATTACCATCAGGGCCTCAGCAATCTTCTCCCTTCCTTCCCATTATAGCCTAGGATACATCTCATCAGGCCCATAGGATATATGCCTGCTTAAAAATCTAACACCTCCTCTTTATTAATCTTAATAAGCTCTAGAACCTCATCATCCCAAATGAAATCTCCGGCTACAATGTCTTTCTCCTTTGTGAATACAGATAAGAAATATTTGTTCAAGAACTCACCCACGTTTTCTGGCTCCATGCACAGATTGACCCTTTGGTATCTAATAGTCCCCACTCTTTCCTTGGTAATCCGCTTGCCCTTAATATACTTCAAAAATACCTTGGGGTTTTCCTTAATCCTGTCTACCAAACATATTTCGTGTTCCCTCTTTGCCTACAGCCTATCCTTTAAAAAAAGGCAACATCAAAATTTAAGTGAAAATATGCAGACTTATAAAATATAAGGAGAAAATTTCTTATGTATTGTATGTAATTTACACATCCGTTTCCTGTTTGCTTCTTGCCTTATCTTATTTACAAACAATGTTTCCAACTTAACAAATCACGATGCAAAGGAAACGTGAAACAATGCTCAGATGACAATTAAAAATACTATTGAGTGAAACACAAAACCTAAGTGTGCAATTTTATTCCTAAGAGAATGGAGCCTTCCAAATAACAAAAGGGAAGAAGATCACACACGCTAAACTGGTTGCAGAGGGGTGTGGAGCTTCTTTCCGAAAGGCCCATGGTAAATTCTGTGTGCACGCACGCGGACACTGAATAAGTATCAAAGAAATTTTCCACTGTGTAACCTTTACCGATAGAGGAAAGATCACAGACTGGCTTGAAGCATCTTCAAATTATCAAATTATCACAAGTTCCTGCCCTCTTTACTCATTTCTCAGCTCAAATACAAAAATAGTTTGAAATTTCCTCTTCTCCATTTCTAGCAGATTCTTGTGCTGTCCAGGTTTTGCAACAGTTACCTACCCATTTCAAAATCATACAAGAATGTAACTTAAGTTGTGAATTAAATCTCATTGTACGTAACTGTTCTTTGCAATCAAAAATACCACATGCAATACATTTTCTCTAAGATATGATTAGACTTACCCATTGTGAGTTACAAGGCACTGCCTCAGGCCCAGTTTACGAAAGATGTCCACTACAATCTCCATAGGTGTATGATCTGTAACTGTGAAAGGGCTCATATCAAGAATACTCCGCAGCTTCAGTGGACGTGGACTGTCTGCTGGAAGTGTTGGGGCATGTTGTGTAAAGTGAACCCTTGAACTGCTGACAATACCTTCTTGTTTTCTTCTAGCATTTTCTAATGGAATGAAATAAAGGAAAAGGAAATTACAAAATTGATCATTGTAGCAGTCAAAAGATGTCATTTTCTTGTGCAACTTCTAGTTGTTCTCCAATCTTCACTGCACTCCACCAGGGACTGGGGCTTTTGGTTATTCAAGCATTGATTATGCTGCTCAAATAGGTTTACAGTCAACCCAAATATGATTACAGCAGCTCTACTGGTCATTTTTCCATCAGTGCACAGAACAATCAAGAACTTACTGGCTGCACTGGAAGTGAAGTGATGAACTGCAAAGGACATGACAGCTGACTTGTCAAGAATGACCACTTCGTATTATCCACTCGACTTTATGAACATAAATGCAGAACCACATGATTTTCTCCTACTTTATAATGAACATTCCTGCACAACATACAGGTCTACATGTAGTGGCAAGGTCAAAGAAATTTTCTTTAGTCCATGCCCAATTCCTAACCTCATGTTCAGAGCCACTATTTAATTTGCAAATGCATGCACGCATTGTAACACAGTTGAAGGTACACCAGACTAATCTGTATAATCAACCCCATACCTAATGCAATAGTTATATCCCTTCGTAGTGCAAATCCAACTAGTCTTTGAGATTCTTTTGATACAATAACAGGAAAACCATTGTACGTTGTTTCGTTAATCATCGTTTCTAAATCTTCAACCGTCATGTCATCCTGCGTCAGCACTGAAAGAGGAGTCTCATTTCTCCGAGGCCGCATCACATCCGCAGCCAGTGTCGTATGAGTGAACTCTTCTTTAGCATCCAGGAATGGATATCCATTCAAGCGAATGTGTGATTCATAAATGCCTTCCCTTCCAAATGCATCGCCCACCCACTTGCTGGTCATTACAGCTGCCATGAGAGGAACAATGTACTCCAGTCCACCAGTCAGCTCGAATACGATTACCACGAGGGAAACTGTCATCCGCGTTACACCACCTGCAAAAGAAAAAAGGATGTACTCATTCTCCAACCTTCCTTTCAATGTTTGATCACATTCTTCACATTTTGTATTCCATAAATTACCACCTTTCCTTGCCACTTTTGGTAAAGATCAGAGGGAGAATTTTTTAAGGTTGAAAGCATCCTTTTTCCACTAACGACTGCAATGTTACAAACACCTGTTGGAAAACCGTAAACCAAAATAATGAAATAACAAATGACCCCCACTAAAGGAGATATTACCAATAAGATTTCATTTTTTGAACTTGTACTTTAAAATTAATCAGAATCAATGTAAATTAAATGTGTGTTAATAAGCGAACAATGCTTCAAATAAAAAGGTAAACTGCACCTTGGCCAGTAGATACAACAAAATTGTGCCTTACAAGAACACAAACACCCATATTACTATTCCTGCAACAGTGGCACTGTGCAACTGCATAGTTCCAAACAAATAAGCTGCCCTTTATTCACACAAGGTAGGTCACGAATCTCATCAGACAACAGCTTTGTGTTTTCCCTGTATGATTATCATCAGATGACATGTATTCAAACCACCTCCCATTCAGGTCATGGCTGTCTTGATGGCATAGCTTTCCAGACCAACCAACACCCTGGTTCACATTTCAACTACTTCTGTGAAAACACCCAGCTCATTAATTTCTTTGAGCTTTTCACACAACTTTTCAGTTTTTAATTGATTTTAGCCAACTTTCACAAAACCTTACTTCGAATTCTTCGTGTATTAAGACACAAAGCATTTAAATTTGTTCTATTATCGAGTTTTGTATACTTTAGTGGTTCCTTGGCACAATATGACATTCATTTCAATAAAGCATTCTTAAAAATACCTGCAGACTCGACAGGCTTTTCAAAGAAATTACAACTTTTCCTTACTGTACTGCTTTTGGGTCAGAAATTCCCAAAATAGCATATCCATTTAACCTGGCTTTCAACAATACATGACTTTACCAGTGCAGAAAGCCCTTTCTTAAAGTTGTGGTCATGTTCCTGTTTTAAGCAAATTATAGTTTACTCTTAAAGCTAATGTGAAAGCAGTAGTTAGATTAGGTAGGTCATTCTTTATCAGAAAAAAAGTTAAAATATTTTGCCCTCTAGGTTGAAATACTTTCATTGCTAAATTCATTGAAATAACACTACATAAATTTTAAAATATATAAGATAAATATAACTTTTTACTTAAGTACCTCCTGCTCAATGCCAATCCTGTTTCCTGACCCTCTGACTTGCAACCTCTCTCCCTCCATGACTCACCCTCTCACCGCTTCACTGTCTTGTACCTGTACTCCCATTCAAGATATAGATACAGATCTGAAACCAGAACTCCACACTTGTGAAAAGTAAGTCTTGATGCTACTACAGGTGGTCAGTTGGGACCCTGCTTTCCTCGCATGGGCCTTTTCTGGGATGAGGAAAGTCAGAGGAGCAGCTTCTTGAAGCTACAAGTAGAAAGGTCAGGCATGGGGAGAGACTGCAAGTCGTAGGATTGGGCATGGGGGAGAAGAAGCTAGTGGTTGCAGCATCAGAATTACACATGTTTAACTAACGAATATTAACACAGCTTTGGGCTTCTTTAAAAAATTTACATTAAACTAGCCAACTAATAAACACAAAACTTTGGGCTAGTCCATTATTAACACAAAGCTGCTGAAAGCCTTTTTCACAGCAGCTACTGCTGGCAGTTTTTATCAGAGTGTGGTGACGGTGGTCTTTGGGCGGTGGTCTGGTTTGTTCTGGTCCATAACACACACAAATACCATTTGCTTGCTTCGATTCCAATCTCCATTCCTCTGCTGTAAAAACCTTTGTTGAAAGCTCCCTGCCATCAGATATTTTGCGAATTGGAATCAAATTTCAAACTTCACACCAAATTTCACAGTCTGTCCACATTCATTTAAGTTTGCTTTTAGCCCTCCAATACTTCAAATTTAAAATTTTTGTCTTTGAACTTTATACATATATGGCCTCAGCACACATATTATTATCTTCTTTGTCTTAGTATCCATTTCATTCCCCTTAATCTTCTGTGAAGCTACACAGGATATTTTACCAAGTGAAAATGCAAGGTATAAAATCAACTTTAGTTACTGCTGCACTACCTTATAACTGGGAGTACACATAACCTCTGTCCATTCCATTCGTTATATTTGTGTCTGAATTGAGAGAATATCCTATGGAACCATGGTCTGCTTTCACTCTTCATGTGAATGGAAACTGGTTTAATTCGTTAATCTCAGAGAAACTCATGTGTGCTTCTGAGCTATACCATACACTTTTTAAACTTAACCACGTTTTCAGGAAACACTCAAAATTCTTCACTGTAAATGAAAATTACTTACCCAAGCAAGCTGCAGCACCAACCATTGCATACAGGCCTGGAGTGACACAGTCCGCTCCAACATTACACCACTGGTTAAATATGAACCAGTCATGGTGATGGTAGGCTAGCTGTTCCACTGCAATCCCCACAATCCTACCAGCAATCGCACCAATCGCCATGCTCGGAATGAAGAGGCCTGAAGGTACCTGCAAGATATCCCCAGTATGTACAGAAATCAAACAAATATATACATCTCTTTATGAAAACTTTAGTGACATACCACATCATACTAGACTATGTCAACACTGAAGTTCATCATAGAATCAGAGAATCACTATAGTGTGGAAACAGGCCCTTCAGCCCAACAAGTCCACACTGACCCTCGGAGCATCCCACCCAGACCCATTCCGTATAACCCACCTAACCTGCACATCCCTGAACACTATGGGTAATTTAGCATGGCCAATCCACCTAGCCTGCACATCTGAAGGAAACTGGAGCACCCGGAGGAAACCCACACAGACGTTGGGAGAATGTGCAAACCCCACACAGACAGTCACCCGAGCATGGGATTGAACCCAGATCCCTGGCGCTGTGAGACAGCAGTGCTAACCACTGAGCCATCGTGGTGTTCCATTTTACTGCACATACAAGGATTCATTAGAACTTATGGGTGGGTTTTAAAGATTTTTTATTTACCATTTTCAGTTATTCTTACGTAACCTGTGGAGATGCATCAGCCCCTGATTAGCAGCAGAAAAATGCATCTTTCTAGTTCCCATTCTCAGGCCAATGTAATGGAGCAGGTAGATATAAATTAGACATTTACTTCGAGCTGCCAGTGCCAAGTCTAATCTAGGCCAACTGAATACATTTATTTTATATTGCACACTCTATCCACACTCAATACATTTTGCTAATGGTTTCACATCACACTGTAATAACTGAACAGTATCTTACCTTAACTCAAATTAATAGTCTAAATTTTCACCTGTAGAAATGCCAATTCCTTGATGAGTTCTGTGGGTGCCAGTCATCTGTCTAGTGATCGACTAATCAATTGAAATTTTTGAGATTGATATAAGTAAATGCAGTACCTTTATAGACCACCAGAAGGTGTTTAATAAGGTTCCAGAGGTAATCATTAGCAAAAAGTATGAGAACAGAACTGAAAGTAGTCTTTTGATTTATGCAGCAGGGAACAGAGAGTGGTGATCAAGGTAGCGCACGAAAAACACTGGTCCCAGGGATCAGACTGAGGGTCTCATCCTTTCACCATATTTACCAATGACTGGAGTGCAGGAACAGAAAAGTTTGCAGACCAAAACATTATGAGGAACAGTAAGTAGTACAGCTGGAAGCAGGAAATTGCAAATGGACATAGGAAAGAGACTAGGGAAAACTATGGCAAAAAGAGTTCAACTCAGGTAATATCTACTTTTGACTGCAAGTAAAAGGTATAGAAATAGGAGGAGAAGTAGGCCATTCAAGACTGCTCTGCCATTCAATACAAATACACATGGCTGAGCTTCAACCTCAACTCCATGCTCCCACACTAGCTCTGTATCCCTTGAATCCAAGGACTGAGCATCCACAGCTCTCTGGGGTATAGAATTCAAACCTTGTGATGCTTAAGGATTTTACAATTCTAGTAGAGATCAACTCGCCACTTAACTAAATCAAGCCATTTTAATTCCAGTTCAGTGTTGGGTCATTTACACAATGAAAGAGGGGAATATTCTTATTAAGTTTGAACACTGTTACCATCTGCATCTTCTAGATCTGGCCATTTATGTGCTTTGAATTTAGGCAAAAAGTGATTGAAATAGATAGGCTGTTAATACCAAAGATTAAAAACATGAGCCTATTGTTTTTAACATTCATTTAAGGGTATGAATTGTCAAATTAACAGGCTCCTGTGAACAGCTAAACATTCCTCTTAACTGCAGCATAAAACATCTATGAGTGTGTTACCTTAATTCCAAATGTGAAGATGGTCATAATGATCTTAAATATAAGTGCCAATGCCAGTTTTCCAATGGCATCATAAACTCCTTGACCAGCAGCTCGATCCGGAATGTCATCCAGCAGTTTACTGACATTTGCATCAATCTGGTAATCACAGAGGGGTGAAGATTCTAGAGGCCCACAATCAGTGAAAAGTTCTTTGATCAGCTCACTAGTGTTCTTCCTGGTGTACTGATTAGGAAAGGCAACAACTGCAGTGATCACGGTCACTACAATGACTTCCAGGACTGGAAACTTGCCAAACTTTGTGGTTTTCCGTCGTCTACACCAAGCAATGTTAGCACGGATGAAGAAGGCTCCCCATAGCCCTCCAAATACACCCAGGAGGATGAAAGGGATCAATTCAAACAAATACCACGGTGTGTGATACTCCACGTAAAACAGAACCAGCCGGCTGTTTCCAAAAGGATTAATAGAGCGCAAGACGAAGGCTGCCACTAATGCAGCAAAAAATGATCTCCAGAGAGTTTTCAAGGGAAAGTAGTAGCTAACCTGAAATAAAAAGGTTTTAAAATGGTGATTAAAAGAACGCTTCAACATATCAAAAGCTTTTCAAAAAATAATTTACAATGAACTGGTCAAGTAAAATTACAAAAAAATTTTTCGAAAGGGTTGTTAATAACATTCAAAAGAAACAGTATAATTTTGTTAAAATTTCAAGTATTTTTTTCCTCTTCAGAGAAATGAAGTGACAAGTGAGGCTCAACTTCCAATTCTGATATTAAAAGCTGGGAGTGTCCAGTACTATTGTCATTCACCATCGACTAATAGAAACTTTATTAAATACAAAAGCTTGATGAACAAATTGAATGTTACAAATCATTTGCATTCTTTTACCAGTTTATATTGTATTTTATAGCGCTACTGATTTTGTAAATAAATGCCTTTGAATGCCAAGTCAGTTTGTAAAGTTTTCATTTGATCTGAAGGGAGTGAGAGAGTGCAGCAGTAAATTCAAAACATTAGCAAATGTAACTGTTTACATTCTGGGCTGTATAGCTTGTGGAAGCTTCTGATTAAGTGAATTACCAGGTTTGTGGGATGATCAAAAAATAGATGGGAAAATAGGTGGTGAGGATGACACAGAGTTAACAGAGGGATGTAGACAGGTTGTATGAGTGGGTTACAGACTTGGCAGCTGGAATACAATATGGGAAAAATATGAGGTAATGTACTTTGGCAGGAATATTACAGGAGCTGAATATTATTTAAATGGGGCAAAACAGCAGAAAGTTGCAGCAGAGGATTTGGGAGCTCTCATGCATGAATCGCAGAAAATTAGCATCTAAATTCAGCATCTAATAGGGAAGGCAAATGGGAAGGGAATGTCAGCCTGTGTTTCAAATAGAATAGAGAATAAAAAGAGACAGATCTTGCTAAAGCTAGATGAGGCATGAATCAGACAACTGAAATATTGTAAACAATTTTGATTCCCTTATCTAATGAAAGATATACTGACACTGGAGGCAGTCCACAGAAGGGTCACTAGATTGAATGTGCATAAGGAGGGGTTTTCTTAAGAAGAGAGATTGACTGCTTTGGGATTCTATTCATTGGAGTCAAAAGAATGACAAAAGATTTCACTGAATAAGATTAAGGGGCTTGACGGGGTAGATGCAGAACAGTTGATTCCTCTTGTGGAAGAGTCTAGGACCAGGGGCATATTCACAAAGTAAGGGTCACCTATTTAGGGCAGAGATTAGAAGGAATCGTATTCTCTCAGAGGGTAGTGAATCTGGAATTCTTTACGAAAAAGGGTTGTCAAAGCCGGGTGGTTAAATATATTCAAAGCTAAAATAGATTTTTAACCATTAGAGGAATCAGCGTTATAGGGAAAAGGGAGAAAATGGGAGTTAAGGATTATCAGATCAGCCATGAGTTTGTTACATGGTACGGCAGAATCAATGGCTGAATGATCTCTTTCTGTTCCTGCAACTAATGGCTCATGGTCTTATTGTGAAATAAGACAAGTGAAATAAGACAACAGGCTGATATTAATGCAGGTGAAGGGTGTCAAATCTGTCAGATGGATTGCTGGGCAAAGTCCCTATTGTCTTTTTCCAGAAAGGCATGCATTGTATGTTACTCAAGCATTTTACTGAAGAACTGTGCGTTTTCCCTGGAATCAAAGAAGACAGCCATTGGGAGCTGCTGACTAATTGGAGGCCAGAAGCTTGACTGAACTGTAGCACCACTCTGGATGCATTGGTTGCTTCAGCATGACATCCACTCGAGGTCCAGGATTGTCATGGGCTCAAACCACACATTAGTGACGGCGGATGACGGTCATGGGGTAATGGTTGTAAGAGAAGAGGGTAGTTCTCAGCTACCTGATACTCTCTACCAGGAACAAATTCCTTTGACCGAGGAATACCCAATTCCTCCGGAAGCCCACAAGCAACCTTGCTTGGGTTTGGTCATCGTGTTCTCCACTCACCTTGGAAGAATGAATACCAGTGGCAGCAGGATGAGGTCCTTACATAGGCACTGACTGTAAAACTTAAGGGTCGCCTTTGGCAGTGGGTGAGAAGGCTGTGGATTTCCCATCCTGCTGTCACCCTGCTACCTAAATTAATGGCCCCTCACCACCAAACTCAACATGGCATGGGGCACTAAATTTTGCCCAAGAGATGCAGTCTAAAGAAAGTACTGGATCATTGGATGAGGAAATTTGTTCAAAAGAACTCAAAATATTAATATGTTTATGAGCCATCCATCAGTAATGAACACTTTATTCGCAAATACAGATTTCAGTTTTGTCATATAACGATTAGTTCGCAGGCTACTACCTTCTCAAGGTTTCTAATTGTTTGTCCTGTTTCAATACTTCATTTTTGTGTGTGCATGCAAGAAAACATTTGCAACATGACAGTCGCTTCAACGTGTATAATTTCCACTCTTCACTTCTTCTGCTTGTCTTTGCTGTCTGTTTCACTTGTTTTGACACCTGATCTCCCTCTCCCCTTCTTTCTCCTCTTTATCTTTCCTGATTATATTTCCTTTAACTTTCGAGTGAAGTTCTTGATGTTCCCAAGCCTAGATGACATAGGCTGCAACAACACTGAAGATCCTCTGGACAGTCCCTTTGTACCTGTCTGCAGGTATAGGGGTAAATTGTGAGAGAATGTATTGGAAAATTGGAGCAGTGCTGTTTATGGTTCAAGTATGTACTGGCTACATGCAAAACTTTGCGATTAGCCACATAAAACTTCCTAGAAGATTTGGGGTGGCACGGTGGCTCAGAGCATGCTTCACAGCGTCAGGGATCCAGGCTCAATTCCACCCTCGGGCGACCGTCTGCGTGGAGTTTGCACATTCTCTGTGTTTGCGTGGGTTTCCTCCCACAGTCCAAAGATGTGCAGTTTAGGTGGATTGGCCATGCTAAATTACGCGTAGTGTCCAGGGGTGTGTAAATTAGGTGGACTAGACATGGGGGATGAACAGTTACAGGGAAAAGGTAGGGGAATGGTCTTCGGAAGGGCGGTGTGGACTTGTAGGGCCGAATGGTCTGTTCCCACACTTTGGGATTCTATAAAAAGTAATTTCACTTAACTCAGAAATGAAATTAGGCCTTGATTTCATATTTAATACTGTATCTTCAATACACCACTACTTAATATAGTAATGTACAGTAGTAAATGCGTACATGTGCCCAAGCTAGTTTACAACTGATTAAACATTGTCTTAAAATGGAGATAAAGACAAACTTTTTTTCTCTCAGACGGTCATGGGTCTAGAAAGCAAAAAGCTGTGTCATTTAATATTGCCTAGGTTGACTTGTTAAGTTTTTTATTGTCAAATGTTGGTCACAGATAGGAAAATGGAATTGAGACCACAATCAGATAAGCCATGATTTTATCAAATGGCAGAGCAAACCTGAAGGGCCGAATGGCATACTCCCGTGCTTAGGTCCTGAGTCCCTTTGTTCTCAAATAATGAATATTTATTACCTCTTCCAAGCTAAAAAGGACACCACCAATTGGAGCACCGAAAGCCACAGATACCCCTGCTGCTGATGCTGCAGACAATACCTATAGAAAGCAATGACACAATTTTGTTATTTTACGTTAACTTCAGCAAAACTGGTTTACACTGAAAGATTCTGAACCAAGGGGCAAAGCTGAGCTACATGCTAAAATCCACAAAAGTTGTTCTGTAGTTTATCGCACAAGTGAAAAGGAAAATCCATTTATTTGGACATTTATTTTTGCTTGTTCTATTGTCGAGTCTTTAGCGTGATAAGCTTTTGTGACAAAGCTTAATTGATAGCACGTATTAAGGATACTGATAGAAAGTTAAAAGGCAAACTGGAAAATCTTGACTTTAAATGATTTTTATCATACTTAAGATAAACTAATCACAGATCAACACTGCTACAGGTAACAATTTACAAAAAAAGTTTCCAAAAACA
This sequence comes from Rhincodon typus, assembly GCF_021869965.1. NCBI lineage: Eukaryota > Metazoa > Chordata > Chondrichthyes > Orectolobiformes > Rhincodontidae > Rhincodon > Rhincodon typus. The sequence goes on from NC_063334.1 coordinate 118,649,749, forward strand.
TAGATGCTACAGCAATTTTGCACATAGCAAGATCCAACATTTGACAATTAGATGTGTGGCCAATTAATTCATTTTATGTTGGTGCTTGAAGAACAAGTACTGTCCAAGTGAGGGATCAATAACTAATCTACACCCATTTTCCCACAATTACACTTTCAAAGAGTAAAAGTAATTGAAAAAAAAATCAATTAAGCGAGGCTCTTCATGTCATGCCTCACAGGTAATAACCCAATAACATGAGATGATAGACAACAGCAGGCAAGATTCATCAGCTGGTTTGGAAGTTCAACAAGTCAGTTGCTGTGAATGAGTTATATCAACACTGCAGGAGAACTACAGGAATCAATGCTGGGAAATCCCTGTTTACAACACATTTAAATGTGCTTGGCCAGATTGTAGAAACCAAAGGTTCTAACTTTCTAATGGAAAATAGAAGACTAAGGATTATGTTCTTAAGAGTATGAAAGGATTTGATAGGGTAGACGTAAGAGAAGACGCTTCAGATGGTGACCAAACCCAGAGACAGATATAAAATAATTCAGTAATTAGTTGAATGAATGTTGAGTTCCCTTCATGGAGATCAAAATTGACTGAGGTTGTCTCATGGGTTCAGACTCTGACAAAACTGTAAGCAAAGGACTAAATCTGGAATGCACTTCAATTTCTACTAGCTCATCTTCACCCCATTACCCATCCCCTCCCTGCCCCCTACACCAAGCCCTGTCATTACTGGCCTTACCAGGCTCATCTACACAGTGAAGACTTTTGCCATCGGCTTTAATGTCCACCTTCATCTGGCCTTACCTTGTCTCTGCAAACTCCTCCAGTCCCAGCATTCCCTCATGAACAACCCATTCCTCTGAATACAGCTCTTTTGTGTTTCCATTCACTTTCCTGCACCAGTACTGGTAACTGAACCTTTAGCCATTTCAGAGCTTTTAAAAATACTCTCTCCCAATACCTCTCCATTCTTTACTCCTATCTACATCCTTAGTTGGGGTCTCCAACAAACAAACAAACAAACAAACAAACAAACAATCTATTTAATCAAACTTCAATCACTTCTCTGAATTCCTTCATGGCTTGGTGCTCACTTTCCTTGAACCTATCTGTAAAAGAACCTTGGGATATATTTCCAGTAAAGTGCATAATATAAATGCTCAGTGCTTTTGCTTATCTTTTGCAAAACTAGATGGCACAATGAAGAGAATGTAGCATGAGAGTTGCTTCTAATTTTAAGCTTCTCAAAGCTTGCATCACAAGGGTGAAGAATAAAGTCTGTTGCTTAGGAGCTTTCTCCCCCCAAGGAAAGCATTAATTCCAAATTTTGGTCTGAGGCACATAGATTATACAATTTGAAAGACAAAATATCTAAGGTTGTTTTCAGACCAGTTCCTAGGATTATTTTCTCTCTCATTATTTCTTTGCTTTCCCTCCTGTCCTATTTTTTCCGAAAGACATTGACTCCTGCTGGGTTACAGCTTTGAATAGTGCAATGCCCAGGTGCATTATTCATCACGGTTAAGCTCACAGATAGCATCAGCATCCTATTTGATTTTGAAGGAGCCTGCAGAGAGGCTCTATTCTGCTCTGAATCAATGTCTACATATTTACTTTCTAGAAATCATTGAATAGCAGTCAGGGGCATGAACTCTTACTGATCACTCTTCTTCCTAACCAAGAGTCACTATGGCTAATTGCAGCATTTCAACCATAGCCCTGGATGAGATTAAATTTGAGAGCCCACCCTGACAAATGAACCTGAAACCTTGGTCAGCTGTATGGCTCACTTATGCCACACCTCATTGCAATCCCCACAGAAACTAATAATTTTAGATAAGAAATTCGAAGTTCAGTTGACGCCTAAATGGGTGACAATGACAAGGTTTTACATTTCAAGGTATTTGTCATGTGACAACCCATAAGCAATATTCATAAATCTATTTTGTAGACAGCATACTTTAAACCACTGAACATACATGAGGCAAATCTAACATGACCTGAATCTCTATACAAACCATAGATCAAAATACAGGTCAGTAATTCTGCAAGAAGCCGTTACTCCAAGCACAAGCCATTTCGTTCCCAAGCCGGCAGACTCTCTACTTGGATCCCGAGGGGTCTCATCAGGGTAGGTATGGAAAGGATGTTTCCTCTTGAGGGGAGAATATAGGACTAGGGGTCCCAATATAAAACCTAAGTAAGCACTTGAAAGCACTGTTAACAAACTTTCCATCGCTTTCTTGATGATTGAGAGTATACTGATGGAGCAGTAGATAGATGGGGTGCATTTTTCTGTTTGTGTGGAGAGAACATATCTGGATAATTTTCCACATTGTTAGATAGGTGCCACATTGCTAGATAGTTGTAGCTGCACTGGAACATCTTGAAAATGGGCGCAGCTTGCTCTGGGGCACAAGTCTCAAGATCCTGTATGTTTCAATCAATCACTCTTTTAATCTCCAGTTAGATACAACCCTAGCCTGCCAACATTTTCTCATAAGACAACCCACCCATTCCAAAGTAGTCGTCTAATAAACGTTCTCTGAACTGTTTCTGAAGCATTTATATCCATTCATAAATACAGAGACCAATACTGTACACAGCACTCCACCTACAGCTGCACCAGTGCCTCCTGTCTGGCTAAAGCATAACTCCCCCTAATTTAAAGTTCAATTTCCCACGTAATAAATACTACCATTTTATTAGCTTTCCTAGTTACTTGCTCGACACCATTTTGTGAATCACTAGGATACCCAGGTCCCTCTGCATTTCAGACCTCTGCAATCTCAGAGTATAATAAATCCAACAAATGAATTTATTGCAGTCAGGATATGCAGCTTTTATTTCAGGAAAATTATTTATAAAAACATATCTCTGCAGTCACAGGAATCAAAGTACACCTGCAAGAGCTACTGTTTAATCAATTGAAAGAAACAAAACACTTTTTTAAAATTAGCAAAAAACGCAGGAATGCTACCTCTCGTTTCTTTGCCTCATTTTTGTTGTATTTTGGGAACAGGTAGGAGAAGATATTACCACAGCAACACGCAACATGTACAAGAGGACCTTCCTTCCCCAGACTCAGCCCTGAGGCAACGGCTAAAACCAGAGTGACTGTTTTAATTAGCAAGGTCCACTTGCCCAAGTATCCTCGGATGATGAAGCCACTCAGAATGGTTTTAATCTGCAGAAGCAAAATACAATTGTCTTAAAATTTAATAGATATCTCTTAAACTTCACATTGTTTTTAAATAATGTAAGCAACTTCAGTAGCAATGAAGTGAAACAAAAGTTGCTGGAGAAGCTCAGCAGGTCTGGCAGCATCTGTGAAGGGAACAACAGAGTTAACGTTTTGGGTCTGGTGACCCTTCCTCAGAACACAGTAGCAATGAGTTTGACGACCACAATTGAGAATTTAGTTTTGAAACTCTACTATATCAGTGAAAGGTCATGAGAGGCTACCTGATGGAATAGGCAAGAGTCAGACAAGGGAACCAAGGTTCAGCTAGCAATACAAACTTAGGATTTGGGCCAGACAATACTTTTTCGTTGAAAATGATCAAAGCATTTCTGTCTAGTGGAGCTGTCACTTAACAATTGGATGCTGCAGTGAAGGGCCTGAAAATTGTTTCTGGATGGATAAATTATGATGGGATGAATGAAGCGACTATTTTTGGTATGGTAAAATGTTATAATTATAGACTATGGAGTTAGTATTTAATGACAAAACTGTAACAATTCTCCTGATCCAACACCACCTGCTATGAAAAAAAATCCAATAAACTTTCAATTTCACTTCATGCTTTATTTTGATCTATGTTCTAAATTGTCAAGGGGATAGAAGATTTAGCCTAATCTGAACAACATTATTTTCATTTTCAGCATTCAACAATGTAGACTGAACAAATGAATTAAAGAGTAAAACTCATTTTATTTTGTCTCTCATAATGTTTTGATGCAAATAAAAGAGCAGTCCTTATTACAGAAGTAAAGCATTGTTCCACTTTCTGCTACTCATTTAATTGCAGATCGCGGCTAGATTTTTGTTTTGGCATTCAAGCCCAAGGGAACTGGAATAAGACCATCTAACTCAATTAATTTAAACAACTTGGGGATGTACGGTGACTCAGTTAAGTAGTTTTTATTTTCCCTTCAAGTGCCCTTAAATCTACAGTATTTATTATTCCAATACTGAATTCTTGCTTCTTGCAAATTTCAAAAAAAATCACTGGATCTCACCTCTGGAATTCCGGAACCACATGCATATGGAGCAAACACCTTCACAAACGAAACAGCCAGGAAGCCAAATCCCAAGGCCCAAAATATGTACATAATGTAGTTCATTATATAAGAACCTGGTCCCTGGAAAATATTACACATTAAAAGCTCTGCTGAAACATAGCCAACAAGATTTGAGAACTTTGTTCATCATTCACACAATTAGAATCACAAGACTCAGCAGAGGATAAAATGTCAAAATATTTTATTTATTCTTCCATTAACTTCTTTGGCATCAACATTTGTGATTGCATTCTTGAGATAATTATACAGTGAAGCGAAAACATCCTTTTATTCCCATGAAGCATAATTTATTTTTCTGCTTTTATTTAGACCATAAGACATAGGAGCAGAATAAGGCCATTCGGACCATCAAGCCTGATATGCCATTTGATCATGAACAAAAACAAAGTTGCTGGAAAAGCTCAGCAGGTCCGGCAGCATCTGTGAAGAAGAAAACAGATTTAACGTTTCGGGTCTGGTGACCCTTCCTCAGAAGGGTCCGTTTGATCGTGACTGACATGTTTCTTAACACCCTTTTCCTGCCTTCTCCCATAATCCTTGATCTCATCAATCAAAAACCTATCTATCTCTGTCTTAAACACACTCAATGACTTGATCTCCACAGCCCAATGCGACAATGAGTTTCACAGATTAACCTCCCTCTGGTTGAAGAAATTCCTCCTCAACTCAGTTCTCAAGGGCCTTCCCTTCACTCCGAGGCCGTGCGCTTGGGTCCGAGACTCTCCTACTAGCGGAAACATGTTCTCCACATCCACTCTATTCAGGCCTCTCAGTATTCAGTAAAAGTCAGTTGGATTTTCTTTATCTTTCTAAATTCCACTGAGTACAGACTCAGAGTCCTCAACCACTCCTTATATGACAAGGCCTTCATCCTGAGGATCATTCTTGTAAACCTTCTCTGGACCATCTCCAACATGAACATTCTTCCTTAGATATAGGGCCCAAAACTGCTTTTAAGATCCAGATTGAAGTATGTGTCATTAGCAGTGGAAAACAGGACACTTTATTTCTGAAATGTAATCAGCACCAATCGCGCTGGGATTCCATTGCACAGAGCAAAGTTCCTTCTAGTGTTCTAATATTGTTTGACCAAACTACCAAGATCATAATTTCATTTGCAACTCTGACCAAGCTTAACTCTAGTAAAAGTACCAAGGTCAAGGGCAGTTTTGCTTGAAAGTCATACCCGAGAGAGGATATCCATTTAGCAAATGCATGATTGAGCTGTAAATTTGTGGAAGTTGTGATTCAATTAATGAAATGGTCTCAGCCAGGGAAACAAGAGAACTATACTCAGCTTCAACGTTGAGGCAAAAGAACACAAGAGAAAAATATAGTTCCTGTCTAGCAGTATTAATGCACAGACATAGGCAAGGAAGAATGTCATAGAATCATAGGGGTAACCAGCACAGAAACCGACCCTTCAGTCCAACTCGTCCATGTCGACCAGATATCCTAAATTAATCTAGTCCCATTTGCCAGCATTTGGCCCACATCCCTCTAAACCCTTCCTATTCATATACCCATCCAGATGCCTTTTAAATGTTGTAATTACACCAGCCTCCACCACTTCCTCTGGCAGCTCATTCCATACATGCACCAACCTCTGTGTGAAACAGTTGCCCCCTTAGGTCTCTTTTAATTCTTTGCCCTCTCACCTTAAACCTATGTGCTTAGTTACAATAGGTTCCTTCAAATCAAAGAATTTTTTTGCAGGGCAGATAGAGGTACTTTGGCCCATCAAGTCCACCCCGACCCTCTGAAGAGCAATTCACTGACCCCCCCACCCTATCCCTGTAACCCTCTATTTACCATAGCTAACCCACCTAGCCTGCACAACCTGGTCACTACAGAGAAATTTAGCATGGCCAATCTATCTAACCTGCACATTTTTGGACTGTGGGAGGAAACCGGAGTACCTGGAGCCAACCCACGCAGCCATGGGAGGTGGCAAAATAACTGATGTCAATATCTATGCAGGAAATGCATCCACACAAGTTCCCTTTCCAAAACGTAAACTGTAACTCAAATTAATTCCCACCATTCTCCCTCATCCACATTCCACAAAAAACTACTACATGACAGTAAATAATTTTTTTCCAAAATATTTATAATGATCCGTTGGAAGCCTACTTACATCTGCTTGTCCAATTATTAATTCAGCCCATGTTTTCCACTGAGGACATTCATTTCTTGCTTCGAACGTTGGTTCATTTGATCCCCAGCAGCACTGTTCATGATTAAACCACAATGCACTCAAACATATGCCTTCTTTTAAATCAGTCATCCAGTCTGCAGCAATATCTATCAAACCAGCCAGGGCACCTGAAAAGCATCAGATGTTGAATCATAACTTTAAATATTAGTTCTTTTCAATTTAAAAATTAGTGATTTATTTCCCCATCCCTTTTATAATTAACTCACGGAATATACACATTCTTTTCAAAATTTGACCTTTTCTTGCTACAAGGAAACAGAAATGGGTCATTCAGTCCCTTGGGATTGATCCACCAAGCAATTTGATCATGGTTGACCTGTACATCAACACCTGGCAGATGCACATTGCTGTAGTTGAATCAACTGAAAAAACAGGGTGTTCTGTCCTTCTCGCTTTCTGTCAGCTATACCATCCCTAACTAGCCAAGAGTAGGAAGCAACTACTGCACAGACTAGCAAGAAAATGCCAAAATGGCAGTCATGGAAGTGAATGCCACAATGCAAAGGTAAAATTCTGGCCCGGTGTATTTCAAACATTGGGTTTTAGTACTACACACTTGATCCTGGCACTCAAAAGAAATGTTTAAAACAAGACATTCTGTGCTGTGAAAAAGGTACAATTTGTTCCCAAGACATGCATGTAAGCTGAAGTTTGCCAGAGTTCAGAATTTGAAATGGTTTTGAAGAGAAGGAAGGTAAAGAAAAGAGATAGGAAAATGCCTCTAAATATTTTAGTGGACAAGTAGCAAAAACATATGCCATGTAAGTATTCCTTCAGAAAAAGGAAATGAGATAGTTCCTTCCACTGGAGCAAGAAAAGCCAGAGGAGTGCACTTGTATACAAAATAATCCACTTTTCCCAATTTAGCAACAGCTTGCATTTATATTATTCCATTGATCTAAGACTGTTTCCAGCTATTCAATGGAGGTGTACAGAAAAGCAGATATCAAGTCAAAGGAAGAAAGATTAGAAAGATGTGGCTCAAAGTTATCCAAGTTGAGATTTCAGGAGAATCTTTAAGGATGAGCAGGAGGGTAGAAGGGAAAAAGAGGAGGATTTTTTTGTGTAAAATATTCTAATGGGGACAATGCTTCAACCAATGTTATCCCTTTAAATCTAAGGTAGCAGTCAGGAGGAGGGATGGAGTCAGTTGCTAGCGAACCGAAGTTGTGGCAGAGGATAGCCAGTAGGAATGGGGGCGAAGAGGTTCTTTTTTTCCCCCTCTGAGAGGGTAATGAATCAGAAGATAGTGGAATTCTTTAACACAGAGGGCTGCTGATACTGGGTCATTAATTATATTCCATGGCTGAGAGAGACAATTTAAGGGAATTAAGGGTTCTGGTTTAAAATCATGGGAAAATGGAGATGAGGATTATCAAATCAGCCATGACCTCTGATTGGCAGAACAGACTTAATAAGCCAAACGACCTACTTCTGCTCATACATCTTATGGTCTTACAGCTCAAGGATACTACCTTTGATTTTTCTAATACTTACTTGAAGGATTTTCTTGTTCATTTTGTGATAGTCATCAGACAATTTAGGAACCATTGAAAGGCTGAGGAAGGCCGTTGTAAGGTAGAGATGGTTGTTGTCAATGTATATGTGGAACAAAAACAGAAGTTGCTGGAAAAGCTCAGCAGGTCCGTGAAGAAACGATCAGAGTTAACATTTCAGGTCCGGTGACCCTTCCTCAGAACCTGTTCATCACAGTAACATAGGATATAATTTATGACTTTGATAGCCATTTTCAGTACTGTAGCAAGTTACACAGTTGATTAATGAGTTCAAACTTGGAGTTCCAATAAGGCTATGCACAAATTTGAAAATGGCATCACATTCAAGGCTACAGAGAAAAGGGTCCTTGGTGGTAGGCAGCAGTTTGCGAGGATGGAAGGATAAAGAGTTTTATTTTTGAGGATGGAGTGATTTAAGAAAAAGGGGCTAAGCCTCCGAGAGCGGTTGAAAGAAGTCAGGTCGTGAACAGTTTAACAGGAATAGGTGTTTGAAGGAGAAGTAGCTGGGTCTCATAGACTCTATGAGCTCAGAGAGGCCATGAGGAAAGATAGAAGAGAATCTGGAGAAAAGTGCAATAACAGATGTCAGGTATGAGAAACCTTTCTGAATGTTTGATCCATTGGACTAGCGGAAGACAGAAAAGTAACACAGGCATGTCAGAGGATGGACGCAATCTTATTGAGTATTCCTAACCCTAAGGTAGGCTTATTGTGCACCACATCAACTATTGGCTAACTTTCTATTTTAATGAATGCGACACATTATGGACATGACATACATCACAGAGTGAAGTATTCACAAGTACAGAGTGGAACAACAGTCTTTTTAATCAGTGCTAGGAGTCTGCAGCTAATTTTAGAAGCAGTGATTAAATTCAAAATTTAACAAAATAAATTACCTTCATGGGTCTTTTAGAAGTTTAAGTGAATGTTATGAAGAGTCTCAACTAAAATAGAAATACTCACCAATATTTGAATCTTGTCAAGCACACCAATTAAATCATGCTTTAAAAATATCCATTTAAAGTTCATTATCAAGAATTGCATAAGTTCTTTCAAATCAGAACACTTGAGCTACTGCTTAATTTGCATCCACTCAAAAATAATAAATACATGCCATGATTGTCACTGAATCTGATTCATATGATTATTAGTTAAAATTAATCCACAACTAAAACCAGCTCAACTTGATAACAAGATCACAGCCATCTTGTTTTATACCAACTCAAATTCCTCATTTCAGCCCATCTACTGCCATCCATCTGCTAGGGGATTCACTCAGGAGCAACTCAATAATGTGAAGGCCGTGTCCTGAGCCGAACTTCAAACCCCAAGCTACATCAAAAGCATAATCTGTTCCTGACTCCACTGCCAAAACTCTTATCAATATATGTCAGTTCTAGAGTTTCATCATTTATGAATCACATCAAATCCAAAACCCTGTCTCTGTCTTCCTATTCTATACCAAGTCTGTTTCACTATAATGCCTGTCTGCACAGCTTCCACTGTATAGACATGAATATAAACATGCAGATTTCAAGGCCTTTTCTCATTTGCAATCCACCACCCCGGCTATCATACATTCTTCAACCTCCACAACATCTTTCAACTTTATATTCCACAACACAGTCTCTATTCTTCAGTTAATGGTTTCATTGACTTTTTGTGTGCCAACTCAACGGTGAAATCTGTCAAATGAACCAGTGGTTCAAGCTCCTCTCCAGACACCAGTACTGAGTATTGCTCTATACTGGTGGCTCTTTTAAGTCCTACATTGTAAAGGGTGCTATTTTTCGGAAAGTTCTTAAATCAGTGCTGCATCGCACATTCAGGTAAAATTAAAAGATTTTGCACATCATTTGAAGAGACATCACAGAGCTTGTGGTATCATGAACATTACTTGTTTTTCCCCAACAGATGAGTAAAGTAAAATAATTATGAAATATCTGTGAAACCATGATTTATTTTGTTCATATTGACTCCTACGTTTGCGTGAAAAAAAGAGCACTTCCCAAGTAATTATTTGGCTTTGAAGAGCTTTGGATGTCCTGAAGACAGTGAAAGGTATGGGATAAATTGACATTTTTTTCGTTAGATTAGTCACTGAATTTCTGCAGGAGTGGTCTTAATAATCAGCCAAACTTTGTAAAAGATCATTGAAATCCCACAGCAATTTAGTTTCAAAAGATATTTCATATGCTCCTGCATTTATAGACTAATGAATATAGTCAGACAATGTGAAGTGAGGGGCCACGGCTGGATGGCCTGCCAACTGGGTTCAAAGCAGAAAGCAGAGAGAGTGAGAATGAAGTATCAGTGCTTTTCTCAAATTAGATTAAAAATTTGGACTTTGGAATCAAGACCACAATTTCTAAATTTGTGGATTATATCAAACTTCATACTGATGAACACAACAACACATTACATGAGGAAGTAATTGGCAAATGAGGTTTCACACAGATAAATATGAGGCAGTGTATTTTTCATAGAAATAAGAAAGTATTTACCTTCAAAAGGGATAGTGGAACAAAGGAATCTTGTTGTACAAATACACCAACCATTTATAAGGTGCGCCTGAAATTTGCACAGCCTAGAAAGAAAACCAAACCAAGCACTGGGATTGATTTCTAAAAGGGTATAACCGAAAAGCAGAGAGGTTATGCTAAACCTCAAATCTTGGTCAGACCATACTTAGAACATGCAGTGCAGTTCTGGTCACAACAATAGAAAAAGAATATAAAAGGGCTTTGGAATGGGTGCACAGCAGATTTACAGGGATGAATCAGATGTTTGTGGGCATCCATGTTGGGAAAGGATTGACAAGCTTGCCTGCTTCTGTCTTAAGGTTAACAACAGGTGATTGTCGTTAAGATTATGAAAGATTTTGGTACAGTGGATAAAGAGGAAACTCTGAATTTAAATTTCACCATCTGCCATGGAGGGATCTTAGCCCATGTTTTCAGAACAACAGCCTTGAATTCTGGATTACTGGTGCAATGACATTACCCCTATACTATCACCTTGCCTTATTATATCACAATATAATATTCATTACACTCTCCAAATGACGTTAAGTTACCATCAAATTGGTCTTTGTGGCTCCTGAACATTTAGTAAAAGACAATTTGTACTCCAGATACTTCTGGGTTTTAGTGTTTGAACATCACCATCAGCTTACTTTTACGTAAGACCTAGACAACTGGATTTCAATGACATTTCATGACGAAATGATCATCATCAGACTGATCTTTTTGTGACCTGCAATGCTCTTGACATTTCCTTACCTGATGCCAGACCAGTCAGAGTTACAACCAGCCATCCTGACCATGCATCGTACAGGCTTTTTACAAACTCCCATACAGAATCTCTCTTCTTGCTAGTAATCTGTAACAAATAAATATTGAATTACAACTTCTATATTAGAGTTAGTATGGCACATAGTACTCAACGGTCTTAAATAGTTCAGAGATCACAACTGACACACGTTTTGACAAGATATGAAATCAAGGCTGTATTGATAAACAAATAGAAATTGCTCTTAATTCCTCACTGGCAGATGAACTGTAATATCGCTCGCTACAAACTATAATACCTGCTAGAACTTGTGTGTGTGTGCAAACACACTCCATCTACAACAACACCTTGTATTTACAAAGTGCCTTTACTGTCGTGAAAAGTTTAGGGTACAGATTTTGTGGCAGTGACGAAAGGAGTGAGAGAAAGACAGAGTGGAAAGAGGAGGCAGCAGTAGAAAGCAAATGTGAGACAGTTACAGTAAGAGAGTGAGAGATTGTGCATGTATGTGACTTTTCCTAATGAGTCGCACCTGACTGAAAATGTCCTGAAAATAACAAATGCAGGAGAACACAATGAGTCAGGCAACATCCATGGAGAGAGAGCAAGCTAATGTTGAGTCTTGATGACTCTTCACTACAGCTGAAGTGAAGTGTGGAGGGGCAGCATTTATGCCGTAGTTGGGGGTCTGTGGTTTTGGAGTGCAGAGTGCTGGGGAGAAAGGATGCTGATAGTCCAGATTAAGTGATCTAAATTGTTTCACTTGCCAGATGTGCTACCTGACCTGATGAGTACTTTGAGTATTTTATTTTTATTTCACATTGCTATCATCCACAGTATTTTGCTTTAATTTTGTTGTTGACCATTTCAACATTTCATTCAGTTGAGCCTTGACTCCATTCGGACTTTCCCTAAAACAACTCTTGACATGAACCTAAATTTCATCATTGTGTGGCAGTGTGTTGGAGAACTCAGAACACCAACAATTCTGCATCACAAATTCTAATAGATCACAAAGTTAAACTTTGATGCAAGTGCTATTCTCATGATGTCACACATGCTGAGACAAAATTTATCTGAACTCTGTTTCTATTTCATGCAGTTGTTGAAACCAGTTGATACAATGGGGCAATTATGCAAAATTTAAGTGCAAATTACTGGAGATGCTGGAATCCGTACTGAAAACAAAAAATGCTGCAGATCACAGCAGGTCAGGCAGCATCCATGCAGAGAGAGCAAGCTCACATTTCGAGTCTAGATAATTCTTCAGAGCTGAAGTGAAGTGCGGAAGGGGCAGTCGGGGGTGACAGGGAGGGGTTAGAGTGCTGGGGAAAGGATTCCGATAGCTCAGATTAAGTCATCGGAATGTGAGAATGGCAGAATAATGGTGTGTCTAAGTGCCAGACTGGAAAGAGCATACAGTCTTGCTGGAGTGGGGAGGGTACAGAGGACAGAGTGACAGAGAATGTAACAAGCAAAACTAAAAGAAAGGGAAGGAAATGGGTTCACAATTTGAAGGTGTTGAACTCAATACTGAGTCCAGAAGGTTATAAAGTGCCTAGTTTGAAGACAAGATGTTGCTCCTCCAGTTTTCGCTGTGATTCACTGGAGCATTGCAGCATGCCAAGGATAGACAAGTGGACACGTGAGCAAGATGCTGTGTTAAAATGACTGGCAACAGGAAGGTCAGGGTCACGTCTGCGCACAGACCGGAGGCGTTCTGCAAAGTGGTCAACAGTCTGCATTTGGTTTCTTCAATGTAGAGTAGGCCATATTGGGTGCAGCAAATACACTATACAAGATTGGAGGTGGTAGAGGTGAAATGCAGAGAGCAATGAGTCTGGAACAATCCTCTTCAAAGACAGTGGAAGCAGAATCTTTGCGTATTTATAAGGCAGAGGCGGATAGATTCTTCGGAAGTAAGAGTTATCGCTGGTAGGTGGAAATGTGGAGCAATCAGATCAGCCATGATCGTACTGAATGACAGATTAATTGAGGGGCTTATCCTAATCCTACTCCAAATTCACAATCTAGATTCAATAGCGCTTAGATTTAATTTGCCATCGTTCAAATCTTTGAAACCAAATATACCATTTTTTTTTGCACAGAGTATACTTCATTGAGTCATCAGTGGCAGAGAGTGAAAACTACAATCTTCACAAAATCTCGTAAAACAGCTACAGGGACCGGTGCAGATGTAATGTGTTGAAGGGCCTTTTACTGTGCTGTGGATCTCTATGAATCTATGATGAGGCAAAGTCTCAGGAATAACTGCAGTTAAAACAAGATAGAAGTTCCAAATGATTAAACGGAAATATATCAAATTTCTATACCTTCCAGATTTCAAGGATTATGTTCTTTCATGTTTTCAAAATTATTGAGCCTAGGATCATTATCTGCACTCACCTTTCTGTGCCTTTCTCGGTCTTTGCACTTCTCTCGCACCCAGTCAATGGTGTGAAAATCATCATATGTGCCAACACCTGGTATAGGTTCATCCAAAAGGTCCAACAAATGCGTTGTGCTGTTTATACCACCTCCATTTGTCATTGTATAATTGGCTCCTTTAAGATTAAAGCAAAGAAAAAACTATGTTAAACTTGTTTTAAACGCTATATCACTCCTGTGTTTTTGAAGATTCTTTATCATTTAACATTTTTCCTGGAATAATCACATAGACTTGACAATGATCTTTGCATTTCTTTTCATTTTAAAGATTTCATTCAGAGCAACATGTTACCCTGCCAGCGCCACTGTTTTTTTTTTAACTGAAGTGCAAGCACACAACTTACCCACCTACAAACTGTTCCCATTTTACAAGCAGTGCATCATAAGGTTTATGTTTATCTCAATTTTATTATTTCTTCTTCCAATTACCTGACAGGACACAGGATAAACTGTATCAAAGAGTGGTAGGAGCAACAGCAAATTTTAACAACGTGTACAGGAGGAAAGAGACTGTGAGACATCCGCAACAATAAATAAATTACAACAAACACATGGCACTGACTAAATAGATGAAAAATAGTGACAATCACAGCTTGATGTGGTAGACCTTATAGATTTTAATTTGGTCTTGGACATCAAAAGGACATTAAAAAAGCAATGCGACATCTAATTTGTAGTATTAAACCAAAATTTTGGAAATGATAACTCTAACTGTAGCAGCTCTGTACCGAATTCAAAAATCTCGAAAGCAGGTTTCTGTGGCATAAGTTCAGTCATGACTCAAGCACTTCTTATTGGATTTTTGAAATTTGTTCTTGGGATGGTAGTGACATCAGCAAGGTTATGTTGTTGACTTCATGGTTGATAGATTTAAATTCAAGACCATATTTGCCCAATTTACTTGGCCTGTCATAGAATAACACTGGTTGTACTCTTTACAAGTATAGCCTTAGTTATGGTAATCAAAATAGTGCACAGTTTTCCAGTTGTGTTCTCCACCAACGACCTACACAATTGTAGCCAGTTTTTGAAATAACTCCACAGAGGCTGGTATTCCATCATCAAGTCACCCTTTATTCATTTGGGGAGAGTCCTTGACAATTCTGAAAGCCTTGTTGCAACAGGTCGTTTGAGTGTATCTATACAAAACTAACTGCAGTGATTCAAGATGGGAAGGGCAATAAATGCTGACCTTGACAGCAAAATTCATATGCCATGAAAGAATGAAGTAACTGTTGCTGACAATCAGGTGGACAGCAGGCTTTGAGCTATTTAACTTAATAACCATCTCATATTACAGAAAACACGATATAGAAACAAGAGCATAGGATAGTAATGGAGACAATGCACAGATAATAAACAAATGTGCACACAACACTGGTTCGTCTTCCTTCTTTATCAGAACATAGAAAAGCAACATTTAACCACAATAAATTGTGACAGTGGATTAATATACTCTTAATCAAATAAAAAGCAGCTAAACACTACTATGCAATATATTTCTTGTCAATCTATTCAAATAACATTTTCAAGGTTTGTAAATTGTTTCGCTTGCCCCAATTCTCCAAAAATTGGTCACTGACAGTAAGGTTCAAATTTACTTCATATGATTCAGTCACCAGAGTTCCAAACGAGGAGCTCAGCCAGTGTAAAAAAGGAGCTACAGGGAGGGAAAATTCCTTTAGACAAGAGCTATGAGGAAGGACCCTGAGAAAGTCATGCCCGTATTGATATCATAGCAGGTAGAGCTTTGAGTGTGAGTAAGTCAATTGAGAAAACAGCAGGTAATCTATTTCTTTAACAAGTTCAAAAAACCCAGAGGCAAAGAGAAGTTTGGGGCAACTGCGAGAAGGGAGGTAAGGAAAACAGCAGAGCAGAGCAAGGCAAGAAAGAAACTAAAAGCAGCAGCACCACAATGGAATTGACTAATTGGTGAACAACTGAGTTAGTTAATCTAATAAATACAGGTACGGCAAGGTGCATCAGTTCTGCTTCACGTGGGAACTCAAGGGCAACTCATGTCTTATACAATCACGACCAAAATCTTCCAGCAGCTGGACTGTCAGAGATTGGACCCAAGTTGTTCGATGCATATCAGGCACTTAAAGAGATTCCAATGCATACAAGTGCTGAAATTGCCCAGGGAACTAAATCTTCTGATGGGCTGATTTCCATTGTATAGATCTCTCTATGAATATCTGTGACACTGATTTCATTTCAGCAACATGGGCCAGATACGTGGGACTTGGTTGCATTTTCACCCTGGAGATTATGTTGATTAATATCCAATCTAACTCAGCGATTATCCCTTGCAACGCATCACAGCATCATAACTGTAAATAAAACTACCCCTCATTCAGCCAACCTGACCACTCCTTGCCATCTTGACTGCCTTCCCACCTCCCCCAACTGAGTAGACTGTACCCTCTCCCAACCTTTAGAAGATTCAGATTGCTCGGAATGTGCAAAACTCAGAAACACAATACCCAATGTTTGGTGCGATTCTGTAATTGTTCTGCAGGGACTATCCAAACTTGTGTACTAAGATTTGTAATAACAGTCACTTCAACACAACACAACCAATCAGTCAAGTTCACAACATGGTTCACTTCTGCTTTCTGGATGCTACATATATTTATACACAGAGACCTGCCCTTTGCACAGAAAAGGAATATGTCTATGCATTGCACCTTTTTTGAAATAGACAAAAGCGTGAGAATCATAGAATAGAATAAAATTTCTACAGTGCAGCTTAGCAGCACGTACTTCAGGGCAACTGGGTGGAGGGTGCCCATGAATGCTGACTCAGCCAGCGACATCCCATGAGTGAATGAATTAAAAAAAAGTAAAATTCTTCTGTGCAGCACTACTCTGTACTCTAATACAAACAATCAGTGATAAAACAACACTCCAGTGAAACAACAAAGCTATTCATTTGAGCACCATAACTTTTTCTTTCGAACAAAGTTACATTTAAAAATATAATATATGACAAACATATATGACAAAAATGATTCTTAATTTCTACTGAATTCCTTTAAAAGAGATACAAAAGGAAACAAGAACAATTGCTGGTGGAAACTTCAGGCATAAGTCATAAAGGTCATCTTGAACGAAGGCTGTTGTTATTTCTGATTTTGTTTTCCAAAACATTAGATAACAAAATGGCAAAGTGGTTAAAAACGGCTCTAGTCCATACTTAAGTAGGAGGAAGACGAACATCTTCTAAGACATAAAAACAAAGTTGCTGGAAAAGCTCAGCAGGTCTGGCAGCATCTGTGAAGGAGAAAACAGAGTTAACGTTTCGGGTCCGGTGACCCTTCCTCAGAACTGATAGTGGCTGGGAAAACGTCAGTTTATATGCAGAAAATAGGGAGGTGGGTAGGGTAGGGAGTAAACGATAGGATACAGCCCAAAGAGAGAGAAAGACAGTTGGACAGACAAAGGAGTTGCTAACGATCAGGCTGGGAGGGTGAATAGTTGTTAATGGGGACTGTCAGTGACTAACAACAGGGGGTGTGTAATGGCAGGCTATGTGGTAACAAAGACTGGTGTGTGGGGTGGGGGGCTGGGACAGTGGAGAGTTTAGGCCCTAAAATTATTGAACTCAATATTGAGTGCGGAGGGCTGTAGAGTCCCCAAGCGTAAAATGAGGTGTTGTTCCTCCATCTTGCGTTGGGCTTCACTGGAACACTGTAGCAAGCCAGAGACAGAGATGTTGGCCAGGGAGCAAGGTGGTGCATTGAAGTGGCAGGCAACGGGTAGTTCAGGGTCTTTTTTGCGAGTAGAAGGTAGATGTTCCGCAAAGCGGTCGCCAAGTCTACGCTTCGTTTCCCCAATGTACAGGAGACCACATTGTGAGCAGCGAATGCAGTAGACTAGATTCTGGGAAGTGCAGGTGAAGTATTGCTTCACCTGGAAGGTATGTTTGGACCCTGGGATACTGGGGAGGGAGGTGGTGAATGGGCAGGTGTTGTACCTTCGCCGGTTACAGGGGAAGGTGCCGTAGGGCTTTGGGGAGATGTTGGGGGTGAAGAAAGTGTGGACTAGGTTGTCCCGGAGGGAACGGTCCCTGCGGAAGGCGGACAAGGGAGGGGAGGGGAATATGTGTCTGGTGGCAGCATCTTGCTGGAGGTGGCGGAAATGGCGTCTGATGATCTTCTGGATGTGGATGCTGGTGGGATGCTAGATAAGGATAAGGGGAACGCTATCGCTGTTGCGAGAGGGAAGAGAAGGGGTGAGGGCGGAAGTGCGGGAGATGGGTTGGACCTGGTTGAGGGCCCTGTCGACGACGGAGCTGGGGAAACCTTGGTTGAGGAAGTAGGTGGACATTTCGGAGTCTCCCTTGTCAAAGTTGGCCTCATCTGAACATATGCGACAGAGACGGAGGGACTGAGAGAATGGGATGGAGTCTTTACAGGAAGTAGGGTGTGAGGATGTATAGTCCAGGTAACTGTGGGAGTCAGTGGCTTTGTAACGGATATTAGTGGCCAGTCTATCCCCAGAAATGGAAACAGAAATGTCGAGGAAGGGAAGGGAGGAGTCAGAGATAGACCAGGTGAAAATTAGGGCAGCGTGGACATTGGAGGCGAAATTGATGAAGTTTTCCAATTCCAGTGAGAGAGGGAAGCAGCACCGACGATATCATCGATGTGCTGACGAGGAAGCACATTCCTGATTTACAGCATCCGCAGTTCTTTTGGTTTTTATTTTCTAAGATATGTCTAGGGAGCTCAGACCTGTCATTTGTACATCTTGCATGACATGGGAAATCCATGATGCTGCAGGCAGTCCAGACAACCATATGGAAAGGAAACGCATCCAAAACCTAGAGCTGGAGTTACTCCAATGGAGCCATTTCCTGTCTACATGGTTATCCAGACTGCCTGGAGCATCATGGATTTCCCACGTCATGTAAGATGTACAAATGACAGGCCTGAGCTCCTCAGACATACCTTAACTAATAAGAAAATCAAACCTTGCTTTTATGTTTTGGAGTTGGACTGGCAGCTAGGGCCACTACAATGCACTCATGAGGCTGAGTGGTTCAAAGATAGCACGTTTTGGGACATGATCAACCTGCAGCTTAAGGAAGTGCAGGTAAAGAAGGAATGGGTGACTGCCATACAGAAGAGGAGGATCAGGCAGGTAGAGTGAGTGAATCCACTAAGTGTATCACATTTGCAAACCATTTCTCAGCCTTGGAGAAGGGAGAGAATAACAGTTCCTTTCTGGAAGTCAGACAGAGCCAAGGCCAAGAAGTGTGGAAGGTCAAAAGTGGCAGGGATTCATTTATGAAGGGAAGACAGATACTTTTGTGGCCGTAAATATGGCTCCAGGATGGTATGTTGCCTCCTGGATATCAGGATTAAAAATGTCATGGAATGGGTGCAGGGCATTCTGAAGGGGGAAAGTGAACAACAGAGATCATGGTCTACTATGGGATCAATGACGTAGGGAGAAAGAGAAATGACTTCCAGTAAGATGACTTTATGGAGTTAGATTGAAAATTGAAAAGCTGGACTTAAAGCCTAATAATCTCCAGATTACTCTTAGTGCCATGCAGTACCAAGTGTAGAAAAAGGAGGATAAAGCAGATGGATGCTTAGCTGGTGAAATGGTGCAGGAGGGAGAGCGTTAGATTCCTCATGCGTGAAACAATTTCTGGGGGAGGTGGGAACTGTACAAGTCAGACAGGTTATATCTTTACATGAATGGAACCAACATTATCATGGGGAGGTTAGCTTATGCTGTTGGGGCAGATTTAAACTAAATTGACAGGGATATAGGATCCTGACAAGTAGTTCAATTTGGAAAACTTGATCAGCAGAGACGAGTTGAACCAAAGGGTCTGTTTCTGTGCTGTATGACTGTAAGAGATGGAACTAGAAGTTAAAGCATTAAAGCGTGAGTTTGTAAGGCAGGGGAATCACAGGCTTAATAAAAAAGAAGTTCAGCAAGGCCAATTGGAATACTTTAATATTTAGAGCCTGAGCAATAAGATATATGAACTGATAGCAAAGACAGACATGTGGGAATAAAGTGTAGGTAGAACTTGCAGCTCAACATTCCTGGTTTTCAAGTATTCAGACAAGATAAAGAGGGGAATATGAGAAATACAGTTGCAACATCGATCAAACAATCAGTCATAACAGTGAGGAGCAATTATGTCATGGAAGGACTTTCAAAGGAGCCCATATGTGTAGAAATAAAGAACAGAAAAGGGGCAAACGCACTGTTGAGCGTGCCCAGTCAGCAAGAAGAGGGCCAAATATGTGATCAAGTTTGAGAGAAATACAAGAATAATAAGGCAGTAACAGGGAGTTTTAACTGCTCAATTGTTAGTCAATATATTTTTAGTGTATAAGGTAGGCAGGTAACAAAGCTCTTAAATTACATCAAGGAAATCACTTTAGTCAGTATATTGAAAACCCAACAAGAAAAATCAGAAATGAACCCTGGCAGGTGGAAGGTGTGTCAGTAGGGGAGCATTTTGAAGATAGTAATTTTAACACAATCAGATTTAGGGTAGTTATTGAAAAGGATATTAATAGGCTGGGAATAGAACTACTAAAATGGGGAAAAGGCTAATTTTATTAAAATAAGATGTGCTTTGGCCCGAGTGTACTAGGAGCAGCTACTTGCAGATAAAACTGATCACAGCAGGGAAGAATTCAAAGGAGGAAGGAGCAAGAATACATGGCAAATAGCTTTCCGTACAGACAAAGGTTGGGACCAAGACCAGAGAATCCCAGATGTCAAGGGACATAAAGTTTAGATTAAGAGAAAAAGAGAGAAGTTTATGACAGATACCGCAGTCTCAGCTGAGTCCCAAAAACAGGATGAACTATACAGGGTTTTAAAAGAAACATACAAAGAGCAAGAGAATAACCAGAGAAAGAGCAGGGACCACAAACATAATCGACATGTGGATCCAGAACATATGGGCAAGGTCCTCAGTGAATACTCTACATCAGTCTTCACAATGGAAAAGGATTACACAGAAATTCCAGGTTTCCACATTTTGTCTATTCTCTATTTGTGAAATAACTTGGAGCATTTTTCTGTACTGAGGGTGAAATATATAAATGGAAACTGGTGTTGCTGCAACATCATCTTTATTGGCCTGTGCATAACAAGGCAATTTTATTTTTAAGAAGCATGCAACCAAATAAACCTAACGCTGTTCAAATGCTTGGTGCATAAAACATGAGCATCAACAACCTGAATGAATCTTGAGTTTTCCAATGGAAATGAAGAAAGAATAAATTCAGCAAGAACTAAGATTTTAAGAATATTTCATGTGAATTTAGGTGATTTTCAAAATATAATCAATTAATGTGCCAATTTCAGTCAAAACCATGTGGCACAGCACAAAATAAGCTGTCATGTTTACAGAGTGTAATGGTACCTTTGGTGGTCTTATACCCTGACTGATTACAAATGTGCTGGCAAGTTTACAAAACATACATTCCATTGTACGTTTGCAGCCATTTAAACATTTTGAACAGAATGCTATTTAATGGCACTTTTGTAAGGCTAGTCTTAAATTTTGTTAGAAACTCAAGACCATTAAGTTTGGTACACATTGCTGTCAAAAGTAGAGCAAATGCACACGTTTACAGTAATATTGATTACTGAATGCAAATAGTGCGAAACAACACGATTATTTAACAGCTTTGTTCTGCTGGAACTGCTCTGTCTTTTTACCATAGCACTGAATTCCAATTAAACATTCATGATTAAGTGTGCACTTACGATTGAGAAGTTTGCTCTGCAGATCTCAAACTAAATTTTAAGAGGTCTACATTCATCAAAAGTAGATTGTGGAATTACCAGAACAAAACGTAACCTTGTAAAGTACAACACATCTGCACCACCACAGAGACATTAAACCAGTATGGTAAAAAAGGCACAAATGAGGCAACGTCATATATCCATTTAATTTTTCATTGGTTGAGATCTGAAGCCTGTACAAAGCTAAGTTTGCTGTTTCCTTTCAGATTAACTCAGCTTTGTTAGAACGAGAAACTACTTTTTCAATTTCAGCATTCATGGCCGTAGATTAAAATAGATAATTTGGTACTAAATTAACAGACAGCATAGGGATCCAACTGATTATTAGGTTAGGATGTACAGCAAGAAAAGGTGTGCTCATTGGATGAAATAGAGGGTGAAATTAATGCTGGGATTTTTAAAAGCATTTGTCTTCCTTCATTATTATCCTACTAACTCACTTCAAATTAACCACCATATAAGGTCTACTCCCTGAAGATCACAAACAACCACAATAAAGAATATCTGAGGAAAAGAAAGGCTCATAAATGGCAAAAATTGAAGACTACTGGAAATTCCATTACAACAGGCATTTCCACTGCCACCATCATGACTCCCAGCACATCATCACAAATTCAATTTTAGTAAAGCATAATATTTTGCTCAAACCCGTCTAGGTTGATTTTCTCTATGACCCACTAACAATGCAGTAATCGTGTTTTTTTTTCTAGTATAATGGTCTTCTCTCTCAATCTACAGTGACAGAAGCTTAGCCACTTGATTTCAATGACTCTATGACATCAAACCGGAATTCAATACCGAAAAAGTGACGTGATACATGACCGTCAGCCAACATAAGGATATAATACAGCCTTAATGGAACAATTCTAAAAAATGTGAAGAGATGCCTAAGGGTGCAGGTGCAATGATCTTTGAAGGAGGCAGAACATGCATTATTGAGAGGGTGCTTAGCAAAGCACACGGGATCTCGGGATTTATAAATAAAGGGATTGAGTACAAAAGCTGGGAAGTTACGCTGAACTTACGCAAAGCTCTGCTTAGACCTCAACTGGAATACTGCTTCCAGTTCTGGTCACTGCAATTTAGGAAAGATGTGCAGGTTCCAGAGAGGGCACACAGGAGATTTACCAGAATGGTTCCAGGTATGAGGGGTTTTAGTTAGTATATATAATCATAATTTATTTATTGTCACATGTATTCAATGTAAAAATACAGTGAAAAGTGTGCACCTTTGCCGTACATACATGGTGCCATTCACATTAACTTAGAATAAGACAAGAAAAGAAAAGATAATTTAAGAGAATCCAACTTCTCTTTTCACTGCTGCAGTCCCACTCAGGGCTTCCAGCCCTCCCCATGCCTCTGGCAGAGTCCTGCTCTGTGCTTTCCAGCCCTCGCCATACATCCACGAGAGTCCCCCTCTGAGTTGCCTCACCAGCCCGCTCTTGCCGCCGCTGCCATTGCTCCAGCCCACACTCAATCTGCCGTTGCTGCAGGTCACAACCTGCACGTTCAGTTCACGCCACATGGTTCCCCGTCACGACCCGGCTCCTTCCTGACTCCTTAGGTAGGTAGTTAAAAGAGATGGGGGGGCGGATAGAATTACTACAGAGGGAGAGAGAGGGAGAGAGAAGAAGGGAGGAAAAGAAAGAAAAAGGACAAAGAAAGAAACAGAAAGAGAACTGGCTAGAGGAGGTTGAAGAGGAAAGGTTTTCCTTGATGCAAAGGAAATTGAAAGTAATGCTGGAGAAACTCAGCAATCCTGACAGCATCTGTGGAGAAACAGTAAGTATTTCAAAGCCAATATGACTCATCTTTACAACTGTTGAGGGGAGATTGGTAGAGATATACAATAATATGAGAATTTTAACTGAGATAGATGATGAAATACTCCTCCCATTAGCTGACTGTAAAATGACTAGAGGAGACAGATTTAAGATTTTGCATGACAGATGCAAGGGGGTTCTAAAGTAGCAATGAGTGGATGACAATGACTTAGAACTCGCTATGTATGAGGTTGGTGAAAATGGAAACGAATTGATGATTTCAAACCAAAATGGAAATAAACATGCAGAGCTACATGGATCAAGCAGCAGAGTATGAAATTACTGGGTTGCTCTGTCAGCTTGTTGACCAAATGACCATCTTCCATACCAAAAATAACTGAATGATTCCAGTAAGCTTTTGTCATTTTCACAAGCTTTCCTTTATGCACCATAACATTTACAAAAGCTGAAATTTGTTCTGTAATTGTGTCTCAAGGGTGCAATAAATTCAGATACTGGAAGAAGGTTCTGTAGACAAAGTGGGTTTTTTTATTAGCCAAGAGTGGAGGCTGGCAGAAACACATAAGGAATATCCGCTTACGGATGATTATGGTTACATATTTATATATGGTTCACATATGATTTACATATGTTACATATTAGAGATGATTACATATGCAAACCAATTATTATGGGCAGGCAGACAGGAAGTTCTGAAACCTGCCGGAACCTTTCAGAGGGACAACAGCATGGTGCCACATTGAAAAGCCAATCAGGCAGCACTTCACTCTCTGCAAACTAAGAATATTACTGCTTATCAACCCCATTCACTTCTGGAGATGTCACAGATAAGATATAGCTCTGTAATGGTTTAGCAACACTTCACTAGGTATTTTCCTGAAGGCTGTCCAGGGAAAACATAAAAACATAAGAAAAGGAGCAGGAGTTGGCCATCTGGCACTTCGCCACTGCGCCACCATTAATAAGATCATGGCTGATCTTCTCGTGGCCTCAGATCCACTTACCCACCCTCTCAGCATAACCCTTAATTCCTTTACTGTTCAAAAAATTATCTATCTTAGCTTTTAAAACATTCAATGAGGAAACCTCAACTACTTCACTAAGCAGGGAATTCCAAAGATTCACAATCCTTTGGCTGACGACGTTCCTCCTCAATTCAGTTCTAACTCTGCTCCCCCTAATTTTGAAGCTATGCCTAGCAATGAAGGGCAAAATTCCATTTACCTTCTTACTTACCTGTTGCACCTGCAAACCAATCACCAATTGCAATTCTACAATTCTGCAAGCACAAGGACACCCAGGTCCCTCTGCACAGCAGCATGCTGCAATTTTTTACTGTTCAAATAATAGTCCTTTTTACTGTTATTCCTACCAAAATGGATAACTTCTCATTTATCAACATTGTACTCCATCTGCCAGACCTTTGCCCACTCACTTAAACTATCTATATCCCTCTGCAAACTTTCACAGCCCTCTGCACATTTTGGTCTCCCAAAAGTGTCATCTGTAAACTGTGACATACTACACGTGGTCCCCAACTCCAAATCACTTATGTATATTGTAAACAACTGGGGTCCCAACATCGATCCCTGAGGCACACCTCTAGTCACTGATCGCCAACCAGAAAAGCACTCATTTATCCCCACTCTCTGCTTCCTGTTAGTTAACCAATCCTCTATCCATGCTAATACATTGCCTGTAATGCCATGCACCTTTATCTTATGCAGCAGCCTTTTCTGCGGCACACTGTCGAATGTCTTTTGGAAATCTAGATACACCACATCTACTGGGTCCTTGTTGTCCACCATGCTCGCAATGTCTTTGTAGAATTCCAGTAAATTAGAAGGAAAGTTGTGTCTCAATTGATTGCAACAAGCCAATATTCTGACTTATGAAGGTAGCTGGAAACAGGTAGTTGCCAATGTCAGCATCTGTGGCTAGATCGAAAGAACCTGATTCCAGTGCCACAAGAGGATTAATGATTACTCACTGCTTCATGTTACAATGAATGTAAGCTTGCATTGTAAAGCTTGCTACTACAAAGGACTGTCACACAGAATATTGATTGCCAGGCATCTCTATCACATGTTTCAAGTGCAGACAATGACTATTACTTCATTGCAGCTCACTATATAGGACTACTGGCCCAAACTGTTATGGTCTCCGAGCTACCTGCCAGGGTTCACAGTTAAAATCATATAAGGAGATACAACACTCAGCAGCTCGCAAACCATCATAGGACCGCAGACAAAGGGGCAGAAGTAGGCCATTTAGTCCATCAAGACTGCTTTGTCATTCAGTGAAATCATGGCTGATCTGACAATCCTCGACTCCACTTACTTGTCTTTTCCCTTTTAACCCAGGATTCCCTGACTGATTTTTAAAGTCTATCTCTCTAAGTCTTGAATATACTTAACCATCCAGGCTCAGAAGCTTTTACAGTGAAGAATTCCACAGATTTACAATGCTCAAGAGAAGAAATTACTCATCTCTGTCTTAAATGTGTGATCCCTTACTTGAGGTTATGCCCCAGTCCTCAATTCTCCAACAAAGGAAAACAATCTTTCCATATCTACCCTCTCAAGTCCCCGAAGAATCTTGCACATTTCAGCAAGATCACCTCTTAGTCTTCTAAATTCCAAAAAGTAAAGACCCAATCTATTCAACGCCTCCTCATAAGACTCCTCCATACCTGGTATCAGCCCAGTGAACTTTCTCTGGACTACCTACAATGTTGGTATATCTTTTTTTGGATAAGGAGCCAAAAATTGTTCACAGTATTCCAATTGTGCCCACAGACCATTCAAAAGAACTAGGAAAATGTATATAACTGATAGTCCTATGCTGAAATGCGATCTACAAAAAAATTCAGCCTGGCTTACCCAATTTGGTCAGGTTTGCTGGCATTAGTGTGGCTGCCTCACTTGGACAAACTTGTTGATCTAGTGAGGCTTCATCCCTAAAAATGTCAGTGTTTAACTACAAGAACGAAGATTACATACAACTGAGATTTCTCATGAACTGGTTGACCCAGTGAGGCTTCACCCCTTCCACTCTAAATGTTCACACAAAGAAACAGCCTGTTTTTGAAGGAGCCAGATTAACTAAGATGTTTATACTCATTAGAGTTTGAACAAAGGAGCCCACCCTGACAGGTGGGCATCTCACATTTGCATAGTCAGAGTTTGTATTTTTGGTGGACAAGATTATGCTGTGAATCCCTTGAGACCAGGTATTCATGAAAATTCATCACATGCTGATGAGTGCAAATGAGGTTTCAGCCAAGTATGGTTGAGAAACTCAATCCACCTCAAAATATCTGAGAATTTAATAGCATAAAGGAGGGGAAAAGAGTTTATTAAACTATACAACAGCAATCTGAAATAATCTTATCAGAAATATCAAAAATTCAAGATTGAGTGGTTTTATCCTTAATCACAATTTACAGATACGCCAACGTGAAGATTAACCCGGTTTCTATTTTAAAGTTCCTTGTTTACTCAGTAGGTTGTAATTGTTCCTTTCTAGTAAACTTCTGTATATAATTAGTGACAATTTTAGTTCTCGATAGCCAAATTCTTAACACAGGTAACTTATTTCTAAATGTGGATTTCTTAAATTCTTCTTCAAAACTTTCTGTTTCTGGAGCTTTTCATAGAATCATAGAATACCTACAGTGTGGAAACAGGCCCTTCAGCCCAAGTCCACACCGAACCTCACAGCATCCCACCCAGACCCATCCCCCTATAACCCACCTAATCTACACCTCCCTGAACACTACGGGCAATTTAGCACGGCCAATCCACCTAACCTGCACATCTTTGGACTGTGGGAGGAAACCGGAGCATCCGGAGGAAACCCACGCAGACACGGGGAGAATGTGCAAACTCCACACAGACAGTCGCCCGAGGTTGGAAACGAACCCGGGTCCCTGGCGCTGTGAGGCAGCAGTGCTAACCACTGTGCCACCGTGCCGCTGCACCGCACCATTTCCCTTCCTGACATTAAGTGACCTAGGACTTTTTTCTCTTGCGCTGACGGTTCTGGAGGTTATTAAATGCACTGCTTATGTTACATCCATTTCTTTCTGAATGTCTTCCTTCTTTATGTGAAAGAAACCTGCATAATGGTTGACATTCTTCATGATTGTCTATTTAAAGGACTTGTGTATCTGCCTGTGTCACAAGGTACCTTGCTGCGAGGTAACAGCCAAATTTTTCCCCCTTTTGTTTCTAAACAATTCACCTGAAGGGTTTTTAAAACCCTCATTTAAATTGACATAAACTTATTTCCAGACAACATTGCAGAACTCTCAATCAAAACTTAAACTAAATTTTAGATAACAAGGTGTAGAGCTGGATGAACACAGCAGGCCAAGCAGCATCAGAGGAGCAGGAAGGCTGATGTTTCGGGCCTAGACCCGAAATCTGTTATCTCAGATTCTCCAGCATCTGCAGTTCCTGCTATCTCTGAAACAATTTTAACCCCACTGCGAAGCCTCTTCTAAGAATGCCTACCCTGAAGAAGTTACCCTCCTCCCTCCGAAAAGAAGGGTCTAGGCCCGAAACGTCAGCCTTCCTGCTCCTCTGATGCTGCTTGGCCTGATGTGGTCATCCAGCTCTACACCTTGTTATCTCAGATTCTCCAGCATCTGCAGTTCCTGCTATCTCTTAAACCAAATTTTGTCTCTTTTTAACATGCATCAAATAGAAACACAAATTAAACTTATAACTATCCATGCTCTGTTCATAATGCAACCCAAATTTCCAAACAACAATATATCATGAAACTTCATCAAATTGAGTTCAACTCAACTCAGAACTGTTTTGGTAATGACAGAGCCAATCCTCGTCTGCAGCAAGCTCTGGATAAGAGCCAGGCTTACAATGAGAAATGGCTGGTAATATTTATGTAAAATAAGCACCAGATAAAAATAATTGAAAGTCCAACTGTTTCTTCAAGACTTGCAACTTGCAGATTTAGACTTAGACTTTTTTAATGCCACATGTACTCAAGTACAAAAGTACAGGAGTACAGCGAAAAGTATATAACCTCACCACCCAAAGTGCGATCTTAGGTACAAGTACCTAGGTACAGAATCATAAAAACAAGGTAGAAGGAAAGAACAAAGTTAAAAGTTGAACATTTTAGTAATTCTTAGTATTAAATAGAAGAACAAAGAAATAAAGCTAAAAGTCAAACATTACAGTCTTTCATGAGTGTTTAGCCGACTGGGACCGCACTTCCCACAGGCTTGATTTCCTCCTCTTTGTCACGCTTTCCCCACACAGTCCATTCCAGGAATTCCCAAACCCAGCCTACATGCCGCCGCCAAGGTAACCACCTCTCCTGTCAATCCACCCGTAATGTCGATTTCGGCCTACCACACAGCTGATCGCAGATGCCGCCTTCTCCGTCACCACAGAGGCTGCTCTGCCGTTGAAAGCCAATGCTGCCTCCACCACCTCGAGTCTTGGTCTGAGCCCCCCACGATGCCATCATTGACCACTGGATCCACAATCACTGTCATCCTAAATCCCCTAAAGGCTGGCTCCTAATGTGCTGAGCTCGGTCATCCCAAGGAGCCAACTCCTGCCGCCACTGCCACTCTTGCCCCGCCTAGGATGCCAAAAGGCCTCATCTTCAGCTGCACCAAAGCAGCCACGAGAAACGGCCTGGTACATTTCACTGTTGCAGCCTCCCGGAACCTCCTTCCTCACCTGAAGCCTGAACTAGATGTTGAGTCGGCACTAGGACCGCCTTGACGAAAGCTACTGGGAATCTGAACTTGCCTCCACCATTGCTGCCACGAGTCCTCACTGCCGGGCCTACTCATCACTGCTGATGCTGTCGCCAGGACCGAGCTCTTCCCAAGAGGTAAGTAAATTAAAATAGAGGAAATAAAAAAACGGAAGAGGGAGAGAAAAATTAAAGAAATGAAAAGAAAAGCAGACGGAGCGGGTGAGGCCCAGGCTCGCAACTCGGGCAATACAACTTCCAGCATTAACATTTTGATAGCCATCAACACATAGCTGAATATGAACGAACCACAAACACCAGCTGGAAGCAGTTCAGAGAAGGTTTACTGGACTAATACCTGGAATAAGAAGGTTGCCTTATGAAGAAACGCTAGATAGGCTAGGCCTGTTTCCTCTGGAGTTTAGATGAATCAGAGATGACTAAATTGAAACATACAAGATCCTAAGGCAACTTGATCGGGTAGATGCCGAAAGGATGCTTCCTCACGGGAGAATTTAGAATCAGGGACATCGTTTAAAAATAATGCTGTGCCCATTTAAGAAAGAGATGAGGAAATATTTCTTTTTCTTCGAGTGTTCAGTGTCTTTGGACTTCCCCACCCCAAAAGGCATTGGAAGCAGAATCTTTGAATATTTTAAGGCAGAGATAGACAGACTCCTGACTACCAAGGGGATGAGAGATTATTGGGGATATTGGAAATGTAGAGTTGAGCTTAAAATCAGAACTCTTTGAAGTGTACAGCAAGCTTGAATGGCCAAGTGGCTTATTCTTGTCCCTTGCTCACATGTTCTTATATGCACAGCTTTAAGATGGAGCTGGAACAATCTACTCTATATGTTAAGGAGATAGCAAGAACCGCAGACGTTCGAGACAGAGAGAACAGTGTGGAGCTGGAGGAACACAAGAGAAAAAGGGTCCAACCCGAAATGTCAACTTTCCTGCTTCTCTGATGCTGCCTAACCCGCTGTGTTGCTCTAGATCCACACTGTGTTTATTCTATGTTAATTCATATTTAGTCTGTGGTAGGTCTACAAACACATGGAGAATGAAACACTGCAAGTTGGAAAACTATATTTCCTATGATTTGTAATTCCTGTAATCAGAATTAGCATTTTAAAAAAGCTTTCACACCATTGTGCCTTGGATATCAAATAGAGGATGCAAACAACAAGTCAGCTATATGGAATTGAACTCTAGTTTATAGGAACCAGATATTACTGCAGCACAATAAATGCAGTGACACAAGTTCTATTGCTCAATAAGAATGAGCTATGATTGATGTTGGCCTTATTCTCAATTTTATTGTTTTGAGAAACTACTCCTCAAGTTATT
Organism: Rhincodon typus; assembly: GCF_021869965.1. Lineage (NCBI taxonomy): Eukaryota > Metazoa > Chordata > Chondrichthyes > Orectolobiformes > Rhincodontidae > Rhincodon > Rhincodon typus. The sequence continues at coordinate 118,680,207 of NC_063334.1, forward strand.
AACCAATTTCACGCTTTGCTGCAGCAAACTAAATAGTGAATGATTAACTCACTATTGCTTTTAACAGAATTTGCTAACAACTTTGACATCTGGGTTGAGAAACAGCCCTATTTTCATTTGCTTTATCGGTTCTCAAAAGTGCAATATGCAGGCAGGCATGCATGACCACAGTTATTATGCAAATCCTTAGTTAACTTGAAATGGTAGTTATTGCCTGAGTCTTCAAATGCTGCCATTGTTGTGGTCTCTTTGTCAAAGCTAAAAGTGAAATCGAAAAAAATCCAGGAACATAATGTAATTGTTTGACCAAGTTTTGATTTTTGTTTGGTCAGATTCTTAAAACTTCCATCAGCTCCGCAATTCACTCTGAACCCTCACGAGGTCGAAGTATTTCTAACATCTTCAATCTATTTGGTAAAACTCAGCTGGAGGGTTGGTAAATGAGCCCCTTATGAAGACTTTTTCCTGAGCCTCTCTGCTCCTATGATGCTGCTTGGCCTGCTGTGTTCATCCAGCCTTGCACCTTGTTGTCTTAGCCTGAGCATTGAGTCTGACCCCCGGAATGGAGCTCAACCTCCAGCCACCAGTGCCTTGTTGTTAACGGAACTGCGAGCTTCAGCTGAAGGATGCAGGGGTTTTAACCTGGCTCAGTTACATCACAGCTGAAATACCCACCACCACTCCTTATCTTCAGCCGCCTACCTGTGTCCTAATATTTTTCAATGACATCTACTCCACTGCTTTCTGAGGCAGAGTTCTATGGTCTGTCTGATCTCTGGGAGAAAAGACTTCTCACCATCACTGTCCTGAAATGGCAACACATAATTTTAATAAAGTGCCCCTTGTTTTGCACTGACCCACAAGAAGAAACATTCTCTCCATATCCACCTTGTCAATTCCATTCAGGATCTTACATACTCAATCAAGTCATCCCTCAATCTTCCAAACTCCTGTGGAAAGTAGACCAGCTCGTCCAAACTACTTTTTTTATTCATGGGATGTGAGACTCGCTGGCTAGGCCAGCATTTATTACCCATCTTTACTTGCCCTTGAGAAAGTGGTTGGGAGATGCCCCTTTGAAAGGCTGCAGCACATGTGCTGTGGGCTGACGGAGAATCCCTTTAGGGAGGAAATTCCAGGATTTTGACCCTGAAGAAATAGTCATATATTTCCAAGTCAGAATGGTTAGTGGATTGGAGGGGAACTTTGAGGTGACAGTATATGTCCTTCAAGATGTCACACTCCTGACTTACAGTTTGTAGATGTTGGAAAGGCTTTGGGGAGTCAGGAGGCATGTTACTCGCTTCAGAATTCCTCACATCTGAACTATACTTGCAACCACTGTATTAAGATGGCTAGCCCAGTTCAGTTTCTTGCTAATGGCAAACTTCACAATGTTGATAATAGGGAATTCAGTGAATGTAAAGGGCAGTGGTTACATGTTTCTTACTGGAAATAGTCATTGTCTGACATTGTGTGGTGCAAATGCTGCCACTTTTCAGTCCAAGCTGGATATTGTCAAGGTCTTGCTGCATATTGACATGGATTGCTTTTGACATTATAACGGAGAGAAGGATGACGATGAAGCAGCTGAAGGTGGCCTGGCCTAGGACACTATCCTGACAAACTCTTGCAGAGATGTCCTCCAACAACAACAATCATCTTCCTATACTCCAGGTATGACTTCAACCAACAGAGAGCGAGCTCCCCAATTCCCACTAACTCTAATTTTTGCTAAGGCTCTTTGATGCCACATTCAGTCAAATGTAAACTTGACATTAAAGGCAGTCACTCTCATGTCACCTCTGGAATTCAGTTATGTTTGTGCAGAGACAGCAAATACTTAGGAAAGCTGACAGAATGCTATGATTTACTAGAAGTAAAATGGAATGTGTTTTTATTGGTTTTTATGCCAAATCGACCAATCGTCATTGTCATTATCCTCATAAAACAACTTGCAATGAATGAATCTAGAATGAATCTCCTCTGAACTGTTTCCAATGAAATGACATCCTTCCTGAAATAAGGAAGGAACATCGACCATGATATTTTGTACATGATATTTGAGATGTCTTCTCACCAATGCCACATATAATTGAAGCATTTTGTGGGTAAATCCCCACAAGTTACCTTTAATTCACTACTTATTAAGAAATCTCACAGACAACAAGTACTGAAACAATGATTTAAACTTTACTGCATGTAGCAACCAAAATAAGGCCCCTCAAGTAAGCAAGTTAAGCCTCATAACTCAACTTGGCTATTACCCGATTAATGGTGGAATCTGGCCAGGATTTTAACCAACAGTGGTCTGCCTCCAGAAGTGCCCAGGGTTTGATCCTTATGCAAAGTTGTTCTCCAGAGTTCTGCTAAAGGGGAGTTCTGGTGTTTGAGTGTTACACAAATTTTCATCCTTCAGGTCTACGAGGTGACCTATTGATGATTGCTTAAAGTCCTTTCACCAATATTATTAATTATTCTCAGAGTCTTAGAGACTACAGCTTGCTTCCTTATCAGAAGCAGCTTCTTTATTCCTTGTTACATTTAGCTTAACTGTCTATTTGAAGACACAGCTTTCCTGTGATTAACTCCTTAAATCCTTGTCTTTTGTGGCAATAAAGCATCCAGTTTATCAAGGTGTTAAAGCAGTGTTGTTAATGTAATCTCGATACCCTCCTTTCCAATGCATGGCTAATTGCTTTCGATTCCTGTAGAGGTTTGTTCTCGTCTTTCATACTTTATTCCTAACAGACTTATTGCTGCATCTTTGGAGTGTAACAGTTTATCTTTGTTGATTCATTATCCATGAACAGTTATTAAAGTTCTGAAGTCTGTAATATCACAAGCATAACATTCCCACTTTTAATCCTCAACATATTTTCGGATAAAAAGCATCCCATTAATGTCTTCAGTACATGGGCAGCAGCTGCCTGATTTGAGCTCACTCTGCACAAGGAAGTGCCAGGATATTCAGCCGTAGCCACCATGGTTAAGCTGAAACCTGACCTTAAATAAACACAGAATGCTGGAGAAGTGATCATAAGATCACTTAAAACAACAAAGCAAAAACTATTCCTAGGGCCTCTGGGCTATACAAGTGAACTATGCAATGCTTTGAATAACCATTGAGAAAACATATGGCTAGCAAGCAACTCGAAGAAAAACTCTATAAATAAACCAGTAGAAGGTGCTTTCACTTCCATACTACCACATTAATAGATAACCTCAGGGAAATCTGTAATCTTTCCAAGAATTACATCATAATCAATCAATAATGGATTGTCAGTCATGTCTCTTACCACTATATCCAAAGTCATTATCATTTTCAGTATTTCAATGGTCAAATGCCTACAAACATCCAGAAGGCTGCCACCATCATATATTAGGAGAAATTAGAAACACTTAAAAACAAATTACAAGCCTTTTGCACATATACTGTGTTCCATTTTTGAAATCAACAAACAGTATCACTGTTCTATAACACTGCCTCCCATCTACATTTTATGAGCTTTACCAATTGAGCACCAAGTATGGAAAGTTAACATAAGATCTTCCATAAGTCACATGCTTGAAAACCAAACCTGAGATGATACTTGAAATGCACCGAGAGGAGAAACATCTTAAATGATAATCTCATTGGCTAAATGCAAGTGAATCAACAACAGTAAAACATATCATTTTAGATCCTAAACTCAATCATACAGCTCAGAGGCTAGATGGCTACCAGTTGAGTCATGGTGAATATAAATTAGGCGAGTATTTGCCCTGGGGTATCATTCAAATGGCAAAACGTTAAACTCATGAACTGTGGATGAAAAGATAAACCATTAAGAATGATTGAAATGTGGAGGAAAAAGTATTTGTTTGCAAAATGCTAATGCTGTAATTTCTTAAATTTCAGGTTAAACTCGAGTGAAATAAGGATTATTATGCAGAATCAGCTGAAAATATCTGCATTCAAGAGAAGTGTGTCCACATTAATCCAGACATTAGAGGGCAATTGCCCTATACAAATGAAGTTTCTTGTGTACTTCTGGCAAAAGTTCCCAGCTATGGAGCACAAGCTGCTTCCAGAAAATGCATTTTTTTTTTGTTTTAATCAAATCTACTATTTAAAAAAGTATAGACTCAATAAAGGTAATTTCATGTAATTTCAACCAGCAATAACCAAGTGTGTGTAGTATCAGATGGGATCATTGAAGAGTTAAGGAAAGGAGATCATTTCAATCATCCTGCATGTTTTGTTTCACAAAAGATACAATTCACTAAGTGCCACACATTTGCTGTTTTCCTATGATCCAGAAACATTTTAAAAAATCATTCAATTCACCATTATTTTATTGATTTATCATAACTTCCTTGCTTTTGTATTCTATGCCTCCATTTAGAATGTCTAGGGTCCCATATAATTTGTTTAACCTCTCCCTCAACCTTCCTGTCAATTATTTATGCATATATATTTGCAGGTTCATCTGCTCTTGCATCCACTTTGGAATTGTAGCCTTCATTTTATATTGCCTCTCCCTGTTCTTCTTAACAAAATTAATCACTTCTGATCTGATTTACATGTTCAGTGACCTGCCAACAGGTCATCTCATACATTGAGCCAGTGTAGAATAATAATATTCAACAGAAAGAAACAGGTCATTTTCATGAACAAATCTTTTCTTCTCGTGCACTGTTTGGTCTAATTCCACTCTCCTACTGGTTCCCAAACCTGTTAATATGCCTCTCGTTTAAGGAAATATTTAATTTCATTTAAAAATCTGTTACAACAATAATACCAAATCCCTCACATGAACCGAAATATTTCTAACTTTGCTTTGGAATATTTGATCATTACCTTCTACAATCAGAACCAATTTATTCCAACAGTATTTACCCATCAGCATTCTTTGCAGTTCTGACTTTTCTTAGGCCATCCATCAACCATGTCAGCTGAGACGAAAAATATTGGTTTCAAGTATATGTTCATAACAATAACCCATGACCCAAAGGAGCATTCCCTTTAACCATCACTGTTCTGTGTCCACTGACTAATAACTCAATGCAAAACCAAGGATATTAAGAGAACAATTTTAAGAAATGAGAATGAGAGAGGGAAAGACAATACCCTAATTCTGTGATGGTTCCATTTCCTGGACAATAAGCACTTATAGTCCGATCATGCCACAGAGTGTGTATCAGCAGCTTGCTACAATAATCCAAAACTAACACTATCTGTTCTTCTTATACCTCTGTAACCTAACTTACTTTGCTTCAAATAGTTTGATACAACTTTCCCTGAAGTAGTTCAATGGTCTTTTCTACCATTTACTGCAGCAAAGCATTAAAGTTCATTCAGCAGTTTGTACAAGGACTTTTCTGCTATTCTCTTACCCTGGTCTCCAAAATCAGTTGAGCTTGTTGCACATCATCACTGATTTCCTAACCAAAAGTAAATTTGTTGTAAAGACCATCTGGTTCATTCATGTCTTCAGGAAAGGAAATCTACTGTCTTTAGGAAAGGAAATCTACTGTCTTTACTGGTCTTCTTGCAGGTGACTCCAGCCCCACAGCAATATGGATGACTGTGGGCAATTATTACTAGCCAGACAGCGATGTTCACATCCCACTAAGGGATACAAAAAAAGAACACTCCATACTAACTGCATTGAACAAAAATGTTACACAAATTTATGAGCGTTTCTTCATTTATGAAAATATCTTGTCCTTTTTATGGTGTTATTGATCTATCGGTGAAGAATAGTTGACTGTTTTTAACAAGCTACTTGATTCACACAGTCTAAGTGATACTTAGACTGTCAAGAATCTACGTGTCAACAGAAGAAGCTGCACATTAAGTATCTATAGTTATTAAGTAAATTACATAAAGCTTCCAGCAGAGAAACAAGTTATTTGTCAATACTTTCAGTTCTTTACAAGCCTCATCCTGCCTTACTACAGCAGTGGAGACATATGCATATTTTAGGAAGGCAGACCAGCAATTAGAAGAGACGAGCCGAGCCTATTTCAAGAGTTGACATACTCCACCTACATTCTACATCAACGTTCTATTTTCTTTTCTATTTTCCCACCTGCAGCAAGCCAGCTCACACCATTTAGGCTCTACAGCACATTGGCATTGTCAAAATACAACCTAGATGTATAAAGGTAGGATGACCATCTGAAGAAATGTTATATTCTAATGACACCAAACATATAATGTTAACTTGGACTACCAAATTAACATGCATTTTTAAGCTGTCTTTAACACAATATGGAAGTAAAAAATATTGTTGCACCAAGCATACCAGTACTCACAATCAATTATCTTTAACATTTGTTTTATTTTACGGGTGAAACAGTGCTGGGGAGTAGGCTTTGTGCTCAGCTCCTCTTATCTGAGAGGGCCAATAATTAAAAGCAGCTTTGGAACTAACATGTGATCCTGACACACTGTACAGTGCAAAAAACAAGCTTCCTCATGGAAAATTCACCGTTACCACGTCAAGTCTTGGTAGCTACAAATCACTATTTAATTTAGTATAAATTGCAATGCCACTGCTTATTTCTATGGCTACAGTATGACTACAGCAAAGGAGGGGGTCATTCAACCTGCTCTGCAAGAGCAATGTAGCTAGTTCTGCTCTCTCTATGATTTCTTCATAGCTCTGCAAGTTTCTTTTCCCGATTCAGATAATAATGCAATTACTTCTTGAAAACTACAATTGACACTTGACTGTACCACATTGTCAGAAAGTGAAACCCAATCCTGCCCACTTGCTGCACAGTGCAGCTCTTCCTCATATATTCTTTGACTTTTTTGGTATTTCCGAAATACAAGAATAGGAGCAGGGTAGATCAAACGGTCTGTCAAGCCTGCAATGACATTCAGTATGATCTTATTGATCTTGAGCTTTAATTCTATTTCTTGACTGCTCTCCATAACCTTTGATTTTGTAACAGATGAAAAGTCTGTCTAACCTAGCCTTAAATGCATTCAACAATGGAAATGCTGTAATCCTCTGGGGCAGAGAGTTGCAAAGAATGACAAACCTTTTAGAGAAGATATTTCTCATCTCGGTCTTAAGTGATTTGCCCCTTCCCCTGTTCACCAAAGTCTAGGCCACTAATAATATATCAAGAAAAACAGTGTTCCTAATATTGATTCCAGGAACCTGTCAATGTCAACTTTCACCTGACAGAAGTCAACAGTTCACCACCATTCTGTTACTCAGTGAAACTTTTATTCATGCTGTCACTGTCCCTTTTAATTCCATGGTTTTCATTTTGTTGGCATTTTATCAAATGTTTTTTGGACGTCCATGTGCACTACCTGTGATAGGCTTAAGTATTATATAATTTGCTAATTGCGTAAGTATAAGACCCAGCTGTACAAAGTCACAGCAGACTTCGAAAAGAGCTAAAGACACACTTGTCTTGCTTCATCTGTTGATCAATGTAAGAAGATTGGTAATGAGTCACAATCTTGTTAACCTACTTCCTCAACTGAATCGGAAATTAACAGCAAGCATAACATTTTGTTAAGTAATTGCTTTCACAAATTGCTTTCACACCTCAAAATTAGACAGGGGCAAAATTTCAGAGTTCTCACACCAGATTAGTGAGGACCAGGTCAACTAAGTTTTGCTCTCATGCTGATTCTCTCATCACCTGCCACATGCCCAATATGGCAGGAGTGTCCGTCATGATTCAGCCAGTTTGATCAGTTGGGCTGCTACCAATCTATTCCTGATGATGGACTTGAAGTTTTTCCACCCAGATTATGTTCTGTGCCCTTCCTAATTCCGTGCTTCTTCCAATGGCATTCAATTTGTACTGATTTATCAATTGAGAACTGCCTCCCTAACAGTACTGTGAGTCTATCGAATCCAAATGGACTGCAGCAGTTCAAGAAGGCAATTCCGTCTCACCTTCGCATCTAGGTTTTGGCAATAAATGTTGGCTGAGCCACTGATACCCACATCCCGTGGATGGATAAAAAATTAACTTGGGGGAAGAGTGGTTGTTATAATGAGCAGAAGATATCCTTGTACATTTTTGGCCTGGAGCCATGAGACTTCATGGGGTGTAGATTCAACACCTTAAGCCCATTCCATCCTGAGCATATATCATTGTGCTGCAATGTCTAGCAGGTCTTTCCCATCAGTGAAGAGGGCTAGGACAGAAAGTTGAAATAAACACACAGCAGTTTTCTGTGCTAAGACTGTCTAAAAAAAAGCATCTACCAATCCAGACATGAACAACTGTGTAATTACCTTAATTCTTTAAATAGATTGGAGTATGCACTTTTCAGACAAAAATGAATGTTAATAACACATTAACATGCTGAAGGTACAGACTGAAATTGCTTCCGCAAAAGAACCCAGGTCCAAGTTCATTACAATTCATTGATTATCACACGTGTAAAAGAATTTACTTTAATTCCTAGATATTCTGCAAAACAAAAAGTTATGTAGAAATTACAATATGGAAACAAGTTAGTTAGACAAAAGTCTGAGCAGTAGTCTAAATTTCACATGACCACGCCATCTCAATCACTTTTTATTCACTTTCCTGGAACCACCTATTCCACCAAACATACCACTGAACCTTTAAGAATACACAATGGTTCAAGATGTGATCATAATCCGTATCCACTTTATCCATATTAGTAACTATTAGGATAATAAATCTGACAATTTGTAATCACTGTCTGTTGCATGATGCACTGCCATTGTCCTTCTATTCTAAATACATTTGAAGCTCAGTTTTCTAATGGATTGGAGTGCTAACAAAGCACTTGATCAAGCATTTGTGCCATCAGAACAAATAGCCTTGACGACCAATTATCCAATGACGCATCTAAAGTGAAATGATTCATTTTTATACAAGGAACACGGACAGACAACATAAAATAATGGGAAAAATGTTAAAGTTGGTGCAGGAACAGAAGGACATGTACGTACATGTGCAGAAGTCATTGTAAGAAGCAGGACAGTATCTTAGGCTTTATTAGTAACAGAATATAGAGTACAGGAGCAACAGGTTATGCTGATCTAGTTTAAGACACTAGTTTGGTATCAGCTGCAGTTTTGCATTCAGTTCAGGGCACCATACTTTAGGCAGAACAAGAAGGCATTAGAGAGGGTGCAGGAAATATTCACAAGTTTGGCTCCAGGGATGAGGAACTTCAGATGTGACAGACTGGAAAAGTTAGTACTGTTCTCATTGCAGGAGAGAAAGCTGAGAAGAGACTGGAAAGAGCTATTAAAAACCTTTACGGGTCTGGCTAGGGTAGATAGGAGAAATGGTTCACATACATGAAAGGATCAAGAACAGATCTGAAGCAATTGGTAAAACAAACAAAACTGACTTGAGGAAAAACGTTTTTATGCATTGATTGGTTAAGGACCGGAATGCACTACCTGACAGTGGATGGAGTGAAACACTGAAAAGAGAAGTCTGCTGTTATCTGAAAAGGAAAAGTGGGTAGAGTTACAGGAAGAAGGCATGACAATGGTGAATTCGAGAATCAGCACAGACTTAATGAACTGAATGCCATCCTTCTGCACTTTTAAAAATTCGATAATTCAGGGATTTGAGAGCGGGGATTTGAAAACCAAATCACACTTTTATTCAATTAACAGTAGCTAACAACCAATGTAGAAACAGGTCCAGTCATGCCGGGATGTTTTTTTAAAGTCAAGCTCTTGCAACAATCAGGAATGCAAAATTAGTAGCTCAGCCAAAGAACATCATCCTCATCATCATCATCATGGGTTCTGTGAACCAATGACCTGCCTTAAGGCAAAGTATTCTTTTTATATTTCTCTATTCAGTACCGTCCCTTACATATGACAAGAATTTCCTTAAATTTTCAAGACATTCAACATTATCTTCTCTTTATCTCATGTTCCCTTTCTCCTTGAAATCTTTGAACTGGAACATTTCAAGTTCATTTTCTCTTAAAACATGTTCAATACAGTTTCTCTGCCTCTTCCTAATTAGGAATGTTGAATAAATGTATTTTATTCATTCACTCTTGATCGCACTTGATCATGTTATTTTTTCTGTCCAGTAAATTCTTTCCCTTTTACTTCAAACCCACTGTTCAAAGCTATTAAGCAAGTTGATCTCCTATTGACAGGTGCACATCTTGCAGTGACACGAAACAAAAATCCAAATCCAAGTTGGATTTTTGGGGTTTTTCCAACGTGAAAATCTTTTTTACACACTTTCCAGTTTAATATCATCCTTCCTAAAGCAGGGCGACCAGATATGTAGGCAGTACTCCAAATGTGGCCTTACTAATGTTTTGTATAGATGTAACATATCATATCATAACATGATATGAGCATTTCTTGATAATTTTGAAAAATGCACCACTTCGTTTTTTTTCAATGTTCACTTTCCAAAGATGCATGCCTGCTTTTACTAATCTATTGTATCTAGATATTATCTAACCAACCTGTTCATAGATACTATTACACACTCTGGAGCAGGTGGGACTTGAACTGAGGCCTCCTAGCTCAGAAGCAGGGAAAGTATCACTGCAGCCCAATAGCTCCCACCTACTTTATCTACTACTCCTCTAACCCTCTGTGCTTGCCACAAGTGCTTTTTAAAACATCATTTGTAAATCCAAATGACATTATAATTTGCCAAACCTAACACAAGATTTTGTGTCTTCAAATGCTTCTTTGATCATTGCTTCTGTACAGATACTAAGACTGGTGATGACCAATTCCCTTGTCAAATTATGCTTAAAACATTTTGACTCCCTGTTGACGACTCTCACTGCTCGTGTTTGACTCACGTACAGATTTCTTAACAGTCCTTATCTATCTTTTCAATCTATTTTCAATATTTTTCAGCAGTGCCAAGAGCTTAACCCAGTCAACATGATCAAAAGCTTTATCTAAATCACAAGACATCAATTTCACTGCACCAGAACACAAGAGAGCAAGATACGAACAAACAACGGGAATAGATTAAAAAGCTGCAGAGTCAATTAAATATTTAACATTAGCATTAACTGAGCTTTACAAAGATATTTACTTCTCAGAAGCACACTTCACGCCAACAATAACGATTATCCGAAGAAGCCAAAGGCACACCAATGTTTTCGACTGTTGAACAGTGCCCGTGCATCAAATATTGCGCCTAGTGTAATGTCAAAGAGAGTGAGTTGGAAGGCACAGCACAATATTGTAGATGATCAGTTTGGATCTCAGAAGGAAGAGGGACAAGACAAACAACTGGCATTATATGATTAATGAGCTTACACAGTTTAAGGTTTGAACAGGAATGACCTGTTTAGTAGATTTTGGAAAATCATTCAATTGGCATGACTGGGTAGAAGTCTTGACATCAAAGATCACACTGATCCACTGAGAAGTCAGTGGCTGATACAACTATTTTAAAGATTATTGAGCACTTAAATGGTTAATGTGACACGTTGGCCAACTATTCAAAGAATAATACTAAGCAGCACAACTTCTGAAAGCCAAAAGTTCTCTGGCACTCTCTGAAGAGCTATGCCGTTTGTTCCAATTGCGACAGCTTCCTCTATTGCTTTAGAAACTTTTCAACATCGATTTGAATATTACCAATGAAACTGCTTACACTATCATTTCAAGCAGTGTATCCCAGATCACAACTCACCGAGTAAAAATAACTTTGTCACCCCTCCTCTTTTGTTCATTAGCAAATTTAGTGTGATAGTATTATTAATAGGTCAAAGTAATACCTTGAGGGAAACAAAGAAAATTGGTGAGGACAAAATAAATCAAGTACAGGCTAAAATTATTTCTCATGGACAGAAGACAAAGTTGCAAAGAAAAGTTATGGGAGCATTCTTGTGGGCTGGTACATAATATACATGAAAATCACACAAAAATATTTTTAAAAATCATACAGCATACTGGGCTGTGAATTTATTTTGCAAAGCAGGCAAGATCAGAGACTACTACTTACATCACAATTTGCAATAATTGGACTGATAAAGATTAGAAATCAGCAAATATTTTTTGATATATTAAACATTAAATGTTTTGTTTAAAATGTGAAAAGATTTTGTAATGTGCATGTCAAAATAAAGTAATCCATTTAAAACTTCATGTAGTACATGCTTCAAAACAAACAGATGCTGTTATAAACTAAGTACAAATCAGAGCTTTGAAGGGTAACGTACAGGAAACATTTAGGACCTGCTATCAATGCCTTTTATGCACCTCACAAAGTACACAAGAAAGAATAAACTGTTCTATTTATAACACAGATTTTTCTGTGCACATATTGACACTACTGCATGTTATGCTTTAGAAATAGACTTCAATCCCAGTTTACTACAACTGAGTTATCAATAATTCACAGGGTAATTCAGCAGCAGTAGTTTCAATAATCTACATAAATGTGCTTTTTGAAAGATCGATTACCTGACTCATAATTAATTGAGTACTGAAAGCCATCAGCTTCCTGTGGCCTATGAACAAAAATAATTCTACTTGATGTGAAACTACAATAGCATACTGCCACAGTAGAAGCAAATGTAGATCATTCAACACTCCGAAGGTTGTAGGAAGAAATGTTTAAGCTGTTCATTCTCTGATGGCCTCATGAATAGACAGAAGAGATCAGGACTGCACCAGGTAAAATTAGGGCTACGAGTTCCAAGTTTGATTCTCTACGCTTCATTCATCTACTGACATATGCTACACTAAGTCTGGAGATGTCCATTAGTAAATTTTTTACGGGTGAGAAAGGTGTAAGCTGATTGGAGAAGTCAAGGTGAGTAATCTACTTTTCAACTAAATAATCAATAAAGATGAAAATTACATTTACATTTCACGTCATCACATTTTCAAAACCAGATATATTTGGCCCTTTTTTTGCTTCCGAGGTCCCCTCCTTTACTATAATAATTCAATGATGTTCCTGAAAAATAGTTTCTCCATATGTAAATCAGTTATATAAGTATTTACTATTTTAAATTATATTAATATTAAATTGCTGCCACTGTTCAGTAACAATTCTTTCAAGATACAGAGGCACCTTTGCAAGCACATGTGCATGAGATGATTAATACTCACCCTTTTTTACTTCTTCTTATTAATGTCATTACTGCAAGTCCAACTTTACTTAAGTGTGTTGGACTAAATAAACCAACACTTTCAGGAGCAGTGCCGTCAATTCACAACAGCATTTAAGGCCATAGCTGTCGCTGTCTCCATAACAAAGAGCACGCAATCAAAACTATAATTGTCACACACGCTGAGAGTTAAACCACAACTGCTAGCCCCTGTCTTTCAGAAGCACAAAGGATGAGGAGCTTTGGGACAGAATCAGTCATAAAATAATATCTTACTTTTGTATCTGAAAAGAGTAAGAAGTATTAAAATATTGCCAACGGTTTAGTTTTAATGTTGCGCTTTGCAAGTGAATTGCTAGCTTGAGATAAAGAAGTGAGATTAAAGGCAGGTCACTTTACCGGTCCAACGTCAGCTGTGATTCACAGAATCATAGAATCCCTACATTATGGAAACTGGCCACTCTGCCCAACAAGTCCACACCGACTCTCCAAAGAGCATCCCACCCAGACTCAATCCCTACACCATCCCCGTAACCCTTCATTTCCTATGGCTAATCCACCAAACCTACAGATCCCTGGACATATGGGCAAATTAGCATGACTAATCCACCTAACCTGCACATCTTTGGACTGCCAAACAATTACCAAGAATCAAGCTGATTCACAGCAACAATACCTGAATAAGTCATGGTTGGCAATGTCTGTAAACCCCTTGAAGGTAGTGTACCCTTATTTATGGTATCAATATTACATCAGCAAATGCGTCCATACTGCAAGACTCTATAACTCTAAATAATACCCATGTGTTAGGTGACCCATGAACAGCTGATAAGACGAATGGCTGATTTTATAGGTACTAAATGGAGCTGGCTAGGAAATTGAATGAAAAAGTACAGGGGCTTCTAGCATTGTTAGGAAATCATTTGCACCTATTTTACCAGTGTTCAAACTAACCATAGTAACAGATATAAAGCATATGCTTTTCTGTGCCTCATGTGCTTTGAGAAATGGGAAGAAAAATAAAGAAGATAAAAAATTGGACATCTGACAGATTGCTTCAAAAATGCAACAATACTGCACCAAAATGGCAGTCTTGGTTACGTCCCAGATGAAACCAATTTGAAACCAAAACCTAGTTCAGGAGTGACTGTCCCATGGCTAAACACAACTGGCACTTCATTGCTGCACAAAACTGTTTATTTCTCCATGAAGAGGACACTGCTTTATGGTGATTGGCAAAAGAACCAGAGGCAATGTGAAACAGATAACAGTTTACCCAGCAAGTTGTTAAAATCTGAAATACACAGCCTGAAAAAGCAGATTCAACAGCAACCGTCGAACGCGAACTGGGCAAACACTTGGGGGGAGAAAAAAAGCATGCAGGTTTTTCAAGACCGACTAGGAGAGTGAGATTCATTGCTTAGTTCTAATGAGCTGGCATTGGCATAATAGGCCAAATAGCCTGCTTCTATACTGTCTTCTTTATTTTTGATTCTGTAATGTCAGACAGGAGTCATGAGGTGGTCAGTCAGTAATTGAGCTTTGCTCTTTCAAATTGACCAGAACAACCTGGATATTCTTTCAATACCACTGGGTCAAAATCCTGAAAAAACTTAGACAATAGCATTGTAAACAGTTACAGAGTCAGAGCTGTACAGCATGGAAACAGACCCTTTGGTCCAACTCGTCCATCCTGACCAGATATCCTAAATTTATCTAGTTCCATTTGCCAGCATTTGGCCTATATCCCTCTATAACCCCTCCTATTCATGTACCTATCCAGATGCCTTTTAAATATTGTAATTGTACCAGCCTCCACCACTTCCTCCAACAACTCATTCCATACATGCACCACCCTCTGTGTGAAAATGGCGTCCCTTCGGTCCCTTTTAAGTCTCTGACCTCTCGCCTTAAACCTATGCCTTCTAGTTTTGGACTCCCCTATCTATGCCCTTCATGATTTTATAAGCCTGTATAAGGTCACCCCTCAGTCTCTGACGTTCCAGGGAAAATAGCCCCAGCCTATTCAGCCTCTCCCTATAGCTCAAACCCTCCAACCTTGGCAACAACCTTGTAAATCTTTTCTGAACACTTTCCAGTTTCACAACATGCTTGCCATAGCAGGAAAACCAGAATTGAACGCAGTTTTCCAAAAGTGGCCCAAGTCAATGACCTGTATAGCTGCAACATGACCTCCCAACTCCCATACTCAATGCACTTACCAATAAAGGCAAGCATACCAAATGCCTTCTTCATTATCCTATCTACCTGCGACTCCACTTTAACAGTATCTCATGTACTGCAATGGTTCAACAAAGTGATACATCACCACTTTCTCAATGGCAGCCAGGAATGAAGAATAAATACCAATGATATATTCTGAATATGAATAAAAAAAAAGGAATGAAATGCAAGTCCATTAGCATTAAAATAAGGAGGACGGTTGATAAATGTGTTATAGAACTAAACAGGCAACTAAAATTTTGCTGAAGAATTACAAAGATGAAAAATTCAAGCACAAGCATAGAAATAACATACATGAAGTATTAGAAGACTTAACAGTTGGGAGTGATAGGAGGCTTGGCAATCTCAATGTCTAGACAAGTCTTCAGAGTTTATGTCGAACCTTAATGTCCTTCTCAGGTCACTCTCAGAAAACAGCATTTGATTCTGATCAACAGCAAGTATAACGAAAAAAATTTCATTGACTGCATAGTACAAGTTTGAAGAGAAGAGAAAAAAAAAGTTGCTTAATAGTACAGAAATTGAGTATTGCAGAAAAAAAAAGACAAGAGATTTTCTTCTTGCACTCATCAGGACAGAATAGCAACAACATCATGTCTCAAAGGGAATAATACTTTATACTGAATGAGAATTAGGGTGCTGATTGGTTGCCATGTGGACTCCGATTGTTCAAAGCCAAGGAAAGGAGAATCAAGATAGGTAATACAAGACAGTAATTTATCAAAAGGAGGTCTGCAATCTGAAAACGGATACAGGCAGGCTAAGTGAGCAGAGAAAAATTTGGCAGATGGAGTACAATGTCAGTAAATGTAAACTTGCCCATTCACACAAGAAAAATAGAAAATTAGTACACCACTTAAATAGAAGCAAATTGCAGAACTCAGTGGTACTGAGTGTCATGGCACATGCATCACAATGTTATCATCAAGGTACAGTAGGTATTAAATGGTGGAACAGGCTTCATGGACTGAATGGCCTACTCCTACTACTTGGACAGGCTTCAGAGGGTTCAGCTTGAGTATTGCATTCAATTCTGTGTGCACACTTCAGATACGATGTTAAGACCTTAGAAGGGAAATTTACCAGAATAGTATCAGGATTTGATTAGAGATGGACTGAAGAAGTTCAGACTGACCTTCTTGAAGTATAAATGTTAAAAGAGAAATTCAATCAAGGTGTTCAAATTTAAGAAGGGTTTTGACAGAGTAATTTAGAGAGAAATGGCTTCCAGTAGCAGTTGGCTCAGTCACCAGGGGACAGAGTTAAAGATTGACAAAAAAGCCAAAGGACGACATGAGGAGTTACTTCTTTCACCACTTGAATTACTACACTTTGCAAAATATAGCCTGAAACATTGGTGGGTTCAATCCTAACCTTCTAAACTAAATTGAACAAATAATCGTAGAGTTTTACAGAACGAAAGGAGGCCATTTGACTCACCATGTCTGTACAGGCTCCCAAAAAAGCTACCCAGATCATTTCACTTTCCAGTCCTAATTCTGTAGCCTTCTAGATTCATCCCTTTCAAATATACATGCAGCTGCCTTTTGAAATTTCCTATGGAATCCGCTGCCACTACTCTCCAAAGCAGCGCATTCCAAATCCCTAAAACTCTGTGTAAAGAAGTTTCTCTTCATCCCACTCCCAGCTCTCTTGCTGATAATCTTGATGTTGTGATTGCTATACTGATATATAATAGTTACTGAAGTACCAACTAGTGAATACATAATATCCTTCTTTACCCTGTCAAAATTATTCATAATTTTGAACACCTCAATAAGGTCATCTCTTAATCTTCTCTGCTCCAAGGAGAATAAGCCCAATTTCTCACATCTTTCCTTGTATCCAAAATCCCTCATTCCTGGTATCAATTTAGTAATTCTGCTTTGCATTCTCTCCAGGGTTTTAACATTCTTCCTTCAATAAAGGTGCCCAGAACTGAACATAATACTCCAAATAGCATACGACCAATGATTTGTCAAGGTATACCATTACTCCCTTGCTTTTATATTCTATGCCTCTATTTCAAAACCAAAAGATTCTGTGAGGGTTTGTAACGACTGTTTCAACCTGCGTGGCTACCTTCAGAGAATTATGCATGTGAACCCCAAAGTCCCTCTGCTCCTATACTCCCCTCAAAGTTGGACCATTGACCCTCTATTGTTTCTGTATGTTTCTTCTACCAAATGCATTGCCTCTTATTTCTCTGCATTGAGATTCATCTGCCAGGTGTCTTGCCTATCTGGTCCACTTGTCAGTATTCCTCTGAAGTTGCTCAGCATCATCCTCACAATTGACTATTCTCCCTGGCTTAGCATCATCTTCAAATTCAGATATTTTGCCCACAACAACCATCTTCAAATTGCTTAGACAAATATCTGCAGCGTTCCTCAACTTTGTGAAGGCAGAGGCAAAACATTAAGAAGGAACCCTGTCTGCATCACGCACAAATTGCCATGTACATTTCTGATCAGTCTGTCCCTTTTCTTAGTTATCCACTGCTCTGAATACAGTGCTAAAAAATCTTTGGGCTTTTCTTGATTTTAATTTCCAAACTTCCTTTCTAATGTCACCCCTCTAACTGTTAATACTCCTCCAGGTTTTTTGCCGGATCAATATTTTTGTTCTGTTATAAGCTCTATTTATTTGTTTTATCTCAAATATATACTTCCTGATTACCAGGGAGCTCTAGATTTGGCAGTACTATCCTTTTTCTGTGTAGGGATATGACTACACTATGTTTGTAAAAATTTGCATTTGAATTCCTCCCACTTATTTATCACTGAATGTTGCTAAAATAGTTGTATCCAGTCCACCTTTGTCAGATCACTTCAGATTCGTAAAATTTGTATTTCCCCCAATGAGAACAGTGACTTCAGTCTATCTTTGTTTTTTTTATAATGATGCAATTATCGTCACTGTCTCCAAATGTTACTTTAGTCACTTGCCCAGTTTCATTTCCTAGGACTAAATCTTGAATTGTGCCCCTCTCCCATTTGGTTTGTTACGTGCCAGCTGAAAAACTTTCTTGAATGCTGTTCAAATATTTTGGTCCTTCTGTATCACTCACATTATCTGTAGGCCAGTTAATATTCACATAGTTGAGGTCCTCATTTATTATAACCAGATTATTTTTGCACTCAGTAGTTTGCCGACATACTTGCCCTCCTATTTCAATCATTCTTTTAGTATACCTATTTTTCTTTTTTTTTAAACCTCGAAGCAACCTGTTCGGAAATGTTATTACACATCTCTGGAGCAGGTGGGACTTGAACCTGGGCCTCCTGGGTCAGGGGTAGGGAAAATTCTAGACCATTACTTTGGAGATCCTGCTTTTCAATCTCCTTCATAGCTCCTTAAAATCTGTTTCAGGACATCACCTTTCCTACTCAGTCACTGACACTGACACTGACACTGACATGGGCCACAACCTCTGGACGCTCACCCTCTCCCTAAAGAATGTTCTGCAGTCACTATATGCAGAGGGACACAATATACCTTCCTGCAATTATGTCTACAGCCACAGAAACTCCTATCTTGTGCTACTGGAGTCTTGGCTCTGACAACACCCCTCTGAAAAACCAATACAAGGAAAGTCAGCATAAGTCAAGGTGGGCCATCGGGCTATTCTCTCATTAGAGAGAGGTGAACAGCGGTAGTTTGACCAGACAGTCACCGCTCATCAGGTGAGGGATGAAGACAAGAAGGTGGGACCTTCATAGGGATCACAGTAGGGATCACAGCCAGGAGAAGAAATGAACCCACACTGTTGAATGACTTCACCAGTATCCAAAGCTGAAAACCAATTACTGAATGGGACCTCAGGATCTCCTGCATTACCTGTCCAGCTCTCTTAGACTGCGAGGTTGGTCACATTTTCCCTTTCTGGTTCCTAGCTCATTATCTCCAGTGTAATCAACTTTGAGCTTGCTACCCACTGAGTTCATGTGAGAGCTCAATCTTTTGCAGCTGGTGATACGTCCTGCATATGGTTGCCTTGATCAGCAGCAACATATACGACTTTGCACATAAAATGGGACTCACAGCTGAGCTGCCCAACTACGTCTTAACCTCAGTTATGTTAACTTTATTTAACTCGGCTGTAACTTATTTAATCTTACAACTATTGATAAACCTTATTCCTACTGCTAAATCCAACAAACACAAAGTCTCAAACAGCAGTTATTCACCCAATAATCATCATTCTCTCTTTCCCACGATGTCACAGATTTTATTTCCCAATCCAGTGGAGCTGCAGCTCTCAGACCTGTTTTCTCACTCCTTGTCCTGAAGGCAACAGCCCTGGTCCCAATGCATCTGTGGCCAAGCCTTCCCCTGATAGGGATTGAAAGGTCAGCCAATCACCTTACAGCTTATCTTTGATTTCACTGTTCACGGTCTCTTTCAAAATGCCTGTCTTGGGGCCCTCTGCTCACCTGCTTCTTTGTGTGCTGCTGTTTCTTTAGGCATCCTCCTCTCGCTTGCTCCTCTTTTATGAGCTTTCATCTGACACTTCAATTGTGAAATCAGTTAGATCTGTTTATAGTATACTGCCTCCACTGTTGATCATCCATGTGGTCCCATGTTATAACTTCACCTCACATTGCTGTGGGTTTGGAATTATAGTTAGCCCAAACAACTTAGCAATATCAGAGTGCCTTCATAAAAGAATGGCTTTTTATGGCAATTTAGTTGCTTCACGGTCACATGCCTGATTAAACATGTCTATTTCCATGTTTATTAATGAATTTAAATTCTTTAGCAGTTGTGGTGACATCTTAACTCATGTCTTTGAATCATTAGTCTAGGTCTCTGGTTTCCAGTTCAGAACAGTTTGTCACTGTACCTGTAATCATTTATATTCTAGAACATTCTGGAATTAAGCCCGTGCAATTTCAAAACAACAACTACTGATTTCATAATGAACACATAACAGTCACAGTACAGTTTCATGTCTGCTTGGAACTGACTTAATTGCATAAATCTAGTGCCTTATGAAAATTCCTAAACTGTATTCTTTAATCAATAAATGAATAAGTTATAAAGTTGACTTTCCCAAAATCATCACGCTAATGAAGAGCTCAGTCATTAGTTTGCTCTTTCTCGCTCCAATAAGAATTTAAATCAACTCCAAACTACATATATACATTAAAATGAGGATGAAAGCTTTAAAATTGATTGTTTTTGATCCTTTCATTCAGAAATTGCAATTCATTGAGTGTATTTTAAATCGGGCAATTAACTTGAAAATACTAGAATAGTTATTTCAGGACAGATGTGGTATTACATTAAATATTCTGACCAAGCAAAGGAGGTTTCTACATCAGCTGCTGTACACCTTAAATTTTATACAGGCATACCAGAATATTTTATAGTCCAACAACCCACAAGTAGCTATACCATGAACTGGATCTGTAAAAGCAATGATTAAAATTAGTAAGTATCAGTATATAAAAGAAACCAGCTGAAGTTACACTAAGTCAGGACACTACTACAGCAAGATCAATCGAAAAAGCAGGTAGACAGAGGAACAGAATGAGGGTAATTGTGTTCTTATGTGACTTCATCCTTTAATGTTGTTTCAGGTCAGTGAAAAAGATTGCATGGCTCAGAGTTTCTAGTTCTTATGATGTCAAAACAGTGTATACCATCAATACTTTGTGAAACTGACATTAACCTCTGACATGCACACTCATGCAGTTAAATGCGACAAACCAAAAATGGCCTGAAAATGATTTTCCACCCTTTTACAAGACACTCTGTTCTGTCCTCACAAATGGAAACCAGTATAAAATCAATAAATTGATCTGAATTTCCACTTCTTTTGCACTATTTTCATTATTATAATCCTTAAAATATGGCATTTCATTGAAGGATGCAACCAGAATTTTAACAGTCTAAGACATAATTACTTCTGATTAATTTCTCTAGCCCCGAAAATGCAGTATTTGTAGGTTAAATCGTTCAGGTGCAATTGCAGTCCTGGCCATTCAAACAAGCATCTCATTCAGGAGTAGATCACTCTTGATGACACTGTACCTGGTGTCAATTTATCATTATCATAAAGCTGCAGAAATGTGTTCATTGTACAAGGTTTCAATTATTTATTTCAATTTCACTCCCTTAGGTTTTGTAAGAAATTTACCGTGATTTAACAAAAGATTGTTTATAAAAATACACTCCCCATCGAGTGCCATCATTCATAGCTTGATCATTCTTTCTCTGTCAATTCAGAAGGAATTTATTTTTTACACAGATGGTCATTATAATATGGAACTTGATCACATAAGGAATATTTGAAGCAAACAGCATGGGTGCACTAACGAAAAAGCAAGACAAACATGAGGAAGAAACGAATTGAAGGTAACAACAATAGCATTAAATGAAGGCAGATGACAGAAGGCTATATGGAGCCTAAATACCAGCACAGCTAATTGCACCAAACGGGGGTATGTACCCAACATGGACTGTAGAAGTTCAACAGGATGGCTCACCACCACTATCCCATGTGCAACTAAGGATGGGTAATAAATGTTGGCCAAACGGGGACACTCAGATTCTATAAATGAGTATGTAAGAAAACAATTTCTCTTTTAGTGAACATTGGTGGATTTATTTTAAAATCTGAGTTACGTACCCTACTGACTTACTACTGATTATGGAAAGACAAAGAAATAATGTTTTCAGAACATAGGTAATAACAACATGCACTTCATGTCTTACTCCTAACATACAAAGATGATCCAAGATACTTCACAGTATCAGCAGACAGAATCTGACATCAAGTAAGGTGATGAAGTAGAGTTACCAAAATTCTAAAACCGAAAGAACTGCAGATGTTGCAAACCAGGAGCAAAAACGGAAGTTGCGAAGCTCAGCAGGTCTGGCAGCATCTGTGAAGAAAAAATCAGAGTTAACATTCTGGGTCCGGTGACCCGGTTCTGAGGAAGGGTCACCGGACCCGAAACGTTAACTCTGATTTTTCCTTCATGATGCTGCCAGACCTACTGAGCTTCCAGCAATTTCTGTTTTCGTTATCAAAATTGAAGTTCACCATAATCAAGAAGAAAATCCACCGAATCAATATGTTTCAAACTGTTTTGAGTACGAAGGCCATTTTATGGCTTCAAGATAAATAACATGACAATGTCTTCTATATCCTGATATGGTCCTTGTCAAAATATAATCCCCTTTTATTCCAACTAAGGCATACGCTAGCTTTTGTAAGCATTTTTTAATCCATTAAATATGTAAATTAGAGAAACTGAATGAAACTCATCTTGACACTTTCACACACTTTCAATTCAGGGTAATGGGAGTAAAGGTATGTGTTTAACTAACTGCTCCGAGTGCTTTCCAACATTGTAAAAGGATAGCAAGGCAGGATGTACAATGAATAAAAGATGCATTTAAGCTACAACTGTTATTGCGAGGGATCAAAGTCCGTCCTTAACTCATCTAGTCTATAAAGCTGTGGTTACAGGCAAACAAACCATTCTAAGTATTTGGTTTTATGAAGAAACCTTTATAAAAGCAATATATGTTACGAAATAAATGGGGAGTGGCACCTCATGACTCTTATGCTGGTGCTGCAATGGCAACCAATCAACATTTTGCACGTCAAATAATAATTCATTTAAATATCTGTCAGCAAAAAAAAACTTGTTTTCTAAGCACCAGTTTTGATTAATTAATTGATCAATCATTACTTCTAAGGAAACATTTTAAACCACTTAAATTAACAGAATGCTTCTTATCCAAATACTGATACCGCACAACAACAAAGGTCTGAAAGAATCATGAAGAAAACAGTATTTACTCAACTGAAAGATGTCCCTATTCTGCCATTAACATTCAGAACTCACCAGAGGAAAAGATTGCTGCAAACAAAAATACATTTTTTTGTATACTTTTGAAGGAAATAAAATAACCAAATAAAGCATCAACCAATACAGAAATGCAGAAAAAACCAAATGGGGTCCTTACAATAATCAGAAAACAGAATGTTCATGAAAAATAACAAAACCAGAAAACAATCTATTCTTTTCTTATTGTTAGAATGAAGCTGTTCAGCACACTGCAGGTCAACAAATTGGATCAATGAAACAAGCAGATGTCAATCTTCCAGTTCCATCAAATTTATTATAAGTTTCTCTAAATAAAAGAGGCGCACATGTATAGTTTGACTACTTGAACATGAGTACATGCTACTTACTGAATAGAAAATTTTCTCCATTACAATAAAGCATGAAAAATGAATAAGGTGTCAAGATCTGAACTTTACAATGCATCATGCCTTGGACTGTAAATAACCTATTTTAAATCACCACATATTGCAAACAAGGCTGCGTCATTTGCACTGAAGCAGTTTTGAATTAACCCTGCTTAAATCAGCAATATTAAGCTAAAAATGATGCCGCTTATGCGGCATTATAAAAAGAATTAATAGAGGGAGAAAAACTGCATGACTCCAGTAGGCACACCTTATACTGCAACTACGAATTGAATTCTTAACCTCTGGACTGAAACCAAGATTCATTGCTGTGGGGGAGGTGGAAGGAGGAGAGAGAAAGACTGAGCTGCAGTGCTAAGATTAATATGTAACACTGGATTTCTTTGTGAAACCGTTTTAGTCCAGTGCTTAAAATGCCTGGCACTGAACACGATTTAAAACAACAGAGCATTATTAATATGAACATGACATATATCACAAGGATCTTTCATGCAGATATATTTCCTTATAAATATTCAATCCACAGTAAAATTTCTTATCTGACATCTTAAATTTCATCTAGAGGTTTCATTTAAGCAGAAAGTGTTGAAGAATTAAAACAGCATCTATCTGTATTACCTACAGCACAGATGGTATCACTGACTAACCAGCGTGATCTCTTAGGACTAAACCATTCAAATAATCAAATATAGGAATATCTAGAAGCAAAAAGGCAAAGAAATGTGAAAATAATTCTAACCGAAAAATAAAACAAAGCTATCAAATTGGATCAGTAGAACAGTAGGAATCTTAAAGTCTGACACTCTTTCAAAACACGGGCACAATTTATACTACCTCTCAAGTGCACCTTCCCTCGTTTATAAAAGTCTAATGGTAAATAGTCTTGGAACTAGAACTCACCTCTTTTATGCATCTCTTGCAAAGGAATGCAGTCTCTACCACCACCATCATAAGGTAAATAAGGGTCAGATGGCATATCCATATGATATCAAGAAAGAAGCAAGTTAGCTGAACTGAAAATCTGTCACATTACCCTCTCAACCTGCACAGTAGCAGAGCTGCCATATCTGCTCAGGAAAACAGGCTGTGTATGCGTGCAGCCTTGTGCACAAACTTAGTCCTGTTATAGGCTATGTAAGCAACAGGAAACTGATGCAAGCAACAGGAAATTGCTCTGTAGTGTTGCTACTGGTTACCGGCTCTGACACAGAAGCTTAACAGCGGAATAAATGCACTGCAGCTAATCTTTTTGAAGGTGACAGCTCCAGTTTAGGTAGATAACCTGTTTCTAAATAGTTGAGAACTAATATTCTACTGCTAGAAGAAAAATATAACTAAATGTACAGGAAAACTTTGTTTCGTTCATATTTCCATTGTGGCCCTTACCTATAACAAGAAGCAATAGCAGAGAGAAAAAGTCAGACAAAGGAAAAAAGACAAAATGACTGAGGAAAAAAAATAGGAGAGAAAGAAAAAGTGAGAAACAGAAAGAAAAGCATCACCTATAAATATTATTTTAAAAATGTGTCAAATTGTTTCACAGCCAAGGAACGCAAACCAAATTACCATTTATTGTGGCATGCAAGACAACCTTCAAAATGGGGAGGTAATGGCCTAGAATGAGGGAGGTAATGACCTAGTGGTATTATCACTAGACTATTAATCCAGAGACCCAGGTTCCAATCCTATTGCGGCAGATAGTGGAATTTGAATTCAATACAAATCTGGAATTGAGAGTCTAATGATGACCATGAATTCACTGTTGATTGTTGGAAAAACCCCCATCTAGTTCACTAACATTCTTTAGGGAAGGAAATCTGCCATCCTTACCTAGTCTGGCCTACAATGTGACTCCAGACCCACAATAATATGGTTGACTCTCAACTGCCCTCTGTGATGGGTAATACATGCTGGCCCAGCCAGCGACACCCTCATCCTGTGAATGAATAAAAACAAAACTGAACAATCTTTCCAAAACTATGATTCATCTGCCAAGTATAAAGTGTGAGTTGGCATTGCAGTAGGTGGCCATCATTTTGAAATGTGGAAAAAACATAAAAGCACTAATTCAATTAAATCAACAGGACATGAATGATTTCTACAATATACCTTTAATTGTAATCCAAATATTTTACAAACAATCACACTCATTGTCCATGGTATTCACTACAAAGAATACATTGAATTTATTGAATCGCTTTGGCTGTGGCATCATCATAAAAATCTCACCCAGATCAGATGAGGTGTTTTAGATTTTAGAATAATCCCTTCACATCAAATCATCTTCCTCTAGATCCAATTAATTGAATGTGCCATAGTTTTCAAATAGGCTGATGACAGTAGTGTGTATTCATTCTTTTTTAATTTGTTAATAGGAACTGAGCATCACTGGCTAGGACAGTGTTTATTACTGATCCTTAATTGCCCAGAGGGCAGGGAGAAGTAACCACATTGCTAAGCATCTGGGTTGCATAGACCAGACCAACTAAGGACAGCAGAGCTCCTTGCCTAAAGGACATTAGTAAACTCACGATTTGCTGACACAACTACACAAAACATCAATCAAAGCACCACACAAACTTCAATACTGCGAGGATTTTTTTGCTGTATCAACCAATCACCTATTCCATTCTTCTTGGACATGCTCCTTGAAGAAGTTGGTCAGGGCACACATGCAAAGGGTGAATGACCTCCTGATATTTATGGGTAGCTTGTATGTTATTTCTTCAGAAGTTGTTTCTCTAATAGGTTTTCAGAGATCTAAGCACATCCCACACTAAAAATTATGGTCTTCATGAATGCCACTGAGATACCTATTCCATGCATCACTAATTCAAAATTTCATTCCATCCTCATCCAATCAACAGATGTCTTGGATATGAACATGCACAGAAGGTTCGGTCGGGATTTTGGTTTTTAACAGTTTCATGTTTTAAAATTACCATAAGGCTATCAATTTCATTTGGCAACCATGTAAGCTACTACCACTGTGATTCTTGTCATCTTATCCTGTGCTTTTCACAAGAACGGTTGTCTGAACTTTCCAGTCATAGTTCAGTTCATGGATATGTTGAAATTCATGGGTATTGCATTCACAATGTTAATGTGACATAACATTTTATAATTGGCCAACATGGTTGGCAAAGTCCACAGTCACTCTTTAGTCTTATCACTCCACTGGTCACAACAAATTTAAATATTTTACCCAGTTAACAATATAGTCATTCACATACTCATTAAGCTGAGCATAAAGAAAAGTCCATCAACTGGGTTTCTTTAAATAATTAACAAAATTGATTTTTTTATGTAAAAAGTTATTTGACAAAGATACAAATCTGATTAACATGATTTGAAGTATGAAAGTATAAATATTCATCCTAAATAACCTAACACACATGCACACACCACATAAAAGAAAATATATACTTCTGCAGAGATGAATTTTGAAACAAAAAACACTTCAGCCCAAGTAATGGACAGTTCTTGAAGGAAAAAAGGATAAGATATGAAGTGTCCCAGATCATTTTATTCCCTGTGTTTGCACATGTAGACAGCTGTCACTAGACACAGACTAGTTACTGGGATGTTCAAATGTAGTTAATTCAGGCAATGATAAAAGGAAGCCCTTTGGATCTTTCAGGCTGAACAGCTGTTTCAGATTTTCAGGTCTCGTGATACTCGAGATTTTCTCAGAATGGTAGTAAGGACCTGTGCTGGGAATTGGGGCAAGAAGGGAATATCTTGTCTCTTCAAAGGCTACACTTCAACTAAATTCCAAACAACATCAACAGCTCCTGACATGCATAAACTCAGACATACGACTTCCATTAAGTCCAAGTTAAGTAAAGTCATGTGACTTCCAGTAAATCTAGCAGCTCCACAGATCACGAACATTTATTTATTTTAAAATATGTGACTTCTAATAAGTGATTTTGGGGAAAAAATTGTAACCCACACAGTCTTTATAGAAACCTATTGAAGAAAACCAATTTTCACAATCCTTTAGATATGTCTGCAAAAAAAATCAAGAATAGAAGCACCTTCATAATATTTACTTTCTTTCTCCTTGCACATTCTTCCTTCTCACATAACCATTTAATTCTTTTCTGAAAGCCTAGGTAGAATGTGGTAAAACATTCTCAGGTTGCAAATTCCAAACCTGAACCACTCACTTTTGCCTTTTTTAATTATTACTTAAATCTGTGCCCCTTGTTCTTTTTGCAAGCGGAGCTACTACCTTTCCATTGACTCAGTCCGGATCTCTCAAGATTTTGAATACTTTAAACAGATCTTTCATGTTTTTCATCCTCTTTTTAAAATTTCTGCTGTAATTAAGACTGCTGTTATTACAAACATGTAGAAATCTATGACAGTATAAACATGTAACATTAATTAAATATTATATAGGAATGAAAAACAGCCTATGTTTTACACATTCTAGTTATAATACTATTTAGTACCATCTATGGCACAATTTGTAGAATCATAGAATCCCTACGTGTGGAAACAGGCCCTTCGGCCCAACAAGTCCACACTGAACCTCAGCGCATCCCACCCAGACCCATCCCCCTATAACCCACCTAATCTACACATCCCTGAACACTGCAGGCAATTTAGCATGGCCAATCCACCTAACCTGCACATCTTTGGACTGTGGGAGGAAACCGGAGCACCCATAGGAAACCCACAGACACGGAGAAAATGTGCAACTCCACAGAGACAGTCGCCCGAGGCTGGAATCGAACGCAGTTCCCTGGCGCTGTGAGGCAGCAGTGGTAACCACTGAGCCACCGTGCCACCCATAATCACCACTTGCAACAATCACCGCTTGAGAAATGTAATGGGTGTACAGGGTATAAGGTACAAAGTCAAATCTTCAGAGTACAAATTCCAAATCTAACTTAATATTTGATCAGAGCACTCACTATAAGTAGCTGTTGCTAACCATCAATACTTGCTACAAAATACAATAAAAGGGTGGACAGAAGAAGAAACTTCAATTATCAGATCTAAAAGATACCTGGTATTGTATCACAGGAAGCTTATTATGCCCACCCCTTTGTTCTTAGATTGCTTAAATAACAACTGAGGTCAACCAACTACTATACACTTCTACAATAATGAAGTGGATGCTTTCAATTGTGATTGTCCACACATCTCCAACATCTCTACTCCACCAAATTAAAAAGTTGGTCTGAAGAGTTTTATACTGCTGCCAATACTTATGGTTTCATATAAAGCGAACTCTGTACAATTTTCACAGGAAAATTATACATAATGCTTTATTTACATTAAGCTCACAATTTGTTTGATGAATCAAACAAGTAGTTTATGAAATATATATTTTCATCCTCAGGATACAGGTACATTGACAAGGACATTAATTGCTCTTCCCAGAAAAGTAATCGAATCATGTTTGATCACTTCAAGGCACCTCAGAATAAATCATGGGCTATATGGTGTCATTTACAAGTCTTCTTCCTTAATACAGTGAACCAGTTCATCTTTACCACAAATCAACAGTTTCAGAGTCACTTTCAATAATATCATTTTTTTAAAATTTCCACACAGATTTTTAAAAACAAAACTAAAATTTTCAAACTGTTAAACTGGGATTTATATTGACATTCCTTGGATTAATCAATTCTGTCTTAATACTTCCAAACACATCACATTCTTGTTTAGCAACATTCAACCATCCACAAATTTCCATTAACTACTGGGGAAGGTGGTCATTATAAAAGATTATCAAAATTCTATTTACAAATTGTTATGGACCAGCCCCAGGTCAGTGGGGAAGAATTTCAAAGAACTTCTGAAATCTTCATAGGGTAGGGAGAGGTGTCATTCTTCTTCTGCCAATGGAGATATCATACAAGTGTGGATATTTCTTGCAGCTAAGAAGGCAACATAGAAAGTTAATAGAAGAGTTTTCATTGAGCAACTAAGAAGAAACCTAGCACTAGATTGCATGGGCAATAGGATTAGGGTTAGGGTTAGGGTTAGGGTTAGGGCTAGGACTAGGGGTGGGGCATAGGATCAGTAACCAAAGGACATGAATTTAAAATAATTGGCAAAAGATGCTTAAGTTATGCAGTTTAATTTGTGATCTGAATTGTTGCCAAAAGGGATGATGGAAGCAAAGTCAATAGTAACTTCAAAAAGGTTGTTGGTTATACTTGGAATGGAAACATTTGCAGGTTTTCTTTTTTGTTTTTTTTTGGTGGTGTTCGGTGTCTTGAAAAATATTAATGTAGACATATCCCTGGGCCCTAATGAGATCTATTCCAGGATACTGAGGGAGGCGAGAGAGTAGCTTTCTGGGGTCTTAATAAGAGATCTTTGTATCCCCTTTAACCACGGGTGAGGTCCCAGAAGAGTGGAGAATAGCCAATGTTGTTCCTTTGTTTAAGAAGTGCAACAGAGATAATCCGGGAAACCACAGGCCAGTGAGCCTTACATCAGTGGTAGGGAAATTACTGGAGAAGATTGTTAGGGACAGGATTTACTCACATTTGGAAAACTGTGAACTTATTAGAGATAGTCAGGATAGCTTTGTGCAGAGGAGATCTAGTCTCAAATTTGTTTGAATTTTTTGAGAAAGTGACAAAGATGATCCATGGCAGCAGGGCAGTGAATGTTGTCTACATGGACATTACTAAAGCACTTGACAAGGTCACTCATGGTAGGCTGGTCCAGAAGATTAACTCATATGTGGTCCACAGTGAATTGGTAAGTTGGATACAAAATTTGCTTGGTCATAAAAGACAAAGCGTAGTTGTGGAGGGGTATTTTTCTGACTGGAGGTCTGTGACCAGTGGTGTTCTGCAAGGATCATTGCTGGGACCTCCTTTTTTATTTGTAATATAAATGATTTGGGTGAAAATGTGGGTGGTCCGACAGAAAAATTGGTGGAGTTGCAGATAGCGAGGAAGAGGTCAAATGCAAGAGGAAAATATGCAGTGAACAGCAGCACCCTTAGGAGCATTTATGTACAGAAGGATCAGGAGGTGGAGGCGGTTGGGGGGGGGGGGGGTCCATAGCTACTTCAAAGTGGCAACATGAGTGGATAAGGTGGGAAAAACGTGTATGGCATTCTTGCCTTCATCAGTCAGGGCACTGAGTATAAAAGTTAGCAAGTCACACGCAGCTGTATAAAAATTTAGTTAGGCCACATTTGGAGCATTGTGCACTATTCTGGTTGCCACAGTACAGGAAGGATGTGGAGGCTTTGCAGTGGGTACAAAACAGGTTTACCAGGATGTTGCCTGGATTGGACTGCATTAGCTGGAACAAGAGGTTGCACAAACCTGGATTGTTTTCACTAGTTTTGGAGGCTATGGGGCAACCTGATAGAAGCATATAAAATTCTGAGAGGCATGGATAGGGTGGATAGTCAGAGCCTTTTTCCCAGGGTGGAAATGTCAAATACTCAAGGACACAGTTTTAAGCTAAAAGGGGAGAAGCTTAAAGGAGATGTGCGAGGCAAGAATTTTTTTAAAATAGAGGATGGCAGGTGCCTGGAACGTGCTATCAGGGGAGAAGCAGACATGGTAGTAATGTTTAAGAGGCATTTAGACAGATAAATGAACAGGCAGGGAGTAAAGGAACACAACCATGTGCAGGCAGCTGGGATTAGTTTGGAGTGACATTATAGTTGGCACAGACATGGTGGGCTGAAGGGCCTGTTCCTGTGCTGTACTGTTCTATGTTCAACATATTATACTCCATCTGCCAACCTTTTGCCCACTTACTTAACCTATCAAAGCTCTCTGTAATCAGTTTGAATCCCTCTCGCAACCTGCCTGTCCACCGGTTGTGTTGTCTGCAAATTTGGCTAGAGTAAATACACTTCTTTCCTCCAAGTCATTAATATATATTGTGAATAGTTGTGCTCCCATCACTGATCACAGATCACCAGCATGAAAAAGAAGCCCTTAGACTCACTCGCTGTTTCCTGCCCATTAGCCAGTTCTCTATCCATGCCAAATACTACCTCCAACACCATACGCTCTAATGCCTTAACCTTTTGGGAGATATCTTGTCGCATGCCTTCTGGAAGTCCAAGTGAAACAGTGGTTCCCCTCCAACCATTCTGGTTGAGACTGACTTAGAAAATTAGTCAGATGGGATTTCCTTTTCAATAAACCATGCTGATTCTGCTTAATTAGATTATGATCTTCCATAAGTTCTGCTATTACTTCCTCCATAATTGATTCTAATACTTTTCCAACAATAGGCTAATTGGCCTATAGTCACCTGCTTCTCTCCCTTTTTTAATAGGCGTGTCACAATAGCAGTTTTCCAATTATCTGGTACTTCTCTAGAATTCAATGATTTTTGCAACATTACAACTAATATATCCACTAGCTCGATAGCTGCCAACATTTCGGATCCTAAGATGCAAGCAATCAGGGCCAGGGGACTTATCTGCCTTTAGCCTAATTAGTTTGTCCAATACCATTTCTTTGGTGGCGGTGCTTAATTCCTCCTCATATTTTTTAGAAATAATAGGATGTTCAAAGTATTTTCCATCATAAAGATGGATGCAAAATATCTTTTGTAAGTCCTCTGTCACTTCCTCTTTCCCCAAAACCACCTCGTCAGATTAATTTTCAAAGGGGCCTATATTTACTTTGACCTCTCTTTTCCTTTTCATATATCTAAAGAAGCTATTACTGTCAGTTTTTATTTTCCTTGTCAGTTTGCCCTCACAGTTTATTTTCCTTGTCATTTCTTTTATCTTTTCAGTCATCCTTTGCTGGATTCTGGATTTAAATTCTGGATCTTCAGTCTTCGGGCTAACATTAACTTCTTAAATGCCTTCTTAAATGCTTTGTGGAATGTCTACAAGATGGCTTTTTGGAACAGCTGGTGGAGGAGTCCACTAGGGAACAGCAATACTGGATTTAGTGTTGTGCAATGAAGCAGACTTGATAAGGGAGCTTAAGGTGAAGGAACTCTTAGGAGGCAGTGATCATAATATGATTGAATTTACTCTGCAATTCGAGAGAGAAAGAACAGAATCAGAGGTGACGATATTACAGCTGAATATAGGCAACTACAGAGGCATGACGGGGGAGCTGGGCAGAATTGACTGGGAGAAGAGCCTAGCAGGAAAGATAGTGGAACAGTAATGGCAGAAGTTTCTAGGAGTAATTCAGGAGACGCAGCAAAAATTCATCCCTAGGAAAAGAAAGCATGGTACAGGGGAGACTGGTACATGGTTGACTAGGGAAGTCAGGGATAGCATTAAAGCAAAAGAGAAAGGCCCAACCATCTTCAGCTGCTTGATCAATGACCTTCTCTCCTTCATAAGGTCAGAAGTGCGGATGTTCACTGATGACTGCATAATGTTCAGCGCCATTTGGGACTCCTCAGATACTGAAGTAGTCCATGTACAAATGCTAAAAGATCTGGACAATATCCAGGCTTGGCCTGACAAGCAGCAAGTGACATTCACGACACACAAATGCCAGGCTATGACCATCACCAATAAGAGACAATCTAACCACCACCCCTTGACATTCAATGGTGTTACCATCACCGAATCCCCCATTATCAAAATCCTGGGGGTTATCATTGACTAGAAACTCAACTGGACCCACCACATAAACACAGTGGCTACAAGAGCAGGCCAGAAGCTAGGAATACTGTGGCAAGGAACTCATCTCCTGACTCGTCAAAGCCTGTCCACCACCTCCAAGGCACAAGTCAGGAGTGTGATGGAATACTCCTCACTTGCCTGGATGAGTGCAGCTCCAACAACACTCAAGAAGCTTGACATCATCCAGGACAAACCAGCCCGCTTGATTGGCACTACATTCACAAGCATCCACTCCTTCCACCACCGATGCTCAGTAGCAGGAGTGTGTACTATCTACAAGATACACTGCAGAAGTTCACCAAAGATCCTCAGACAGCACGTTCCAAACCCACGACCACTTCGAGCTAGAAGGACAAGGGCAGCAGACATATGGGAACACCACCACCTCCACGTTCCCCTCCAAGACACTCACCATCCTGGCTTGGAAATATATCACCATTCCTTCACTGTCACTGGGTCAAAAACCTGGAATTCCATCCCTAATAGCATTGTAGGAGGACTGCAGCGGTTCAAAAAGGCAGCTCACCATCACCTTCTCAAGGGCAACTAGGGATGGGCAAGAAATGTTGGCCAGCCAGCGACACCCACATCCCACAAATGATTAGAAAAAAAATGAGGTAACCACGGCTGACTAGGGAAGTCAGGGAAAGCATAAAAATAAAAAAGAAAGCATATAATGTGGTGAAGGGCAGCAGGAAACCAGACAATTGGGAATTTTACAAAGACCAACAGAGAACAACAAAAAAAATGAGAAGGGAGAAGATTAAATATGACGGTAAGCTAGCCAGTGATATAAAGTAGGACTGCAAGACTTTCTTTGGATATATCAAGGGCAAAAATGAGGCAAAAGCAGGCATTGGACTGCTGGAAAATGACGCTGGAAATAGTAGTGGGGAACAAGGAAATGGCTGAGGAACCGAATGATTACTTTGCGTCAGTCTTCACAATGGAAGACACTAGTAATATCGCAAAAATTCAAGAGAGTCAGGAGGCAGTGCTGAGTATGGTGGCCATCATCAAGGAGGAGGTGCTAGAAAAACTGAATGGCCTGAAGGTGGATAAATCACCAGGACCAGATGGACTACACCCCAGAGTTCTTAAGGAGATAGCTGAAGAGATTGTGGAGGCATTAGTGGTGATCTTTCAGGAATCGCTAGAGTCAGGGAGGGTCCCAGAGGACTGGAAAATCACTAACGTGACACCCCTGTTTAAAAAGGGAGTAAGGCAAAAGATGGAAAATTATAAGCTGATTAGGCTAACCTTGGTCGCGGGTAAGAATTGAGTCCATTGTGAAGGATGGGATTTCTGAATACTTGGAAGTGCATGGCTTCATAAAGGGAGGTCATGCCTGACAAATCTGTTGGAATTCTTTGAGGAAGTCACAAGCAGGTTAGACCAAGGAGAGCCGATGGATGTTATCTACCTGGACTTTAAGAAGGCCTCTGACAAAGTGCTGCACAGGAGGCTGCTGAGTAAGATAAGGGCCCATGGTGTTAGAGGCAAGGTGCTAGCATGGATAGAAGATTGGCTGTCTTGCAGAAAGCAGGGTCTTTCTCAGGATGGCAGCTGGTGACAAATGGTGTTCCACAAGGGTCAGTGTTGGGATCACAACTTTTCACCTTACACATTAATGATCTAGATGAAGGAAGTGAGAGCATTCTGGCTAGGTTTGCAGACAATACAAAGATAGGTAGAGGGACAGGTAGTATTGAGGAGGCAGGGAGGCTGCAGAAGGATTTGGACAAGTTAGCAGAATTGGCAAAGAAGTGCCAGATGGAGCACAACGTGGGAAAATGTGATGCCATGCACTTTGGTAAGAAGACTAGAAGCATGGGCTATTTTCTAAATGGGGAGAAAATTCAGAAGTCTGAAGCGCAAAGAGTCTTGGGAGTTCTAGTCCAGGATTCTCTCAAGATAAACATGCAGGTTGAGTCAGTAGTTTGGACAGCAAATGCAACTTTGGCATTTATTTTGAGAGAACTTGAATATAAAAGCAGGGATGTACTTCTGAGGCTCTAAAAGATTCTGGTCAGACCACATTGGGAGTCATGTGCGCAGTTTTGGGCCCCATATCTCAGGAAGGATGTAGTGGACCTGCAGCAAGTTCAGAGGGGGTTCACAGGAATGGTCCCAGGAATGCAAAGCTTAACATATGAGGAATGTTTCAGGACTCTGGGTCCATACTCGATGGAGTTTAGAAGGATGAGGGGGGATCTAATTGAAACTTACAGAACACTGAATAGTCTGGACAGAGTGGATGTTGGGAAGATGTTTCCATTGGTAGGAGAGACTAGGAGCCGAGGGCACAGACTTAGAGTCAAGGGAAAATCTTTTAGATCGGAGATACGGAGAAACTTCTTCAGCCAGAGAGTGGTGAATCTACGGAATTCATTGTCACAGAAGGCTGTGGAGGCCAGGTTATCGAGTGTATTTAATACAGAGATAAATAGGTTCTTGATTGTCAAGGGGATCAAGGATTAGGGGGAGAAAGCAGGAGAATAGGGTTGAGAAACTTAGCAGCTATGGCTGAGCAGACTCGATGGACTGAATGGCCTAATTTCTGCTCCTATGTTTTATGCTTTTCCTTTGAACTTAATACTGTCAACTCTGTTATCCATGGTTGGTTTTCCCTCTCAAATAATCTTTCCTCCTTATTGCAATGTATTTCTGCAGACAATCATGAAATACCTCCTTAAAAGTTTGCCTGTGCCTACTTACAGTCATTCCTGCTAATTAATCTGTTCAGTTCACATTAGTTAACTCTATCCTCATTTCATTGCAATGCCCTTTATGCCCGCGTTTCTAACCCAAATTTCTCACTTTCAAACTAAATATCAAATTCTACCATGTTATCATCACAGCTTCAAAGGGAATCTCATACTATGGAGTCACTTATTAAACCTGTTTCATTACCCACTACCAGAAATACGATCAAATTACAGAGCAGATTTGATGAGCGAAATGGCCTAAATCTACTCTGATGTCTTTAGGCATTGCTCTGGAGGTGATCTTTCATTCCTGATCATTTAATTAAAATCCTCAAACTCCCTTACTAACAGCACTGTGGCTGTCCCTACACCTCAACTGCAGCTGTTCACAAAGGCAACTCATCACTATCTTCTCCAAGGTAATTCGACATGAGAAATAACTACTGGCCTATCCAGCAGCAGCCACATACCAAGAACAAACGTTTGAAATCTGCAATGGACCTCATCAATTTATTAGCCCTAAAAATTTTTTTGTTACAACTAATATTCTTTTGAGCATCTCCACAGGTGCTGCGAACCTGCAATTTCCAGCAATTTCTGTTTTTGTTTCTGATTTTCAGCATCTGCGGTTTTTTTTCCTCTTTTGAGTTCTCTTTTATAATTATACCCTTTCTTTACATAATGCAAATGCATGTCTGAGGTCTTTATTCAGTCTTATTTGCATTTCTACCATAGGGAGGTACAGACATTGCTCCAATTATAGCCCAGTTGGTGCCTAAAAGTTCAAAGTCATTTCCTTAGAACTACAGTTAACCCTAATTAGTGAAACAATGTCCCTTTAGTGGCCCTTTCCACCTGGATTCCCATCTTGAAACATAAATGCATCATACTTTTACATCATAACAGTACACGTATTTTATATCATCCTCAATTGTGGAAGGTACTCCAGAAATGCAAGTGTTTTTCTCTCTTTGCAACTGCATTCCTGGATCAATGAACACTGATCATGAGAAATCAGTAACCAGCTACAAACGTGGCTATGGTGATACTTCTTTTTATCTATATACATCATAGAATCCCTACAGCGTGGAAGCAGGCCACTCGACCAATCAAGTCAACATAGCCCCTCTGAAGAGCATCCCACCCAGACCCAACCCCCTATCACTGTAACGCTGCATTTCCCATGACTAATTCACTGAGCCAGCACATTCCTGGACACTATGGGCAATTTAGCATGGCCAATCCACCTATTTGCACATCTTTGATCTGTGTAAGAAAACTGGAGCACCCAGAGGAAACCTACACAGACAAGGAGATATTGTGCAAATTCCATACAGATAGCAGCTCAAGGATGGAATCGAACCTGGGGCCCTGGCACTGTGAGGCAGCAGTGGTAACCACTGAGTAATGGTGCCACCATACACTTATTAGAAAACACCAAGCTAACAATCACACAATACAGAAAAATGTAATCCATGTGCTTATTTGCTTAACAAATATCCATACTATGCAATAACCAAGGAAATAAAGCACACTGTGCTTCTTCTCTGACCAGCTATCCAAACATGCAAAAATGGTAGAAGTTTACTGATTTTTACTGTGCCATTATAAATACTGAGGTGACATATCCAATACAACATATCATTTTTAATTTACTCATCAGAATTGCAATTAGCTAAATGTGATTCATTAATTATTACAATTTAGGGTGTATTTACAATTTTTAAGCAAAAGTGAGCAAGATTTTTGGAGCAAATTACTGCAGATGCTGAAATCTGTACCAATAACAAAAAAATGCTGGAGATCAGAGTGGGTCAGGCACCATCTATGGAGAGAGAACAAGCTAACGTTTCATGTCTAGATGACTCTTCAAAGTTCTGATGAAGACTCGAAACGTTAGCTTGCTCTCTCTCCGTAGATCCTGCCTGACACGCCGAGAGTGCCAGCATCTTTTATTTTCTGTTCTGAACAAGATTTATCACTGCAGAAAGGATACGTTACTGGATAACTTGGACTTGATTCTATTCCTGCCCATGTATTGGCATATCGAAGTCAGATCATTTGCTTACTCATCTGTTGGTACGAAGTTTCAGCAAAATTCCGGTCGTTACTAAGTTGTCAGCAGGCCACAGGTTACGGTATGGTCTGCTCACGCCATGATTAAGTCAACCACAAGAACAATAATTCTGAGTGGAATCTGATAATGGCAATCAGGCTTCTTTCTAGGTTTAAATACTCTGCAGTGCCACAAATTTAAAAAGATCCTTTGACAAAGCATTATCAAGCAAAGCTGCCCAACTCTACTTTCTGCTTTAAGATCACAATGTCACATTTTTCCTCCAAAGTTTACCAAATTCTAACAATTTTAAAGATAAAAAAATTTCAAAGGGAAAGAAACATTGTTTTTTTAATCCTGACGTCTTAGCTACAAATTCAGACATTTAGGTTAGCCCTTGGATCTAAAGAACAGTTGTGGAGATTGTAAATGCTCCACAAAGACTGAAACACAAGAAAGAATTTTCTGTGCTTAAAAGTACAGCCTTTCCTCACAACTCAAATCTTAAAAGTAGCAATCTTACTTTGGGCATTTAAAACAGAATCTTTAAAAAAAGAGAAGCTATATTGTTGATATCCAGTGATTTCAAGTATTTTGATCAGTGTTGCTACTACAAAAAACAAATGTGGTATAAGGGACTCACCTAGTGGTTAAATGAGTAAGTGCAGCAATGATCAATGGGTTTTTCCTGAAACAGTACAGGTTTTATTTACAAGACCTCATCATACATACAACTTTAGTTTCCTGGTTTCAAAAAAAAACACAGAACTGTAGAAAAAAGAAGTTTCGCTTGACTCGTTCCTCCACAGTCTTATTTTATGAAGAAAGTGAGAACAGGTGGACCTATTTCCAAGGGAGTTTAGAAGAATGAGTGGTGGTGAGCTTATTGAAACACATGAGAATCAAAGCAAATTCTGGGAAGAGTTTTCATACTTTGGGCAAGATTAGAACGAAAGGATACAATTTAAAAATAAGAGAGCTCTCCTTTAAAACAGAGACAGGGAGGAATCTTTTCTCTTATAAGGTCAGTAGTCTGCAGTTTTCCTCCCTTGAAAACAGGGAGGCTTGGGTCAGTGAACCTACTTGAAGCAGAGTTAGAATTTTGAGACAGGGGAGTCAACTATCATTGGGGACAGAGAAGAAAGTGAAGTTGAGACCAGACTCAGATCATGAACTGATTGAATGAAGAGTAGAGTGGCTTATTCCTGCTCCCCTGAGTTCACATAGTTTGGCCCAGGATCCTAGTTGGCTTTCTGTCCCTGGTTATGGAGATTACAGCACATTCAGCCACAGTTTTCCATCCTAATTGCTATCATTGACATCTGTCCAAAAATTGCATGTGGGCATTAAATGAAGAGGGGGGAAAAGGAACTCATATTTACATGACATCCCATCTTGTGACTGATTTTACAATGTGCACTCTGTGGTTCCTCTTTCTAGTTTCTCAATAAAAGCTTATTGATCTGCTTTCTTTTCTGTATTGTTGAGCGATGCAGGATTCTCTTTCATTGATATGAAAGGAAATTTTGAATCAAGCAGTTGGGATGAGAAATTTGTACCTAGAGAACGATGACATGAATGTGATATCTTAAGTCGATAAAGGAAGACTGATAAATCAACATTTCAAAGGTGTTCACTTTCAATCGTTTATTGAAGAAACACAGTGGTTTGTCATGAGATGATCAGACTCAGCTGCGATTTCACCTCCTGCATAGGTAACGGATTGCTTGGTAACATTTGTAATTCAAGAGTATTGAGAGTGGACACTAGGATATAGCACTGAAGCACCTCTAATGTGCTTTGAAACCATATCATAACACGTCATCTCATACACAAAGTCGAACCCGTGATCAGCTTAAGGTTAGCGGAACACGCCTTTTCACTCAGCACAAGTCATTAATTGTATTTACAGTCTTTCTGAAATGTATGCTTCAAAGCATAGTTTTCCGATGTACAAACTTGCCTATTTATTCAATCAAAGACACACAAATTTTCACTCCCACAATATTTTATTTGATTTTCAGTGTTTTGCGCTATTCATCCAAGACAAGTTGGGATGCCTTATAAATAGGAGTATCTTTCCCCACTTCATTTTATGTAGAGTCACAGTAATACAGCATGGAAACAGGTCCTTTGGCCCAAACTGGTCCATGCTGACCATGGTGCCCACTCAGCTGGTTCTAATTGCCTGTTTTTGGTCCATATCCCTCGAAACCCTGCCCATCCATGTACCTATCCAAATTTTTAAATGTTGCGACTGTACCTGCCTCAACCACTTTCTCTGGCAGCCCATTTCATATGCACACAACTTCCTGCATGAAAAAATTGCCCCTCGAGTCTTTCTTAAAGCTGTCCCCTCTCACCTTAAACCTATGCCCTCTCATCTTCAATTCCCCATCCCTGGGGAAAAGACTATATTCATCCTATGTATGGCCCTCATGATTTTATACACCTCAATGAAGTCACCCCTCATTCTCCGACATTCCAAGAAATAAAGTCCTATCCTGGCCAACCTCTCCCTATAACTCAGGCCTACTAGTCCTGGCAACATCCTCGTAAATCTGCTTTGCACATTGTCCAGTTTAACTATGTCTTTCCTATAACAGGGTAACTAAAACTGTACACAATACTCCAAGTGCAGCCTCTCCAACGACTTATACAACCATAACATAACGTCCCAACTCCTATATTCAATGCCTCAACTGATGAAGGCCAGCATATTAAATGCCTTCTTCATGTACACTTGCAATTTTTTGGCACAGTTAATGATTGCAATCAGGTCAGAAAACTGTGGTTGAACTCTCCTTAGCCTCTATAACCAAAGATACAAAGCTAATTATAAGATCTATAGGAACATAAAACTCAGGAGAAGAAATATCCCATTCTACTCTTCAAGTCTACTTCATCATTTGATCAGACCATGTCAAGTCCGTAATTTTAATGACATTTAGAAATATCGGGCAGAATTTTATAAGAAAGTCTGAATGACATGGGTAAAAGTGAGACTTGTGCGAAATTGCACGAGAAGTCCAGCAGGCTTATCTTGAAATCAGGAACAACTCCATGCATTTGCACTCTGTTCATTTACCATGTGGCCAGGTGTACTTGCACAAGGCATGTTGTCAATTATGGGAAATTATAGCTTGTTTATTGGCTTAATGCTACAACTCAGCTTATTATCCTATGTTACCAAATGTTTCCTATCTTACCAAACATGCTGAAAAAGCTAGGCATAATGCTTTCTCAACCTGGAAGTCGGACCAGGTACCTTGCGACTTCAGCTTGCAGCAAAGGACACGAGGCAACAATACCTCCATGGGCATCAGCTATACACAGTCATTGGTATCTGGCTAGTTTCTCATGGCACATTTCCAATCCACTTACAGTACGCACTTTCCTAGTTGCTGGTGTAGCATTAATCATTGTAATGTTACTGCAAGGACACTATACACACCAGCTCATGGAGTGGACCAGGCTGCATCTCCTCCCTGTTTACTTGCTCACTCTCAGCCTAACTGACTGTTCACTGAGCATCCCTGCCTTGCATTATCTTGCCTTGTCTGTTTCCATTTTGCCCTCTCAGCCAAAGATATCTGGGCTCAGATTACTTCTATCTTACCTTGCCATTTAACACACACAGCAAGATAGGAAACTTTTCATAGGTGCAAGCAGGCCTCAGTCAGTCAATTTAAGTGAGAGAGGATCTGCTCACGTGGTAATGGCACTCTAAGTCTGAGGCAGCCTCTAATACAGTCCAGAGGCTTGGACATAGTTAGTTAGCTACTCAGGGTGGTCAAAATCACTTTGCTCTCCATTTAAATGGCAAGGAGCCGAATATCGGGATGTCCACCAACCGTCTTGACTCTTTCTCCCCTGTTGTAGGCTGTTATCCTTCTGGAATGAGAGAGAGGCAGATATAAAAGGAGGCAAAAGCAGGTGGCATAGTTACTGATGCAGATACATGCGGGAGATGCCCTGAGTGAGTGAATAGGGAGCGCAGAAGGTATGCAGGGTTTGTGTTGTTGGGGTTTGGAGTGGGTGATGGGAAGATGTTTCAAGCAACAGTGGGCGGTCGACCATGAATCTTGGTATGGGGTAGGTTCCAATGCTCTTACAATGGCTGTGTGGCCTCTTCAAGGTCCCATGCATACTGATTGGCTTCCAAAATCAAAATGCCAATGCCAAACAGACCTCGGAGGTTTGCACACTAAACAAAAATGATCAGAGGGAGTTTGGTTAGTGCTGTAGCAGAGATGAGTGGTATTAGGTATCAAAGAAAAGACATTGACACTTATGCAGGCAGGGTGGAGAAGGTTATCGACATACTGCGACTGCAATGACCCAGGTGGCAACCTCAGACCAGGCTGCCATGATCTTTTGTGATGATATCCATGCTAGTTTGGAAAAGACCACATTTCACCTGTGCACCACCTCATCAGGTTCAGGTCTCCGTCCACCAACTTCTCCTTGTCTGCCATGTCCGGGCAAATGTCAGGAATTACACAGGACAGCTCTGGACTGACACTTCTTGCACAACAGCTTTTAAAGATGGCACCCATGCAAGGGATGCCAGTCAATTTGGCACTTTCCTGGCAGTGGAGAGTTACTTTGGGAATGGGGATGGTTAGATAGGGCTACAATCTGATGAGACAGATATCACAAAGACGGAATACGTAGTTAATGAGGTGAGGTTGTTAAGATGTAGCGAGTAAGCCCACTAGGCCTTGTGGCGATAAACTCTCCAGAAAAAAAACTCGACACACACACACACACACACACACACACACACAAAAAAAGACTTGAGATCTAGCCCACGGTAGGCAACAACACAAAGAAAGCA
This sequence comes from Rhincodon typus, assembly GCF_021869965.1. NCBI lineage: Eukaryota > Metazoa > Chordata > Chondrichthyes > Orectolobiformes > Rhincodontidae > Rhincodon > Rhincodon typus. Next base: position 118,722,970 of record NC_063334.1, read on the forward strand.
AATATTCACAAGAATGTTAAACTTAACACAATTTTTATTTGTTTGAATTACTTGTATCCAAATTTTGTATTAAGAGTTCTGAGCCTGATTTGATTTAATCCCACTTGTTGCATTTTATTGGGAAACCTGGTAACCACTCAAGTACATACTTTGAGGAACTGCATGTCAGTAACCAGTGTATTAACAGAAATGTTTTTATGAACTCTACATTCAAATTTCAGATTATCACTCTCAATTGAGGCAGTAGACAATAAAACCCAATATGTATTTCAGCCATAGTAGGAACTGTAGATGCTGGAGAATCTGAGATAACAAGGTGTAGAGTTGGATGAACACAGCAGGCCAAGCAGCATCAGAGGAGCAGGAAAGCCGACGTTTCGGGCCTAGACCCTTCTTCAGAAATGGGGGAGGGGAAGGGGGTTCTGAAATAAATAGGGAGAGAGGGGGAGGCAGATAGAAGATGGATAGAGGAGAAGATAGGTGGAGAGGAGACAGGCAGGTCAAAGAGGCAGGGATGGAGCCAGTAAAGGTGAGTGTAGGTGGGGAGGTAGGGAGGGGATAGGTCAGTTCAGGGAGGACAGACACGTCAAGGGGGTGGGATGAGGCTAGTAGGTAGGAGATGGGGGTGGGGCTTGAGGTGGGAGGAGGGGATAGGTGGGAGGAAGGACAGGTTAGGGAGGCGGGGACAAGCTGGGCTGGTTTTGGGATGTGGTCGGGGGAGGGGAGATTTTGAAGCTTGTGAAGTCCACATTGATACCATTGGGCTGCAGGGTTCCCAAGCGGAATATGAGGTGCTGTTCCTGCAACCTTCGGGTGGCATCGCTGTGGCACTGCAGGAGGCCCAGGATGGACATGTCGTCTGAGGAATGGGAGGGGGAGTTGTTTAGTGCGAACCGAGCGTAGGTGTTCCGCAAAGCGGTCCCCAAGCCTCTGCTTGGTTTCCCCGATGTAGAGGAGGCCACAACGGGAACAGCAGATACAGTATATCACATTAGCAGATGTGCAGGTGAACATCTGCTTGATGTGGAGGGTCTTCTGGGGGCCTGGGATGGGGGTGAGGGGGGAGGTGTAGGGGCAGGTGTAGCACTTCCTGCGGTTGCAAGGAAAAGTGCCGGGTGTGGTGGAGGTGGAGGGAAGTGTGGAGCGGACAAGGGAGTCCCGGAGAGAGTGGTCCCTCTGGAAAGCAGATAAGGGTGGGGAGGGAAAAATGTCTTTGGTGGCCTACAATTTACAAATGTAATGTTTACAATTTGTTAACAAGGTGGCCAAACAATAAAATTCACTCTGAATGCTGTTAGTAAATCAAAGGAGATAAGGTCTTGAAAACAGATTGAAAATTATAGTTAACCTAGCAGTTTAAAATTCAGCTATTCAGGGGACTGGATGAACCCAGTTCCTCTACAATCACTTCAGACTTGCAACATCACTTCTTGATATACTAACTTAGAAACCCATCGCATTCATTTTAAAAAACGATCAATCTTCATATGATTGCGATCCTGTCATTGTAAATATTTTCCTCAAAGAAGTCACAGTCAACTTATCATAATGACGATTCAGAGTTTCATGAAGTTCAGAATTTTGCTTTAATCTTAATTTCCACAGTTAAGATCCTTGAGGCCTTGAGCATCACTAAGTCTTAAGTTTCAAAAGTGCGATCTTTAACAATTATCTAGATTTGGGTATAAGCATAGGTTTCACAACAAATACTGTATTTTGTTACCAGGCAACAGATCGGAAATGGTTTCACGCATGTACCTAGAGATGCCAGTTGGTGGAGCATTATGTCTGAGAAGCATCATCGAATCCCTACAGTGTAGTAAGTGGCCATTTGGCCCATTGAGTCTGCACCAACCCTCCAAACAGCATCCCACCCAGACCCAGTGCCCATACACTATCCCCATAACCCCACATTTACCATGGCCAATCCAACTAACCCGTACATCCTTAGGACTATGGGGAAAAAGCCCATGCAGACATGGGGAGAACGTGCAAACACCACAGAGACAGTCACCCAAGGCTGGAATCAAAGCTGTGTCCCCAGCACTGAGAGGCCACAGTGCTAATCACTGAGCTGCCATGCTACCTTTCAGTCCTGGGTTACATGAACTTCATTCAGGAGTGCACAAGTCAAAAAATTAATTTTGATCCCAATTTATGCTTTTAATTTCTCTCCATTTTGGATCCAAGTGCTATAATGTGAGTCAGCATCACCCATATCCCATAAATAAAGAAAATCTAACTGAATGGCAAAGCAGACTCAATGTGCTAAATGGACTACTCTTGGCCCTGTGTAACTAGCAGGATAGATAAAGGGGAATCAGTAGATGTAGTACACTTGGATTTCCCAAAGGCATTTGTGATAAAAGATGAATAGGCAAGGTAAACATTCAGGAAATGGAAGTAATGTATTCGCAAGACTGGAGGATTGGTTCCTGGAGATGAAGTAGTGACCAAGGATAAATGGAGTTGCAGGCTGTATCTAATGGTATGTCATGAGAATCAACGGTAGGGTTTCAGCAATTTACAATCTGTATGAATGACTTAAAGGCAGTCATAGAGAGTAATATATCAAATTTTGCTGAAGATACAAAGATAGGTTGTCAGGAGGGCACAAACAGGCTATAAGGTTTGTCCAATATGCAGTCTGCAAATACTTAGCAGTGAAAGAGTACAGTGGCCGGGTCTGTACTGCTGTGAACAAATTAATGATCACGGAAAAATTAGAAAGAGCTTGGAAAATGGCCACCACTATGAAGAAAGCGGTGTGAAAGTAACTGGCAGCCCCCATTCATAATCGCTTGAGGAACCTCCTTTATTGTTCCCTTGCCACCTGCCCTCAAGCAGTCTTTTGCTAGACAAGTCCAGATTAACAGAATATCTTTGCGGGAGGCAATATGGAACACAACGCATTGCTGACCACTGTCTTTATTTTGGAGGGGGCAGGGGTTCCGTGATGGGGTCAGGTCCCCAAAATCAAGACCTTGAGCAAAGCCCATCTAAGTACATTTGGAAATAACGTTTTTAAGAAAAGTAGACTCAAATGCAGATTTTCACATTTATTTGATATCTAATATGCAAGCTTTAGTAATTACATTCTGAATTTTATATGCTATATTATTCTAGTTGGTGTTATTGGCACCTGAGATCACACTACTTTCAAAAGTTAAAATGGATCAGAGGAAAATGGTTTGGGAGTCAAATGATGTATATAGTACCTATCGCAATTTTAAAGGCATCACAAAGGGAATTAAAATTAATTAAGTACTTTTGTAGTGTAGTCAAAGTTGCAATTTAGGGAAATGCTGCAGTCAAAATTTAAACTATGACATGCCACATAAGGAGAAATTTGGGGAAATTACCAAAAGCTTGGTTGATGAGGAAGGTTTTTAGCAGTAGGTTTTTAAGCAGACAGGAATAAGGAGGGTATTGCAAAGCATGGGAACTTGAAAACTGAAGCCACAGTCACAAATGGTGGAGTTATTGAAATTCCAAATGCACAACAGGCCAGATATTTGAAAGACTTGTGGCCTGAGATTATAGGGATAGGTAGAAGCAAAGCAATGGAAGGATAGAAAAACACTGACAGGAGTTTTAAAGTACAGGTTTGCATTGACTGCAAGCTGAAGTACATCAGAGGCATAGTTAGTGTGTACATGTGTCTCGGGCTTGATGACAGTTAACCAGTTAACACACAGGAAGCAGAGTTTTAGATCACTCCAGGTTTACAGAGTATTTTTGGGGGGACGAGCCAGGAGTGCATTAGAATAGTCTTGTCTAGGTGTAGAGAATGCAAAAATGAAACTTTCAATGGTAAATGAGCTAAGGTAGCCTGCAGGTGGGTGTTTTTACAGAAGTGGAAATACAGGATGCTCATGATGGCATGAATAAGGTCAGAAACTCACCTCAGGATCAAATCTGCTTAGATACAGCAAGCACACAACGAACAGATGACCTATCATTATGACACTGAATGAGGCAACATCAGGGTGAAACCCTTTGTACCATTTCAAAGGAGAACAATGGGATCTCGCACATTCACCTGAAAGGATAGAGGGATCCTTGATTTTCATCTGACCATTGTGACGATATTACAGCTTTAAGAGGTGTATTTTTGCTGGTTTTTGTTTGAAGAGCAGTTTTGAGCCATTGGTACTGAGCTGACTCCTCCAAGCAAATAAAGTGAACAGTTTGTGATGCATTGTTTTTTTTCAGTAATTAGAACAGTAGAAGCAGCATAAATGGATGCAGTCAGGCTCCCATAGAACCAGGGTTTTAGTTTAGCTGTCAGTAGTTGTTGGGGTTTTGAAGCTGCCATGCATCTCTCCCTGCTATAGAAAACCATGAGTTCTCTCTCTCTGCAAAAGCTTGAAGCTCAGTCTTTACGGCTGGGATCATGTTTGAGTTTTCCTTTCTATTTACCTTTGCCAAGGGTGTTTATGGGAGGCTGCTATATTGGAATAGCTAATCAGTAGTCGTTAACATAAATATTACTGTGTTAAGTATTTCAATTGTTAAGCCTTTTTCTTTTAATTTTATCTGTATTTTTACCGTCGTGCAAGAATAAAGTATGTTTTGCTTAAAGACTAGTAATTTGACCGATCGGATTGCATCTGGAATGGAATGCCTTACACTTGCCTTTAAATAAGCAAAGGTTAGAGTCTAGTCTACTTCATTGATACATTCTGAGGGGGATTTGGTCTGGTCCATAACAGCCAAAAGACAGCATCTCCAATAGTCTCCAAGAACTCATCTGAATAATCACATTCCTGGAGTAGGACATGAGCATCCTTTGACTGTTATATTACAGAAGATTTTGTTTCTCCAAACAAAGCCAAGCCACCAGATACAATTGTGTATCTTATGCTTGTTTTATATCTGTTAAACAGCTCTGTTCAGGCTTCTGAAATAATGTTTATTCCATTACACTTCGATGGTGATTTTCAGCAATCACTAACGAAAGTAGTCAAAAGCTGCCAGCATTATAGCTTTATGGCTAAACTATTATGACTCTAAGCAACCATTGCTTATCGTGAGAAAATCATTTCACAAGACATACCATCTTGTCGAAAGCATACTCCAAGCTGACAGTTATTTATTTGTATATAATGTTTGCGTAACAGTCCCAAGATGAACTGAGAGCAAGTGATGTGGTTTCTCGTTAATTCCTGCCCAGAATGAATATATTCAGCTCCTGTTTACTTATTTATGAGATAATATCAAACTTCCACTGTTTCTGGGAGATCTCTTATGAACTTCTTCCCAATGTTTCATGACATGCACACCCCTTTCATCAGTTACAACAATGAAATCTCTGACTGTTGATGAGCAAAACTATTAGAAGTCTGTAAAGATAATTTTGCAAATTTAAAATTATTTCACAGGATATGCGCATCACTGCTAAGTTCAACAATTATTGCCATCCCTAACTGTCCTACAGAAGATTGTGGTGAACTGCTTTCTTGAAACTGTGCAGTCCTTCTGATATAGATACACCCAGTGCTGCTAAAAAGGGAGTTCCAGGATTTTGACCGAACCACACTGGAGGAACAGTAATATATTTCCAAGTCAGGATGCTGAATGGCTTGGAGAAGAATTTGCAGGCAGTGACGTTACCAAATAACTGCTGTCCTTATCCATGTAGACAGAAGTGGTTGTGGGTTTGGAAGGTGCTGTCTCAGGATCTTTGGTGAATTTCTGGACTGCATCTTGTAGGTAATGCACACAGCTGCGACTGAGCGTCAGGGGTGTAGGGACTGAATGTTCATCAATGTGGTGCCAATCCTATAGTTTGCTTTTGTGTCAGACTTCTTCAGTATTGATAGAGCTGCACCCATCCAGCCAAATGTAAGTATTTACTCACACTCATGGCTTGTACAAAAATGGAAGTTGCTAGAAAAGCTTAGCAGGTCTTAGCATCCTGACTTGTGCATTGCAGATAAGGAACAGGCTTTGGGGAGTCAGGAGGTGTCTTACTCATCACAGCATTCCCAGCCTCTGACGTACTGTTGTAGCCAGTGTATTTATACGGAGTCCAGTTCAGTTTCCAGTCAATCCCAGGATGTTGATAGTGAGGGATTCAATGATGGTAATGTCATTGAATGTCAAGGGATAGTGGTTAGATTGTCTTTTATTGGAGATGGTCATTGCTTCATGTAGAAACAAAGAACTATAGAAGGAGGAGGCCATTCAGTCTCTTGAGCCTGGTCTACCATTTTTGATAATGGTCCTTCATCTATCTCAAGGACATATCCCTATAACCCTTGATGTCATCAGTAACTAAAAAAAAACTATCAATTTCTTGAACTTAATGATTGAGCTTCCACAGCCCTGTGGAGTACAGAATTACAAAGATTCATCATCCTCTACATGAACATATTCCTCCTCATGTGTCCTTGTTCTAGACCCAAACTGCAAACATCCTTTCTGCATCTATTCAAGTCTATCCCTTTCAGATTTATGTCAGTTTGTAGGAGATCATCTCTCATTCTTCTAACATCCAGAGATATGGGCTCAGTCTCCTCAATCTCTCCTCTTTGGACAGTCCCAAATGATAGAAATCAATATGATGAATCACAAGGACATTCCCTTTTTCACAATCATATTCTTCCTCAGACAAGAGGCCAAAACTGCCTATAATACTTCAAATGCGGTCTCATCAACGTTCTACACATGTAAAGCAAGACTTGTTTATTCCTACACAGAAATCCTCTCACAATAGACGGTAACATGCTGTTCTCCTTGCTGACTGTCTGCATGTTTTTGATCATTATTTTGACATATTTGTAGGTTATAGTTTTGTACAACATTATTCGGTGCAAGACAAAAAGAAGCCATAATGGAAAAACAAGGTTTGGTACAGTTTACACAGAATACAATGGCAGAAGGGTAAAAAATCTGCAGCTCACCTGTAGAAACATCTCCATCCAGCAAGTTGTCATCCTCCGATCCTGTGAAGTCCATAATAACTCCTGCTCCATCTAGCAATTCCTCATCGCTACTTGCACTGGTTATACTATTGTAACTGTTCCTGTAATATCCTCTAGAAAACAATTGTTCGGACTCCATTTAGCACCTTGATGATCTGAAGAGGGGAGAAATATACAATTAAGCCATTACTATCATGTGCATATTAACTTTGAGCTACCTGAAATTCAAATCACTTGTACACATCATCCTACTTTGTTTTGGAAGAATGGAATAGCTAGCAAGTTAGACATTGGCAATTAGTATCTAATGATTCCAACTTCCACAGAAGTAAAATTACTGCAATATGGCAACACACAAGTTTCACAAATCAGACAACAATTTTCAGTTTCTAGAGATTAATCCTGTTATAAAATCTATCCCAAAACATCAATGAGTAGAAAGGGGCAAATCTATCCCAGGAAAAAAACACAGAAAATGCTTATTCCGTACTTCAGCTACATTGAAAAATAGGAAAACATGGTAAAAGCTTACAGTTAAATCCAAACCACAGAAAGTTAAGCCTTCTCCTACTTGTACAAACCTATGTGAAATGAATTGGAACAGGTTCAAAGATGTTGGTAGGGGATTTGAACACGATAAAAACTTACACTGGTCAGCTATGGGACTTTTCATTTGAAGGATTCTATCGCTGCTATAAGAAATGGGAAAAAAAAAATCAAATTGCTGGGAGGAGGTGGTGCTCTGTTGAACAAAACTTTAAGGCGCAATGTGGATGGGAAAAAGCAGCTCATGTATGTAGCAATTCATGCTACAGTTAACCAAGAACACCTAATTCAGCCCGTGAGCAAGCAAAGAGTCAGCTGTGCATACGTATATAAAAATTAGAGAGGGAAGGTGAAGAGAAAGTGGCAAAGCAGGCAGAACAAATACTGTCTCAAGGGCTCCACATTAAAAGTTTCTATTTCTGGCAGGAATTTGGAATTTAACCTTATCCTCCCACAACACATCACTAATGAATGTCCCCTGTTCTCTCAATCAGCTGACATTTTGTTTTAAAGTAAGTGTTTCACAATTCCATCCTCATTGGTTCACTTAATGTCGTACAATTTGCTGTTTTCTTCCATTTAATCATCACTTACCATAACCACACAACAAGAATTAATTCCACATGAAATAATATGAAAATGAATTTGTGTGCATCATGCAACTCTTTGCAACTGGCATGATATTCCATACCCAACTTTAATAACACACACCATTCATGCCCTAACTCAAAATATTTGGTGAATTTTAGTGATGAGAGTCAGAATTGAAAGAAAACTATGATCTCGTAACCAGCAACTAAAACTGAATAGTTCCATGTCAAATATAGCAGATGCAAGATGCAAAACTCAATCTGCTTAGTTAAGTTCAATATCGCTTAAAGGCATCTGCATGTGATCAACTTTAACTACATAAACTATGATATTTTCAATTTCCCAAACTAGTTGTCATTGTGATCTGTCTAAGTAAGAGTGCTAAACTGGTACCTTAGGTCAATTTGAACTATGAGCGGAAAATAAATACATCTTGAGCAGGTGAAATGTGTATCTTTTAATTGAGTGATAAAATTGTTACCCATTTACTATCACATGCCAGAAGTGCACAAGCCCCACTACTCTAAGAACCATACCAGAACCGGAAAAAAAACAAGTTGTAGAGAGAAAATCTGAGCTGATGGTCATAGAGCAATAAGTGATGAAGATACTATTGTTGAGGAGAACATTACCATGGATGAACAGGATAAAGCTACCGTCCTATTTTATTCACTTTCTAGAGCAACAAAGTTTTATAAGCAGATCAGCCATAATTTTATAAATGTAACAGGCTTAAGGGGTGAAACAACCTACTCCTGTTCTGGCATAACAAGGTGTAGAGCTGGATGAACACAGCAGGCCAAGCAGCATCAGAGGAGCAGGAAGGCTGACGTTTCGGG
>NC_063334.1:118732274-118791972 GCF_021869965.1 Rhincodon typus
CCCGAAACGTCAGCCTTCCTGCTCCTCTGATGCTGCTTGGCCTGCTGTGTTCATCCAGCTCTACACCTGGTTATCTCAGATTCTCCAGCATCTGCAGTTCCTACTATCTCTACTCCTGTTCTGGTGTTTCCTTATACTATGTATCATCATATAGAAACTATAATATTCCCTCTGCTTTGCCTCAATGTGGGAATTTGCTCAAACGGTCCTAAACACTAAAAGCAACAGAAATCAAACTTGGACAATACTGATTATCAAGCTATTCTCAATTATTAGCAAAACGATCGAAGCAGCACTTAAAAATAACTTGGAGAAAGTAAGGACTGCAGATTCTGGAAGCTAGAGTCAACAAATATGGAGATGGAACACCACAGCCAATCAGACAGCATCCGAGGAGCAAGAAAGTCAACATTTCAGGCCAAAACTCTTCATCAGGACTGGCGAGGGGGAAGGGAGACCAGAAAGAATTTTTTTTTGGGGGGCAGGGAGGGGGTACCAGGGCTCGGGGTAGGGTAGGTAAGATGGAGATAGGTGGATGCAGGTTATTGTGGTTGGTCACTGGAAAGGGTGGAGCATATAGGTGAGTAGGAAGATGGACAGGATGGGAAAGCAGAGATTTTGAAGCTGGTGAAGTCAATATTCAGGCCATTGGGCCGTAAGCTCCCAAGGCGAAATATGAGGTGTTGTTCCTGAGTTTACGTTTGGCCTCACTCTAACAATGGAGAAGGCCAAGGATGGACGTGTCACAAAGGGACTTGGAGGGGGAGTTAAAAGTGGATGGCAACTGGAAGGTCAGGTTTGTTGGTGCGTGCAAAGTGCAGATGCCCCTCTGCAAACTGGTCTCCGAGTCTGCGTTTGGTCTCCCCAATATAGAGAAGCTCACATCAGGAGCAACTGATACAGTAGATGAGGTTAGAGGAAGTGCAGGTGAACAAATTCCACACATGCTTTGAAGTCGAGCTCTTTTTCTGTCGCCTCCGCTCCTATTTCTTTGAATGTGAATCCAACTCACCCTCTGACAACCCATTCTCCCGCCTCCAGCAAACCCTATCTTCCTGGACATCTCCTTCTGGCCTCCTACCCTCCCTAGACCTCTTCATCTCAAACTCCCAACACGACATCAATCGCCCGAATTCTCTCCACCTCTCACTTACTCCAACCTCTCCTCATCAGAACACACAGCCCTCCACTCCCTTTGCTCCAACCCCAACCTCGCCATTAAACCCACTGACGGGGGTGGGGGGGCACAGTGGTAGTATGGAGAAGTGACTTCTACATTGTTGAGGCTAGGCGCCAACTCTGACACCTCCTCCACCCGTCCCCTTGATCACGATCCCACCTCTGATCACCAAGCCATCATTATCCAGGCCATCAACAAACTCATCACTTAGGGAGATCTCCTGTCCACTGCGTCCAATCTAATAGTTCCCCAACCCCGCACCAGCTGTTTCTATCTTCTCCCCAAGATCCATAAACCCGATTGCCTCGGTCGACGCATTGCCTCTGCCTGCTCCTGCCCCACCGAGCTCATCTCCTCCTACTTCAACTCCATTCTTTCCCCTTTGGTCCAGGAATTGCCCACTTATGCTCGGGACACAACCCACGCCCTGCACCTTTTCCAAAACATTCAACTACCCAGCCCCCCAGCACCTCATCTTCACCATGGACTTTTAATCCCTATCCACCTGCATCTCCCACGAGGACAGCCTAAAAGCCCTCCGCTTCTTCCGGTCCAGTAGGCCCACCCAGTCCCCCTCCACTGACACTCTCATTCACTTGGTGAACTGATTCTCACCCTCAACAAACTTTCCTTTGATTCCTCTTACTTCCTACAAACCAAAGGGGTTGCTATGGGCACCTACATGGGCCCGAGCTATGCCTGTCTCTTTGTAAGAATCGTAGATCAATCCGTCTTCAACAACCTCCTCCCACTTCTTTCTCCACTATATTGATAACTGTATCGGTGCTGCCTTGTGCTCCTGCAAGGAGCTTGAACAGTTCATCAACTTCGCCAACACCTACCACCATGACCTCAAATTCACCTGGACCATTTCTGACACCTCCCTCCCCTTCCTGGACCTCTCCATCTCCATCTCCGGTAACCGACTCACCACTGACATCCATTTCAAACCCACTGACTCCTACAATTACCTCAACTACACCACCTCTCATCCACTCTCCTGCAAAAATTCTATCCCATACTCTCAATTCTTCCATCTCTGCCACATCTGCTCCCAGGATGAGGCATTCTATTCTAGGACTTCCCAGATATCCTCCTACTTTAGAGACCGTAGTTTCCCCTCCTCTGTTATTAAGCATGCCCTCAACCGCATCTTCCACATTTCCCACATTACTGCACTCAAACTCACTCCCCTCAACAATAACGACAGAGTCCCCCCTGGTCCTCACATACCAGCCCAAACTCTGAAAACAACGCATCATCCTCCGTCATTTCCACCACCTACAATCAGGTCTCATCACCAAAAAGATATTTCCTTGCCCACACCTGTCCGCTTTCCACAGGGACCGTTCACTCTGCAACTCCTTCGTCAGTTCCCCATTCCCCACTAACCCCTCCAACACCCACAGCCACAGGAGGTGCTACACCTGCCCTTACAACTTCCTTCTCACCGCTGTCTAAGGCCCCAAACAATCCTTCCAAAGCCAGCAGAGATTATCCTCCAAATCATCTAACCTCATCTACTGTATCCATTGCTCCCAATGTGATCTCCGCTATATTGGGGAGACCAAACGCAGACTCAGAGACCGGATGGCAGAACATCTGTGCTCTGCACACACCAACAAACCTGATTTTCCAGATGGCATCGACTTTCAACTCCCCCGGTGACATGTCCATCCTTGGCCTCTTGCACTGTCAGAGTGAGACCAAATGTAAACTGGGGAACAACACCTCATATTTCGCTTACAGCCCAATGGCCTGAATGTTGACTTTACCAGCTTCAAAAATCTCTCCTTCCTCAACCTGTCCATCTTCTGACTCATCTATCTGCTCCACCCTTCCTACTGACCAACCGCAATAATCCCCTACCTCCATCCACCTATCTCCATCTAACCTACCCTCCCCCTAGCTCCACACCCCTCCCTCTATTTATTTCTGGTCTCCCCTTCCCCTCCGCAGTCCTGACGGAGGGTTTCGGCCCAAAACGTTTGAGTTTCCTGCTCCTCGGATGCTGTCTGATTGGCTGTGCTTTTCCAGCTCCACATTTATTGACTTAACAATAACCTGTTCAGTTTGGATTTCACCAAGGCCACTTGCTCCTGATCTCATTATAGCATTGGTCAAAACATGGTCAGATTAAGCTGAACTCTAGAGAGTAAGTTAGGATGGCTGCCTTAGACATCAAGGCAGCATTTGACCAAGTGCATCATCAAGGAGCCTTCGCAAAATTGAATTCAATGGGATCAGCTGGAAAACTCTGATGTTGGGAGTCATACCCAGTGCAATGGAAGACAGTTCTTGTTGATCAAGGTCAATCATCTCAGCCACAGGGCATGATTGCAGGAGTTCTTCAGTGTAGTGTCCCAGGCACAACCATCTTCAGCTCCCTTATCAATAACTTTCCAATCACCATAAAGTCAGAAGTGAGGATGTACAGTCATCAATGAGCAATGTTCAGCAGCATTTGTAACTCCTCAGATGCCAAAGCAGGCCATCTGGGCAACTATCAGGCTTGGGCTGTTAAGTGGCAAGTGACATCTGTGGTACAGAAGTGCCAGACAATGACTATTTGGAAAAGAGAATCCAACCAACATTGAATAACCACTATCAAACCCAGGAGTATTACACTTGGGCAGAAAATAAACTCAACTCGTCATTTAACTATTGTGGCTACCAGAAAAGTCACAAGTTAGGAATTCTGCAATGAGTAACTCACCTCCTGACCCCTCAAAGCCTGTTCACCAACACGTTCAAGTCAGGAGTGTGATGGAATACTCTCCAGTTAGCTGGATCAAAGCAAATCCAACAACACACAAGTTTGAAACAATCAGAGCAAAGCAGCTAGCTTAACTGGTGCCCATCTAACACCTTCAAAATTAATTTATTTTTAACCAATGCACAGTGGCAACAGCATTTATCACCAACAAGTTGCAAATGCAACAACTCTTTCAGGCTGTTTCAACAACACCTTCCAGGCATGCGACCATGACCACCTCAAAGGGCAAAGCCAGCAGATAAAAGGGAATATCATCATCCAGACCTGGAACTATAGTGCATTTCAATCAGTGTCACTGGCTCAGAACCCTAAACCTACCTCCCTAACAGCACTATGGATGTACCAACACCAGAAAGCCAACAGCAGATCCTAAAAGCAGTTCACCATTGCTCAAGGACAACACATGCAATGCCCAAATCTCATGACTTAATAAGACAATTCAGTAATATAGAGAAGTTTGTCACTTGACGTAGTGACCTGTCCCAGAGAAAGTCTATATTTTCAGAGAAAGGATGTCAAAACTGACAGGAGACATGGTACTTATAAAAATTACAGGGAAGGCAACAGATCCAGCTATAGTTACATACTCAAAACTTGCACAAATTAGCCCCTTGTTTGCCGACTTGAATTTTGCCCTTTATATTTAAGAACATACACGTTCCATACATTAGCCTATCAAGCTAGTATTCAAGCAATCAATTAGCTGCATCTTAAAATGGTATTATTAACCCTTCCCATGAAAAAGACACTGCAATCTTGTTCTTAAAATTGTTCATGTTAATCATGTCCAAGTGAACCATTGCCACCCCACCAACCCACTTACAACACTGATCAACAAACTGTACCTGCAAAAGTAAAACAGCCTGTATTAGATCAGCAAATATTTATCCACTCTTTACCCAGCAAATTCTCCAAAAACACTAAGTTACGAATTCCTACAGTTAAAACAATCAAGCACAGAGCCTGTCACTTTCAATGTCACATGACTCTGACCAATTTTTATAGATGCACCATTGAAAGCATCCTATTTGGATGCATCACTGCTTGGTATGTCAACAGCTCCACCCAAGACTGCAAGAAATTACACGGAGTTGTGAACGCTGCCCAATCCATCATGAAAATCAGCCTTCCTTGCATTGACTCTGTTTACACTTCCCGCTGCTCCAGGAAAACAGCCAGCATAATCAAAAATCCTGCCATCCCTCTTTCATCGGGCAGAAGATACAAAAGTTTGAAAATACATACCAATAGGTTAAAGAACAGCTTCTTCCCCACTATTATCAGACTTATGAATGGACCTCTCATATTAGAGTTGATCTTTCTCTGCATCTTCTCTACAGCTGAAGCATTACATTCTGCGTTCTGTTGTATTATCCTGATATACTTGTGTAAGGTACGATTTGTCTGGTTAGCACTGTATATCGGTACATGTGACAATAATAAATCAAATCAAAGAGCATGTTCAACTAGAGAGGGAATAAATTCTATCACAAAACAAAGAACCTGCTCTTATTATCTTAGACTGGGCCGAGGTTAATGGGATGATATTAACACCCATAATTCTTTGAAATGCTTTCAATACAAAACATGCCTTAACCTTTTTTCCTTCACAGATGCTGCCAGACCTGCTGAGCTTTTCCAGCAACTTTGCTTTTATGCCTTAACTTTCTCCTTGTTGATTTGCCCGATTAAAGATTTAACAGCATCTTAGGTTTGTTCAGTACATCCCCATCAATGGTGCGAACCTTTGATCTTTTACTTATAAATTCTGTGTCTGATACTATCTCTCTCACTAACACCTGAAGGAGGGCTGAGGCTCTGAAAGTTTGTACTTTCAAATAAGCCTGTTGGACTATAACCTGGTGTGGTGTGATTTCTGACCTCATCCACCCCAGTACAACACCAGCACCTCCACATCATTTAAACAGAATAGACACAACAGCAAGTTGTATTAGAAACAATCTGAATTCGTTCAGGTTGACAATAAAGCGAACATTATAAGTCACCTCGTATGTAGCTTATGAAGTTTAAAGGAACAAAAACAAAGTTGCTGGAAAAGCTCAGCAGGTCTGGCAGCATCTGTGGAGGAGAAAACAGAGTTAACGTTTCGGGTCCGGTGACCCTTCCTCAGAACTTCTCTCCGACGGGAAAAAACCTTGAAGAAATTTAAAGGAAGTCTGATACAGTATATTTTCAATGACAACATCGCTTCCCTGAACTCTCTTGCCGTCGAAAAATTGATATTAAATAGACCCGTGTATGGATGAATGCACAAGTGATCCAATTAAACAACATTTTTAAGTTTTCTCATCTCACATAGCCTGCATAGCAGAAGAAGAACGCAGAACTTCATACACAACGCATATAGGCAGTTTTAATGACGAATAAAATTCCGCTGATTCTAACCATTTCCCAGATGAAAGGAAGCTTTTGAATTATTAACGGCCTGAGGCTGTTCAAAATATCGTAGAGGAGAAGAAAATCGTTTCGTTCTCTAAAATTCTGAAATTCACAACACAACATTGAAATGTCAAGCTGTGTGCAGCACCGATTTCCTACATCAGTTAATGCATTTAGCAAGTACCGTTAGCTCCTTGAGCTGACTGCAAATGTATTTACAGTTCATACACTCATGCAGGAGAAAAATCATGCCGAGGTGTGACTGGACCCAGTGGTGTAGATACTGGAGGGAATAATGCTGATAACCACTCTCCTCTTGGGACGTGGAGGAGGACTTGAAATATCTACATAACATTCAGTCATGGGTCAAGTGCTAGAAATTGGGACTGGAGTAGATTTAGAGAAGTAGTGGGTTTTTTCCCCCTTTTTGCCGATGAGCGCAAGGGCTTCTTTCTGACCGGTATGATGATATGAATCTATAATCTAGCTTGCAGGTGTACTGTTAGGTGCAGAGATGCTAAACTATCCTGCTGCATGTGAAACATGCCCATTCTGCAGCCAGCTGCCCATCCCCCACCATCACTATGAGGCCAACCAGGCCCACACGAAAACACAGGGTTTGGGGCTGAACCACGGAGAAAAATAGCGCGGAGTCGAATAATAAATAATATATATATAAACACAGTGAGGATGGGAAGGCGTGCACACGGTTCGCAGAGGCGTACTGTTCCCATTACTGTACCTACTCGGCATATTATCCTCCCGGCTCCTGTTGTCATGGCACACTGACTGAATTGACGCTCTGACATCGCGAGGCTGGGCTCGCCCCCAAGCACGCGCGGAATCGGGTGATCACGTACACGTGATTAGCTGAGGCGTGCGCGCGCCCGTTCTCCCTCAAAAGGTGTGGCTTGACCAGGGGGGGAGAAGGAGCGAGATGCGCATGTTCAGGCGCCGTCGCCGGAGGAGCTGCAGAAGTGAGCGCAGGCGCATTGCTTAGTCATTGTCAGGGTTTTGGACAACAGTGAACTGAGGAAAGAGACAGAATTGGATGGATGAGTAAAGAGAGACAAAAGTTTGTAATATATTACAGATACACTAGTATATAGGGGCAAATTCGTGAAGTTGAATGTATAGTTAAGTCAGTATAGTGATACAGGAAAGGAAATTGTTTGAGGGTCAGAATAGCAAAAAAGATAGTGAAAGTTTAAGGTTAACTATTGGAAGTAAAATGGGATAAATATATAAATTGTAACAAAAGTGTGTGGATTAGTGAAAGTGTAGGTTAAATTAATAAAGAGTGATATAATTGGGCAAGTGATTAAAGAGAGAGGGAATATGGTAAATTAGTAAAGGATTAAATTTTGGTAGTTCAGTAAAGTGAAAGAGTATAGTGAGTTATTAAAAAGGGTCAGAATAGGACAAATTAGTAAAGAGTGAAAGAAAAGGGTAAATTGGTAAAGAATGAAATTGACACTTCTTGTCATTTATATGTGAACATATGGTTAGTAAGTTTGCAGATGACACCATAATTGATGGTGTAGTGGACAGCCAAGATTACCTTGGAACATAATGGGACCTTGATCAGATGGAATTCAATTTACATAAATGTGAGGTGCTGCATTTTGGAAAGGCAAATCAGGGCAGGACTTATACACTTAATGGTTAGGGTACTGGGGAGTGTCGCTGAATAAAGAGACCTTGGAGTGCAAGTTCATAGTTACTTGAAAGTAGAGTCGCAGGTAGAGAGAATAGTGAAGAAGGTGTTTGGTATGCTTGCCTTTTTGGTCAGTGCATTCAATATAGGAGTTGGGAGGTCATGTTGAGGCTGTACAGGTCACTGGTTAGGCCACTTTTGGAATACTCTGTTCAATTCTAGTCTCCCTGCTATAGGAAGAAGGTTGTGAAACTTGAAAGAGTTCTGAAAAAAATTTGCAAGTATGTTGTCAGAGTTGGAGAGTTTGAACTATAGGGTGAGGCTGAATAGACTGGGGCTATTTTCCCTGGAGTGTCAGAGCCTGAGGGGTATCCTTATAAGTTTATAAAATTATGAGGGGCATAGATAGGGTAAATATGCAAGGACTTTTCCCCAGGGTAGTGGAGTCCAAAACTAGAGGGCATAGGTTTAAGGTGGGAGGGGAAAGATTTGAAAGGGACCTGAGGGGCAGCATTTTCTGTGTGTGTGTGTGTGTGTGTGTGTGTGTGTGTACACAATCCGCTGCCAGAGGAAGCGGTAGATGCTGGTACAATTTAGAACATTTAAAAGGCATCTGGATAGGTACATGAATAGACAGGGTTTAGAGGGATATGGGCCAAATGCTAGCAAGTGGGAATAGATTAATATAGGGTATCTTGTCAGCATGGACAAGTTGAACCAAAGGGCCTGTTTCCATGCTGAACAGCTCTATGACTCTATGTATGGTAAATTATTTTGGGTTACAGAATAGGGTAAATTTAATAAGAGAATTGAGTATATTGGCAAACATGTGTCAGATGAAATGTGAGGTTACCCACTTTGGTAGCAAAAAGAGGAAGGTAGATTATGATCTGAATGGTGACATATTGGGAAAAGGGCAGTAATGTACACCAGTTACTGAATGAAAGCATGCAGATACAGCAAACAGTGAAGAAGGTCAATGGTATGTTGGCCTTCACAGTGAGGGGATTCGAGGGCAGGGGATGTGTTGTTGCAATTGTATAGGGCACCGGAGGGACCACACCTTGAGCATTGTGTGCAGTTTTGCTGTCCTTCTCGGAGGACCTTGTGGCTATGGAGGGAGTGTAACAAAGGTTTATCAGCTTATTCCTATTGGATGAGTTGGATTATCAGCCAGGATCATATTGAATGGCAGAGCAGGCTCGAAGGGCCAAATGGCCTTCTGCGGCTCCTATTGTCACTGAGTGAAATTATAGGGTAAATGCGTGAAATGATGGATTAGAGTAAATTATTAAAGAGAGACAGAATTGGTTAAATTAGTGAAAAGTGACCGATTTGGGTAAATTTTTAGTGTGACAGAACTGGGTAAATTATTAAAGATGGAAAGAATAGGGTAAATTAACACTTACAAGTAACGTTCAAGCCACACAAATATCAAGCAATGACTATCTCCAATAAAAGACAATCTAATCACAGCTCCTTGATATTCAATGGTGTTACCTTCACCGAATCCCTCCCTGTCAACCTTCTGGGGCTTACCATTGACCAGAAATTCAGTGACAAACCGTATAAGTATGGTAGCTATAACAGCAGGTCAGAGGCTATGAGTCCTGCAGTAAGACGTCTCCAGACTTCCTTTCCTCTTTCCACCCCCCCACGCCCCCCCTCCCCAAAAAAAAGATCGTCTCGCTATCCACAAGGCACTTGCCTGGATGAGTACAGTTCCAAGAATACTCAAGAACCTTAACACCATTCAGAACGAAGCATTCTACATGATTGATAACACATCCACAAACATCGACTCCCTCCCTCACCAACACTCAGTTGGAGCAATGTGAACCATCTACGAGATGCACTGCAGATATTCACCAAAGATCTTTAAAAGCACCTTCCAAATCCATGATCACTATCGTCTAGAAGGACAAGGATAACAAATTTGTGGGAACACCACCAACTTCAAGTTCCTCTCTAAGCCATTCACCATCCTGATCTGGAAATATATCACTGTTCCTTCAGTATCATGGAGTCAAAATCCTGGAATTCTCTTGCTCACGACATTGTGGGTCTACATACAGCAAGTGGACTGCAGCAGTTCAAGGAGGTCAGCTTGCCACTGCCTTTTCAAGGACAACGAGAGATGGGCAATAAATAAATAAATAAAGTGAATAAAAAAGAGACTGAATAGGGAAAATTAGTAAAGAATAACAGATGGGGTAATTTAGTAAAGAGAGAGTAGGATAATTTGGTAAAGAGTGACAGATGGGCTGATTTAGTGAAGAGTGGCAGAACTGGGAAAATTATTAAACTGAGACACAATATGTTAATTTAGGTCCAGATTGACAGAATAGTGTAAATTAGTAAAAAGCGACAGAATGTGGTAAATTAATAAAGAATAACAGAATGGGGTAAATTGATAAAGAGTAACAGAATGGGATATATTAGTAAAGTGACAGTATGGAGTACGTTTGTACAGAAAAACAGAATGAGGACAGTAAAGAGAGTAGAGGGTAAATCAGGTAAGAGTGACAGAAAGGGGTAAATTAGGTCCAGAGTGATAGATCAATCATGCAAGGTTTCATTCTGGGATATGACCTGTAATCATCAGTTGAGATCAAAACACAGGTGAGGAGCAGTATCAGCTAGAGTTTTTTAAATCCCTTTTCAGTCAGACAGAACAAAAATATACTTACCTTTCACCTGCAGGTATCACACTTGAATTAAATATAGCTCACCAAAACGGGGCTGATAGCTTACTTGGCTGGACATTTGCCTT
This sequence comes from Rhincodon typus, assembly GCF_021869965.1. Classification (NCBI taxonomy): domain Eukaryota; kingdom Metazoa; phylum Chordata; class Chondrichthyes; order Orectolobiformes; family Rhincodontidae; genus Rhincodon; species Rhincodon typus. Next base: position 118,743,061 of record NC_063334.1, read on the forward strand.
ATAACACAGAGGGATGTCAACAGCGTGGTTTCAATTCCTGCACCGGCTAAGGTTACCATGAAGGACTCTCCTTCTTAACCTCTCTCCTTGCCTGATGTGTGGTGACCCTCAGGTTAAACCACCATTACTCATGTCTCTCTGTAATGAGACAGCTGCCCTATGATATGTTAAGACCTTTGGTTCAAAGCAAATTACTGAGGTTTTGTTCAGCAAAAGGTAGAGAAATATCATAGTCCACGACTAACCCCAATAAAAAAAATTAAAACGTAACATCAAATACACACAGAGATAGTAGGAACTGCCGATGATGGAGAATCTGAGATAATGCACATACATTTTTAAAAATTTATAAAAGAAACAAATAGGACTACACAGTTTGAAAGTCTTTGAGGTGTAGATTTTAAAGCTCAAGCCACAATTGATAAATTGTTGACTTGGGTCCGTAGCAGAGTTCCCAAGTTGATTATTTTGCTGGGTGCTGTTTCCTAAAATTATCATTAGGGAGAGAAAGAGAGAAGTTTCACTTCTTGTTGACATAAATTGTTATTTTCCTGTCTCTGCATTGTTGCTCAATAGCAGCTGTTGAGTTCTGAAACCTAGGATAATTGTCTTTCCAGGCTGCTCACTGGCAGGTGAGATTTTCATCTGCTGCTGTGTGAAATTGTTAAACATATGAATGATACTGGAGATGCAAGTGTCTTGATGCTTACTCAGTTTTCTGGTTTTGATGTCTTTGGATAAGAATGGTAATTTAATGCATACAGTTTTGTTATTCTACATTGGTCTCAAGAAACTTGTCTCAGTCTGTGGTCAGTTAACTGCTACAACCATTTTAGGTCCATGTTTCTTCCATTTTAAATGTAATTTTAGTCCATGAGAAGTCCCAGGAATCACAATAAAGTAATAGAAGGTAAATTTTTATTGTCCCCATTTACCACGATCGTAACTACTCACTATTATGAGTCGAGCTCTTAGATTACAGAGAAACTGAAACAATCAGTAAACGTGAAGAGCATACTCATAAAACTTCTGTTCAAAGAATTTGTTTCCCCACTAGTCTTGTATGCTTAAGATAAGGATCACTTCTGCAAATCTGCAAACTGTAGATGTTATTCTTGTATTCTTGTTGCAGGGAAAGGTGCCGGGGGTGGTGGAGCTAGTGGAGAGTGTGGAGCGGACAAGGGAGTCATGGACAGACCGGTCCCTGCAGAAGGCAGGTAAGGGTGGGGGGGAAATATATCCTTCGTAGTGGGGTCAGATTGCAGGTGGCGGAAGCCACCCCCGAACCTTTCCATGCAACCACAGGAAATGCTACACCTGCCCCTACACCTCACCACTTAGCTCCATCTGAGGCCCCAAGAAAACCTTCCACATCAAACAGATATTCACCTGCACATCCGCTAATGTGGTCTATTGTATCCGCTGTTCCCGATGTGGCCTCCTCTACATCGGTGAGACCAAGCGGAGGCTTGGAGACCGCTTTGTAAAGCACCTATGCTTGGTTCACGACAAACGACAACACCCCACAGTCGCAAACCATTTCAATTGCCCCTCCCACTCCGTGGATGACATGTCCAGCCTGGGCCTCCTCCAGTGTCACAACGATGCCACCGGAAACTGGAGGAACAGCACCTCATATTCTGCCTTGGAAGCCTGCAATCTAATGGTCTCAATGTGGACTTTACTAGCTTCAAAATTTCCCCGCCCTCGACCTCATCCCAAGACCAGACTCCCCTCCACACCTCCTTGACCTGTCCGTCTTCTCTCCCACCTGTCCGCTCCTCTCACCTCACTGACCAACCCCCACCACTACCTACCTGCTATCACCACCCCCCCTCTCTATTTATTTCAGAGCTCCCTTCTCCTCCCCCTCCCCCATTTCTGAAGAAGTGTCCCGACCCAAAACTTCAGCCTTCCTGCTCTTCTGATGCTACCTGGCCTGCTGTGTTCCTCCAGTCCACACTGTGTTACGTTCAAATGTCTCTCCTGTGTCTGCAAATTTAACATGGCATTCGCCTGTTCAAGTAACCACCATTTGAAAATTAGCAGCTGTATTATTACAGAACACGGTGAATGCTCAAACGCTCATGGTAAAGGCAGTAATTCACAGTTCAGTGATCATCTTACTCAAAATAATATGAGACTTGTTAACATGCAGGGAGAAAAAGAAAACCTGAAAAATGTTTTGAGCCCCATTCTAAACTGTGATTATTCAATGTCTTTTGCACAAGGTCAGAACTCACACAACACCAGGTTGTAGTTCAATGGGTTTATTTGAAAACACAAGCTTCACTCCTTCTTCAGGTGTTAGTGAGGGAGGTAGTATCAGACACAGAATTTATAAGTAAAAGATCAAAGATTTACCATTGATAAACTAACCTAAGATGCTGTTAAATCTTTAATCAGTTAGAAGGTTTTAATTGATTAATATGTGTACCTAAATCCCCAAATTCCTTTCAAGTCACGGTCCTGAGAAAACTAAAGGTTTTATCAGTATAAAGATGAGGTGACATTTTAGGTCAGACAATGCATGTTAGAGGTGAGACCTTGTTTAGAGTTAGACTGGTTTTATTTCTAAAGTAGGAATTTATAAAACCCCATATTGACTCACTGTGTATAAATTGTGTGCTTTTTGAACAAAATAAAATGTAGTTGCAAATACAAATTAACCCCATATGTTCTAAATTGGTTTAAAAATCACCGCCGACGTCGTTCCTCCCACTGTCCCTACAGCCGCCAGCTCTTCAGCCAACACCAGCCCCCAGCCCTGCTGAGTCTACACCATCCCCCCCGACCTCCGCCTCACTGAGGATGAACAGTCAGTCCTCAGTAAAGGACTGACCTTCATCCCCCTCCATCTGAATATCAATGAATACCGCTCACGCCTGGACTTCGAACAGTTTTTCTGCCGCTTCCGCCTCCGTGCTTATTTCTTTAACCGCGAGTCTAAGCCCCCTTCTACAGACCCTTTCTCCCGCCTCCAACAAACCACATTCTCCTGGACACCACCTCAAGGCCTCCTGCCCTCCCTCGAACTCTTCATCTTCAACTGCCGTCGCGACATCGATCACCTCAACCTCTCCACCCCTTTCACCCACTCCAACCTCTCCCCCACAGAATGTGCAGCCCTCCGTTCCAACTGTAACCTCACTATAAAACCTGCGGACAAGGGAGGCGCAGTTGTGGTATGGTGCACTGACCTTTACATCGGCCAGGCACCAACTCTCTGGCACCTCCTCCTACTGCCCCCTTGATCATGACCTCACCCCTGACCACCAAAACATCATCTCCCAAACCATCCTTAACCTCATCACCTCAGGTGACCTCCCACCCACAGCCTCCAACCTCATCGTTCCCCAACACTGCACCGCCCGTTTCTATCTCCTTCCCAAAATCCATAAAGACAACTGCCCTGGCCGACCCATTGTCTCTGCCTGCTCCTGCCCCACTGAACTTATCTCCACTTATATCGACTCTATTTTCTCCTCTACTGGTCCAGGAACTCCCCATCTACATCCAGGACACCACCCACGCCCTCCACCTCCTCCAAAACTTCCAATTCCCTGGTCCCCAACACCTTATCTTCACCATGGATGTCCAGTCACTGTATACCTGCATTCTCCATGCAGATGGCCTAAAAGCCCTCTGCTTCTTCCTCTCCCGCAGGCCCAACCAGTCCCCCTCCATCGACACCCTTATCCGTTTAACTGAACTCGTCCTTACCCTTAACAACTTCTCCTTCAACTCCTCCCGCTTTCTACAGACAAAGGGGGTGGTCATGAGTAGCCGCATGGGCCCAAGCTATGCCTGCCTCTTTGTAGGATACGTGGAACGGTCCCTCTTCCGCAGCTACACCGGCACTATCCCCCACCTCTTCCTCCGCTACATCGATGACTGTATTGGCGCCGCCTCGTGCTCTCACGAGGAGCTCAAACTGTTCATCAACTTTATTAACACCTTTCATCCAACCTCAAGTTCACCTGGACCATCTCTAATACCTCTCTCTCCTTCCTGGACACCTCTGTCTCCATCTCTGGTGACCACCTGGAAACTGATAACCTATTTCAAGCCCACCGACTCCCACAGCTACCTAGACTACACCTCCTCTCACCCACCTTCCTGCAAGAATATGATCCCCTACTCCCAATTCCTCCGCCTCAGCCGCATCTGCTCCCAAATGAGGCGTTCCTCTCCTGAACATCCCAGATGTCCTCGTATTTCAAGGACCACAACTTACCCACCTCAGTGGTCGAAAACGCCCTCGACCGCATCTCTTGCGTTTCCCACACCTCAGCCCTCACACCCCCCTCCCCACAATAAAAACAAAGACAGAATTCCCCTTGTCCTCACGTATCACCCTATTAACCTCCGGATTCAACGCATCATTCTCCACCACCTGCAATCTGACCCCACTGCGAAGGATGTATTTCCCTCCCCAGCCTTATTTGCCTTCCGGAGGGACCGCTCTCTCCACGACTCCCTCGTCTGCTCCACACTCCCCAGTCCCCACTAGTCCCACCACCCCTGGCACCTTTCCCTGCAACCGCAGGAGGTGCTACACCTGCCCCTACACCTCTCCACTCACCTCCATCCCAGCTCCCCCTCTCAACCCCACCTCATTGACCTGTCCGTCTTCTCCCCCACCTATCCACTCCTCCCACCTCACTGACCAACCCCCACCACGACCTACCTTCACTCACCTTTACTAGCTTCATCTCCGCCTCCTTGACCTGTCCGTCTTCTCTCCCACCTATCCGCTCCTCCCACCTCACTGACCAATCCCCACCACTACTTACCTGCTATCACTGCCCCCCCCCCCCCCCCTATTTATTTCAGAGCCCCCTTCCCCTCCCCCTCCCCCATTTCTGAAGAAGGGTCCCGACCCGAAACGTCAGCTTTCCTGCTCCTCTGATGCTGCCTGGCCTGCTGTGTTCGTCCAGCTCCACATTGTGTTATCTCAGACTCCAGCATCGGCAGTTCTTACTATCTCTGATAAAACCTTTTGTTCTTTCAGGACCGTGACATGAAAGGAATCTGGGATTTACATTTACATATTAATCAAGTAAAACCTTCCAACTGATTAAAGATTCAACAGCATCGTAGGTTTGTTTAGTTTATCCTCATCAATGTTGTGAACGTTTGATCTTTTACTTATAAATTCTGTGTCTGATAATATCTCTCTCATTAACACCTGAAGAAGGACTGAAGCTCCGAAAGCTTATGTTTTCAAATAAACCTGTTGGACTATAACCTGATGTTGTGTGATTTCTGATCAAGTTTTTGGTCCATCCTCTGCCTTTTTCATGTTCTCCCTCACTCTCCATGCCAAGAAACTGTGGTTTAGGGTCAGCAAACCACCACTAGAACTAGTCAGCAGATTCTGTTACCTTGGATCTACAAAGACAGACAATCTGTTTCTTGATGAGGAGCTCAGCACACACATTAGAAGGGCAGCTAACAATTCTGGAAGGGTCACAAAATTGGTCAGGAGAAACGATAAATACACAAGACTAAGATGTTTATCTCTCAGGCCTATATTCTTTAACACATTGCAGTGCAGCAGCAAAGCCTAGAAACCCTACACCTACGAAGAGAAAATGTTCATGAATTTTCATCTTTGGTATCTACATTGTATCCTTAATGCTATATGGAAAGACAAAGTCACCAATAATGCAGTCCCTTAAAGTTTTTGAGAAGATTTGTAGCTCGGGTTGTGGGTGAGGTTGTAGACTTGCTCGCCGAGCTGGTGGGTTTGATTGCAAACGTTTCGTCACCCTGCTAGGTAACATCGTCAGTGCACCTCCAGTGAAGTGTCAGTGTTCTGTCCTGCTTGTTATTTATATGCCTTGGTTTGCTGGGACAACACATCGATAATTGCACAAGCCAAACAGAGACATGCCAGGGAATTCCCGGAAGCCTGGTATTCCAACCGGAACTCCATCAGCAAACACATTGAATTAGACCCCCCGTACAAACCACTGAGAAACAAAACAGGAAGTAATACCAACCACCCGGCAAACCAAGGCATATAAATAACAAGCGGGACAGAACACGGACGCTTCACCGGAGGCACACTAACGATGTTACCTAGCAGGGTGACGAAACGTTTGCAAGCAAACCCACCGGCTCAGCGAGCAGAAGCAGTCCTTTCTTGAGCAGACATGTGAGTATTGATCAGGCAAGGAGGATTTAGCTGGCTTGGACATATGCATATCTTGGAAGATGGCTACATCCCAAAGGATATGATGCACAGGAGGTAGAACATGCAAAGAGATCAGCAGGGGACCTAAAGTTCCAATTCAAGGATGCTGTCAAATAGCGTCAATGAAAACCCTAGATATCAAGTGGAAAACCTTGGCTGATGATTGATGCAAATAATACCTGTGGGCAGGAGTTCAACACAACAATGGCATGTGATTTCAGAAATTCCAGAGCAAATGCCAGTCTTACAAACAAGGCATCAGCAGAGATCAACTCACACTGGCAGCAAAGGATAACTGCATGTGCAGCATTTGTGACAGATTGTATGTTTCCTGAATTGGTTTCCCCACCCTCAAAAGATGTGCAGTAAATATTCTCGCCTGACCTTGGCAAAGTTCTATGCCTCATTCCCATCATTCCTCACAGATGAAAGTACCACTTGAAATGAAATTCAGTTGGGACAACCAATAAGTAAAATTGTGATACTTATAATTTCCAGATTCTGATCAGCTTTTTTTCTGCCTCTTGTTCTGGGATAAATAACATGCTTGGTTTGCTGCTGAATTGCACAGGGACCAAAATTAAAACTCTGCAGCCTTCTAACTCAGAGACTAGAGTGTTGTAGAATGATACAGCAAGTTTTGTTAAGGGGAGGTCATGTATAACCAACTTGGGGGTGGTGTATTTTGGTAAGACGAACAAGGGCAGGACTTACACTGTAAACGGTAGGGCCCTGTGGAGTGTTGTAGAACAGAGAACGATGGGTTCAGGTTCATAGTTCATTGAAAGTTGTGTCACAGGTAGACAGAAAGAAGGTGTTTGGAACACTTGCTTTGATTGCTCAGATCATTGAATTGACAAGTTGGGACATTGTATGGGACATTGGTGAGGCCACTTTTGAAGTACTGTGTACATTTCTGGTCACTCTGCTATGGGAAGGATATAACTGAATTGGAAAGGAAGCAGAAAAAAGTTACAAGGATGTTACTGGGATTGGAGTGTTTTTGAGTTATAAGGAGAGGCTGGATAAGCTAGGCCTTTTTTCAATGGAGCGTACGAGGTCAAGGGGTGACCTTGTAGAGGTTTATAAAATCATGATGGTCATAGATAAAATGAATAGCAAAGGTCTTTTCCCAAGGGTTGGGTGAGTTCAGAACTAGAGGGCAATAATTTTAAGGTGAGAGGAGAAAGCTTTAAAAGGACCTGAGGGCAACGTTTTCACACAGAGGATGGTTCATATGTGGAGTGAACTGCCACAGAAAGTGGTAGATGCAAGTACAGTTACACCATTTGGATAGGTACATGAAGTGGAAAGATTTAGCAGGAAAAAGGCTAAGTGCAGGCAAATGAGACTAATTTAGTTTGGGAAACTTGGTCAGCATGGACAAGTTGGACTGAAGGTCTATTTCTGTGCTGTATGATTCTAAGACTCTACACCTTATGGCTGACTCCTGAGCCCGGCTCAAAAATATTTACATGTTAAGACTGAATTGAAGATGACCCTGACTAACTTTTTGCCAAGTAGGCATCTTCTTTCCTTTCATTGTTCTGAAGTGGACAGCAGAACAGTTAGTCAGGCTTTCACAACTCCAAATGGTATCAGCAACATGGTCTTTGTATAAAGCTGTTACTCACTTAAAAAGGAAACCTAACAGTGTGTAGCGATGTAGGGTGGTATTAGTAACAGCCCTGAAATTTAAAATCTGAGCAAGAAAACTGAAAATATGGCCATGCCACTCAAATAAACTGTAGATTATGTATTCTAATCTCATTAAATCATGTTGACTAATGTGAAGCTATTAGTCATGTTTCCCTTGGAGGACAAAAATATAATTTGTGAAGACTTTGTTTATTTCTATATTGTACAGAAAGAAAACTATTGTGCTGCAAACTCCAGCATTTTCATTTTGCATACACTTCTACTACGTCATAAAGTTGTGACTCTTGACAAATGGTCATTAAATCAATGCTTGTAGAAACTTCCACTCTAGGTTTATAAAAATTGATTTCTGTAATCGTTTCTGTAGTTACAAATTGTAATATCTGGGATACAGAAGGTATTTAAATATCTTTCTGTTATTCATTGTCACAAACTTTAAAAACAAATTTGCAGAGGAAAGCTAAATCTTAATAAACTGAACAATATGCATACTTTTGTTTTGAACCAGACACCAAGAAGATACAGTTCTGCACATTACAATGCAATTCAAACTGCATATCTTGTAATATTTGAAAGAAAGGATCTCTGTGATTTTTTTAAACAAAGCTTAAAAGGAAGACAGGACCAAAATCAACACACTTTGCCGTTTAGTCCTGAAAGCATGGCAACTCAAGTATTAACAGCAGAAATGTCAGTCTCAACATCTTTAATCTAAGTATGCAATTCGAATGTAAGTCACAATTTCAGTCACAAAATTCAGTCACTCACCCAAGAAATTGGAGCTTTACAGCAGGAAGACAATGGAAACAACTACTGTTAAAGAATCTGTTCAGAGTTCCCCGATATCACAAAAATGTTTTTGCGAATCAAGAAGCTATTACTCATTTAGTAGCGAGAAACCACATGGATGGTTTCGCCCACTAAATGACATCAGTCGACGTTAATTATTTTTAGCTGTTGTATCAAGCATCTGAGTGCAGCACAAATAATAAACTAAGAAACAGTGAATCCACCAACATGCACAGTTTTGAAAATTTGGAAGAATCAGCCTTGTTCCTCACTGAAACCTCAATCTTTCCAGTTTCGCATATACTGATTTTTCAAGACTGTGACTATTTCATACTTGTATTATGATTCCAGGGCACCCCAGTGCTTTCCATCCATTTATTAAATGAAGATTGTAAGAATAGCAGAGGGTCAATGTATCACATGCTGATCAGGCTTTGAGATTATCGTGGAATCTGTCCCAGGATTTGTTCAGCTGATGATAGAAAATACCACTTCAATGAACTGAGTCAGAAAATGAACTTTTGTTAGGGTGATGTTGGAGAGGGAATATACTGTAGTCTTTGTCTTTCAAAATAATAAGTTCTTTTGTTCTTCTACTTCAAATTCATGTATTTCACTTCAGCTGATCTGGAGAAAATTAGAGCATCTGAGATAACAATTTGCAAGAACAGCAGTCAAAACCTTGTTACCACCAGGCATAATTTTCTAATGCACTCTTGGATGATCTAGCAGATTCTACCCTCCTTAAACTTGAGGTAATCCAAAAACTTTTTGCATGTGCCATTACACCAGAGAAACAAGCTGGACAAACTTGGTCACCTTCCAAACCTTGTTTTTTCTTTATTCTTAGATAATCATGGAATCCCTACAGTGCAGAAAGAGGCCATTTGGCCCATCGAGTGTGCTCCAATCCTCCGAAGAGCATTCCACCACAGACCCTACCCTATTCCCCAACCCGACATGTACCATGGCCAGTCCACTTAACTGCACATTCCTGGACACTACGGAGCAATTTAGCATGGCCATTCCAGCTAATCTGCACATCTTTGGAGTGTGGGAGGAAATTGGGAGCACCTAGAGGAAACCACACACATACACACACAGAACATGTCAACTTCACACAGTCACCCAAGGCTGGAATTAAACCCAAGTCCCTGGCACTGTGAGGCACCAGTGCTAACCACTGTGCAACCGTGCCACCCATATCTGTAGCCATTTTCCTTCTCGAAGATAGTATTTGAAGTTTGGGAGGTGCTGTTGAAGAAGCCTTGGTGAATTTCTACAGTCCACCTTGTAAAATGTACACACTGCAATTCTTTAATGGAAATGGGCAGAGCTGGCAAGACTAGCATTTGTTGCCTATCCCCAATTGCCCCAGAACTAAGTGCTTTGCTCAGCCATTTGAGAGGCAGTTATGTGTCAACCATATTGCAGTGGGTCTGGAGTCATGTGCGTGCCAAATGAGGTAAGAACAGTAGATTTCCTTTCCGAGGGCATTAGTGAACCAGATCGGTTTTTATGACAATCAATGATGTTTCATGGTCATCATTACTGAGAATGTCAATCATCACCTGGAAACTGAACTGGAGTAGCCATATAAATATTGAAGCTGGAAAAGCAGGCCAGAGGCTAGGAATCCTGCAGTGATTAACTCATGAGTAACTCACATCCTGACTCCCCAAAGCCTGTCCATAATCTACAAGGCACAAGTCTGGAGTGTGATGGCATACTCCCCTGTTGTCTGGATGAGTGCAGCTCCAGCAACACGAAGAAGCTTGACGTTATTCAGGACCAGGCAGCTTGCTCGGTTTGTGCCAAATCTACAAATATTCACTCCCTAACTATCATTTCTCAGTCACAGTAGTGTGTACCTTTTACAATACAGTGTGGAGCTGGAGGAACACAGCAGGTTAGGCAGCATCAGAGGAGCAGGAGAGTTGACATTTCAGGCCTGGACCCTTCATCAGGACTTCTGATGCTGCCTGACCTGCTGTGTTCCTCCAGCTCCACACTGTATTGACTTTGATTCCAGCATCTGCAGTTCTTGCTATCTCCGTGTGCCTTTTACAAGTTGGACTGCAGAATTTCACCAAGGCTTCTTCAACAGTACCTTCCAAACCCTTGACTACTATCATCTAAAAGGACAAGGGCAACAGATACATGCAGATGAAACCAGTTCAAAGTTCCCCTCTAAGTCACTCACCATCCTGACTCGGAAATATATTGTTGTTCCTTCAGTATCACTGGGTCAAATCCTGGAACTCCCTCCCGAATGGCATGTGGGTCCACCTACAGCAAAAGGACTGCAGGAGTTCAAGAAGGCAGGTCACCAACATTTTCTCAAGGGCAACTCAGAATGCGCAACAAATGCTGACCTGGCTAGCAATGATGACATCACATGAATGAATTTTTTAAAAACCTGGCATTCACTTGCAGATTTATTTAAATTCTATCAGTTGCCATGATGGGATTTGAATAATTTGTTATGTTTGTTGTTACAATTGTGGGCTTTGTAAGATTATGTTTTGGAATTGTGTCTTTAACGGGTCATATGACCAGTTCCAAAGTCTGCTTGACAACAGGCCTTGGATGGTAAAAAGACCATAAGATGTAGAAGCAGAGTTAGGCCATTCAGCCCATCGAGTCTGCTCTGCAATTTAATAAGATCATGCCATTTTCTGTCCCATAACCCTTGATTCACTTTCTGATTAAAAGTCAATATCAGCCTTGGATATAATTAATGATCCACATTGTACAGTCCTCTGCAATAAAGAATTCCACATATTCACTACTGAGAGAAGAAAATCCTCCTCATCTCTGCCGTAAATGGGTCTAATAACTTTGTGATGATGCCTCTAGTATTGGATACAAAAACGGAAATTGCGAGAAAATCTCAGTAGGTCTGGTAGCATATATGGAGAGAAATCAGAGTTAACATTTCGGGTCCAGTGATCCTTCTACAGAACAAATAAGTTCTTCAATTCACAACTTCTTCAGTTACTGATACTGATATATTACGCATTACATCCATACAAGAGGGATTGTGAGAGAGCCATAGGAGAAGCACATGTGAGGCCTCATGCCTAAATCCTAAACTGATCTGTATTATTCTGCTCAATGTTAACTCTTCTAAATCCTTTCAGATCCACGTATAATGTTATCCTCTGCGTCCCAGTAAACGTTTATGCTTCAACCAACATCACACAAAAAGAGACAAATAAAACCCAAACTACTGCAGGTGCTGGAAATCAGAAACGAAAAACAGAAATTGCTGGAAAAAAAAGGGTCTGGCAGCATCTGTGGAGAGAGAAACTGAGTTGACGTTTGGAGTCCAGTGGTTGTTCTAGTGGCCTGTTCTGAAGAAGGGCCACTGGACCCGAAAGGTTAACATTGCTTTCTCGCCAGAGATGCTACCAGACTTGCTGAGTTTTTCCATCACAAAAAGAAAGAGGTTTTCCGGGCATGGCTGAATTTTGGGATCTTGCTATTCACATTGGCAAGCAAAAGTATTTTGCAAGCAGGGTCACGTTTGACACGAAACACAAACTCCCGTTTCCCTCCCTTCACAGATTTCCCCTGAGACGGGATCCCTGCTTGTTTCTCTTTAATCGGGGAATATGCCATGTTCTCCCTGTCGGCCCGGGCCCGGACCCACACCCCGATGCTGCAGGCTCCAGGCTGAGCTTGGTCGGCTGGGCCCCGTTACTAGCAGCCGTTGCCAGGGAAAGGGAACAATCGACAAGTGAACAACCAAACTTCACCCATACCGGTGAGGCGGGGCGTGGGCACCGCAACGTGGGGATTGACAGGCATTCTGACCAATAGAAACGCGGGCCTCGTCCACCGCACCCAATGGGAGGCGCCATCCGCCAGCAGGTTCGGTTGAGAGACGAGTAACTGGGCAGTCTGTGAGTGAGCAGGAGTAGCAGGAACAGCTGTGGTGAGTTAATATGTATATATAATGGTGAGGAAAATGGTTAGATATCATATGATGAAGGTTACATCTTTAACTCGCTGGTATCTCTGAAAAGTTTTATTTGTTAGTCGGCCTCAGTGTCTTTATTTATTCTACGTATGTATATGTATAAAAAGATGTGAAAAGCACATGCAGGTTTTGCTTCTTGCATCTGATGCTGATGAAAGATAGGCCGCACCTAGCAGCAGAGCGATGAAACGAACCAGTAGCAATGCTTCTGTCTGCCGTCATCTGTTTATTTGTTTGTTTATCTATTTATTGTGTTTGCTTAGCAATAATTGTTGGAATGCAATCCGGCACAAATTCTTTCACTCTGTACTTTTTGGAGTGTCAAAAATGCTTCCTCAACCCAAGTGCTTTCAGCTAGCTTTTAAGAATTACATCCTGCAAAGCAAGCACAGATTCTCCTGTTACAGATGTCCATGCCATCACTGGGTGTGTGGATGTATGTACTTAATTATTGTGTTGTGGGAAATTAAAATTGTGAATTGCTGAAGCCAGATCTCTCCAGCTGAGCCAATCTGCACATGCATGAGATGCTTGACTCTTGCCACCAAGCATATAAGCTTCAGCAAGGCACCAAAAGAATAATATGCATCAAAAAACTGGAAAGTTATACTTGTGCCATCATCTCAGGGTTTTATTTGGATTAATGGTAATGCATTTATTCAGTATGATTGACTTGTTTGATTCTCTGTGTAGAATTGCAGAATAGTGCAACATAGAAGGAACCCATTTGGCCCCTTGCATCTGTGCCCAGTCTTCCAATCTCTTCCCCAACATCTCTGCAATTTTTAACCTTCAAATATTGATCCAAATGCCTTTTTGAAGGCTCTTACAGAATCAGGAGCCATTGCCCAAATTAGGCAGTGCATTCCAAGTTAGTTGTTCTGATCGTTGGTTATGTAAAACAGTTTTCTTTCTGTTGCCTTTGATTCTTTTTCCAACTACATTAAATCTATGCCCTCTACTTATTGGTTTCTCTTCAACCCTAGCAAACAGGTTCTCTTTATTTACACTCTTTAAACATTTCATTATTTTAAAAAATCAGATCTGTTTTAACCTTCTGTGTTCAAAAGGAAGAAAAACCGAACTCCTACTTTCTAACTGTAACCCTTTATCCTTGGAACTCTGGTAGCTAAATCTTTCTGTGTTGTCCAAAACTTTCACACCCTTTCTAAAGTGTGGCACTCAGCACTGGATACACTAGCCTGCTTGGAATAGATAACAAAGTGTGGAGCTGTAGGAACGCAGCAGGCCAGGTATCAGACCCGAAACTTCAGCTTTCCGGTACCTCTGTGCTGTCTGGCCTGCAGTGTTCCTCCAGCTCCAAACTTTGTTTCTCTGACTCCAGCATCTGCAGTTCTTGCTATCTCTGCTTGTCTTTTCTATAGGTTTAGACTTTTGTATTTTGTGCCTCTACTTGTAAAGCTGAAGATTTGATGTACTTTTTAAATGATTTTTATTTGTGCAAAAATGCTTGGTTGTTGACTTAAATACTTTAAACTATATTCATGTTAATTGGCTTGAATAGTGTTCATAGGACCCCTATAGCGTGGAAACAGGCCCTTTGGCCCAACAAGTCCACACTGACCCTTGGAGCATCCCACCCAGACCCATCCCCCTATAACCCATCTAAGCTACTCATCCTTGAGCACTACAGGCAATTTAACATAGCCAAGGCACCTAACCTGCACATCTTTGGACTGTGGGAGGAAACCGGAGCACCCGGAGGAAACCCACGCAGACACAGGGAGAATGTGCAAACCCACACAGGTAGTCGCTCGAGGCTGGGAATTGAACCCAGGTCCCTGGCGCTGTGAGGCAGGAGTGCTAACCACTGTGCCGCCCCTGGGCTACATGATGGATCAGCAGGGGTGGCTCAGTCATTAGCACCACTGCCTCACAGCGCCAGGGACCAAGGTTCAATTCCAGCCTCAGACAACGGTCTGTGTGAAGTTTGCACATTCTCCCTGTGCCTGTGTGGGTTTCCTCCAGGTGCTCTGGTTTCCCCACCCCCACAGTCCAAAGATGGGCAGATTAGGCAGATTGGCTATGCTAAATTGCCCCTAGTGTCCAGGGGTGTGCAGGCTAGGTGCATTAGCCATGGGAGGTGCAGGGCTACAGGGATAGGTTAAGGGGGTGGGTCTGGGTGGGGTGCTGTTTGGAGGGTTGGTGCGGACCTGCTGGGCCAAATGGCCTGCTTCCACATTGTAAAATCATAGAATCCCTGAAGTTGGAAATTGTGAAATGTGTACATAATGTTCTTTTTATGTATTTAAATTGTTGATGAAGTAATGCAGAACTTTAAAATTCACAAAGCCATCTGGTTTTTCTTGCTTTGGTTGCATGTTTTAAAACTTCTTCTGTAATTTTCTACGTTGTTAATTTTAAGATATTATTGTTGCATACTGTGGACAGTTTTCATGGATTATAGTCTTCCTTTAGGTTGATCAGAGAAAACTGCAACTTGCTCGAATGGAAGTGAATGGCAATACTAGATACTCAATGAATATCTTCATTCATTTTCGTTGTGAAGGTTTAACTTCATTATGCAGATAGTACTGAGATGCATTTGGACCACCATTTTGGAATGAACCTTTGTAATTTGTGTTTTGTCTTCCTGACCATTCTCTGTTGAATTGGAGACTCTCTTTTGGTAAGAGAGAGTCTTGCTTCCTATCTTGTCACAAGAGTTAGTTAGTATTTTGATCAACTCAAGTTTGTATGTGGTCAAAATTATAGAGGATGTCTTTTAGTTTCTGCCTGTTCTCCAGAGGTCGAGCAATGGTCCAGCTTTCCAGGCGAAGAGTAAGTGACTTCTAAATTTACTGCTTTTAATTAAATCAGTTATGTGATTAAATAACTTTTATAATAATTTTTAAGTAAATGTTAATTACATCATTGAATGGGCCAGCATGTATTGCTCATTTTGGAGTTGTCCTGAAAAAGATGATAGTGGGCCTCTAGTTTAAGCCAATGCAGTCCATTTGATGTAAGTAGACCCATAATTCCATTGGAGAGAGAGGTCCAGTGATTGTGAAGGATGCTGAGAGGCTTGGAGGGGAACTTGAAGGTGGTGGTGTTCCCATGTATCTGCTGCCCTTGTACTTGTAGATGATATTGATAGTGGGTTTGGAAGGTGGTGTCGACAGATTCTTGATGAATTTTGACAGGGTATGTTGTCAGAGCTATATTCACCCAGATAAGTGGGGAGAATTCCATTGCACTCCTAAACTTGATTTGTATTTGGGAGACAGATTTTTGGTAGTCAAGAGGTAAGTTATTCCTAACGACTATGTATATGGGTGATTCAGTTTAGTTTCTAGTCAATGCCTATTCCACATTGCCAGACCTATAAATTCCTGACTGAATGATTTTTATCGTGCATAAGGAGAAAGCTGTGGATGAGATCCAAATCTGCTACACGTTATTTGATTAATGCTCCAGCTTTGAGTTTCTGATTGATTTGATTCGTTTTCTGAGGGAACCTGTTGTGTCATATACATACAGGGTGAGCATGAGGATCTTTTACATCAAGCACTATGGATAAATACATAAAGGTGAACAAAATTGGAGAAGGATCGTTTGGAAAAGCTATTCTCGTCAACTCGAAAGAAGATGGCAGACAGTATGTTATCAAAGAAATCAACATCTCCAGGGTGAGTCAATCTTGAGGCCTGTTCAAATGTAACTTGATGTGTCAGGGTGGTACTTATTGAAAGACCTGTTCCACTCCTTTGTTCTCAGATGTCAAATAAGGAGAGGGAAGAGTCAAGGAGAGAAGTTGCTGTATTGGCAAATATGAAACATCCAAACATTGTACAGTATAAGGAATCATTTGAAGGTGAGAAATAAACTTAAGCTGGTCACGACTGTATATATGTTTTGTTTGAGAGTTCTGAGGGCAGTGGAAAAGCGTGTGCATCAGAATCTGTATTTCAGGTCCAGATTTCTTCAGCTGTTAGAAAGTTGTACTTGCTTCAACTTGAATTGTTTAAATTGTCCAGTGAGGAAGGCGATATTGAAAAGCTGGAGCACCTTACACTGATGTTTGCTCAAAATATTGTTTTGTGAGGCGTTTTGGCAACAATGTGAGGGACACAGTGTAATGTAACAGAGTACATGCAATGTACAGTAAGGACGCATAATGCTTGCTTGTTAACCCGGCAGCCTGTAACTGTGCTGCAGCAGCCAGTAATTTAAATGTAAAATCTGGAAGAAAAGAAACCCTTATTTGCTTGTGCGATGTGGGTGTCACTGGTTGGGCCAACATTTATTGCCTGTCCCAAGTTGCCCTTGAGAAGGTGGTGAACTGCCTTCTTGAACTACTGTGTTGTAATTTGACCCACAGTGCCCTGGAGGGAATTGCAGAATTTTTACCCAGTGACAGTGAAGGACCGGTGATATATTTCCAAGTCAGGATAGTGAGTGGCTTGGAGGGAGACTTGCAGGCGGTAGTGTTCCCATATGTTTGCTGGCCTTGTTCTTCTAGATGGAAGTGGTCATGGGTTTGGAAGGTGCTGTCTAAGGATCTTTGGTGAATTTCTGCAATGCATCTTGCGGATAGTACACACTGCTGCTTTTGAGTGTTGGTGGTGAAGGATTGGAGATGTAGTATCAATCAATCAGGCTGCTTTATCCTAGATGGTGTCGAGCTAGAGTTGCTGGAGCTGCAGTCATCAAGGCAAGTGGAGAGTGTTCCATCACACTTCTGACTTGTGGCTTATAGATGGGTGACAGACTTTGTGGAGTCAGGAGGTGAGTTATCCACTGCAGTACTCCTAGTCTGTGATGTACTCCTGTAATCACTGTGTTTATGTGATGAATTCAGTTGAGTGTCCGGTCAATGGTAACGCCTAGGGTGTTGATAGTGGGGGATTCTATGATGCTAACGCCATTGAATGTCAAAGGCTGGTGATTAGATTCTCTGTCTTTGGAGGTGGTCATTGCCTGGCATCTGTGCGATGTGAATGACCTTGTGATGGAGGGAAGGTCATTTGAAGCAGCTGAAGATAGTTGGGCTTAGGACACTACCTTGAGGAACTCCTGCAGAAATATCCTGAAGCTGAGATGACTGGCTCCAACAAACATGACCATCTTCCTACGTGCCAGGTATGACTCCAACCAGCAAGGAGTTTGCTCCCGATTCCCATTAATTCGAGTTTTGCTGGCCTCCTTGATACCACAATGCAGCCTTGATGTCAAGGGCTGTCGTTGTCACCTCACCTCTGGAATTCAGCTGTTTTGTCCATGTTTGTACCAAGGATATAATGAAATCAGGAGCTGAGTCACCCTGGCTTACCCAAACTAGACATCAGTCATCAGGCTATAGCTGAGTATGTACTGCTTGATAGCATTGTTGATGACACCTTCCATCATTTTACTGATGATGGAGAGTAGACGGATGGGGTGGTAATTGGTTTGGTTGGATTTGTCTTGCTTTTTGTGTACAATATGTGCCTGAACAATTTTTCACATTGGCATCGACTTGACTGTGTTGTAACTGCATCCATGATAATGATCAAGATCTTCCAGGAATATTGTTTTAAAAACTCATCTGGTTCAGTAACATCCTTAAGAGAAGGAATTCTGCTATCTGCCATCCTTACCTGATCTGTCCTATGCGTTACTCAAGACTTACAATAATGTTGTTGACTGCTGTCTGAAATGGCCTAGCAAGCCATTTAGTTGCTAAGATCACCTGCTCAGGGAGAGGGGGTGTTAATTGCTGGTGCTGCCAGCAATGTCTACATCTTGTGAAGAGATTCAGCATTACCTCAAATATGCTAACGCAGCCAAAGGGTGTTCGAGGACAGCAACATCGGATTTGACACCAAGCTCATGGTGCACAGAGCTGTGGTGGTTCCTGCTCTCCTATTGTGGCTCTGAGACATGGATTGTCTACAATGGACTCCTCAAGGTGCTGGAGCAGTACCACCAATGCTGCCTGTGCAAGATCTTGCAAATCCACTGGGAAGACAGACGCATCAACACCAGCATCCTTGACCAGACCAACATCAGTTTGTAGGGTGTCGGCAACACTGAAGGATGGTGTCTGGTGTCAGGTGTCAATGACTGGGAAAACGTAGTCATTGTGCTAAGTTTTGAAAATGCGCAGGCTGATTGGAAATGACTTTATCTTCCTCCTTTAACTTATAAAGCACCTCTTTCTGATTTGGATAGCTTAGATTTTTGTTTTTTGGAGCATCAATACTAAAAGGACTGCTGGAATTCAATGATGAAAAGCTGCCTTCTTCAGAACAAGAAGGGTCTATGCCCGAAACGTCAGCCTTCCTGCTCCTCTGATGCTGCTTGGCCTGCTGTGTTCATCCAGCTCTACACCTTGTTATCTCAGATTCTCCAGCATCTGCAGTTCCTACTATCTCTGGCATTTAGTGTGGTTGTCTTGCCCACACCCTGAGAATTGAAACAACAAAATAAGGTGGCATCTAGCTCACGCAATGTGGCTACAAATGAGTGCATCCAGCATTGCCATTAGTTCTGGTATGCAGTTTTGACACAGGTTAAAATTTAAGAAGTAGAATATCCAGGTTCGATAACCTTGCCCTTGTTCATGACCAATTATAAGACAGACAAGCACTTGGTGTAAATCAGTGCTGACATACTGGCTCCTTTCATCACTTAAGTTGAAGTTTCAAATGTATTTTATTTAACAGAAAATGGCTGCCTTTATATAGTCATGGATTACTGTGAAGGTGGTGATCTTTTCAAACGGATTAACGCACAGAAAGGAGTTTTATTCCCCGAGGATCAGGTAACAACCGTTTTTGTTTTTCAAATAATATTTATTTCTGCTCCTGTGGCCGTTATGCAATGTTTTATCATCCAACTGCTCTGTTGGAGAATCTGTCCTGGTGTGATCTTTCCATCTGTTCGTCACTGCTCTATCATGGCTCTTTCTTTTAGCCTATTTACCAATGTATCATAAGTATATAGTCAATCTTATTTTTTTGAAACAACTAAACCAAACATTCTGGTCATCTTGTTAGATTTGCCTAATGCTACCCACTTCCAGTGACAAATGTCAAGCCGAACCTATTGTTTTGCATTCAAGATCTTGTCTGTAGACTTGCTCCACACGTGGCAGGAGAAAATGTAATGCTATGATTCTTACAGTTGAGTGAAGATAATGTGAAAGTTCCACATTGCACATTGTTATACTGTGTTGAATTTCTAGTGATAATACTCTGATATCATCAGTGATTTGTTACACTAAGTCCAGTTGTAACACAGCTTCATACCTCCCTCCTCCTCATTTTTATACAATTTAAATCATAAAGAAGCTGAATTTACTGTGGTTGTGCATAGCTAACTTTTCTCCTTGAACCATTATCATTCATTTCTTTACCTTCAAATGTGACAAGATCGAATCTGGATTTGAAATTACTCAAATACGTGTCCTTCACCTGACGAAGGAGCAGCTCTCTGAAAGCTTGTGATTTCAAATAAACCTGTTGGACTACAACCCGGTGTCGTGTGACTTCTGACTTTGTTGTCCCCAGTCCAAGACCAGTACCTTCACATCAAACCAAAGGTGTTAGAACAGATGGGACTGTAAACGAAAATGTGCAGCAAACAGGGAATGATAAATTGATAATAGACTATAAGATTTTTCAAAAAAAAAAATGAAAGAACTGCATATCCTTGAAATCAGAAAACAAAGACAGAAATTCCTGGAAAACTCAGCAGGTCCAGCAGCATCTTTGGAGAGAAAGCAGAGTCAATGTTTCGGGTCCAGTGACCCTTCTTCAGAACCTATTCTGAACCCTGTTCTGAAGAGTTGTCACCGGATCCAAAGTGTTAACTCTATTTTCTTTCCACGCGTGCTTCCTGCAACACTAATTGTACCTGCATCCACCACTTCCTCTGGCAGTTTATTCCACACGTCAACTATTCTCTGCTTTCTTAAAAAAAAACCCTCAAGTTGTTTTTAAATCTTTCTCCTCTCGCCTTAAAAATATGCTTCCTACTTTTGAACTCCCCCTCCCTATGCACCTTATCTATGCCCCTCATGATTTTATAAAACCTCTATAAGTTCATTCCTCAACCTCCTGTGCTGTAGTAAAAAAATGCCCCAGCCCCTCTCCTTGTAGCTCAAACCCTCCATTTTCGACAACATCCTGGTAAATCTCTTCTGAGCCCTCTCTAATTCAATAGTATCCTTCCTATAACAGGCCAGTCTGAACTGCACACCATGCTCCAAAAGTGGCCTCACCTGTACAACCTCAATATGACGTTCCAACTCCTATACTCAGTGGCTGGAGTCATGAAGTCAGGCGTGCTAAATACCTTCTTAACTACCCTGTCCATTTGAGACACAAATTGCAAAGAATTATGTACCTGAACCCTTAGTGTTCTCTGTTCTACAGCACTACCTAGGGCCCTACCAATTAAGAGTTATGAGTTCAGTATTACTTCTTCAGAAGTGAAGTTCATTGTATTATCCATTATACATGTTTATAACATTTTGCAATAGCTGTGACTCTCCATACTTTTCGTATCTCCACAATTTGTAACCTTTCACCACTTATGTCCAAATTGAATGACTTTTCATTTACTTGCATTTATTCATTCATTTAATGTATCATTAACTGTGTCGTGTATGCCATATTCCAATATGGTGATCACTGGGCTGTGACAATTTAATAGCGTTTTGGAAAGGATGTGAGTAAAATTCTCAAGAACCAGTCAAACAGTGCTCTGATCAGGTTTAAACGTGTCTCTTTTAATGGTGGACCCTAGTGAATTTTACGTTGTCACTGCACTTGTGCTTAAAACAAATTAAGAGGATATCTCTGCTGTTTGTGTAAGATTTTATGAAACTATTTGAAGGAGTAATTCATACTGTAACAATGTATGAATAAACAATATGCTGCTTATTGTTGTAATCTTTGAGGCCTTGATGTTGTCTGGCAGTTTTTACTTGTAGCAATATTGCTTTTTAATCCTTTTATGTTAACAGATCCTGGATTGGTTTGTGCAAATTTGCTTAGCTCTGAAGCATGTTCATGATCGAAAGATTCTTCACAGGGACATAAAGTCACAGGTAAGCTTATGTATCCATTGAGTTAAGGAACTATTTTCAGAATGTGACACATGACTTATAATAGCATAACTCTAAATAGCTTACGTATTTTTGTTACAATGTTAAGAGGGAGAAATTAAAGCTACAACTGCTGCTGCATTAACCTCACACTCTCAATAGCTTCGATCAGTTACATAAATCAATTGAATTTAATATATTTTAACCTGATTTGGGAGGGGGGAGAAAAAACCCTTTTGAAGCTGTGTGAATTTATATTTGTTCATTGTACTCATTCTCTGCCATTTCCATATCACTTCCATTAGTTATGCTTCCATTCAGACGAGGTGTGTGTGTTTAAATTGCTGGATTCTGCTCATCTCTTCATAAGAGTCAAAACAGACCCTTCAGTCCAACCAGTCCGTGCTGACCATAATCCCAAACTAAACTAGTCCCACCTACCTGCATTTGGCCTGTATACCTCCAAACGTTTCTGATTCATGTACTTACCAGTTCAGATCACTTCTGTATCTTGCCTTTTCAACTGGGATTTAATATTGTCTGTGCCGTACCGGGGTCAGAATATGGAGAGGAGCCTATCTGCTTCTGAAATTGGATGTTTGTGTCGTTTTGGCATCATCCACAGGATGGCCACTGTGTGGTGTATGAACGGTACCACATAGGCCAAATAACGTGACCCTGTCCAGGTTGGGGGTAGCCAGGCATAGACTCTGTGTCTGCACACAAAATAGGTACAGTTGTACAGGACGAATCAGGTAATAATCTGAAGGTACCAGCATTGTTGGAATGTTCTGTTACACGTGATGTTCCTGAAGTTCAGTAGGCTAGGGCTGCCGTGCATGAGGAGAGATGCGTTTAGGGACCCCGTGGTCAGGAAGAGTGCCCTGATGGGTACCGGGAGAGGATATGTGGAAGTGTTATTACTGTGGGTGCAGTTGCTACATCCCGTGGGTGTTCCTTTTCCTTGGTTTTCAATTCTCGTTAGGTAGATCAAGCCGTTAGGTCTTCCTATCCATAAGACATAGCAGAGATTAGGACATTCGACCCATCGAGTCTGCTCCGCTATTCAATCAAGGCTGATAAGTTTCTCAACCATTTCTGCTACAAGACCATAAGACACAGGAGCAGAGATGGGTTGGTCAATGTGATGAAGGTGGGTGGTCGTGAGGTCGTGTATTTGGGTTGGTACCGTCCTGTAAAGCTGTTCCGGTTATTCCTCGCTGATTTCCATTGTGTCCTATCTCGGTCAATATTTACGAAGTACATTCCACTATTGGTAGGATGCCCGTCTCTCTCTCCCTGTTTTGAGCTATTTTGTCTTAATACCCATTTGGCTAATTCTGAAGTATTATAGGGGATGGGTCGCATTGGTATCCCTCCCTTAGACTACATGGGGAGTTGGATGCAGACCCAGCAATTGGACGCATTATGCTCTCCAGCATACACATGATAAACAAAATAAAACGTACACTAGCGGTGGAGGGGGAGGAATGAGGCCCCCTTGTTTGGTTTTATTTTTATCAGGACCTTTTGATCTTGGGGCTGGCATCTCTGTTTGTCCTGGGTGTCTCTCGGACTGCCAGTCCTTGACAAGCTGCTGGTCTCTGGCCTGACCGTGAAGTATGTGTAGATGCTTACAGAGGGATTTCATGTAATCCTAGACTTGTCCTTTGCTGTTAGTCAGCTCTGCTCCTCACTGTGATTAGGTCCTAAGGAGTGTCATTGCTCGTCCTGTCATGAGTTCAAATAGTGTTAGTCCAGTGGTCCGACTGGGCCGTTAGAATGGCTGGTAGGGAAACGGCCCATTTAACCCATTCTCCTATCATTGCCTTGGTCAGAGCATTTTTCAGTGTCCTATTCATGCTGTCTACTATCCCCGAGCTCTGTGGATGGTAGGGGATATGATACCTTTGTCTTATTCCCAGTAGTTGACATGCTTCCTTCAGGCACTCGACAGTGAAGTGGGTCTCTTTGGCCTGAATTTATTTGTAGGGGTACCCCTACCTAGGTATTGTTTTCTGCTGCCAGTATTTTGTTGCTGAAGTTACATTACAGTCTTTTGTGGGGAAAGCTTGTAGTCATCTGGTAAACTGGTCGATCGTGACCAGACAGAATTTCTTATTCTGACTTTCTGGGAGTGATCCTATGAAATCCATTTGAATGTGGTCCCATGGCCCCCTTGGACGGGGCTGATGGCTGGTTTTTAGTTTTATTTCCCTGCCCTGGTTCTGTCTGTGCACATGCAGTGCATCTTCAACAAAACTTGGCTATTCCCCTTCCTCTCCACCAGCAGCAGTTAGATATCAGCTGTATCATTTTATTTCTCCCTATGTGTGTTAATCCATGGTAAACATTGCATAATGTCTGCTGGCAGAAAGTGGTGGCTACCACTTTGCCTTCTTTTCTCCAAATATCATCTGCTCCTGACGCCGTCCCGTCTTTAATCTATTCTGCTTTCTCTTCTGAACTGGCTGCTGCTGTAAATTTGAAATGCTCCATTCGTCACCTTCGGCTTTGTGCTGTCTTGCAGCTGCTATCATTATCACTTCCTGTTCTAACATTGCTTTTGCTGCTCTATTTGCATAACTATTCCCTCTCTGCTTGGTGTTTGAATTTTCCTGTGTCCTTTTACTTTAATTGCTCCTGCTTCTTTTAGTTCAGTGGCTCCAGCCACTAGGTCCATGACTAGATTCTCATGCTGGATTTCACTACCATTCGAACTAACATAACCTCAGCTTGCCCATGCCATCATGTAGTCATGGACTACACCAAAGACATACCTACTGTCTGTGTGGATGTTAACCACTTGTCCTCTCCCTAACTTCAGGGCTGCAGTAAGTGCTTTTAGTTCAGCTTCCTGGGTGGAGTGACATCCTTCTATTCTTTCTCCTGCTAAAATCTCCCCTTTCAAATTAACCACGGCCACCCTCTCTGGGCCTCACCATGGTAACTTCCGCGCCCCGTCTATTAACATGCATTTCACATCTGGCCCCTCTAATGGCTCTTCCTTAACTTGACCCTGTCTTTCTTCTCCCTGCTCCAAAGAGGGGTATACAATCATATCTCTCTCTTGTTTCTCCAAATCTTTCATAATTTCTTTAACTGCCTGAACAGCTTCAGGTCTGATGGGGTACTGCCTTTTAAATGGGTGTACATTTCCAGGTGTTTCAATCGGTTTTATATCTCATCTCCTGAACTCGGTTTTGTTAGTTGCCCATAATTTGGGGCACATCATTGCTAATTTATGGTAGGGATTCCCAGGGTCCCATTCCCTCCCAACTGTGGCAGCAAAGATGCTCTTAAGGAAGAATGCAATCCTTGGCCATCCCAATCAATTTTCGCTTCTTGTATGTTCATTACCACTCCAAATTGTTCCAGCAAATCCATTCCTAATACACTACCTTCATATATATACAAGCATTGATCACACTATCTGCAATTTTTATTTCAATCCGTTGGCTGAGGGTGGCTGGTTGAGTCCTGCCACCCACACCCTGTAACAACTGCTACTAGTTTCTTCCCTTTAGTTATTTTCTCCTTTCATAGCCCAATTGATACTTTTATTAATTTGTGTTTTGTTTTTTATTCCCCAGTTCTTTATCCACAGATTACTTCACCCACTAGCAGTAAAATATCATCATACATATACTTAAAATTTCTAAGAAAGTATCAATCTATCTCATGTCAAACAGAATAGGTTAATTAGTATTGAACCATCTTCTCTGTTAAGTTGCCCCTTTCTAATTCATCTATCAGCTTTTTTCAGATTTTAGAACATATCAGAATTTTGTACGAAGAGATTTTTATTCCCAAGGTTCCAAATTTCCTATCATTTGCATACTTGCACGTCACGGTATCTTCACAATGAGCAAATCTTATCATCCGGGGTTAGAGATTCACTCGTGTTTAAACAGTTTTTGGAAGTTCATTTTTGGCCAGTAAATGAAATTCCAAACATGGTAATTTCTGAAATTTACCCCAAGTCCAAACACAATACAGAGCCAATTCAAAAAGATAAATTTTTACTGAGCTTTACAAACTAACCTTTTAAATCAACTTTTTGCTATTGACTTCTACTTCACACAACCCCACTTACACAAGCACACCACACATTTAAATCACTACACGTTCCCAAAATACAGACTAACTTCAACACATCCCCAGATCTCGAGCTCTAGGGAACAAAAACACACAAATTGCACATGACAGCAAACAAAGGTGCATTCAAACCAGACCACAGAGAGTTAACACCTCTGCAAGATTCAGTGAACTAGCACAGAGAGCCATCTCACTTTATCTGTTGCTTATGAACACTGTAGCTATTTTGGCATGTTTCTGTGCTTTTTTTTTTAAACACAGTCTGCGGTCTGGACCCCAGCCCACTATTTTTTTCCACAGTCCTCCCCTGCCACTTTCCCAAACTTTCCCAACTGTGGCTGCTTCTATTTTACTATTTTATTATTTGCCAGACCTTGTTCTTTCCCTGCCTTGCACTGCTCTTGTGCCAGTGATTTCTATATTTTTGTGTTTTGATTTTATTCCCCTCTCTTATTTCAATTCTTTTTTTCTTTATTATTTTGCTTTTTGTTTCTCTCTTATTTTTGTGCGTGATAGCACTGGGACTCTCAGCTCCCTGTTTTCTCCTATTTTGTGCACCGGGAGTCGCAACACCCTCTTTCTTGCTTTGCGTTCTTGTGTTATTTTGCACATTCTTGTGTTATTTCATGCGCTCTCGTCCCGGGCACCCACTACCACTATACCTGATCATGCGTCTCGTATTCGCTCCAATCTAAAAGTTTGTTTTATGCCCTGGCTTACAGAAGCCTCCCACCGAGTACCAGGCTAGCTAGAAAGGGTGGTAAATAAACATACTAACCCAGACCGTGGCTCAAGGTGTGCCAGCTTCAGGCAGGGCACTCTGCTCACAGTGCCAATCTGTAGGAGTGTTTTTCCCGACCCAGGACGAAGACTCAGGAGGCAGGCAGGATTCAGGCAAGTGGAAGATGTTTATTCAAGCAGAAACCGGTTTATGCAGGGAGAGGCCCAAAGGATCTTCCCCAAATCTGGCTTCGGAAGATAGATCAATGGCACACCCTCTGCCTTCACAAAGAAATAGAGCACTTTTTATATATTTTGTGTTGCAGTAATCCACTACAATGTAGTCACTATCCTTCCCCTTAATTCAAACTCCCAATCCTGTCGGACATCTAATCAGTAATGGGCACATCCATGGACAATCCCAGGTTCCCATGATCTTATGGTATTAGCTAGACATTGTAATCTCTGGGCCTTGGGATCTTCCTATGCATCCTATTCATTCGCATTCCAAAAGTTTAATGGCTATACTCCTTCAGGTCTTTTTCAGGCTTGTTTATCTGTAAGGACAGCTCAAATTCTATTACCCATTGTATTTTGGTGCTGTCTTTTATCACATTCATTTATTCTTTTTATTTTCCCACTGTCCCAATTACATAATGTAAAAATAAAAAGTCAGTTAGTTTTAACTAATTGCTGTAAGGTTAACTTCTATTATAAAGTTAATTATAAGTGTAACGTTATCCAACTACTTCAATTGTCAGCTTTTTGTAATTTATGGTTTGTGATCAATCTATTTTGTTCAGGGTATAAGAGAAGGTGTCTTCCAAGGCTAGTTAATCTTTACATCTAAGCTTAAATTTTTTTTAATGCTTGTATTACATCCTGGTTATGAATTGAAAATCAACTTCTACGATTAGAGCATTTTTAGCTAGAAACTATTTAATATCACTGGTAGCTTCAAAGAGGCAACTATTTACTACAAAGTAACTTTAGCTGTTATCCTTGTAGCTGCTTGAGGACCTAACCTAGCACCTGACATTGTTCATTTACTGGGACAATCACCCTTTCTTTAATTAAGCTGGAATTGGTCATTTATCTGTCCTAAGGCATCCTTTTATCAGATCTGTCTCGGATGGGAACATAGAGCATTCTTTTACTGACCTTCTAGCAGTTCTGTTCAAAGGTACCATTGTATTTCACTGTGTGAACAGGCTGCTTAGTTTTGCTTAGCTTCTGTCTGCCATCTTGTAACTAGACATGGGCCGCTTAATGTGTTCAGGTACATAGCCAGGTAAGGTCACCCCTACACCCTCCAAACATTTCTGATCATGTACTTAATTCTGTATCTTGTCTTTTCAACTGGGACTTAATATTTCCAGTTCCTTCTTAGTTTTTAAATGTGTGCCTCCTTGCTAATTTCTCTTTCGACACCAAGGTTTGTGCAGAATTATACAAGATGATGCATGGCAAAGGGCAAGAGGAGTAGAGGAAATAAATATAATAACTGTCACTCAAAAAAGTACTAAGGAAACTAATGAGGCTAAGGACCAATAAGATCCCTGGTCTTGATGGGGTGCATAACTAGTATATTAAAGGAAGTAATTACAGACATAGTGGATTACATATTCCAGAATCAAAGGATTTTTGGAACGTCCCAGAGTTTGAAAATCTGCCAAAGCAATACTTTTTATTTATAAAGGGAAGGAGACAAAAAAAAGGTCACTAGAGGCCTTTAGCTATAAACTATAGCTTAATATCTGTCATTGGGGAAATATTCTTGTCTATTATAAAGGCCGTAATAGCAGAGAATTTAGAAATATATAACATAATCAAGCAGAGACAGCATGGCTTTATTCAGGGGGAATCATTCGTGACAAATTTACTAGAATTTTTTCCAGGAGGCAAAATCAGGATAGATCAGGTAGGAACAGTGGATGTCCTATATTTGGATTTTCAGACTGTGTTTGATAAGGTGCCACACACCATTACAAAGCTCATGGATTGCAGGTAGTAAATCCACATAGACAGTGGATTGGCTAGCTACTGCAAGACAGATATGAGATAAGTGGGTCGGGGGGGAGGCAATTTCACTGTAATTAGTGATGTGAAACAGGTATCAGTACCAGGACCAGAATTATTTACAATATATATTCATTACTTGAATGAGAAAAGTGAATGTACAATAGCACGTTGCGAAGTTGGGTAGAGTAGTTGATGTTTGTAAAATGATTCGGCGGGGGAAGAGTTCGTGGTCCCTTTAAATGATTGTGTTTTTCTCGGCTTGGAGATTTTAAGAAAAAGTCTACAGGCATCAGCAGATGCACGGAATTCTTGAAATTGAAAGTTTGTATCAAAAGGCTGTACTGTTAACGGGCAAAGCAGCATTTTTACCAAGACAACAGGTTTTTAAATTTAGTCTATTTTAATTTAAACCAGGCCCTAAGCACCAAAATCCAATTAAGTTTAAATGTAATGGTTTTGACTACCTTGGACCAATACTATTATAAGAAATTGATAGGTCATCAAGTGTGTAAAAGAAGAGGCCATTTGAAAATCAGTGTGAATGTCAACTGTCATCTGCCAAAACAACAGCTCTCAACTATAAAAGAAAGAGTTACTGGCTCTCACAGAATTCTCTAAGCTCCTGGAAAGCCATCATCTCAACTGAAGGTACAGCGGCACTCTTAGCTAATGGGGTGGAATTCAAAGGAGGAAGGCGTTCCTGACTGGAGGATAGCGGAGAAGGAAAAGAACATTCTGGAAGACTTATCCTGACCTAATTACGAGATTGTGTTTTTCATTTATTTAACTGGGTTTATATAGGTGGGACTTGTATCTATTGGAACAGCATACCATTAGAATTTTGTTTTATTTGGAAATAGTTAGTAGTTTAGGAGGAATTGTTCTGTTAATTTGTTAACCGTTAAGAGTTAGATAAATTATTTGTTACTAGTTGCGCATATAGTGAGTATCAGGGCTTTCATTTCATTCGACCAAAAATATAAGGGAAGGCAAATGATTTATGGACTGTTATGCATTTTGTCAGGAATAAAAGAGCTGGTTATCACCTAAAAGGAGAAAGATTGCATAAAACTACTGAGCAGATGAATTTGGGACTCTCGGTGCATGAATCACAAAAGGCTAGCATCCAAGTTTAGTGGGTAATAGGGAAGGCAAATGGAATAATTAATGAAAGAAAGAAGTTGGATGCTGGAGCTCTGTAACCAAAACAGTAACTGATGGAGAAACTCAGCAGGTCTAGCAGCATCTGTGGGAAGAATGCAGATTTAACATTGTGTCTGCTGACTTTTCATCAGAACCAAAGGCAGATGGGATATTGGTCTTTATTTCAATGGAAATGAATTATAAAAGTAGGGAAGTTTTATTAAAACCACATCAGGCAGGACGGGAATATTGTGAACAGTTTTAGGCCCCTTGTCAGAGGAAAGATATATTGCATTGGAGGTAGCCAAGATAAGGTTCACTGGGCTAATACAGAGTATGGAGGGACTATCTTCTGAGGAGAGGCTGAGTAGATTGGGCCAGCACTCATTGGAGTTTAGAAGAATAAAAGGCGTGTCTTTATTGAATCTATTAAATATTAAATCTATTTTTAGGAGACTTGCCAAGGTTGATGGAGAAAGGTTGTTTCTCCTCGTAGGAGTGTGGGGCCAGAGGGCATCATGTCCCTATACAAATGTACAGGAACAAGGAGGAATCGCTTCTGCGGGCAGTGAACCTGCGGAATTTCTTACCACAGACAGCTGTCAAAACTGGGTCATTAAGTATGTTTGAGACTGAGACAGATTTTTAACTAGTCAGGAAAATGAAGTTGAGGTTTACCAGATCAGCTATGAACTCATTGAATGGTGACTTGATGGACTGATTATGGCCACAGGAGCAGAAGTAAATCATAATTAAGGTTTATTTAACACAATCGGAATATGTGACTTTTTTTAACTTTATTTGTCATGTGTCTAAAATTTATAGACAAATTTCCTTGTCCTAGCTATTGAGCTCCTGAAACAATGGAGGTAATACCTTTAACTTTTGCTACGTGTATAGTGATACAGTTCTAATTTTGTGCATGTTTTTCTATCCCTAAATATTAACACATGCGTGTTTTGAGTAATCATTGCACCCATGATTTTTTTTTCCCTTTTTTCTAAACCCAGAATATCTTTCTCACCAAAGATGGAACAGTTCAGTTGGGAGATTTTGGAATAGCTAGAGTGCTTAACAGGTAGGGTTCAAACTGCTTGAACTGAAATTTAGTTGATAAGCTTTATTCCTTTTGATCTTCTCAGTTTTTGTTTGATTGTCCAAAATCATCATTTTCTACATCCAAGAAATGCTGCAAAAGTAATTTTCTGTTTATATTTCATAATCTCCTTTTTTTTTTTGAAATCTGCTGACACTTGTAAATCATCACAGATTTAAAAATGTACTTTCACTAAGTGCCTTATTGCATGTTTCAGAAACATTTCAAAATTGTTTTACTTAATGAACTAACGATTGAAGTATAGCGACTGTTGCCATACAGAATGAAATGGTACCCATTTATTAGGTAGGCAAATGTGCATAATTTTGTGCTTGATAAGATCTGATGAAATGGCCTCTTCCAGATAATGTCATTATTGGTCAAAGAAGGAATGAAGTAGGGTAATAAAGAGAGTTCCTTTTTCACCTGCAATAGTCTCAAGTCTGAATGAACCTTTAGACAGAAAACAAGTCTAAACATCTGTATTCAAATGATAGATTGCTCAATGATAGTATTGCAGAGTTGTCATGTGGATTGTGCTATAGTGAATTGAATGCCAAGTTGAAAGAAGCTCTTTGTCAAAGTGTTTTATATTAGATCTTCAAATATAAGCAACTTTAAAAACACAAGCTCAGGATGATGATAGGTCTTTAGTCCATTCAATCTTTCTAACTTAACATTCTTGACTGAGTCTTAAATGCTCCTATTGTCCTTGACTCGATCTGGTATATATTCTGAAAGTTTACCTACCTTCCAGGGAAGGAATCTGTTCAAAATAGATTTCTCACAGGCTATATTTGATTAAATATCTTATTGTCCTTTCTATATAAGATGATGCAACGGTGGTGATGTTGCTGAACTTGTAGACCAGAGATGAATTTAGTTATCTAGGGATCATATTGAATTCCACTGTGGCCGATGGTGGAATTTGAATTTAATTTAGAAAGATCTGGAATTATAAGTCTAATAATGACCCTGAAGTGATTGCTGATTGTCATAGAATCCCATCTTGTTCACTGATGTCTGTTTTAGGGAAGGAAGATTGCTGTGCGTACCTGGTCTGGCCTACAAGTAACGACAGACCCACAGCAATGTGGATGACTCTTAACTGCTGTCTGACCTGGCCAAGCAAACCACTCAGTTGTATCAACTATCAGAATGTCGCAAAACGAATGAAATGAGTTAAACCACAAAGCATCAACTGAGGTACCAGAAATGATAACAGTAAACACAGTCATGTCGACCCTACATAATCCTCCTTGCCAACATCTGAGGCCTGTGCTGAATTTGGGAGAGCTGTCTCTCGGACTCATCAAGCTACACCTGATGACATTGTGTACAAGTTTTGATTCTGAGTGTGCAACATGTCCTAGGTAACCACCATCCCTGGCTATGTCCTGTCCAAGCAGTCGTAGCTGCTAATGAAAATGTGCAGGAGGACCTGTCAGGAGCAGCATCAAGGATACCCTAAAAATGAGGTACCAACCTGGTGAAACTGCAAAACAGGACTACCTACGTACCAAACGGTACAAGTAGCAAGTCATAGACAGAGCTAGGAGATTCAACAATCAATGGATCAGCTCTAAGTACTGCAGTCCTGCAACATTCCATTGTGAATGATGTGGAAAATTAAAACAGTTCACTGAAAGGGAGGCTCCACAAATATGCCCATCCCCCATGATGGGGAGCCTTACACATCAGGTGCAAAGGATGAGCTTGAAGTATTTGCAAAAGTCCACGGCAGAAGTACTGAGTGGGTGGTCCATTTTGGCCTCATCCAGAGAACCCAAACATCAGAGATGCCATTCTTCAACCAATACAGTTCACTCCAATGATGTGAAGAAATGGCTGGAAACAATAGTACCTGCAAATGCTATGAGCCCTGAAGACAATTCAGCAATAGACTTGTGTTCAAGAACCTTCCAGGCCCTGGGCCAAGATGTCTGGAAGAGCGACAACACCTGGCATCTATCTGCCGTATGGAAAATTGCTCTGTTGTCATGTGTGCATACACAATACGGACAAATCCGTGCATTGGTGGTGGAAGAGATGATGTATCCATCCAGACAGCTGGGGAGTATTCATCACATTCCTGACTTGTGCCCATTTTTAAAACTTAATTCGTGGGATGGGGACATTACTGGCTGGACCAACGTTTATTGCCCATCTCTAATTGCCCAGAGGGCAGTTAAGAGTCAAACACATTGCTGTGGGTCTGGAGTGACATGTGGCCAGACCAGGTAAGGATGGCAGTTTCCTTCCCTAAAGGACATTAGTGAACTAGGTGGATTTTTCCAGCAATTGACGATGGATTTATGATCATCATTAGACTCTTAATTCCAGATGTTTATTGAATTCCAGCATGTGCCAAAGTGGGATTCGAACCCGGGTACCCAGAACATTTCCTGGGTCTCTGGATTAATAGTCCTGCGATAAAACCATGAGGCCATTGACTCCTCTGAGATGGTGTATAGGTAGATGGTGAACAGGCTTTGGGGAATCAGGAGGTGAGTTACTTGCCACAGTATTCCTAGCCTCTGTCCTGCTGTTGTAGCCACTGTATGTATTTATATGCTAGTTCAGTTCAGTGTCTGGTCAATAGTGACCTCAGGATGTTGCTGATAGGGATTTCAATGATGGTAGTTCCATTGCTTGTCAAGGGAATAGGGTTGTATTCTTCTTGATGGAGTACTTGTTTAACATAAATGCCACTTATCAATCTAAGCTGGAATGTTGTGCTGGTTTTGCTGCCTATCGACTGCTTACAGTATCTTAGGAATCATGAGTAGTGGCATGTGTATCATTAGCAAACATTCCCATTTTATTTTTTCTGTCCAGACATGCTCTTACACACAATTGAATTGTATTTACTTTTTAACCATTTGTGAGACAGCATTCGAAGCACCCCTGCCCCCCCATATGTACAAGTGACAGATTTTGTAAGGAGGTCTTCCATTCGCAGGCAGCTTCTCTCTATTTGCTGCTGACAGACGCACTCAAGCAATCACAATCTGTACCCTCATGGCCTTGCAAAGAAATGGTAGGTTTTTAAAATAGCATATATACGAATGAAATAAATGACGGTGTTAATTTCTTTTATTAGTACTGTAGAGCTGGCCCGGACTTGCATTGGCACACCATACTACCTGTCCCCAGAAATATGCGAAAATAAGCCATACAACAACAAAAGGTACCTATGTTTTATTCACTAACAAATCAGATAATGTAATAATAATCTGTTCATTTCACTGGAGAGGAAGTGTTACTGACTGCTTTGTAATTCATTTGTTTAGTGATATTTGGGCTTTGGGCTGTGTCTTGTATGAGATGTGCACCCTGAAACATGCAGTAAGTAATTTCCTTTTTTAAAATTTTAGTCGATGTTCTGTGGGGGGGAAAAACGTGCTGTCTGTATTGTTTATTGTAATATTTCACAACAGCATTTAATTCTGAAGTAGTACTTCCTTTTATTGACATGATTCAAATATCTAATTTTCTGAAGATGTTGTGTCTAATGATTGGATGTCACAATATCTGAGCTCTGAGATTTTAATCCATCTCACAGGCTGAAGGATGAAATTCTGTTACCATTCTCTGAATTTTTTAGGTCTTGCAATGAATTTGTTTTTGCAGTCAGAACAAAATTTTCAGCTTTTGATTGATTTCATGTGAGTTGTGGTCAAGTTGAAAAAAACTGACCCCCGAATGCTTCAGAGCTGATATGTGTTTATGTAAGAAGAAAGTCAATACCTTAGGCTGCTTGCAGTTGATACTTTTCAAAAATGAGAATTGTTCCTCAGTTCCACCCATAAGGAACAGTAAAACTGTGATAAGTATTGTGTATAGACACCCTGGCAGCAACTTTGAAGTGCTAGATTGTACAAATGAGGAAATTAGGCAAGTGTGCAGCAAAGACAGTAGTATTAATGGGAAATTAAAATAACACCATCTCCACAGAGAACATGCTGAAATTACTGGACCTGTGCTTCACGACCCACTTTACGTTTTAATGGCCAGATCTATGAGCAAATCAAAGGGACAGCTATGGGGTCACCAATCTCCTGGACTATTAGTAGACATAGTGATGCAGAGACTTGAAAGCATGGCCCTTCCACAGATCCAACCCAAACTATGGATTTGATATGTGGACGACACTTTCGTCATCATCAAACAAACTAAACTAGAAGAAACACACCAACTTATAAATAACATTTTCACCGGCATCAAATTCACCAGAGAAGAAGAAAAGAACAAACGGCTCCCATTACTGGACGTAATGGTAGGGCCAACGGGGAATTTCTGACCGTAATTCACAGAAAGGCCACACACACGGATCAAGCCCTAAATTTCAACAGTAATCACCCCAACACCCACAAATGGAGTTGCTTGAAGACACTATTCAAACGAGCCACAACACAGTGCAACAACCCAGAACTACGCCAAAATGTACAAGGATACCTCCACCAAGTATTTATAGACAATGGATACCTGAACAGCTGGGTCGGACGATGCCTGTCACACAAACAACAGGAAGATACAGTACGGCCGGACACACTTGTCATGTCTACATACATCAAGAGCGTATCTGAACTGACCACAAGACTCCTATGGCCACTGGGCATCAGAGTGGCACACAAACGTACATCAACCCCACGCCAACTGCTAACAAGAACCAAAGACCCCTTACCCACTATGGACAGAACTAACATAATATGATATTCCATGCAAGGACTGCAACAAACATTACATCGGACAGACAGGAAGAAAACTGGCTATGAGAATACATGAACACCAAATAGTAATAAAAAAACATGACCAATACTCACTTGTCTGTATGTATAGAGACAAGGAGTACCACCAGTTCGATTGGGACAATGTCAGGATCCTATGACAAGCCAAACAGAGAGCAGCATGGGAATTCCTAGAGGCCTAGTTCTCCACCAAGAAGGCCATCAATAAACACGTAGAATTAGACCCTATACACACCACTGCAAAGAAAAACTGGAAATGAGGTAATCGACTCCAATGGACCCCAGAATTTAAATACCAGGCAGGAAAACATAACGCTTCATTGGAAGCTGTACTGATGTTACCCAGCAGGGTAATGAAACGTCTGCAAACTAATGAACCAGCTCGGCAAGTGAACCAACCACAGCAATTAAAATTTTTAACATAGATTCAGAGAGGCAGACAGTATCTGTTAGAAGGTTGTGAATTTCCAAAGACTGTCTGGGATACTTCCTTCAGAAGCATGTCCTGGATGCAACAAGGGTGCAAGCAATATTGGATTTAGTAATGAGCCAAATTTAATTAAAAACCTAATTGTTCATGAACATTTGGCAAATAGTGATCGTAACATGATTGAATTCAATGTAGTGTTTGAAAGTGAAAAGCATGGATTGAAAACTGGAATTTTAGGTTTCGGCAAGGCCAACTTTAATGACCTAAAATAGAGACTGTCTGTCTGTGGTAAAATGGGAAAATCTGCTAATGAAAATGTTTGGAGTCTATAATCAAACTACAAAGAGATATAATAGACTAGTTGAATAGGCAAAAACTGTTAACAGATGGAGTTGAATGTAGACATTTGTGAAGTTATCCATTCTGGTACCTTCTAGATGATATGAAGTTTAAATACAGTGGGTGCAGACAATAATGAAGGCTAATGGAATACTGACCTTTATATCTAGAGATCTGGAATATAAGGATGCATTAGTTATGCTGCATTTATACAAAATTCCGGTTAGACCCCACTTGGAGTGCTGTGAGCAGATCTGAGCACCACACCTTAGGAAGTATATACTGGCCTTTGCGGGAGTACAACAATAGTCTATAAGAATGATACCTGGACTTCAGGGGTTAAGTTGTGAGGAGAGATTATACAAATTTGGCCTGCTTCTCTAGAATGTTGAAGGTTAAGGGGTGATGTTATCGAAGTTTTGAAGATATTAATAGGAAAAAACACTGCGTAGATAAAGGTGAACTATTTACTCTGGTTGGGGATTCTACAACCAGGGGGCATAGTCTGAGAATTAGGGCCAGATCATTCAGGAGAGATGTTAGGAAGCACTTGTACATACATAGGCTGATAGATGTGTAGAACTCTCTTCCACAAATAGCACTTGATGCGCGAGCAGTTGTTAATTTTAAATCTGAGATGAAGTTTTGTTAAGCAGGGTTATTCATGAGTATGGGCCAAAGACAGGTATGTGGAGTTAGGCCACAGATCAGCCATGATCTCATTGAATGTTGGAAGATGCTTGAGGGGCTGGATGGCCTACTCCAATTCCTATGTACTCTTCCCAGCAACACCTGACTTTCCCAACCTTAATGAGACAATTTTATCAAAATAAGGCTTGCGTGACCGTATTTATTGCTTTAATATCTGAACTTTTTTTAAAAAAAAAGCTACCAGTCAAAGATAAAAATGACTTGATTGGAAAATAGCAAAGAGATAACAAGAGTACTGACGTAGAAATTTGTTAGAAAAATCAGCAGACAAGGCAGTAAACAATGCGCAACTTTCAAATGAGATCATAGGGACACGAAGTACTCCTGTATTTTGAGAAATGAATGTGATTGGATGGAAGCTGGAATTTCTTGGATGAATTGAGTAATTAAAACTTAAAATGAAACTTCAAAAAAATGCAACAGAAATGGAATGAGTATTAAACACATGAGGAAACAAAGGAAAAGGATGAGACAACTTGCAGAAAGAGGGAATTATTTTTTTTCATGTATTCATATGTTGAAAAATATATCATTAATACTTGGAGAAGATGGAGTGATCAGAGATTGAAAAATATGATTTTAATTTTTGACTAATGGTTTGTAGAGCTCCAAAATGAGCACTGTTCTATGGATTTTACGGGAGTAATGATGGTGGGACAAAAAGCATTGGAGAAAATCAAGCGGAACAGTGGGATGGGAAATTCCAGAAAAAGACAGAAGGGTGAAAAATATCCTAGACCCCCAATGGCATCGTGGAATGCTGAAGGATGTTACAATGAGAAATGGCAGAGACTCTGACCTTGATCTTCCTACTAGCCTTGCCCGACTCTGGAGAGTTTCCTTCACAACACTTCTTGTTCAAGAAGTGGGAAAGGGATATGGCAGATACATATAGTATTGAGCAATAAATCTAATATTTCAAAAAGTTAGGAGCCATCGTTCGGGATAATACATCAAACATCTAGATCTTAGATTCTCCAGCATCTGCAGTTCCTGCTATCTTTGAGTGATATGAGTATTTGTTCCCAGTGACTGGCAGCCTGTATCAAACAGCACATCCTTTTGACCAATAGCAACTGGCAAAATGCCAATCCAGCTCAACCAGTTTGTGTTTGCAGATCTCAGAACGCCATATCCAACAGTGATTCTGTTATTCTTGACTCTGCTAAGAATTAGCCCAAAGCCCAATTTAAGATGATCATTTGGCATCATAGTATGATGCATTTGCGTGTGCTAGAAGCAAATAACCAGACAGAACCCCGTTCTAAAGGAATTTATCCATACTTTGTGCATTTTTCATTGTGAAACTAGTTAGAGACTGCTAATTTCTGCTGTGTTCCCCATGGCTACACCTAACTGATCAGATTCTACCTACCTAGTCTGGGTTTTATTTCTTAGCTAGCTAAGATTAGTTAACAGTTCCTGCTGCGTTTTCAAGCCAGTCAGTTCCTATTTTGTCATGAAGGTCTTCTTTCATGACAGTCCTGATCATGGAAAGATGAAAATCTTTGACTTTTTGCTTTTTTGTAGCAATATTTTAAGTATTGTCCTACCAAAATTCTAAACAATGGATTTAGGAAATTCCGTGAATGTTGTGCATTGGATTTTCCAAGGTTGTTTAACCAGTTCTGCATTTTCTTTTTGCTCATTCATCGGATGTGGGCCTTGCTGGCTTGGCCCTTATTTATTTCCTAACCATTATTGCCTGGAGAGGAGCTAAGAGGTAGCCACGTTTGTGGGTCTGGTGTCACATGTAGGCCAAACCAGTTAAGGACCGCATATTTCTTTCCCTAAAGAACGTTAGTGAACCAGATGGAGTTTTTCTTATATTCGACATGGTCACTATTACAAAAGCTTTTTAATTATTTATTTTTAATTTTAATTCACTTTTCAGCATCTGAAAGTGTTGTATTTGAACCCATGACCCCAGAACATTAGCCTGACGCTCTGGATTACTTGTCTAGTGCATTACCATTAAACTACTGCCTCCTCCTAAATTGAAGGCTTAGACTATTTTTAAAAAATTAACATGGGTTATAGATTATAGATAGAAATTTGTTAAATATCAAGAAACAGTATCAGTTAAAGGAATTTTTTTGACTTGAGAAAAATAAGCAACATTGCCTTCCATGTTCTTTACTCAAATTACAAGAAGGTTTCTGCAGTTCAATCCACAGAAAAACAGATGGTGTGGGCAACTGAAGAGAAAGTGAAGTGCCAAAGGCAATGACAGATGGATTGGTTGAGTTGGCAGATGAAATTGTATATTTTTGGAAGTTGAGTTGGAAAAAAATGTACTAAAATGACATCAGGAAAGAGAAGAAATGCAAGCAACTAGGACTCTTTTTGTTTAAATGAGAAGAGAGATAAGGTTATAAATAGGATGAATAATTACTGTCATCGGTTACCTCATTATCAATTGGAAGGTCTCAACTTAACACTATTTAAACTTAAAAGCAAAAGGACAGATTAGGATTTTATCTGTGTGTAATAGTTGTTAGGCCATACTACTGGAAAGAATGGATTACAGTTCACCATTCGTTCATAATTAATTTCCCATTCTGCTTCAGCTTTAGAACTCAATATTAGATATTTTAGCCATGGGTCCGCTTGAGCAGAATGTCTCTAAGGTCCCAGAATAGATAAGCTAAAGTATGTCATTGACCATGCCTTCCAAGTATTTCCACTTTGCCATTGTCGTTTTAATTGTTTAGTTCATGTATTGGACTTATAGTAGCTTAATTGTTTATTTTTGTTTTTTTTTTAGTGAGCTTGATTTTAATCTTCTTTTGAAATTTAATAAGTACCTTCTTTGGAACTTATTTTTGGGGCAAAGAAAATGAAAATTTGTAGCATGCACAAACATTATGACAGTTCTTAGCGTGCAGAACTGGTAGGGGCTGGAAAACCAGCCACCCCTTTTTTTAACAGTAGTCAGCTGCTGTATTCTGAAATTTAAAGTTTCTGACAGCCACTTTCACAGCTGCTGTCAAATAATAAGTACCTAAAGTAAGTGTGATTCTTGGGATGCTGGGAGGGTGAAAGTTAAGGTAGGTAGGGTGACAAGTAGGGTGCCAGCTGGGGAGGGGTGGGCTCCAGAGTCGGATGCCAAATGTTTAGAGGGTAGGTAATAAGGTGGGAAGGATACCAGCTGGAGTGTCCAAGGTGCAATACCAGATGAGTAATGGGCATGGTGTCAGCTGGGAAGGGTGCCAGGATTCCAAACAAGTAGGGTGCCAGCTTGGAGAGGGGTAGGATACCAGATGAGTAAGAGGTAGGGTGCCACTAGTAGAATACCTGCACAGTAGGGTGCAAAATGGCAAGGTAATTGATGTGATGTTTAGGGGAGGTTAAGTGCATGTATGGTCTGCTGGTGGGGTTTGGAGGTGGGAGCATGGTGTAATTGTCGATTGTCAGTTGACCTTTTTCTTCCTTTGGTGATGTGTACATTTCTCTACTTCAAATATTGATTTCTTTTTTACCTTTAAAAGATACAATACTTCAGCTCCTGCTGTGGCTATATGTTTTGTGCTCTAACAATTCCCTAGTAAAGATTTTTTTAAAATTTGCTAATACCTTATTTGCATACTCTGCAATTAGAGGAAATAGAGTAAAGCTATCTACTGACTGTTATTAAAGACTTTCGACGTATTCCCTTCTCTTTTCTGCTCCAGTGGAAATAGTGCCACTCCCCAACCTCGAATGGTTCTCTGTCCTTGGCATCTTCCTGTTGAACCTACTTTTACACAGTGACAGGGCAGGGGTCGAGACTCCCTTTTTAAACTCACTCTCGGTTGGTTGAAATGACTTTATTAGCATGTAGCTATCACACTTCTTCATTAAAATTTAAGTTAACTGGATCGAAAATGGAGAACCAATTTGAAGGTTTTTGTCATCAAAAGAGAATGGAGTTTTATTACCTACTAACCTCCCTAATACAAGTAATGAGCTTACAAAATGTGCTTGTGGATGAAAGTGGGGTACCTCCTAGTGTAGACAGAATGATAAAGGCAGATGCAGTTACGGATCCATGACCTCCCTCTTGTTGCAAGGATGAGTGGCACCATTTGCTGATCTTGAGTCCTCCATAAGAAGTAGTTTTGCTTTTTTACCACTGGTATCTGCTATTGAAAGCATGAAGAGATTCCATTATCCCTACTGTTGTCAATCCATGTTTCGCTTTTTGCTTAAAGACTGCTGTTGTTATGCTGTTCCTTTTGAGGATTCTGGTATCTGTATTATTGTTTTGTTCTAAGTTGTCAGTAGTATTTCTTCTCTTAATATGTGGTTATCACTGCAAATATGAGTAAAACCAGAGCTGTGAATTTCTTGTTTCGCTGAGTTTTGGTGCCTTTTGAATGAAGTTTTAACTCAAAATCAGCTAGTTTTGTATATTCTGTGTGTTGCCTGGATTTGTCAGGCAATTATTGCAGCCATTTTGAGTCAGCATTGTCCTTTTTTTAGAAACATTTTTCTTCCATATAAGTATCTGTTATTAAAGTCACATGATACAAGTTGAATATTGGTCGTGTGTTTTTACTATAGTCATAACGATATGCTGAATAGTTTCTCTTACTGAGATGTTCTTTTGTGCTGCATCCCTTTTCTCATCCGTTGCACGCTTCTGTGATGTAGTTCATTACGTTTTAACATCTTTTTCCTAAAACCTGCTGCCAAGAAAGACTTCAGTTTCAATGCCAAGGAAACAAGATAAGTACTGAAAGCTGTGGAGGCCAAGTCACTGAATATATTCAAGAAAGAAATTGATACAATTTTAGATTTTAAAGACATCGAGGGTAATGGGGAGAAACTTGGAATATGGCTTTGCAATGAAGTATCAGTCATGGTCATATTGAACAGCAGAGCAGGCTCATAGAGCTGAATAACTACTCTAGCTCCTGGTTCCTGTGTTTCTACTGTGTAGTCCTGAACCTTAGCATTGTAATAACATTGAATTAAATCAAAACAGATCAGGTTCATCCCTTTTTCCTATCTTTTATTCGATTCAATGGTATAGGGTGTATTATTTTCTAAGGTGAATTTCCTTTGCTTGTATTAATTGATCATAAAACAGAGTTATGGGGTTTTTGAAGGCTATTCACAGAAAACATTTGTAATTTGCATGCTCACTTCACACTTCCTATTTAGACTGCTTTTGAGTGAGTTTTGAAAATAATGCTATTTTTTATTTTTGTTCACTGAGTTTTTTTAATAATGCAGTTGAAATTAAGCTATCCATGTAAATGGATATGCTTTCTTATTAGGTCATAATTCACTTATTCTCCACTCTTCTTCAAATGCAGTTTGAAGCCGGTAACATGAAAAACTTAGTGCTGAAGATTATCCGTGGATCCTACCCACCCGTATCTGTCCATTACACTTACGATCTGCGTAACTTAATGTCACAGTTGTTTAAAAGAAATCCAAGGGATAGACCTTCAGTAAGCTCTCTATTGAAGAAGCCATTTCTAGCTAAAAGAATTGACAAGTTGCTTTCAGCGGACGTGAGTATTGTGTCTTGCACTTTTATTTTAAACTGTAAAAATAATTATTAATTTTAGGCCCAATTTTTATCATAGAATACCCACAGTGTAGAAGCAGGCCATTCTGCCTATCGAGTCCACAACAACCCTCTGAAGAGCATCCCACCCTACCCCTACCCAATCCTTACCCCTACCCTGTCCCTGTAACCCTGCATTTTGTATAGCCATTCCACGTAGCCTGTACATCTGTGGACACTATGGGCAGTTTAGTGTGGCCAAACTATCTAATCTGCACATTGTTGGAATGTGGGAGGAAACCAGAGCACCCTTTCAGAAAGCTTTGTTTTTGAAAAATGGTTACATTGTGACATTTTACATTACTGAAGACATATTTTTGGATACGCAATGTGTGGGAGAAATTTAGCATGCAGTTCATGTCTTACCTTTGAGAGTAGAGAATGGTAATTTGGAAGACCATTTGTGTATTTTCCATGATTCTTATCCCCCATTTTTGTTCTTTCACAGCTAGTGGTGGAGGTTCAGTATGCACTTTTGTGCCTTGGTCTGAACTTTGTTAGGACTGTGGCTGAAATGGTAAAGGTGTTGAGAATTGTGCAAGGTTAGAAGAAAAGGTAAATGAAGTTGCCAGAAACGCAAGGATTGGGAAGGTTTTAGAATACAGCAAAGGAGGACCAAGAAAATGACAGACAAAGAATTCAATATGAATGTAAATTAGCAAAAATCATAAACGGTTTGTAAAATGTTTATGTAGTTACATAAGAGGAAATATTTGCCAAAATAAATGTGCATTCATTACAGGCAGAGTCAGGAGAATTTATACTGTTGACTAGAGAAATGGCAGAGAAGCTAAATGACTACTTTGTGTCTGTTTTCACTGAGGAAGATATTAGAAATTTCCTGCAACTAGAAATGCGAACGGATCCGCAGAATGAAGAGTCAAAGAAAATTAGCTTTTGTAAGAAGATTGTACTGGAGAAATTAATGAGGCTAAAAGTTGATAAATCCCCAGGATCTAATAGTCATTATCTGAGAATGGAGAAGATGGCTGTAGAGATACTGGATGCATTGGTGATCATCATCCAAAATTCTACAGATTCTGGCATGATTTCTGTGGTTTAGAAAGTAGTAAATGTGACCCACTATTTAAGATGGGAGTGAGAAAATAACAGAATTACAGCCTCTATTAGCCTTACCTGTTGCAAACTTGATGGAGTTATTTGAGACTGTTGCTAACAACACCAACTACACCAAGATTACTCAGATTTACAAAACATCAAGGACCTCCAAGGAAGTTAGGTAACAAAATTTAAGTGCTATATAGGAAGTGACATACGAGTGTGGATTAAGAATTGGCTAATAGGTAGAAAGTAGGAGTAACCTGGTCATTTTCATGTGGTAGATTGATTAATTGGAGGACCACAAGGATAAGTACTTGGAGCCCCAGCATTGCAGGGTGAATGTCAATCATTCGGATGTAGGAACCAAATATAATATTTTCTAGATGACACAAAGAAAATGGCAAATGAAATGTAATATGGAGAAATGTGGGGTAAGAGGAGCAAATGTGCTGAAGAGTACTTAAAAGCTAAGACAGCAGAAAGTCTAGATGTACAAATACTTGGGTAGCCCTTGTCAACAAATCACCTGAAGGCTTACAAGCAGGCGTTACAAGTAATTAGGAAGGCTAAATGGTTTTGTTTTTATTTATTCATGGGATGTGCACATCACTGACTAGGCCAGCATGTATTGTTCGTCTCTAATAGCCCAGATGGCAAAAGCATTGCAGTGGATCTCAAATCACATATAGTGTGGACCAGGTAAGGATGGCAGATTATCGTGCCTGAAGGACATTAGTGAGCCAGATGTGTTTTTATGACAATCGGCAGTGACTATTTGGTCACTATTAAGCTACCTTTCAATCCCAGATTTTTATTGAAGTCAGATTTCACCATCTGCAACTTGGGATTCAAACCCGTTCCTCGAACATTAGTCATGGGCTTTTGGTTTGCTAGTCCAGTGACGTTGCCATTATGATACCAACTCTATAAGTTATAGTTTCTGAATCCAACTGTGAACAATCAGATATTCCCTTCATAAAAACACTGGGCATACCCATAGGTTAGTACAGCAACCACAAGACCCCAGTTTAGCATCACTTTAGCAAGCACGAAGTACTGACATAGGCAGCAATGCCCATGTGACAGAAAAGGTTAAACTTAAAAAATTTATATTTTTGCATTTACACTATTATCCCTAATGTAATTAATCTCTCCTACCTTTCATCTTATTAAACCATTTGTTCTTCCTACCATCCTCCACCCTTGCCCTGCCTCTATACTTGCCTCTAGCTTGATCCAGTTCCCATGAAAGGTCATTGTTCTGAAGGGTTAACTGTCTTTCTATT
Source organism: Rhincodon typus (assembly GCF_021869965.1). NCBI lineage: Eukaryota > Metazoa > Chordata > Chondrichthyes > Orectolobiformes > Rhincodontidae > Rhincodon > Rhincodon typus. Next base: position 118,787,972 of record NC_063334.1, read on the forward strand.
TCCACAAATGCTGTATGACCTATTATATGTTTCGTGTTTCCACGATGTACAGTATTTTGCTTTGATATTCAACCGGCTCCCTGTCCTGTGCAGGGAATTCTCCTGAAATCCTGACTGACATTTATCTTGGCTCACGTCGCTAAATGCACCTTATTTGACCATTTATTTCACTGTTGCTTCCGAACATTTGCTGCATGGAAATTGCTGGCATGTTTCTCCTGATTACCATGAAGGCTACACGCAACAATGTTTCTTTGCCTGCAAACCACTTTGTGATGTCCAGAGGCTGTCATTGTTTTGTGAATGCGGATTATGTATTTCTCATTCCCGAGAGTTGAATAAATACATGAGGAATAGCAGTGGCTCAAAGCACTTCCTTTCTTTGAACCTTACTCTACAATGTTGGTTTTCATTTAAATTCAAGATTTCACTGGATATATGCAAAGCACCAAAAAATAGAATGCGGTACAAAAAAGTAAGGATGTGCAGTGTGTATTGCTATCAATTATGTCGTGCAGAAGAGTTAACAAGTCAGGATTATATAACAATCCTTGTCAGCCTTTGAGACTTTTGAATTCAAGACTGAATGAAACTTTGCATGTTCTGAGATCTTTGCCTTTGTCTCTTCCTTTACTTTGCCTCAATTTTGCTGACGTGGCATAATTGGGTGTTTTATTCCTTGAAAATTATAAATTATAATAGAAATCTTTAAGATATAAAGGGAATCAAAGAGGGCGGAAATCAGATTTCCATTAGCTAAGGAGAAGGGAAATAGCTTAAAAGATAGAAATGAACCTTTCTCAGAAGTGAAATTAGAAAATTCTTTTACACAAAAGGCAAGTAGAAGTTTGGAACAGTCATGCCCAAATGGCAATTGATGCTTCATCAGTTAACTGCAAGTCAAAAATGGGTTCACAGAAATCTGTCACATATTAAGGCCTTTGGAGTAAAACTGGATATTATACATGACAGATCAATCATGATATAATTAAATGCCAGGACAAGCTTGTTGGGCTAAATACTGTACTCCTGTTCCTATGATCCTAACCTGAGAATAGAGGAGGATTCTGACACTGAAAACTAATGACCTTTCTCACTGGTGACTTCACTCCAAAGTAGGAAGGACAGTATAGGATGCTAAAGTCTGTATCCGTAAGTACTGTGAAACAAGGAAAGCAAAATGTATTCTGCAGTAATCTGAGAGAATTGTGCATTGTTCATGCATCTCAGTGAATACAAATTTCGGGGTCAAGAATGAATGGATGAGAAGGATTGTTGAAGTGCTATAGGATAAAATTTCCAAACACTTGTGGGGTATAATGCTTTAAGTACTTGCAATGTGTGAAGAGAAACAAAAAAGACCGAATGGTAATTCTTTATTTTCTGTCCCTGATATCTCTATTTCTAGCACATTATTGAAGAATTTGGTCATACAGTTGTACATCAAGTTTCAAAACCAGTTATCCCCAGTGCAGCAGGTAAAACACTTTTTTTGTTTTAACTTTCTCATTGTAAATGCCTGCTTTATCTATTTAAAAACATTTTTTTTTTAACTTTGTGAACTTTAAAATATTCTAATCTTGTGCTAAAGGACAATAAGATCTCCCATGTTCCAATGAGTCTAGAATTACATGGAGGTCAGACTGCGTAAGGATGACTAATGTCCTTTATTGAAGGAAATCTGAGTACCAGATGAGCTTTTTTACAACAAATCTATTATGGTTGTCATGCTCACAATACTGAGACTGGCTTTATAATTCACATTACTAACCAAATCATAAAATTCCACCACCTGCTATGGTGGGATTTCAACTTTGTCCTAGATCAATAGTCTAGGTTTCTGGATTAATAATCCAGTGACACCACAGAGCCATGTAAGTGTTATGACAGAGAAAGAGATCATTGAGTCCACAGTGACTGTGCAAGTTTTCAAATGAGCATCATTAGCATACTAATCGACTGCCTTTTCCAGAAGTTGATGTAGGAGATTACACAGGGAGCTTTCAAATCTTTATGCTGTGTTGTCATCAGCCATGCTCATCTCCTCCAGAAACTATAGTTCAAACAGCACATCATCTCTGGTTTTATCCTGATACGTTGAATGCCTTTTCCCAAGGACTCAATTGCTCTTCAACATCTGCTAACTGCTTGAACATATTCTTCCAGACCTGCCAGAACCAATTTCCAGGTACTGGTCTTGTTAATAGCCAACTTCTGCTTTCCTTTAAATATAATGCTCTGGTCACTGTTTCTGTAGGAACCAGTTAATTAAGAATCATCCAGCAATTAGCCTCCAGGTCTGGTCTCACAACCAAACAAAACCTTTGGAACAGCTTGTAGTAAGAGGCAAAGAACAGACCAAACAAAGTTTTGTTTGGTCTATTCTTTGCCTGTTACTACAAGCTGTTCCAAAACGTCCCCAAGTAATCATCAGCTCCAAACCAAAACTAATAGAGTAAAAATAATGAAAAATACCAGCGAGGGTTCTTATACTAGAAGTTCCTTCACATCTCAGTTTTAAATGAGTGTCCCCTTATTCTGTAACTGCTTCTTCTAGTTCAAAATTGGATCAGCCTTTGGATCTTAAAAATCTGATGGCAGCACGGAGAAGACCGCAGTTATTACAGTTTCATGTGCTCTGACAAGGTGCCAGGGCTTCTCTTCAAACTGCTGAATGCCTTGTGCTGATTCTGCAACTATATTGGTGATGGGTAGAGAATTCCAGCACATTGAATGGTATGTCCCAAGTCGGAATAGTCTGTAATTTTCTACTTTCTGTCCCTGAGGTGTGAGGCAAGAAAAAGCAATTGAAGTAAGCTTGTAGCCTCGCATGCATTGGGTCACACTACAGTGAGGGTGTGCAGCTGATTCAAAAGGGTGAACATCAAATCCAGCCATCAGGTTGCTGACCAGCAATCTTTCTCCTGGAATATGATGAAACATCAGGTAAACTATCCTGAATTTCAGCACTGATTCCTTCATAGTAGTAGTGCTCAACTGACAATGTTCTGCAGGGGAACAAGACCAATTATTTTGTTTTAACACTGCTCTGATTAAGATCAGCCCACTGACACCTTTGTGAAGCCACCTAGCAATGGGAAATAATGGTGACCTTGCCCGCCACGCTTACATCCTGTGAAGTTTTAATAACTGTGCATAGACCCAGGGATGAAACCAAAACTCTGATGTGCTGACAGAATCACCAGAGAAATTCAGTTGAGGAGTGCTTGCAGAAAATACAGATCATTAGGTTGACCAGAAATCATTTAACAAATTTTGCTTATCTTGGCAGTAAAAAGACCAGGTCCAGTCTCTGGATCTGCAGGACCTGCACAGAAAATCACCAAACCAGCAGCCAAATACAGAGTGCCATTGACTGTAAAATCTGCAGAGGCAGCTAAAAAGATTTCTGATAAGAAACCACTGAAATACAAACAGGTGAGATGCAATAATGTAACGGTAACAGATGTGGATCTATTCCTGAACCAAGTAAATCCTTCTCATTACTGTTCAAGTGTTGTAGCTTGGTGTTTCTGTCAGTGATTTCATTTTATTTGCATCCTGTTTATTACAACTTTATCGGTTTGGAAATCTTCAGTACACTTTGTGTTACAGATGATTTTTGTTCTGTGTACAACTTTTCAAAGGTATTGCTTTGGTTTATAATGGAAAGACTTTTCATTGTAACTTTGGACTGGTTGATTGAGCCAACTTTGCTTTGTGGCGTTGAACTTGTCACAGATTTTAAACATATCTGTTGAAGTACTGAGATAACAAGGTGTAGAGGTGGATGAACACAGCAGGCCAAGCAGCATCAGAGGAGCAGGAAAGCTGACGTTTCGGGTCTAAACCCTCCTTCAGAAATGGGGGAGGGGAAGGGGATTCTGAAATAAATAGGGAGAGGGGGGGAGGCGGTTAGAAGATGGATAGAGGAGAAGATAGGTGAAGAGGAGACAGACAGGTCAAAGAGGCAGGGATGGAGCCAGTAAAGGTGAGTGTAG
>NC_063334.1:118792072-118817376 GCF_021869965.1 Rhincodon typus
GGGGCTTGAGGTGGGAGGAAGGACAGGTTAGGGAGGTGGGAACGAGCTGGGCTGGTTTTGGATTCAAAATCTCCCCTCCCCCGACCGCATCCCAAAATCAGCCCAGCTTGTCCCCGCCTCCCTAACCTGTCCTTCCTCCTGCCTATCCCCTCCTCCCACCTCAAGCCCCACCCCCATCTCCTACCTACTAGCCTCATCCCGCCTCCTTGACCTGTCTGTCCTCCCTGGACTGACCTATCCCCTCCCTAACTCCCCACCTACACTCACCTTTACTGGCTCCAACCCTGCCTCTTTGACCTGTCTGTCTCCTCTCCACCTATCTTCTCCTCTATCCATCTTCTATCTGCCTCCCCCTCTCTCCCTATTTATTTCAGAACCCCCTTCCCCTCCCCCATTTCTGAAGAAGGATCTAGGCCTGAAACGTTAGCTTTCCTGCTCCTCTGATGCTGCTTGGCCTGCTGTGTTCATCCAGCTGTACACCTTGTTATCTCAGATTCTCCAGCATCGGCAGTTCCTACTATCTCTGTTGAAGTAATGTTTTATGTTCTTTTTTCTGCTCCTTTTTCCAGAAGTTTCTTCTGTGAAAGCTTTGACCCCTTTGTTGGCACCCTCTGTAGTGCAGGGATCATATGCAGCTGTGATTAAACCTTGCAGGGCTGATGGATGCTGAAATCTACACAATATGTTTTTAAAGAAGTCTGTTCTAACATATTATACTGCAAATAACATAGAACACAACATTCCAATATCTAAGCAGTGATAGTTCAAGAATATAAAACAACTTGCCTCATGAATTCTGAATGCATGGAAAATTGGAATGGGTTTTACCATTCACGTTTAAATTTATAAAGATGCTTGAGGTTAACTCATCTTGCTTGGATTAATGTTTGTTAAAATAGCCAGAGTAGCTTAATCTAGTGGTCGCAGCAGATGTAAAATATCAGTAAAACTCAATCAACAAAATGAAATATGCAAACTGGCCCCAGTGAATCTGCAATACCACATAGCACTTAGAATGCAAACTTTCTTTAAAGGACGGTAAAATAAGTGGGAAAAAAACCAGAGATTGTGTTGGAAAGTTGGCATTTGCTTCTGTGCTCAACTAAGGGTAAATTTTGAATTTGGTGATTAGGGAAACTTGTTTTAATCTCTGGGTTTCAGTAATGAGCAGTTATCAATTTAGAATTAGCAGAGGGGTTGAGAGAGAGATATTGGAATATGGAATAGTCCACAAGAGGAACAGTGGCCAGTGCATCTTTAAAAGACAGCGGAATAATTAAATCGGATGACTAGACAGGGCTGCGGGAAGAAAGCAAGGAAGTTGAATTAGATTTGGATTGGCCTTGTAAAGAGGCAGCACAGGCATGAAATGATGGACTGTATTTCTTTTAGCAATATTAGCTAAAATACTCTGGCATAATGTAGTAAATTCAGATTTTAAAAACGCAGCTGAAATCCTATAATTATTCTCAATGCATTAGATGCTGGAATATTAAAAGTTCATGATTATGCAGAGATCTAGTGCAAGATTAGGAAAGAAGTTTGTCTCAACAGCCAAGGAAGTACATTTTGACTAGGTTCCTGTCTCAATATTTTCCTTTAGACAAACAAATCTGTACATACATGATTGGACTGCAGATTGTGAATAGTAAAAATAACCTGTTTTGGAGAGTGGGTTTGTACAGCAAATATTAAGGCAGCTGGTATAACTATGCTGTAATGCATTCTGTACAAAAAAAACTCCTTATTAGACAGCTTTCCATTGATGAATTTATTCTCTTCAGTTATAGCTACATTTTGCCATATTCGTATTTATGGGTTATTTGCAACAAGTCAGCAAATATACATCTGCTTGCTGTCCAAAGTTTATCTATGTTAATATAAGGCCATTGTTTATTGCTTTCAAAGTTATGTTGGAATAAGTTTGTGCCTTCGCTTATGAATTTTGTAAAGCAGAAAATATGTAAAAGATGAAAATATTGCTGCCTCGCACATGGGAATGGTGGGGGAGAAGATACATCTGCATAATTTTCTAGTTGTACATGAGTGCCAGCGAAGAGGATGAGGATTGCAAACAGTAAGTCCTATCATCCTTTGTGATTGGCTAGTCATCTTGTTAATCGTCCAAGAATCCACCAAACAGAATTTCTGAAAAAAAACTATTGCAGACATGATTAATGTACAAGTTGTTTTACATTGTCTGTACAACAGTTTTATTCCAACAGTCATTCCTTAGCATGAGGTGTTAATTGAAGAGATTTTCTAAAAATGTCTTCAGTTACTGGATTAATTCTGCTTTCCCTTTATTATTTAATAGCCAGTTTCAAATGTTCAATTTTGATTTGTGGATGAGTGATCTATTAAGTAAAACAACTTCACAGAGATGAAACTAAGTCGATGGAGAATCGTTAAATAGGAGAAATTGTCTAGGTGAGAGTAATTGTCTTTCAACCTCAGTAACCAGGCTGACAGGTGGAATGCCTTTTGGAAGCAGGCATTAAAAAGAAAGAAGGATAAAGGTCAAAAAAATATTTATTTCTGAAATATTTCTCCAAAAAAAGCAATCTGAAAATTTAGAACTGACATTTGCTGTTTTCTGGTAGATAAGGCTATGGAACCAAGATAGGTAACTGAAGTTATGGCTTGAGGAGATTAATTGTATTCTCCTGTTTCTTTTTTTTTCGTCTGATTAATTTTGTTCAGTTAAAATTAATTCAATTTAATCCGTAATTTGATGCTTACAAACAATGAAACAATTACAATGCTGTAGATTTATTGAAGAAGTGCTGGTGGTTTACATGGCCTTCTCTTCCCACTGCCTTCTCCACACCTGCATCCTTTTTCATTTAGCTGCTGTTATAGACAGTAGTGTGCTTCAAGCCATTTTCATTTGCAATTAAGCCATCTAATTTGCATTTCACTTTTTATCTAGGCTTCACCCACTCCAATGAAGAAAATGAATCCGGTGGCAGAAAGGAGGAAAATGTTTGAGGTATATGCAGTCAGTTGAGAGTTTCCATGGAAGATTGGGGAAGTCAAAGACTTCCTCTGGTAATGCAATCTGTCTAGTATTTGGAAGTCCTAGAACTTAATGGGTAAAACTGACCAGTCCTGTTAAGGGCAAGAGATTTCCTCTCTCTGCCTTTTTTCATCACATCATCATGATTTAGTGGCAAAGCAAGAAAAATCCCTTGCACCCCTCTGCTTAAATCCGGTACTATCTTAATATGTAAAGAATATTGATCTAAGTGAAAGATACACATGTTACTCATTTTGAAGACAGACTTTCTATCTTCGCTTCATGGTATGAAACCAAGCTGTAACCTTCAAACCTTTCCTCCTTTTATTTCTTTCTGATGTTTCCTTTTTCTTTCTTACCAGCTTAAAAGGCATTTCTGCCACAGGAAGCACTCTTTCAACCTGTCCCTCTGATTCTGTTCATAACCCATTTTCACTGCATTCCACATCAAGCTGATGGTCCTCTTGTACATTTCATTTTAGGAAGCATCCAAAAAGAGAAAGCAGGAACTCATTGAACGAGAAAGAAAGCAAAGGGAACAGGTAGGTCCCCCAGCAAAGTTTGAGAATTGGATGTATTAGGTATGGCTAAGGTTACCACTTGTGCCCAGATTTTCATGGGTGTCTGTGGTCATCCAGGATCCTGTACAGGACACACAAAATTGCTTGTATTTTTATTTGTAATGTAATGTGATTAAAATGAGTTCCAGTTCCTTTTTAAAAAGTGGACCAAACCTTAAGTTTTATACTGCTCCACTCTAACTGTCCCATGGTTCTTCATGTCAGAAAGGTAACAAGACAGCCTATTTTGTGAGTGTTCATGATTACCTGTGGATGAATAAGTCACTGCTTAAGGTGCAGATTTTTTTTTCTGCTACCCCGGTTCTATCTTCAGTGTAAACTGCCTCAGCACTTTGTTTTGCTTCTCCTTTGTGATTACTGTCGAAGTTGAGAGTTGACTTTGTGAAAAAATTGGGTTTGAGTCCCTGCTGTACCCACCTTGATACAATGAATTCGATTTTCCTGAGTGGGTTGCAATCCTGATGTCCACTACTGTTCTGGATTGGATTGTCATTCATGATCTTCTTGAAGGTGGCCGATTTTAAGAAGCAACCTCAGACAGCCCCATCTGTTTTGAGAAGAACCAGAGCAGTGGAATGCCCAATCCAAAGACTCACTTAAATGTTTGGCCAGCATAAATGAGCACTGCTGAGGCAGGCAGGATGCCAAGAATGTCCATTTAAAATAGATCCGCTTTCTGTAGAAATGAGGAGAATTTGAACTCTTGAATGGTACATCTGTCAGGCCCTCCTTGTGGAAGGGGTCTCCTTGCAGCTGCTGAGATGGAAACATGTCACATAACCAGATTGATGCATTAAATATGCCTTCACTCTTGATCCCACCTCCACAGGACATGGAAAATTCAGCTAATATGTCGGTGTAACAAGTGTATTATGAAACGAAAGCAACTAACACACCACAGTATAAGTATGAGACCATACTGCAACCATGCACCAATAAGAAAATTAGTTTTAGGCATCCCTGAAAACTGTATTTCCAAGATGTTGAAGGGCTGAGTGAACTATCTTCAAAATTGAAAGAATGCAAATTTTCTTCTGCTTACTTATTTGCAATTGTTACTGTACATGAGATAACACGCATTATTTTCTAATGTTGTTAAAACATTTATGTTTGTACTTTAGCTTTGCTAGGCCAATTTCTGCTGAATTACTACTTGGTCTTTGAGTTTTTAACATCAAGCACGAATCATTTTATTTTAAACTCTGTAATCTAGAAGAATGAATATTTAGTTAGATAGATGGAAAATTTTGTTCCCTTTACCATGCCACTGAAAGTTTTAGAACTATTGGAAAATTTTCTTTATTATTTTGAATGTTGCAGGAATCTTGGTCTGCATAAAACCTCAAATCGATTAGGCAACAGAGTGACTTAGAAAGTGATCCAGCAGATACTGGGATTCCCAACAAACTGAAGCATTTCCTGATAAGCATTTAGTACACTTTTTTTTGGTTCCAAGCTGCCTATTTAAATGGAGAAAGACTATAGAAAGCTACAGCACAGGGGAATTTAGGGACCCTTGTTCATGAGCCACAAAAAGGTAACATACATGTTCAGCAGAAAATAGGGAAGGTGACTGGGCCATTGGCCTTTATTTCAAAGGGAATGGAGTATAACAATAAGGACATTTTGCTAAAACTATACGAGGCACTAGTCACATCATACCTGGAAAACTATGAACAGCTTGTGTCCCTTCTCTAAGCAGAGATGTACTGATATTTGAGGCGTTTCAGAGAAGGTTCATTAGGTTGAGTGCAGGTATGGAGGGACTTTCTTATAAAAGGAAATTTGAATAGATTGGGCTTGTACTCATTAGAGTTTAGAAGAATTAGATGAGATCTTATTAAAACATAGAGGAGTCTTAAGGAGTTTGAGAGGGCAGATGTAGAGAGATTGTTTTCACCTTGTGGAAGAGTTGAGGGCCAGAGGACATTAACTTGAGTAATGGGTTATCCATTTAATACAGGTGAGCATTTATTTCTCTTGCAATGTGATTAGTCTGTGGAAATCATTACCACATGGGGCTGTCAAGGCTGGATAATTAAGTATATTCAAAGCTGAGAGGGACAGATTTTTAATCAGGAAGGGAATCGAGGGCTATGAAGAAAAGGCAGGAAAGTGGAGTTGAGGATTATCAGATCAGCCATGATCTTATTGAACAGCGGAGCAGATTTGGCCAAAATGGCTACTTCTGCTTCTCCATTTTAAGACCTAATTCAGAGATGAAAGTCAGTTATTAATGATGTAAATTGTACCTTTCATTCTTTCCAGATAAATCTGCTGAAAGCTGAGCAGATGAGACGAATGGAAAAAGAACGGGTGCGTTCGTATATATGATGTTCCTATGTTTTATGAGATGCAGCTTAAAAGCTAAGTGTATTGTGAAAACTTTTTGCTTTTATCGCTCTAGTAATGTACTCCACTATTCCAAATGCCCAGGGATCTGAAAGTGCTATCCACTTAACCCAATTCCTAGTCCTTACATACACATAATTTGATATTTCCCTTTTTTAAAATAATTTTTCCACATTTCTTTTTTAAAAGAATTATGAATTATTTTTCTGTCAGTTTCTAGTTTGTCATTCCATGTCTGACCACCGGGCTTTTTTTTTGAGGAAAATGATAAAATTATCCTCCTTCCAGCAATCTTGAATTTATGTTGTCTACTTATGAGTCATTATCCAAGAATCTCTCTCTTTAAATCTGGTCTCTCCATTATGATGCTTTACTTTTGCACCCCTCATTGGATGGATGATTCAAATAGATTCTGTAATCAAGTTTGCACTGTACCAGCCACATAAGTCTTTATCTGGCCAACATAAGTCAGCATGCAACTCAACCAACTCTACAGCCTCTACAAGGTTATTCCAAATGTGGTCGCACCGAAGTCCTATACAACTGCGACATGACCTGCCAACTCTTGTACTCAGTACCCCATCTGATAAATGAAAGCATGCTGTACTCCTTCTTGACCACTCTATCAACCTGCGTTGCCACCTTCAGGGTACAATGGACCTGAACACCCAGATCTCTCTGTGCATCAGTTTTCCCCAGGGCTTTTCCATTTACCGTACAGTTCTCCGCCCAACTCTCCAATCTATCTAGATTCTGTTGCATTCTCCGACAGTCCCCTTCACTGCTGCTCCACCAATCTTAGTGTCCTCTGCAAGCTTGCTAATCAGACCATCTATACCTTCCTCCAGATCATTTATGCATATCACAAACAACAGTGGTCCTAACACGGATCCCTGTGGAACACCACTGGTCACAGTTCTCCATTTTGAGAAACTCCCTTCCACTACAAACTCTGTCTCCTGTTGCCCAGCCAGTTCTCTATCCATCTAGCTAGTACACCCTGGACCCCATGCGACTTCACTTTCTCCATCAGCCTACCATGGGGAACGTTATCAAATGCCTTACTTGAAGTCCATGTATATGACATCCACAGCCCTTCCCTCATCTATCAACTTTGTCACTTCCTCAAAGAATTCTATCAAGTTGGTAAGACATGACCTTCCCTGCACAAAACCATGCTGCGTATCACTAATAAGCCCATTTTCTTCCAAATGTAAATAGATCCTATCCCTCAGTATCTTCTCCAGCAGCTTCCCCACCACTGACGTCAGGCTCACCTGTCTATAATTACCTGGATTATCCTTGCTACCCTTCTTAAATAAGGGGACAACATTAGCAATTCTCCAGTCCTCCGGGATTTCACCCGTGCTCAAGGATGCTGCAAAGATATCCGTTAAGGCCCCAGCTATTTCCTCTCTTGCTTCCCTCAGTAACCTGGGATAGATCCCATCTGGACCTGGGGACTTGTCCACCCTAATGCCTTTTAGAATACCCAACACATCCCCTCTCCTTATGCCGACTTGACTTGTAAGTTTAAGATTACCACCAACAAAGCTGCCAAAGAGTTTGAGTGAATCTTATTGACATAGAGGGAGGGGCTCTTATAGTCGTATAGCGCGGAAACAGACCCTTCAGTCCAAGCAGGCCATACTGAACATAATCTTAAACTAAACTAGCCCCACCCTCTTTCTCCTGACCTATTTCCCTCCAAACTTTTTTATGGTATGCCAGAATCACCTACCTCTGGACCTGGAAGCCCAGGTTCTTTGCCACCTGCACTGGAAGTGTTTAATGATGTCTTCTGTTATAGAGAGAACCATGAAGTTTTTAGAGCACGGAAAGAGGCCCTTTGGCCCATCATTGTGCCAATCACCAATCATCCATCTTATTTTCTAGCACTTGGCCTGGTGGGCCGGGTGGGAGGAGAAAGATGTGATTTGAATTTCACTAATCCCTACCAGTATATGTACAAAACAATTTATCTTTCTGACATCTTACAATTAGTTGTCTTGTAACAGTGGTTTTGTACTTCTGTTTACCATCTGCAGTTGCACGTATTGCACTTATGTTCCACTGGTTGCCCTGTGTTCTTAGAAGAATTGTATTTAATTAATTTTTTTTTTCCAAATATAGGTTGAAAGAATCAATCGAGCCAGAGAACAAGGATGGAGGCACGTTCTGGGTGTGGGTGGTTCTTTGGGAAGTGGCGAACATAAGGTATATTTACATAACATATATTTCAATTTGTTCAGCTGTATTTATCACTACTTATTATTTCAGACTGCTTTATGTACTGTATATTTTTATTAGTTGAAAAGGTATAGCTATATTATTCTAGCATGTGTTCATTCTCGTTTTTTTTTCCTGAGTTGATGTTTGCAGTTAAGGGGCTTGATGACAGGGTATGTGCTAAGAGGATATTTCTCTTCATGGGAGAGTTTAGGATCAAAGGACATAGCCTCAGGATAAAGGGGTACCAACTTAAGATTGTGTTGAGGAGGAATTTCTTCTCTCAGGGTTGGTAGTCGTTGGAATTTGTTGCCACAGAGAGCTGTGTGGGCAAAGTCCTTGTGTATATTTAAGGCTGAGATAGATACATTCTTGATCGGTAAGGGAATCAAGGGTTACAGGTGAAATGTACGAAAGTGAATATGAAAAGTGTCGGATCAATCATGATTCTATTGAAAGGCAGAGCAGGCTTGAAGGGGCCAAACAACCTACTCCTGTTCCTATTTTTTATGGTCTCCGTTTGACCAGTTGCAAATGTGACAGCCTGTCTTACCACATTACTAATGTGTACTCAAAGTCAAGATAGCTGTGGAAAAAGAATTTTTTTTCTATTTGCCACTTTGAATCTGGTAGTTTGCTTGCACATGTATTTAAGTTTTACTCGATTGGCAGGACAGTGGTACCTTTACGAGATAAAATGCCAACAGTGGTTCACTTTGTAAAAAGCTTTCTTAATTGCTTTCAAGAAGCTGTTAGTGAATGGCATACTTGAACCGCTATGGTCCTTAGGATGAAGGGGCACCCACAGTACTCTGAGGAAGGAGGTTCCGTGATTTTGACCTACTTATAGTGATGGACTAGTGGTTTAGTTCCAATTTGGAATGGCATGAGGCTTGGAGGGGAGCTTACAGGTGGTGGTGGTCCTTGTCTTTCCAGGTGGCGAAAGGTGTGTGTTTGGAAGGGGTTGTTGTAAAGCCTTGGTGAGTTTTTGCAGTGCATATTGCAAGTGATGTGTACACTGCTGCCACTATGTATCTGTGCAAAGGGAGTGAATGTTGAAGATAGTGGATGAGGTGCCATTTCAGCAGGCTGCTGTGTCCTGGTTGGTTTCAAGTGTTAATCTGAGTTGCACTCATCCAGGCAAGTGGGAAGTATTCCATCACTCTTCAAACTTGTGCATTGTAGATTGTGAACAGCCTTTGGAAAGTCAGGAGATCAGGTGCAAAATTTCAAGCCTGTCTCCTGTTTTTCATGCATGTACTCGGTTTTCTTTTGTAAGTTATTATCTTAAAACCTGTGGATACATTTTTGAAGCAGCCTGTTGTTCAGTTCAGCTTAGAGTTAACTTGAAGATGTTTTGTTTGCAGGCTCCATTCTCGGGTGGAGGAGGGGGTGGTGGAGGTGCTGGAGCTATTTTACCTGCACCAGCACTTAACAGTGTGCAACGCTATGAACATTACCATGCTATTCTTGACCAAATCCAACAGCAGCAGAAAGAAAACACTAAAGGCTTTGAGGAGAAAGACATGAGGTGGAAGATGGAGACACGACCTAAAGAACCTGTTTTCAGGTACTTTTGCACCTAATTCCTTGAGGCACACTACTGGATGAAAGGTAGGGGTTCAAAATACCCCCTTTCTTGGGTGAGGAAACTGTGTAAAATACATTTTTGGCCAAAGGTGAATAGTATTCAGTCGAATATAAGCTAATGTTATTTGGGAAGTTTCAAAGGTATGGAATGATTTTTTAAAATAGATACCTTTTCATTTGTACTGTGCCCTTTTGCATCCTGGGATGATTATAAACCGGTTCTTTTGCAGTGAATGTCTTTGAATATGGTGTCTCATATTACACAGGTAAATATGACAGCTGACTTGGTCACTTCAAAATCTTTCAAACAGTAATGAAATGGGTGATGAATTAATCTGCTTTGAGTAGTATGATTGAAGGAGAAATGAAGGCTAGTTCAATGGAATTTTCCAAGAATTTCCAATAACAGTTCCCTCCCAACTGCATTAAAGTGTATTAGCTGATGTACTAATACAGGTCTGAATGTAGTATGATTGAAGACTGTTACCAGTTGAATCACTTCACGAGAGAATTTAAAATGTATTAATAGATTGCTCATAGATTAAAGAGCATCTTGTTCATCATTCTCCTACTTTGAAACAAATAGAACTCCCACTGAATTTTGATTGAGAGAAGGATCGGCAGAAATGTCTAAGGTGGACAATTATAAACTTCTATAATGCAAAAGAAGAACATTCAACCTGCATGCATTGGAAAGCCATGTCAATTTAAGTCCAACACCTAACATTTTTCCCATACCCCTAAAAATTAGATTTTTTTCCAAGGGAAGTACTCAAGTAATGCTATGGGCGATCTGTGTAAAGAAACATTATCCAATTATGTGGGTTGAATAATGCTATTTTTAAAGGATATTTTTACTAAAATTTGTAATGAAATATATCCTTATATACATAATTCTATTTCATTTGAATTATCCATAAAAACTTGACAATGTTTTTTACTTAAGGGACTGATACTGATGTTCTTTTAAGCTGCTGAGAGACTTGCTTTTCTTTGTCCATATTTCCCAGTCACCTAATTTGCTACTCTGCCTGGGTTTATGCACCACTGGTGGCAGCTGGGGCAGGTAAAGGTGAACTAATAAATCTACTTTTGACCAGCAAGTTCCTCCAAGTTGTAACCTTTGGTTAGAACGATCTGCCAGGCTCTGCTTGTACTGTTCTACAATTGTTTAAGGAGGAGGAGATGATAAAACCAACATACTGTTTGTAGTTGGTGGAGGTCAATTCCTCAGTACAATGTCCTAGACCCAACAGCTTCAGCTGCTTTAATCAATGGCCTTTCATCTATAAGGTCAGAAATGGGGAACTTTGTTAATAATTGAACATGTTTGATGATGATTGCATGTTGTTTAGCAGCATATGCATTCCTCTGTTTGTGTTCACTTGAAGCAAGACCGAAATGATATCCAGTCTTTGGCTGATAACTGGCAGTAATGTTCATGCCTCACAAGTAGCAGATGCTGGCCATTTCCAACTTGAGAGAATCCAACCATTTGACCTCAATAATCAGTGGCATTAGCATTGCTGAAACTCCCACTATCAACATTCTGGGCATTACAATTGACTAGCAACTGAACTGGACCAAGCAAGTCAGAGGCTGGGGATTTATAGGTGAAAAACTCCCCTCCTGTCTCCCGACTGCCAGTTCGCCATCTACAAAACGTAAGTGACGAGTGCAATAGAATACTCTCCACTTGCCTGAATGATTGCTCCAGCAACAGTGAAGATACTTGGTAACATGGTAACATTAGGTGGCAGCACAAAGGAGTCTGCTTGTTTGGCACCCCATTTACCACCTTCAACATTCACCCTCCTCACCATCCACCAATCTACTGTGGCAGCAGTATGTAGCATCTGCAACAACTCACCAAGGTGCCACCTTTCAAGGAACACTGCCACCTACAGGTTCCCTCTGCATCACAGCATCCAGACTCAGAAAAACATTTCCATCCCTTGAATGTTGCTTGGTCAAAATCCTGCAATGCTGTTCTCAACTGTACCACTTCAAAAAAGCAGCTAACTGCTACCTTCTCCAAGGCAATTAAGGCTGGTGAAAATAATTAATGGCAGAGCCCTGGGTAGTGTTGTAGAACAGCGAGACCTTGGGGTTCAGGTACATAATTCTTTGAAATTTGCATCACATGTAGACTGGGTGGTTAAGAAGGTGTTTTAGCACATTTTCCTTCATTGCTCGGATCTTTTGAGTATATAAGAGTTGGGATGTCACGTTGAGTTGTACAGGATGTTGGTGAGGCCTCTTCTGGATTACTGTGTACAGTTCTGGTCGCCCTGCTATAGGAAGGATATTATTAAATCGGAGAGGGTTCAGAAAAGATTTACCAGGATGTTGCAGGGAATGCAATGCTCACTTATAAGGAGAGGCTGAATAGGTTGGGACATTTTTTTTTCTACCGGAGCGTAGAAGGTTGGGAGGTGATCTTTGTAGAGATTATCAAATCATGAGGGGCATCGACCAGGTGACTAGCAAGGGTCTTTTCCGTCGAGTGGGAGAATCCAAAACAAGGGGGCATATTTTTAAAGTAAGAGGGAAAATGGTTTAAAAGGGACCTGAGGGGCAACTTTTTTTAATACAAACTATGTTCCGTATGTGGAATGAACTGCCAGAGGAAGTGGTGGACGTAGGTACATTTACAACATCTAAAGGACATTTGCACAGTTACATGTAAAGGAAGGGTTTGGGGGGATATGGGCCAAATGCAGGCAATTGGGACCAGTTTGATTTGGGAACATGGTCAGCGTGCAAAGCGTCTGTTTCCATGCTGTATGACTTCATGAATGCTTATAATCTGAAAATAAGTTTACCAAGACTAGAATTCTAATGTTATATGCCTCTGTTTGACAGTTATGTTCCAGGAACATTTTCTGAGTATGTATTTGGTGAAAATCTTCAAAAATAACATTAAGTGCTCCATTCTTTTAGCTCTGAAGCCAACATGATCATATTATAAACGTAGGAATAGGAGTAGGCCATTCTGCCATCGAGCTTGGTCTGTCATTTAATGAGATCGTAGTTGATTGAACACTTCAATACCTTTTACCCACCACCCAGAACACTGTATGCCACTGCAATCAGAAATCTATCAGTCTCTACCATAAACCTAATCAAAGATTTGAGCTTTCATACCCTCTGTATTAGAGCATTCCATAGGTTAACAACCCTCTAAGTAAAATTATTTCTGCTATCTTAGACCTGAGTGGTATACCCCTTTATTTTTAAACTGTGCTCCACATCATTGAGAGATTTTGTGAATAGCCGAGGCCCAAGCACTGATCCTTGTGGTACCCAACTAGTCACAGCCTTCCAGTGTGAGTATTTTTTTTAATTGTTCATGGGTTGTGGGTATTATTGGTAGGCTAGTATTTATTGCACATCTCTAATTGTCCAAAGGAGAGTTGAGAAGCAGCTACATTGCTGTATGTCTGGAATCGCATGTAGGTCAGACCAGGTAAGTTTCGAAGATTTTCCTTCCTTAAGGGACATTGGTGAACCAGGTTCATACATATGTATAGAAGATTTTTACAGTCCTTTTTTGTTTAATGTTTTTCTAGATTGCATTCATATTCTATTCTCCCTTTCCTCATCAGTTTCTTGATCCTCCTTTGTTGTATTTTATAAACCTCATTGCTTAACATCTGCCTTAATTTAAGGTTGCAGATAAATAATTTGCATGAATTGCTGAAAATTAGTATGAGCAGGTAATAATAAGGAGGCCAAATGCAATTTTGGCATATTGCTGAAGGAATAGTGTATAAAAGTAGGGAAGTGTTGCTGCAACTGTACAAGGCACTAATAGAGTATTTCGTACAATTTTGGTCTCCTTGAAGAGGGATGCAGTTACATTGAGGCTGTTCAAAGGAGATTCCAATCTCTGGATTGATTCCAGAGATGAGGTGTTTGTCTTATGAAGAAATATTGAGCAGTTTAGGCCTACACTGTCTGGAACTCAGAAGAATGAGAGATCTAATTGAGCTATATAAGATGCTAAAGGAGATTGACAGAATAGATGTAAAAAGGATGTTTCCTCATGGGGTAATCTATAACGAGGTCATAGTTTGAGAGATGTAAAAATTAAATTTAAAACATGAATAATTTGTAATTACTCCTCAAAGGGTTGTGAATCTTTGGAATTCACTACCCTAAAGCATGGTGGATACAGGGACACTAAATTTTAAGAAGGCGATTATATGGAGAGCGGGCAGGAAATGAAGATGAGGCTGAGATGAGATCAGCCATGATCCTATAAATTGGCAGAGCAGGCTCGAGGGGCTGAATTGCCTGCTCTTAGTCCTAGTTCCTAAGTAAAAAGATTGCAGGGATATGGTGGAAAAATAAGAAATTGGGGCTAACTAAAGTATTCTTTGGAAGTACTAACACTATTCAATAGGTCGAATGAGAGATAGTAGGAACTGCAGGAACACCATTTCTGAAGAAGGGTCTAGGCCCAAAACGTCAGCTTTCCTGCTCCTCTGATGCTGCTTGGCCTGCTGTGTTCATCCAGCTCTGCACCTAGTTATCTCAATAGGTCGAATGATGTCCCTTTGCGCTGATCTTTTCTATGATTCTAAATAACCAATGGTCTTTAAAATAAGATAACAAGGTGTAGAGCTGGATGAACACAGCAGACCAGGCGGCATCAGAGGAGCACGAAAGCTGATGTTTCGGGTCTGGACACTTCTTCAGAAATGGGAGAGGGGAAGGGGACTCTGAAGTAAATAGGGAGAAGGAGAGGCGAAGATGGAAGGTAGATAAAGGAGCAGATGGGTAGAGAGAAGTCGGACAGGTCAAGGGGGCGGGGATGGAGCCAGTACAGTTGAGTGTAGGTAGGGAGTTGGGATGGGGGTTGGTCAGTGGGGAGGGAGGGGTGGGTAGGTGGGAGGGAAGAGGACAGGTCAAGGAGGCGAGGATGAGATGGTTTGGTCTTGGAATGAGGTCGGGGGGCGGGGAGATTTTGAAGCTTGTGAAGTCCACATTTGAGACCATTGGGCTGTAGGGTTCCCAGGCGGAATATGAGGCGCTGTTGCTCCAGCCTTTGGGTGGCATTGTTGTGGCACTGGAGGAGGTGCAGGATGGACAGGTTGTCCAACCAGTGGGAGGGGGAGTTGAAGTGGTTCGCGACTGGGAGGTGTAGTCGTTTGTCACGAACCGAGCATAGGTGCTCCACAAAGCGGTCTCCAAGCCTCCGCTTGGTTTCCCTGGTGTAGAGGAGGCCACATCGGGAACAGTGGATACAATATACCACATTAGCAGATGTGCAGGTGAACATCTGTTTAATGTGGAAGGTTTTCTTGGGACCTGGGATGGGGGTGGGGGGGGGAGGGGAGGGGGCGGGTGTAGCACGTCCTGCGGTTGCAGGGAATAGTGCCAGGGGGGGTGGGGCTAGTGGGGAGTGTGGAACGGACGAGGGAGTCACGGAGAGAGCGGTCTCTCCGGAAGGCAGATAGGGGTGGGGAAGGTAAAATGTCCTTGGTAGTGGGGTCAGATTGCAGGTGGCGGAAGTGGCGGTCTCGCCACCCCCGACCTCATCCCAAGACCAGCCCATCTCGTCCTCGCCTCCTTAACCTGTCCGTCTTCCCTCCCACCTACCCACTCCTCCCTCCCAACTGACCAACCCCCATCCTAACTCCCTACCTGCACTCACCTTTACTGGCTCCATCCTCGCCTCCTTGACCTGTCCGTCTTCTCTCCACCTATCTGCTCCTCTATCCACCTTCTTTCATCGCCTCCCCCCCCCTCTCTATTTATTTCATAGTCCCCTTCCCCTCCCCCACTTCTGAAGAAGGGTCCAGACCCGAAACATCAGCTTTCCTGCTCCTCTGATGCTGCCTGGCCTGCTGCGTTCATCCAGCTCTACACCTTGTTATCTCAGACTCCAGCATCAGCAGTTCCTACTTTCTCTGAATGGTCTTTTAACGTTGTAATTTCACCATCCTTTTAGCCATTGTGTTCAGATCTTAAGTAGCTTTTGTCAGAGGTGAAATGTATTAGGAATTATCCTCTTATCTGCATAAATTATTTTGCTAAACATGTGAAGTCAATAATATCTCACAGTAGAAACAGTCTTTTTCTCTCTCTCTCTCTCTCTCTCTCTCTCTCTCTCTCTCTCTCTCTCTCTCTTTCTCTCTTCCCCCCGCCCCCACCAACTTGCTCTATCAAAATACCTTTATAATTTGAAATACTTATGTTCAGTCTCCCCGTGAATTTTCCCCTTCTCTAAAGAGAACAATTTGTCTGGCTTTTTCAGGGGATTGCCAGCAGCTGCTGGTCCTGTGTTTCATAATGGACCAGGAGGTCTTCACCAACTGCCTGATGCTGAAGCTGTCAGAAGAGAAGTGAAGAGACTTGAAAATGTAGCCAAGCAAGCAAATTCTTACAGGTTAGTGTGTGAGAAGTTTTTTTTTTACTATTCCCCAGGAATAGGAAATATTGCAAATATAAAAACCGTTAGCTACTACATTTTCAAATGATTCTTTTAAAAATGCAATCCTTTTTAACGCAAATTGCAGATTGGGGCCATTTTAAATACCTTCATTTGCAGAAGAGTTAAAATGGTGGTGCAATCCGCTTGATATTAGACCTTTTGTCTATTCGTGCACTTCAAGCAAAAGGTTGATGGTTCTGAGTTAGAAAAAGTCACACTTTTTTGTGATTTTTCAGTCCTGTATAATGGAGATTAAATGCAGACTATTCTGAACAGTGTCAGAACTGATTGTGAAGACTTGTGGTGGGTAATATTTTAGTAAAAAGTTTATATTTCTCTAACAAACAAAAAGAGGACTGAGTTCTGATCGAGGGTCATGGGACTCTGCTAATTCTGTTAATTCTGCTTTTCTGCCCACAGATGCCTCCAGAACTGCTGAGTTTCTCCAGAACTTTTTTGTTTTATTTGTTTCAAATCTCTAGCATCTGTAGTTTTTTTTCCCTCTGATTTGTCATCATATCTCAGAAATAGCTCAAATACGCATTTGGGTGTATTGTTGCTTTAAATGGCAGTTGACTGACCAAGTCAACATATACGGAACCAATTTGCAAATAGCAAGATTCTGCAAACAGCAATAAGACATGTTTGAAGCATATGATGATAGGTTTGATTGAAACATGTAAAATCCTGAGGGCCTTAACATGTTAGATATGGAGGGGCTAATTCTGTTATGGGATAGTGTAGACTTAGGGGTCACTGTTTAAAAATCAGAATCTCCCATTTAAAACAGAGATTAGGTTTGTTTTTTGTTCCTGAGGATAATGAGTCTTTGGGATGTCTGTCCTGAAACAGTGGTGGAAACAGAGTCCTTGAGTTTTTATAAAGCAGTGGTAGGTAGATATGTATTAAGCAAGGGATTGAAAGGTTTTCAGGCTGGATGGAATGTGAATTTGAAGTTGCAGTCAGATCAATCAGACCTTTCATTGAATGACATAGTAAGCTTGAAGGGCTAAGTAACCAGTTCCAGCTCCTGATCTGGTCATAGGTAAGATGTTGGGTGAGGGGAGAAACCTTGTCTAGGATAATGGAGCACGCCATAGTTTACTTTTAATAATAGCACGTAAAGACAGACAATATAGCCATTTAATGTCAAACATTAGTGGTGGCACCTTCCATAATGTAGCATTCTTTCAAAGCAGCACATGGATACCATTCTCGCCCATATACTTGCTCCCTGGAGTAAGGCTTCAGCTTTCAATCTTATTGAAATTTAACTGGAAATTGTCAAACCGTCATTGAGATCAAACTTTAGCACGTTTTCTCAGAGTGCTAATATTTGTAATACTTCTGCTGACACTGCATCAATTAATTCCTTGAACATGAGCATGGGTTACAAACTTGATTGGGATGACTCAGTTGGCAAATGCTTTGCAGTTCAGCTCCACATGAATCACAAACATGAAACGCTCCTGTTTTGAGTGACTGATGTTGCATGGAAGGTCCTGAACAACATGGGGTATTGTGAGAAAGTTGACAGGCTTGCGTGAGCAATTGAGCGAGGCTTTTCTCAACATCAAGAACAAATTACATTTTCCAGTGACATTCCGAATGTCGAGACAAGTTTCTCACCAGTGAGTGGCAAGAAACCTTGTAACCACAACTGTCGCTTATTGTTGCCCTATTATCTCATCTTGCTTCATATGCAGTTTCCTATTCTCCCACCTGCCAGTTAGAAACTAAAAGCTGAGATTTTCTGGCATGAAAGTCTGCACTAATAACTGACTGCTGTAGCTCGCTGCTTGATCCTCTGGATATTCATGTTCGACACCAGGCACTACCATCTCGGCACTCTCTATGGGTATCAACGGCTCACACCCCCATGACCAGAGAATTCAGCACTTTTTTCCTATTTCTGAACCGTCATAGTACACGTCCAATTCGTGTACAGTATGCTTCGGCATGTTAAGGCTGCACTTTGGAACGTATTGATGCCTCTCAGTGCAATGCTGCTGCAAGGACACTTTGCGCATAGGAGCAGGCACCCAGCTCATGGACTGAACCAGGCTGCAGCTGAGGGATGTACACTTGCTCTCTTAGCACTTACCTTAGCACCTTTCAAAAATAAACTTTATTCATAAAAATCTCTTACATAGTCTTGAGAGCAGTTTGATTCTGTACACAGTCTTTATATATGTAGAATAAAACAAACCCAAGGCATTTCTTACTTCTACAAGAGTCTATTTACATACATTTAAGACACTGGGAAGGTCTGATACCTGAATGGATCCCTATTTAACTTGGGCAGAAAGACCTTAGACAGTGGTCTTTCCCCACAACTGCCCCAAGCTCAGCACATTGTCCTGAATCTTGGAATGTGTCAGTCTGTAACACACACTTGAGGTCAACTCTTTGTTCTGGAAGACCAGCAAGTTTTAGAGCATCTTTCACCAAGTTGATTGTCCCCTAGACACAGTTGATGTTTTTCTTGGTGTGTCCCCTAGGGAACAGACCGTAGAGCACAGAGTCGTGCGTCACGAAGCTGCTTGGGACAAAACTCAACAAAAACCATTGCATCTTTCTCCAGGCTTCCTTAGCAAAGGCACATTGCAGAAGGAGATGTGACCGTCTTTACCTCCCACAGCCGCTTCGAGGGCAGCGTGTGGTGGCGCAGAGATTCTGGCCGTACATTAAGGATCTCGCAGGTAGAGCCCTTCTCAGTATCAGCCAAGCGATGTCTTGGTGCTTGTGAAAGCTCTGGTGGTGAGGCATTCTACCAAATGACTTTGACAGTCTACTCTGGGAACAACCCATCAGGATCCGCCCTCTCCTTTTCCCATTGGGTCTCAAGAACACTATGTGCTGACCACTTTCTGATGGACTTGAGCTCAAAGGTGTTTCTCTTTGCAAATTTATCCACAAAGGACAGTTCATACGAAACGGTCCAACTACTTGGAGCATTTTGCAACCATGAGGGTAGTCCCATCCGTTGCTACACCAGGGATAGGGAGAACTTCAGTATATAGTAACTCTTGGTGTTTTCATACTGAGCGTCAATGCACAGCCTGATGTAGCCAACACAAAAGTGGCCATCTGAATGAGGCCAGTACTGGGTATGTTATGCCCCCAAACCCCACGCCCCATCCAGAACTTTGTACATGATCTCCCCACAGACGTGGCCATTCTTAGACCTCCAACTTTCAGATGAAGTGGAAGATGGTTTGGGTGACTGCAGCGGCACAGGTTCTGGAAATGGGCCAAACCTGTGCCACATGCAACAACAGAGAGTGCCTCACACCTGATGACCAGGTTTTTACCCCCAATGGAGAGGGAGCAGTGTTCCCTAAAGCCCAGTTTCTGCCTCATCTTGGTGATGCACTCATCCCAAGTTTTTGCGTACGCCCCAGCTCCTCCAAACCATATTCCCAGCATCTTCAGGTAATCTGTCCTGACAGTGAAGGGGATAAAGGATCGGTCAGCCCGGTTTTCAAAGAACATGGCCTCGCTTTTGCCTCTGTTTACCTTGGCGCTGATGTCAGTTCGAAGTGGTTGCAGATGCCCATGAGTCTGCGCACCGATAGCAGATCTGAGTAGAAAACGATGGCATCATCCATGTACAGGGGAGGCTTTGACCTGCAGGCCTCCACTCACTGGAATAGTCACCCCGTCAGGCTGGCATCCTTCCTGATGTATTCAGTAAAAGGTTCTATACAACACACACACACAAGGCAGGAGAGAGTGGGCAGACCTGCCTGACTCCAGATCTAACCAGGAAGCTTTCTGATTCCCATCCATTGATTGAGACTGCACTAACGATGTTGAAGTAGAGCAGTTGGATCCACTTGTGGATTCCCTTCCCAAAGCCCATTTTTGAGAGCGCGTCCCACATGTAGCTGTGTAATATCCTGTCAAAGGCCTTCTCCTGGTCCAGGCTGATGAGGCAGGCGTCCACCCCGACCCTGCCCTGAATGTAGGCAATCATATCCCTGAGGAGTGTGAGGCTCTCAGATCTCCTGCTCAGCACAGCACAGGTTTGGTTGGGGTGAATCACCAATCCCAGAGCAGACCTGGCCCAGTTGGCAATGACCTTTTGATTTTGTAATTGCATTCAGCAGAGAAATTATTCGTCAATTTCTAATTTCCTCCCTGTTTCACTTCGGCTGGCAGATGAGTCATGTTACCTTTCCTCATGGATTCGCACATGCTACCTGCCAGAAGCATACTGTCATACACCTCCAGCAGGTCCTGGCCAATCAAGTCCCACAGAGTTAAATACAACCATGCTGTCTGTGGGCTTCATGTCATACAGTGCGGCATAAAAGGATTTGCGGATCCTCAGGATGTCAGACTTGAGATGACGTTACTGAGCCTCCTTCTTCCTTCAGGTTGCTGATCACAGAACTCCCCCTCTGCACCTTCTGGAAGAAGAAATGCAAGCACGTTTCATCCAGCTGCACGATGCGGACCCCGGACCCAAAAATTATCTTGGAGGCCTCTGAGGCACAGAGTGAGGTTTGCTGCCTGTTTACCTCCTGGAGATCCTCCATGACATCGACCCCCATCATGTGCAGCAGGAGTAGGTTCTGCATGCTTTTCTGGAATTTGAACAGTTTTCCCTGTCTTTCTCTTACCTTCTGAACACCTTTTGAGGATCAAGAACCTCTTAATGTCCCCCATGACTGTTTCCCACCAGCCTGTTGGAGATTTGAAGAGGGACTTCTTGGTTCTCCAACTTGTCATTCTCTTTGAGCTCCTCAATGTGTTCAGGGGTCAACAGTTTCACATTCAGTTTTTACGTTCCCTTGCTGGCCTGTTGGTTGGCCTGCAGAAAGCAGTGATCAGAGAAGAACACTGGCTTGACGTCAGTGGATCTGATCAAGAACACATGAAACACAAACTCACTTAGCATGTAGCTGGATGCCTACAGATTACCTGCCTTACTTGTGTCTCTTCACACTTTTCCTCCTCCGACCAGAGCTAAAAGGCTCACATTAGTGATGTATTGACTTGCAGTTTAGCGCAGGTGAAGCCAGATACCTTGTCATGCTGGTCAATAATCATCAGTTAAGAGGATGAGCTTCTTGCTTTATGGCACCTTACTATGCCAATCTCTCACCTGCTCCTTATGCCAGCAGCTTATTTGGAAAATGCACTGTAAGTGTTTCTAAGCCAATGGCCATGTCTGTTAGTCTATATTTGATTTGGAGATCATGAAGTGTGGTTTTTGCAGGTGGGATTTCCAAATTCTGATGCATCACCTCCAAGACCAGAATATTTCCTATTAGACTAATGGATGGTTGATTGAGTTACACTTGATACTGTTGACATGAGAGTATCAATGCTGAACTTGAATTCTGTGTGAACTGTGCATTAAGGGAGAAACTCAAAACATTTACAAATGGTCAATTACCCATAAACATTTTGCACATCTGTTGTATTTGAACACACAAACATACGAACGAGGAGCAAGAGCAGGCCATTTGAACGCTGGATCTTGCTCTGCCATCTGATCAACAAATTAACCTCGTGCAAACCTTGATAACCTTTGATCCTCTTCCTTATTAACAAGCCCTCCAACTCTACCTTCAAAATATTCAAAGACTCTCTTCCTAAAAAGGCAGTGGAACCAGAGTTCCAAAAACTTTCAACCCTTTGTGAAAATATTTCTCCTCATCTCTGTTTTAAATGGGTGACTATTTTTAAATCCTAGTTCTGGACTCTCCCATAAGAGGAAATATCTCCACATCCACCCTGTCAAGACCCCTCAGGATCTTATGATTTAAAAATTTTTGCTTTTAGAAGTCGAGCAGTCCCTGAAACTCCGTGGAATCGACCCCCACAGCCTCACTAAAATTGAAGTCTGTTCATTATTCATTATATAAATGTGTGCAGTTATGTCATCCAGCCACCTACCTTGTTAAAGGGCTATGGCTGGAATATATTCCATTAAAGATAACAGTAAATCAATATCGGGTTTAGTTTGGAAAAAAACACTTGGTTTCTTGAATTGTTATAATTCAGCTAATGGAGTAGGGAGTTTTTTCATAAGGAATCCTCCTCCTCTTTCCAGTTTAATCTACATCAAGACTAACACCATGGCACTCTATTTTTTAAAAAAATGTTGTTGTAACTTTGTGAACAACCTGGCTGACAATTTCCATGACATTCATTTACTTTTCATGCAAGTGTTTGTTTGTACTTGAACTGCTACAAGTGTGAGGGCATTTCTGTTTATTTGCAATTCTGGAGAACTCCAAATTTTAAAAAAAGCTTCTTGTGAAAGTGTTTATTTGTTTGAAGTCTTGCTATCTATTTTTCCAGGCAGCGAGGCTATGCAGCTGCAGAAAGGGCAAAGCAAGTAGAAGAATTTTGGCAACGAAAGCGGGAAGCATTACAGAATAAAGCACGTGGTGAAGGACACTTGGTAAGAAATGTTTGCTTCAGTTTTTTTTTTGAAACTGTTGAGTGAGGCACAGTGGGCTAATTGTATAATGTTGGTGCATGCCACTATTTACATGGATTTTTTACATCTACAGTTTTAATCCATTGCTCAGGGGTAGAGCTATGGTCCTCTTCATGTTGAACGAGGTGGTCATTGAGACACCAGGTGGACTAAAAATTGATGAGGAGGATGCATAAACAAGGCTAGCTTTATTTTAAGGTTGGAGCCACCAGGGCTGGATGGGTTGCATC
Source organism: Rhincodon typus (assembly GCF_021869965.1). Lineage (NCBI taxonomy): Eukaryota > Metazoa > Chordata > Chondrichthyes > Orectolobiformes > Rhincodontidae > Rhincodon > Rhincodon typus. Next base: position 118,814,976 of record NC_063334.1, read on the forward strand.
TGTGGAAGCTGAGAGATGTAATGGTGGAAACTGCAGAGGCATTGGCCATAAGTTTCTGGTGCTCCTTTAGATACAAGGACAGGGGATGGGGGAATGTGGGTGGTGACGGAGCACTGTACAATTCCAAATGTCACAACCTCATTCAAAAATAGTTACATCTCTAAACCCAGCAACTACAGGGCTGTTGATTCAAACCTTGGTGTTAAAAAAGATTTTAGAAATGATAGTCTGTGACAAAATAAGTCTTTCTGATGATCATGGGTTAATTAAAGAAAAACAAGATTTGTGGAGGGCAAATCATACTTATCTAAATTTGAGATAACAAGGTGTAGAGCTGGATGTACACAGCAGGCCGAGCAGGAAGGCTGACGTTTCGGGCCTAGACCCTTCTTCAGAAAATGATCGTTATCTAAATTTGATTTTTTTTTAGTTAACGTGAGATTGATGACTACTGAGGGCGATGCAGTTCATGTCATATACATGGATTTCCAAAAGTGTTTGATTAAATATTGCAAAGTACACTTGCCACCAGTGTTAGAACTCATGGAATAAGCGAGACAGCAGCAGCATATAGATACTTTAGATTTCAGAACTCTCTACCTCAGAAAGCAGGGGAGGCAGGGTCGTTGAGTATTATTAACGCAAAATTAGATTTTTGTTTGGCACAGGTTTCAGAGGTTATTAGCAGTCGTTAGAAATTTGGAAGTTAAAAGCCAAAACTGATTAGCAGTGACCTTACTGAATGGTGGAGCAGACTTGATGGGCCAAATGGCTGATTACTAATCCCTGGTTTCTATGTTTTGTAAGGATTCAAAATTGGCTGAGTGACACACAACAGAAAGCAGCGATATTCATTCTGGCTTAAAGGGTGGAGCAGGGTTCCCTGGAGTCCTGTACTTTTTTAATCAAGTGTAATAAATATGTGTGAGGCAAGGAAAGCAGCCTACCTTCATTGCATTGCCAGTCTATTTTGACAAAGTGTGGAGGAAGGTTCATTGGATTTCTAGTTTGACATCAATACTTATTCAGTGCTTATTTAAACGTTGCAAGAATGTGTGGTTACTTTTTAAGATATGTATAATCTCGTAGCCTCTGGGAGTGCACACCTCCTCGATTTTGAAGAGTCTGAGTTGGACTCATTTGGTGAAATGCAAGTGTGATCAGGTTCTGTACTGTCATTCTAAAATGTATTACTTCGCTGTAAGTGCAGATTAAGAAAAACAATTGAGGGTATGTAATATTACCTAGGTGTTGCATCAACTTTGATTTTGAACTAAGAGCTTTAATTGTGCTGTCTCTGGCGCACACGAACAAATTCTGTCATCGTAGCGGACAAATGTGACCTCTAATCGAATTCAAAACCCAGAAACTTTAAGTTGAGATATTTGAGCTGCTTTTGTGGGAGAAAAGAACATTTTACGTCTTCATTAGAACTTTACTAAGATTTTTAGTGCCTCTGACAAGCTTTTACAAAAGCAAAAATAAACAAACACTGGAATTCTGAAATACAAACAAAAAAGTCTTAAATGATCAGACATGTCAGGCAGTATCTGTGGAAAGAAGCAATTAACATGTATTCGGGTTAAAAATGGAGAGCTTTCCATAATAAAATGAGAATATTTTCTGCGAGGGTCACCAGCCTTTGGAGCTCCCTCTTTCCCAGAGCAACACCATTTATAATGCTTCTAGGCAGAAGTAGACGGATTCTTGACTAACAATGATATGAGGTTATCAGGGGTAGGTGAGAAAGCAGACTTGAGGCTACAACCAGATCAACCACGACCTTACTGAATTGCAGAGCAGGCTTGAGGGATTCAATAGCTCACTCCTCTGATATCATCTTGTATATAATCTTGTCATGAAACATTCGCTCTGTTTCTCTGTATAGGTGCTGTTTGATCTGCAGACTATTTCCAACACTTCTACCTTTTTTAATAACAGAATAGCAGCATTGATTTTCTCTGAGACATTTTAGGATTAACGTTTGTACTCTCCAAAACTGCATGTACTGCTGCAGCTTTTATATGATTTGAACAATTACTGTCTCACACGTGCATGTGTACACACTCTGTCTCTTTCTATTTTCTTTCTTTTTTTCTTGCCCTTTTTTCCTTTTTTTTTCTTTCTCTCTCTCTCTCTCTCTCTCTCTCTCTCACACACGTAAATCTGTGGGGTGCGTTTGTATTTGCAGATATGTTCTATTTTGTTCAAATATCACATAATTTATTGACAATCAGACAATGTGGCGTTTTATAAATTCCTATTTTAGAAATAAAACCAGTCCGACTCCAAGCTAAAACACAAACAGATTCTAAACAAGGTCTCCCCTCTAACATGGTGCAGGGCTGGATGAACACAGCAGGCCAAGCAGCATCATAGGAGCAGAGAGGCTCCTATGATG
>NC_063334.1:118817776-118857044 GCF_021869965.1 Rhincodon typus
TCTGAAGAAGGGTCTAGGCCCGAAACGTCAGCCTTCCTGCTCCTCTGCTGCTTGGCCTGCTGTGTTCATCCAGCTCTACACCTTGTTATCTCATCAGTGGTGTGACCGTTTGATCTTTTACTTATAAATTTTGTATCTGATACTACCTCCCTCACTAACACCTGAAGAAGGAGTGAAGCTTGTGTTTTCAAATAAACCCATTGAACTACAGCCTGGTGTTGTGAGTTCTGATCTTGTGCAAAAGACATTGAATAATCGCAGTTTAGAATGGGGCTCAAAACATTTTTCAGGTTTTGTTTTTCTCCCTGCATGTTAACAAGTCTCATATTATTTCGAGTAAGATGATCACTGAACTGTGAATTACTGCCTTTACCATGAGCATTTGAGCATTCACTGTGTTCTGTAACAATACTGTAGCTAATTTTCAAGTGGTAGTTATTTGAACAGGCGAATGCCATGTCAAATTTGGAAACGCGGGGAGACATTTGACTGTATTGTTTTGTAAAGCGAAATGTAGCATTTTCTGTTTTCTGCCTTGCAAAATTTCCATTTTAAATATTGGACTGTCTACATTAAATACTTAGGAAAATTTGCATTTTGCATGAAACATACTTGATTTTGTTTTCAGTTGCTAAATTCTAAACAAATAATCGTCTTGGCTAATTTTTCAGTAACTTTTACTGATTTCCCATTCCAACTGTTAACATTCCTGACTTGATTATGACAGGAAGGTGATTGAACTGTGATTTTCTTAAGTAATCTATCTGTAAATTTGTATTTTAGTTTAGACACCACTGAGCTCCAAATTCTCCAATCTAACAGATTCTGTAACCACATGGCTAATAAGTTGTATTTATGTCGGTACATTTAAGTAGATTTTTTGTTAGTATTTGGCAGTAATTTATGCAGTTTTTAAAAATCTTTATTCTGTGTTGTAATTTACACATGATGGTAAAATGCTTGCAATAGATTCTGAGTATTGCTATACACTCTGTCACTTTTGTGCACGATGGCATCATTAACTCAACCAGGAAAGTTCCAATCCAATCCATTGTTAGCTGTGCAAAGAAAGTGTGAAACAAAACGTTACATTTAAACTTGGCACATAAAGTATATTATCGTAAAACCTGAGTGTGTCACTCTTTTTTGCTTTCTTTATCATACTCATGGGTTTTCTTCTACTTTTCAACCATTGTTTTGTCAACAAATGAGCTCGGGTTTGTGTGGTGATGGAGGTCTTAAGGGATTGGTTTGCAGCATAGTACCCTTCGACATACCATACTGAATTGACTGAGGTTTCCATGAAGGTCCAACCTTCTCAATCTCATCCCTTGCCTGAGGCGTGGTGATCTCCGGTTAAACCAACACCAGGCATCGCTTGCTCTAATGAGAGAGCACCCCTGTGGTCCCCTGAGACTATGGTGACTTTACCCATATTTTACCCTCAGATGGATTTGAAAAAATGCTAATCTGTAAAAGAGAAAATGAATATTTTCATGACGTTGCCATTGCTGAATCTTCCAATATTAACATCCTGTGTATTGCCATTGATCAGACATTTTGCATTTCTACGTGAATATAGGCATTGTTTGCATTTATTTCCCATTCCAGACTGTCCTCAAAGTATAGTGAACTGTCTCCTTGAGCCACTGTTGACCTTGGGTGTAAGGACATGCATAGTTTCATGCTCATTATCATTAGGGAGGGAGTTCCAGGATTCTGACACACCAGCGCCCAAAGGAACGATGATAAGAATCTATGAGAGAATGGTGTGTGACTAGAAATGACTTGCATTTCTGGTATTCCCAAATATCTGCTGCCCTTGTCCTTCTAGATGGAAGTGCTTGTGTGTTTTCAAGGTGCTATCCAAGGACCTTTGGTGAATTTCTGTACTATATCTTGTAAAAGGTACACACTGCTGCTATTGAGCATTGGTGGTGGAGTGACTCAATATTTGTGGATCTGGTACCATTAAGTGGGCAAGTTTGACCTGGATGGTATTGAACTTCTTGCAATCATCTGGACAAATAGAGAGTAATCCATTCTACTCCTGACCTTGAATGTTTGGGATTGTTGGTTAGATTCTCACTTAATGGAGGTGGTATGTTGCCTGCCTGTGCAACTCGAATATCAGACTTAGCTTCATAATTGTTGCTGTGCTTTCCTTGTACTTGTCCACTCCACAGCAATATATATTCCAGGACTTCATCTGGCTTGACATTAACAGTTTTAGTTCAGAATCTCTGCACCTAAAATTCAGTATTGTCGGCCGTAATTACATAACTTCACAGAGAGAGTGAGTTACCTAGCTGTAATGTTTTGACTTCAGCTAGGCATCAAATTTGTACTTAACAAGAAAACTGGAATGTGGGGAAGGGGCTTTTGTGATGTCCTTGCCTCTCAACCAAAAGATCCGGGTTCACGTCCTACCTGCTGCAGAGATGTGTCATAATACGTCCAAACGGTTTGATTAAAAATACCTGAAACTAGGCAGTAGAATTTTTAAGAATAAGGGTCTCCTGTTTATGACAGATGACAACCCCCATTCTCTGAAGGTGTGGGTTTGTGGAACTGTCTACCCTATAGCACGGTAGAGATGACATCCATGAATATTTTTAAGGCCATGTTAAATTCTTGACTAAAGGATGGGTGGAAAGTGGAGTTGAGGCCACTATCCGAACAACCATGATTTTAGGAAGTGGTGGACCAGGCCTTAAGGGCCGACTATTCTTCTCTTCCACTTTTCTATGTTTATAGACTAAACCGCCATTTTCAGCTCAAAAACATTGCCTGCTTATGTCCTGCTTCATTTCCAATGCCATTGAGACTCTGAGCTGGATTTTCTCGAGCTTTGGGATCCCAGTGTCAAGACCTCCGTGGAGATCCTGAGCCCACGTGTTCTGTCACCATGCCTGTGAAACGCAGTCTTTGAAGACGTGGCTTCCTGTGTGCATTCACCATCCTATTCAGGACAGAGGTGTATTTGCTCTGCTGCTTAACGGATGCAAGGCATGAGGAAAGGGAAGAAATTGTACATTTGGATGGATTGGATTAAGGTGTGAAATGTGGGAATCATGTACAAAGAGGGATGCTGTTCCTATGGATGACCAATTTGCCAGAGCTGCATTAGGATTGAAAGCACGATCCTGGATCTAGTCATGACTCGCAGCAGCAAACCGTTCATGAAGAGAGTAAAACCATATGCATTGATGCTACATGAATTTACACTACGTCATTAATCAGGAGTGAGGTAGTTCAGGGAACACCAGCCAACACTGATCGCAGTGTAAGTCACAGTGTAGGCTGTGGCACAAGTGGAGCAATATCATCTGGGATGTAAGGCCAGACAGATATGGCTCCAAATTGAGAGCTAGGATCATACGTTCATACAGTGTAGAAGAAACCCTTTGGCCCATCAGGTCTGTACTGCCAAAGCTTTACACTAAATCTGTGCTAGTCACACTTTCCTGTGCTAGACCCATAGCCTTAAATGTTATGACGTTTCAAGTGCTCATCCAAGTACTTTTTAATGGTTGAGCTGTCCTGCCTCAACCACCGTCTCAGGCAGTGCATTTCAGATTCCCACAACCCATTTGCCGAGGAAAAAAAAATTGTCAAATCCTCTCTAAATCTCCTGTCTTTAACCGTTTTTAAAGTTATGCCGCCTTGTTATTGACCTTTCGACTAAGGGGGACAGCTACTTTCTATCCACATTGTCCATACCGCTCAAAATCTTAAACTTGTCAGTCCAGGTCCTGCGTCAGCCCTTTCTGCACTAAAGAAAACAACCCAAGTATATCCGACGTCTCTCAATCGTTGAAATGCTGTATATTAAGCAATTTTTTGGTGAATTTTCAATGATAGTAATGGGGTGTGAGAAGAAGGTCTTTCATCCAAATCCAATTCCATTTGTAAAAACCAAAAGAACTGCGGATGCTGTAAATCAGGAACAAAAACGAAGTTGCTGGAAAAGCTCAGCAAGTCTGGCAGCATCTGTGAAGGAAAAAACAGAGTTAACGTTTTGGGTCCGGTGACCATTCCTTTCACCAGACTCGAAACGTTAACTCTGTTTTTTCCTTCACAGATGCTGCCAGACTTGCTGAGCTTTTCCAGCAACTTTGTTTTTGTTCCCAATTCCAATTGTACTTGATAGCCCAAAATGCAAATCCCTAAAATGGAAATTGTGGTAATTGTATCTAATTTTCTTTTTTTTCCACTCCCCCTTTGTCGCACCCCTCAATCAAGCACATGAACCTCCGCCTGATGGCACTGTAACTTCAGAAACTTGGATCACCATTCTGTACATGCAGGCATTCAACTATGACGTAAGGTGCTAAACGTTAAATTTCTTGGCTGATATATTGCAGAGGGATACAGGCTAAGGAGTGGGCAAGAACAAGGCCGATGGAATATAATGTGGACGAACGTCAAGTTATGTGCTTGGCATATTTCTAAATCGGCCTGTTCAGACATGTTGTGACGCAAACCCGGGGCAGGTGGGACTTGAATCCCGACCTCCTGGCTCAGTGTTGGGATGCATTAATTTTGAATTTCACAAGCTGCTGTGGTGATTTGAAGCTATATCCTTTGGACATTAGCCTGGGCTTCTGGAACACAAGTCCAGTGACATTATCTCTACACCACCTCTTTTTTTTTCCCTTCTCCATTTGCTATTTTTATACTTGGTGTTTGCACTCCATACTTTGTAACAATTGCAGTGATCTTATCAATCAAATCCAACACTTGAGTTCCACTCTTTTTACATGGATCTTGTACACCAGTGTGACACCAAGCTTATAATAATGTGCATTAGGGATAGTGTGATACTAACCAGTGAGAATCTGATCCCTTGCGCTGTGGGTCCACTAGGAAGCCAGCTTAGCTTTGCACATTTATGATGTGGATTTATGCCTGCTGATACAAAGTGGTGCTGTGCAGAATATCTGGGTGGTTGTGTACTGTTATTGGCTGCTTCAAAAAAGCTGATAACTATTCATTGGATTTAACTGAACAATTAGTCAAATTGCTAAATGTTAGCAAATTTGACATAAAGGAGCAGAGGTTCCAGACTTATTTACCTTCAGGGAAATGACTGACTCAGCACAGTTCATAGAATGTTCTGAGTGTCCTTGTTCAAAATTCACAGAAAGCTGGAAGGCTGATACAATAGGTAATAGGGAGAGCAAATGAAATTTTGGCTTTTATTGCTGCAAGAATGGAGTATAAATGCAGGGAAATGTTATTGAAACTATTCAAGACATTGGTGAGTCCATATCTGTAGCACTGCATAGAGTTCTGATCCCCTTACTTAAGGAAGGACGTAATTGCATTGGAGGCCGTTTGGAGAAGGCTCACTAGATTTATTCCAGAGATAAAAAGCTTATGAGGAGAGAGTGGTTTAGCCCTGTACTCACTAGAATTTGGAAAGATCAAAGAAGATCTAATTGAGGTATATCTGATGCTAAAAGGGGTTGACAAAGTAATTGTAGAGCGGATGTTACCCATGGTGGGGCAATCTAGAATGAGATGTTATACTTTCAGGCTAAGGAACAGCAAATTTAAAGTGGGATTGGAGAAATCCCTGCTCTTAAAGGATTTTGATTCTGTGGAATTCACTACCCCGAAGTACGGCAAACACTGGGTCATCGAATAAATTTGAGGAGGAGATTGACTGATCTTTTAATTCGTAATGTGTCAAACGGTTATGGGACGCAGGCAGGAAAATGGAGTTGAAGCCAAGATGAGGTCAGCTGTGATCGTATTAAATGGCAGAGCAGGCTCGAGGGGCTGAAGTGCCTACTCCTGCAGGTTCTTGCATTCTTAGGGCTAAAAGGATCAAAGGATATGGGGCAAGAGTAGGAGCAGGGTACACAGTAAGATGATCAACCATGGTCACATTGAATGGCGGAGTAGCTTGAAGGGCCGAATGGCTTACTCCTGTTCTTATTTTATGTTTCTGTTAGGTTTGGGGACTCCTGCCCTCACTCATTAGGGTGGCAGATGATCTGTCACTTTTTGGATTTAATATCCTTGAAGATGATTTTTTTTTTTGTAGCCCATTATTCTGAGAATTAGTAATTGTGCTTTTTATCATGTAGTTTTAAAATCTTAATCTTCAAGGGTCTTGAAATTTTAGCAAACATTTGAAGTAAATATTAACTTGATGCTATTGGTTTTAAAACATATTTTTACAAAGATTGGTAGCATTCTTATGGAAGCAGTGATATTGTTGTCTTTATTCCGTGCTGAAAGTATTAAACTACATTTTAGTGTTCAATGACCACATAGTATTGAATTTGTGGTTTGGTGTGCACTTATTTTTTGCATACGCCCCATTTTCTTAAATGTAACCCATTGAATGGTAAACAGGGGATTCTGCAAAACCTGGCAGCTATCTATGGAGGCAGGTCCATTTCAACAGGAAGAGGAAAATCCAGAAGCAAGGAGGAAGAGGTAGGAGGCCTGCATGTTTCTCATCTTCATAATGCCAGTGGCATGTCTTTTTGGACCACTTTGCCAGTATGCCTGCTATTTAAACATACAGTCCAATCAACAGGAGGATCTCCCTGCTTCCCTTGTATGCCTGTATTCTAAGAATTAATTTGGGCCTTTTTAATGCACAAGAATGTTTGCTGCAATGAAGGTATATTTTGAAGTGCTTCAAGTGTACAGGGAAGTGGAAAGAGGTCTTTCACTGTTCTCCCTTTTCAGTTGCTGTTGCTCCTTTTTTGTTTTGAGTAATGAAGTTGATGACTTCCTGATGAACTGCCTTCAAGGAGCTACTGATGATGAACATGTATAGATACAATAACCAGGAACTGTCATTCTAGAACCATGCCTTCAGGATCAATGATAGAATGTTCTCTATCACAATAGGAAATATAAAAGTGACAATTTACCTCAGTGAGTGAATAAATTATTGGAGTTTATGGTGATGATGATCAATGTGTTGAGACTAGTATGAGGAGACTGGAAGGGAGATGCAGCCTCAAACTGTCTCTGCCTTGACAAAGCAAAACTTAAGTGAATTGTTTCAGTGGAAGAAATTAATTGCATATCCTGACCTTGTTGGCCTCGTTAACTTCCCCAAGCCCGTGCTTTTAACAATCCAGGTGTATTTTCAATAAGCACAGCCAGTGAGTAACAGGTATGCAGACCAGCAAGGCTTTACTTCCAATTCTCCCACTCCGCTGAGTTAGTGGATCTTAGACAGCAATGGTAGTATGAAAGTTGGAGTTGTCCTCAGTACCTTCAGTTTAAAGAGGAGAAATTTGGCCAGGGCTGTGCCCATGACTGGTGTATTATGATAACAGTTGGAAATGCCTGCTTGTATTGATGTTGGGTGAGGCAAGAATTGGGCTTGGCTTTCATTGTTTTGCAGTGAATTCACTTTCCACACCCTCCCAAGACGTATGAGACCTACTAAATGGTGCCTAGACCAAGAAATGTATTCGTCAGCTAAATCTTTCATGGAAATGTTAAGAAAACAAAAATAATTGTTTGTAACTTTGATTTTTGAGAAGTGATGTTAATGCGAACATTTTCTTTGCGTTATTTATGTTTTGTCTACTTGAATTATGTAAAATAAAGCGAGAATTAACTTTACGTGTGGAATAGGATATGTTAGTTTGGGCTCAGTGGTAACACTCATGGTAGAAAGTTCTAATTTTAAGAACCGCAGAGATGAAATTTGAATACAAATCGAGACTGACACATCTTAGTGCAGCAGCGTCTATTGGAGGTGCCATCTTTTGGATGAAAATTAGGTTGAGTTCCTCTCTGCTTCTTCAGGTAGACATAGAAGATATATGCCACAGTTTAGGAGAAGATTCCTCCAATGACTTTGCTCATAATTACCTCTCAATGGATATGTTGAATAGAGTTCAATATGGTAATTTATCTGATAGATGTTTGAGTGACCTTGCTGTGTCAAAAATTGCTTCTGAATTTCCTTTCGTTGCAATGGTGACTGAACTTCAAAATACACTACTTCAGCTATGATTTCCTTTTAGATGTGCTGAGATTATGGAAGTGCCATGTAAATCCTAATTTCTACTCCACCCATTGTCAAATGCTTGTGAACATGTAATGTGCTGGAGTATTAGCATGCCTTGCGGGGAGTTACAGTACCCCGATTTTAATTCGGCCATTCCCAACTTGATTATCGCACTTTGGCCTTACAGGAAGGTGTCAAACTGAATCTCTGTGTCCTTTCAGTTGATGAAAGTAGACTTAAATGAGAGAGTCTTGACAGAGACATAAATAATGAATTATATTGACAGTGATGAGATAACAACCTACCCCATCCTTTTCAGTAATGGACAGGAGACCCTACAGGTCGACTAGACAAAATCAGTTGATGGGATGAGTGGGAGTACAAAGATATTGGCTACCCCGCAGGAATGTAATCAAAACATAGTGGGGGAAAAAATGTTCAGTTTCTCATTTTGAGTTTCATTTTTTTAGAGTCGGAATAAAATGTACTCCAGCTCTCTCTCCAAATTGCATGTATACAAAGTATTGTATTACAGTTTTGTTGTGCATTAAAGGAAGTTGATGCATTAAAGGTGGTGGGGATGATTTGAGGACGAGTCCAGGGTATTATGGAGATAATGGTTCCTTTGGAATGCTGAAAGCAAAGGGGAGTGTCAGATGTAACACGGTGTAGAGCTGGATGAACACAGCAGGCCAAGCAGCATCAGAGGAGCAGGAAAGCTGACGTTTCGGGTCGAGACCCTTCTTCAGAAATGGGGGAGGGGAAGGGGATTCTGAAATAAATAGGGAGAGGGGGGAGGCAGATAGAAGATGGATAAAGGAGAAGATAGGTGGAGGGGAGACAGACAGGTCAAAGAGGCGGGGTTGGAGCAGTGAAGGTGAATGTAGGGGGGGAGTTAGGGTGGGGATAGGTCGGTCCAGGGAGGACAGACAGGTCAACGGGGCGGGATGAGGTTAGTGGGTAGGAGATGGGGGTGAGACTTGAGGTGGGAGGAATGGTTAGGGAGGCGGGGACTAGCTGTGTTGGTTTTGGGATGCGGTCGGGGGAGGGGAGATTTTGAAGCTTGTGAAATCCACATTGATACCATTGGGCTGCAGGGTTCCCAAGCGAAATATGAGATGCTGTTCCTGCAGCTTTCGGGTGGCGTCATTGTGGCAGTGCAGGAGGCCCAGGATGGACATGTCGTCCAAGGAGTGGGAGGGGGAGTTGAAATGGTTCGCGACTGGGAGGTGTAGTTGTTTGTTGCGAACTGAGCGTAGGTGTTCCGCAAAGCGGTCCCCAAGCCTCCGCTTGGTTTCCCCGATGTGTCAGATGTGTTTAGTTGTGACATCACCGTGAGGATAAAGGGCAGTGATCCGCAGAAAATGGATCTGGTAGGGCAGAAGTTGAAGGTCAAGAGAATCTAAATATGGTTTTTGAAGGGAGAGGAAGGAATCGGAGGGTGAATGCATGAAATGGAAAGGACATGGGTCACGAGCCCCAGCAACCATGATGCAAAGGAAAAGAAGAGGAAAAAGAGCTATCAGAAGCACTGATTTGGCAGGTCACCTCGTCATCATAGCAGACGCAACAGAGACCGAGAAATCAGGAGAATAGATTAGAGTTCCTAACTTGTGCCGCGTTGGATAGGTGAGTTTTTGCTCTAATCCATGAGAGTTGTCACCGTCACCATTCTGAAAGTCTCTTTCAATTCCAGATTTAACAAACTGGATTTAAATTCCACCGGCTACAGTGGTGGGATTTGAACCCATGTTCCGGAGCACAGCCTAGGCCTCTGGATTACTAGTCCAATGATACTACACCACCAGCTTGCCCTGACGGTTACTGGAGCTAACCAGTTTCACCTGAAAGGCACCAGACATAATTTGGTGCCTGTTCATTCCCATCCCATCCAGTCACTGCAGATCATTCAGAAAGGATCTTTAGTTAACTCTTCCTGTCACTGACCAGACTGTTGGTTTGTTCCCAGGCGGGAATTGGAGCATAATATGATCGTGATACTCTGGAATTAAAATAAGTAGAGGCTGCATATCCCCAGCCTTACAAATTTCTTTGCAAGTTATTTTCGCCTCCCTATTGATATCCCTGATCTTGCTCTGAGTGCAAACAGAGGTGAACTCCAGACAGTGAAGTCCCAACGTTACCCTTGTCATGTGAATAGATGTAAGGCCATCAAAACACTCAAGTTTTATTTTGAGAGAGTTTCAGCAGTTTATTGCACAGTCCTGTATTTTCAGTCAAATCAATTAGGTAAACTTTAATAGCTTATGAAAAGTGACATTTTAGTCACTTTTAGGTCAGGTAAATGTTTGAGTTACTTGTGACTTTCTATTGGCGATTTTTAAAAAAAAATCAAGGTTGAAAAGCATGGAATGAGGTAAAGCTTTGATAGAAACAGGAATTTGGTGAAGAGGTAGAAAGTGGAGAATTGGATTATGAAGACATTCTGAGAAGGATAGCCAGTGAGAAGTAATATTGCTTACTGGTCATTGCTGGAGCTGGAACACCGACTTTACACTTTACTTGGGTATCAAGGAGTTTATATTAGTTGATAGTAAACTCAAGGGAAGGGAATTACGACATAGCAGAAAATTTCAGTAGGACATTGGGGTTAAGAGAGTGGCTAAAATGACTACTGATCAAGGTGAGTGTGAGCTGATCCATTGCCCAATTTGCTATTAAAATGTTTTTGAAGCCCGGTGGGATAGATGAGCAAAAGATTTTTGTCATCCAGTCACTTGAATCTTAGACATTAACTCATATTCAGAAAACATATCAGGAGACTCTGGGTGCTGGGTTTAATCTTGAGATTTGGAATATATAAAATCAAGCAAGTAAAAGGTGGTATAGTGGCTCAGTGGTTAGCACTGCTGCCTCGCAGCTTCAGGAACCCAGGTTTGATTCCACCCTCTGGTGACTGTCTGTGTGGAGTTTACACATTCTCTACGTGGGTTTCCTTCCACTGTCCAAAGATGTGGATTGGCTATGCTAACTTGCCCACAGTTTCCAGGGATGTGCAGTCTAGACGGATTAGCCATGGGAAGTGCAGGGTTACACGGATAGGTTGGGGGTGTGGATTTGGATGAGACGCTCACAGTGGACTCGATGGGCCAAATAGCCTGAATCCACGCAGTAGAGGTTTTTTCCCTTTATTCATTCACAGGACGAGGGCATCGCTGGCCAGGCAGCTTTTTTTTTTTTTTTGCCCATCCCGAATTGCCCAGAGGGCAGTTCGTGAGTCTGACCTGAAGTTCAGAATCAACCACATTGCTGTGGGCCTGGAGTCACATGTAGTCCAGACCAGGTGAGGATGGCAGTTTCCTTCCCTAAAGGACATTAGTGAACCAGATGGGTTTTTCTGACAATCAACAGTGGATTCACGGTCATCATTAGACTCTTAATTCCAGATATTTGTTGAATTCAAATTCCACCATCTGCCATGGCGGGATTTGAACCCAGGTCCCCAGAACATTATCTGGATCTCTGGATTAATAGTCCAGTGATAATACCATTAGGCCATTGCCTTCCCCTTCTGTAAACTACAATGAGTTGTACAGCATGCTGATCAAACCTGGTGTGAAAATTTAGGTGCTATTCCCTGGAGGTGAGGCCCTGAAGGAGTAATCCAACGGTAATCTTATAGGGGTACAGGTTCATAATTTTTGGGAATTTACATCACCAGTAGACAGGTGGTTAAGAAGGCATTTAGCACGCTTGCCTTCTTTGCGCAGACCTTTGAATAAGGAATTGGGCTGTCATGTTGAGGTTGTACAGGATGTTGATGAAGCCTCTTCTGGAGTATTGTGTGCAGTTCTGGTCACCCTGTTATAGGAAGGATTTTATTAAGCTGAGGAGGGTTCAGAAGAGATTTACCAGGATGTTAGTAGGAATGGAGGGTTTGAGTTATAAAGAGAGTCTGGATAGACTGGGACTTTTTTCATTGGAGGTTGAGAGGTGACCTTACAGAGGTTTTTAAAATCATGCGGGGTATAAATAAGGTGAATGACAAGGGTCTTTTCCCTAGGGTGGGGGAGTTCAAAACCAGGGGACATAATTTTAAGGTGCGAGGAGGAAGTTTTAAAAAGGGCATGACAAGGCAAGTTTTTTTTTTTACACAGTGTAGTCCATGTGTGGAATGAACTGCCAGAGGAAGTGGTGGATGCGGGTACAGTTACAACGTTTAAAAGATATTTGGCTAAGTTAATGAGTAGGGAAAGTTCTGAGGGATATAGGCCAAGCACAGGCAGGTGGGACTAGTTTAGTTTGAGAACGTGGTCAGCATGTACTGGTTGGACCGAAGGGTCTGTTTCCATGCTGTATGACTCTATGACTGTATGATTCTATAAAGCTGTTCAAATGATCAAACTCCTTGGTAACTAAACAGATGGGGAATGGCTTCTGCCTAATTGGTGTGTGGATGTCAAAGCAAATGAATGTAATCTTAGAGTTTCTATGAAGCTGCTGAACAGTAAATTTCAAAAGACTTCTTCAAATGTAGATTGATAAGAATGCAAACCACATTAGCAAGGCATGTCAATGCAGAGTCAGTGAAGTGTTGAAAAGGAATATCACTGATGACTCGAAATTAATGGTACTGAGAGATATGGAGAGCATTGCTATTAGAAAGGCAAGGCTGGCCAATGCTTTCTTAGCCAGATGGCCTATTCACTTTGCTATGAAGTTTATCAGTATGCCATCGTGAAAGTGGCTGACAAGTGAAAGTTCAGATTTTCTTTTAAAAAGACATATTCTTTGGTTTTGTTTTCAATTGCTTGCTGCATTTTTATTTTGCTTTTATGTTCTTGTTTTAGTGCTCTTGCTAAAGAAATATTGTCTTTTTCTTTTAAATTTGTATTTACGTTTTTGATAAATTGTCAAGTGCTTCAGTGGCTTTGCATTGGTGTTTGGTGATCTGGTGATACTTGGCTGATTCCTTTCTTCTAAGTTTTGGTGGTACATAACTGTGGTTCCTATTTTGTATGATTTAACTTTCTGCCTCCTCTCAGTTTTCAATCAAAATTACCTTAAACTGTTTGAATGTTGGACTCCATTGTAAAGAATGACACACAGACAGAATATATCAAATGCTTGAATTTCTAAAGATATAATTAGAAATTAGTGGATATTTCTTAGTTCATGCATGAATGCACAAATGAAAATCTTATTGTCAATTTGTAACTTACTCTGATACAGAAAGTAAAACTGGAGAGCTTTTGCAAGGTTTTTGAGTTGAAGCTTTTAATGTACCTATACACTGAGACTTATTTGATTGATATCCAAGTTAGCATGCATATAAGATCAGCAAACGCCTGGAAGTGTTGAAGAAGACTATGTATTGCTCCTCATACTGGGTTCAAGTACCAGTGTTGCTGATGCGTACATCTCTTAGCCAGATCCAATGGGATTTTTTTTTAAACTTCTCAGTTGGACTAAAAATGGTAGCCCCTTTAATTTTTGAAGGTTCAATCCCTTTGGATCAGTCGGGTGAAGCTCTTTTTTTGACCACTTGTTCCTGTAGCAGGTGGCTGAATAAGAAGGACAATCATCATCACAAATTGCAGTGGGTTCTTTGACCCGTTTACATTTGTCAATGTTACAAGAAAAATATGTTGAACTCAAGTGGCCCTCATGGACCAGAGGAATTGAAAATACAAAAGCAAGTCACATATTTGAGCAGTAATCAAATGAATTCACAGTATTCCCGTTCTGCCTTTTATGTTGTCAATTATAGTTTGAAAGGTTTTGTTTTAATGTGAAAAAAAGTAGTAAGGAAACGGAGTAACTTATTTTTAAAGTTATGGAGACTCGTGTGCTGGAGTAATATGTGTTCATGTCATTAGGAGTACTTGGCAAGACTCCGACAAATACGACTTCAGAACTTCAATGAACGACAAGAAATTAAAGCGAAACTCAGAGGAGAGAAGGTATGCTCTTATTACTACTTCTTGGAAGTTGCTGTCTGTATTGGCTTCGGTAATTTTTTTCTTAACATGGTCATTTGGAATTTAAATCTGGAAAGCAGATAAATTATTAATTAGCATGCTAACTCTTGAAAATGAACAGTTTAAAAACTGTTGAAGTAAATCTTTGGAAAGGCTTGATAGTAAATCTATAGCACATTTTTGCGGTTGTATTAAACCATTTTTTCCTCAATAACCCT
This sequence comes from Rhincodon typus, assembly GCF_021869965.1. NCBI lineage: Eukaryota > Metazoa > Chordata > Chondrichthyes > Orectolobiformes > Rhincodontidae > Rhincodon > Rhincodon typus. The sequence goes on from NC_063334.1 coordinate 118,831,933, forward strand.
AAGATTGAATGGTTCCCTCTTTCCAAAACCCTTATAAGCACTTTGTGTATGTGCCAACTTCCCCAAGGACTGCAGCAGTTCAAGAAGACAGCAAACCGCTCCTACTTTCTTGAGAACAATTGGGAGTAGACAATCAGTACTGGCCCATCCAAAAACCCCCACATGCTGTGAATTTTTATTGACCATGTTGACTCTCTCACCCTCCCCCTCTCTTTTTCCCTCCCCCCACACACATACAGTCCTCTCCCCTCACCCCCTCTCTCTCAGCACCTGAGAATGAAATTGATTCTTGCTGACCACATGTGTTATTTAGATAGTTCAGCACACTGTCTACTTTTCACCAGATTTTAACCAAACTACATGTCCTATTTCTGTCATTGGATTTCTTATGCTTCTGGTCACACTTTGTCATTTGTTTTTAATCATGGCATTCTATTCAAGAGGTGTTTGGTTCAATAACTATAAAACAGTGGAACCCAACCTCTGACCATCTGTTGATGTCATCAAACTAAATGATTTTCTTCTTTCATAAAATTGTGTTCCCAGCTGTATCCCGAAACACTGAAACTATGCCAGCTTGTCACCTTTGACTTCTGTTCTTGTAATGCACACTGCATCAGTCACTTGGCAGTGCTATGAAAATAGCACACTCTTTTTATCAATTCATTTCACAAGGCAAATAAGTTTCCTTGGCAAACATTTCCTTTATCCTAGCATCTACTCCTCTGTCAACAGTGACCAAAACCACAGGGCATATTATGTTCACCCTTAAATGACTTCAGGCAAGTGGTTATGACAGTTTAGCTTGGGCATATATAATTAGTGGTGCATCTTCAGTTAAGCAAGCCCTAAGCTCCGTAGTTTCTGCCTTTAAACCTGTCTGCATCGTTACCTATTATTTATCCTATAAGACACATACACACATTCAAACCTGCCTCACGGATTAAACCTTTGGTCAAAACCCCCTTCTTGCGTGACTAGGTACTGAAGTTTGTCTGATAGCATTACAGGGAAGTGGGCTTTAAGACAGGAAGAACTGCAGGTGCTGGAGCCAGAGACAGCACAGTGTGGAGCTGGAGGAACATAGCAGGCCAGGCAGCATTAGAGGAGCAAGAAAGTTGACATTTCGGATCGGGACCCTTCTTCAGAAATGGGGGAGGGGGAAGGGAGCTCTGAAATAAATAGAAAGAGGATGGTTGGGGCTGGGGAAGGTAGGTGGGATGGTGATAGGTGAGTGCAGGAAGGGAGTGATGGGGATTGATCAGTGAGGTGGGAGGGGCAAATAGGTGGGACAGGTTGTGTCAGGTCAAGGAGGCGAGGAAGAGAGGGAGGTTTGGTCATGGGATGAGGCCGGGGGAGGGGAGATTTTAAAACTGGTAAAAACCATGTTTAGGCCATCAGGATGTAGGCTCCTGAGGCGGAATGTGAGGTGCTGCTTCTCCAGTTTGTGGGTGGCATCGTTGTGATACTGGAGGAGGCCCAGCATAGACATTTCATCCAGGGAGTGGGAGGGGGAGTTGAAATGGTTCGCGACTGGAAGGTGTTGTCGTTTGTCGCATACAGAGTGCAGGTGTTCAACAAAAATGGTCTCCGAGCCTCTCCTTGGTCTCACCAATGTAGAGGACGCCACATCGGAAGCAGCGGATGCAGTAGACCACGTTGACGGATGTGCAGGTGAACTTGTGTCTAATGTGGAAGGTTTGTTTGGTGCCTTGAATGGAGGTGAGGGGCCAGCTGTGCACTTTCTGAGGTTGCAGGGAAAGGTGCCAGGGGTGGTGGGGCCCCTGGGGAGTGTGGAGTGGACGAGGGTGTTGCAGAGAGAACAATCCCTACGAAAGGCAGATAGGGGTAGGGAGGGAAATATATCTTTGGTTGTATGGTCGGATTACAGGTGGCGGAGAATGATACGCTGGATATGGATATTAGTGGGGTGATATGTGAAAACAAGGGGGATTCTGTCTTTATTTTTGTTGCGGGGAGGAGATGTGAGGGCAGAGGTGTGGGAAACACGAGATGCGGTCGAGGGCATTTTCCATCACCAGAGGGGGGATGTTGTGGTCCTTGAAATAAGAGGACATCTGGGATGTGCGGGAGTGGAACACCCCATCTTGGGAGCAGACGCGGCGCAGGCGGAGGAATTGGGAATTGAACTCTTCATCAACTTTACTAACACCTTCCACCCCAACCTCAAGTTCACCTGGACCATCTCCAATACCTCTCTCTCCTTCCTGGACCTCTCTGTCTCCATCTCTGGTAACCGCCTCAACACCGACATCTATTTTAAGCCCACCGACTCCCACAGCTACCCAGACTACACCTCCTGTCACCCACCTTCCTGCAAGAATGCGACCCCCTACTCCCAATTCCTCTTCCTCTGCCTCTGCTGTATCTGCTCCCAAGAAGGGGCATTCCACTCCTGCACATCCCAGATGTTCTCCTATTTCAGGGACAGCAACGCGCGCCCCCCTTGTGATTGAAAACGCCCTCGACCGCATCTCTTGCGTTTCCCGCACCTCTGCCCTCACATCCCCTCCCTGCAACAAAAATAAAGATAGAATCCCCCTTGTCCTCACATACCACCCCACTAATATCCGTATCCAACGTATCATTCTCCGCCACTTCTGCCACCTACAGTTCGACTCCATGACCAAAGATATATTTCTCTCCCCACCCCTATCTGCCTTTAGTAGGGACTGCTCTCCCTGCAACTCCCTCGTCTGCTCCAAGTTCCCCATCAACCCCGGCACCTTTCCCTACGATCGCAGGAAGTGCTACACTTGTCCCTACACCTCCCCCCTCGCCCACATGCAAGGCACAAAACTAACCTTTCACATTAGACTGGGGTTCACCTGCAACGTGGTCTACTGCATTCACTGCTCCTGATGTGGCCTCCTCTACATCGATGACACCAAGCGGAGGCTTGGAGACCGTTTTTGTAGAGCACCTGTGCTCTCTTCGCGACAAATGACAACACTTTCTGGTTGCAAACCATTTCAACCCTCCCACTCCCTGGGTGACATCCATCCTGGGCCTCCTCCAATGTCACAATGATGCCACCCAGAAACTGGAGAAGCACCTCAAATACCGCCTCGGGTGCCTACAGCCCAATGGCCTAATCATAGATTTTACCAGTTTCAAAATCTCCTCATCCCATGACCAACCCTCCCCCTCATCCCCGCCTCCTTGACCTGAACCAACCTGTCTGTCTTCTCTCCCACCTATCCACTCCTCCCACCTCACTGACCAATCCCCACCACTCCCTATCTGCACTCACCTATCACATCCCACATACCATCCTCAGCCCCACCCTTCTTCTCTATTTATTTCTGAGCTCCCTTCCCCCTCCCCATTTCTGAAGAAGGGTCCCGACCCAAAACATCAACTTTCCTGCTCCTCTGTTGCTGCCTGGGCTTTAAGATGCCATGTAATTGTCTGCCACTAAATCAAAAGGGGTGCATGTATGATGAAAACATTTTCTGTTCAAAAGTCATGGATATGCTTTCCTGAATAGCTTGTGTTACAGGACCAATAAGCTGTTATTAATGTAATTAAGACAACTTACTGTGTTGGAGTGAAACGTACCAGTTTACTCATTTTATCCATATCTGGTTTTCAGTGTGACAGTGATGGTTCAGATGGACAAGAATCCAGTGATGAGGCTGAGCTAAAGCGCAAAAAAATGGAGGCTCTTAAAGTAAGATTTGGCATCTCCTTTGGAACCAGATTCTGAAAAACTTAAACCACTTCTGACAGCCAGTAAAAGCACAAGGTTCTTAAGTGCCTTGATAGGGTGGATGTAGAAAGATTGTTTAACCTTGTGGGAGAGTATAGGACTAGAGCGTGTAATCTTACAATAAGGGGTTGTCCATTTACAACATGATTTGGAATTTGTCTTGGTGAATAGTGATTCTGTGGAATTCTTCACCAAAGAGGGCTGCTAAAGTTGGTTCGTTAAAATCTGTCACTCTCAGTTTCTAATGTATTTAATCAGTGGCGTAATACATCAGTTGTGTTCATTTCATAATGGTCAGTATTCAATTTCATTTTACCCTAGTTCAATTCCTTACCTCATTGAAGTTAGCTCATTTACCACAATGAAGTTTTTCCTTCAGGTGTCCCTTGCTGTTCTGTGTCAAGAATCTAATTTTTATGATACAATTTTTACTAAAGAAGTTGAATCTCTTGTCAAGAGGAAGGAGGAGGCTTATGTAGAGATGAGGCGTGAAGGCTCAGTTAGGGCACTTGAGAGTTACAAGTTAGCGAGGAAGGACCTAAAGAGAGAGCTAAGAAGAGCCAGGAGGGGACATGGGAAGTCTTTAGCAGGTAGGATCAAGGAAAACCCTGAAGCTTTCTATAGGTATGTCAGGAATAAAAGAATGACGAGAGTAAGATTGGGGCCGGTCAAGGACAGTAGTGGGAAGTTGTACGTGGAGTCCGAAGAGATAGGAGAGGTGCTAAATGAATATTTTTCATCAGTATTCACACAGGAAAAAGACAATGTAGCCGAGGAGAATACTGAGATACAGTCTATTAGACTAGACAGGATTGAGGTTCATAAGGAGGAGGTGTTAGCAATTCTGGAAGGTGTGAAAATAGATAAGTCCCCTGGGCCGGATGGGATTTATCCTAGGATTCTCTGGGAAGCTAGAGAGGAGATTGCAGAGCCTTTGGCTTTGATCTTTATGTCGTCATTGTCTTCAGGAGTAGTGCCAGAAGACTGGAGCCGAGCAAATGTTGTCCCTTTGTTCAAGAAGGGGAGTAGAGACAACCCTGGTAATTATAGACCAGTGAGCCTTACTTCGGTTGTGGGTAAAGTGTTGGAAAGGATTATAAGAGATAGGATTTATAATTATCTAGAAAGGAATAATTTGATTAGGGATAGTCAACACGGTTTTGTGAAGGGTAGGTCGTGCCTCACAAACCTTATTGAGTTCTTTGAGAAGGTGACCAAACAGGTGGATGAGGGTAAAGCGGTTGATGTGGTGTATATGGATTTCAGTAAAGCGTTTGATAAGGTTCCCCATGGTAGGCTATTGCAGAAAATACGGAGGCATGGGATTGAGGGTGATTTAGCGGTTTGGATCAGAAATTGGCTAGCTGTAAGAAGACAGAGGGTGGTGGTTGATGGGAAATGTTCATCCTGGAGTTCAGTTACTAGTGGTGTACCTCAAGGATCTGTTTTGGGGCCACTGCTGTTTGTCATTTTTATAAGTGACCTGGATGAGGGCATAGAAGGATGGGTTAGTAAATTTGCGAATGACACCAAAGTCGTTGGAGTTGTGGATAGTGCGGAAGGATGTTGCAGGTTACAGAGGGACATAGATAAGCTGCAGAGCTGGGCTGAGAGGTGGCAAATGGAGTTTAATGCGGAAAAGTGTGAGGTGATTCACTTTGGAAGGAGTAACAGGAATACAGAGTACTGGGCTAATGGTAAGATTCTTGGTAGTGTGGATGAGCAGAAAGATCTCGGTGTCCATGTGCATAGATCACTGAAAGTAGCCACCCAGGTTGATAGCGTTGTTAAGAAGGCGTACAGTATGTTAGGTTTTATTGGTAGAGGGATTGAGTTTCGGAGCCATGAGGTCATGTTGCAGCTGTACAAAACTCTGGTGCGGCCGCACTTGGAGTATTGCGTACAGTTCTGGTCACCGCATTATAGGAAGGATGTGGAAGCATTGGAAAGGGTGCAGAGGAGATTTACCAGGATGTTGCCTGGTATGGAGGGAAGGTCTTATGAGGAAAGGCTGAGGGTCTTGAGGCTGTTTTCGTTAGAGAGAAGAAGGTTAAGAGTTGACTTGATAGAGACATACAAGATGATCAGAGGATTAGATAGGGTGGACAGTGGGAGCCTTTTTCCTCGGATGGTGATGGCTAGCACGAGGGGACATAGCTTTAAATTGAGGGGTGATAGATATAGGACAGATGTCAGAGGTAGGTTCTTTACTCAGAGAGTAGTAAGGGTGTGGAATGCCCTGCCTGCAAAAATAGTAGACTCACCCACTTTAAGGGCATTTAAATGGTCATTGGATAAACATATGGATGATAATGGAATAGTTTAGGTTAGATGGGCTTCAGATTGGTTTCACAGGTCGGTGCAACATCGAGGGCCGAAGGGCCTGTACTGCGCTGTAATGTTCTATGTTCTATGTTCAATGTACAATTATTCCTCTTAGCTGAATGTTTCCAAATAGAAGATTGTCCCATAGCTCATCTCCTTCCCTGGCTGATCTGGCAGTTCCCCATTTAAAGTGGAAGTTCTCTTGAACACATTTCAGAGACTCCTCTGAAGGAGCTTTTCCAGCAACTTTGTATTTGTGTCAGAGGTTCCTCCCTCTCCTTTGCCACTATAATAATATTATCCTAGTCATTACTTAGATATTTTAAACTGCAGCTCAGTTCGTAACTAAACTATAATTTTTCATGCTGAACCTAAACTGTGACATTTTCCTATTGGGTCATTGCAAAGAATATCCCATGTCACTATATTCCTAAGTGACACTAATCCCTCAACTAAAAACAAATTAACTAGTGATTTAATGGTTCCAGGGATGAGAAACTTCAGTTCAGGGGATACGTTGGAGAGGTTGAGAATGTTCTTCTTGGAGATGTGATAGACATTTTCAAAACTGAGCAGGCCGGATAGAGTAGATATTCTTTTATGAGCCTCAAGACTGAGAGGGCACAGATTGAAACTGATTTGCAAAAGAAGCAAATATGATGAGAGAAAAAATATTTTACACTGGTGGTTTATGTTTGGAATGCACAACCTGAAAGTGTGGTCAAAGCATGTTCAATTGAGGCATTCAAGTGGGTAAGGGGAAAAGGCAGGTGAATGGTACCTAAGTCAGAATGCTCAGTTGGAGTGCTAGTGCAAGCGTGAAGGGCCAAATGGCCGCCTTCCATGCTGTAACACTCTCTATTCTATGTCGTGCAAATGTATGAATCAAGAGAAGGAGTAGACTATTTGGCATATTGAGCTCCCTCCACCATTCACTAAGGTCATAGCTGATCTGTTTGTGGTCTGCATTCAACATTTTAATCCATGCTTGATTTCCTTTTGATTCTCTTGATGATCAAGAATCTGTCTGCCTGCACCTTTTAAAGTATTTATGGTCTTGCCCCATCTCTACCCTCATTCGACTGACATTATTGGAGAGTAGGTAAGCAGGCAGTGCTCATTACTATGCAAATGTAAATGAAAGCAGGTGGAGCACTCGAAGAATATAAAGTAAACAGGAAAGAACTTAAACAAGGAGTTATGAGGGCTGGAAGAGACCATGAAATGTCCTTGGCAAACAGGAGTAAGGAAAATCCCAGGGTGTTTTATATGTATGTAAACTAGGGAATGTATGTATGTATGTAGCTAGGGAAAGGGCAGGTCCACTCAAGGACAGAGGAGGGAGTTTATGTGTTGGGCTGGAGTAAGTGGGTGAGGTCCTAAATGAATACTTTGCATCGGTATTCATGAAAGAATAGGACATGGTAGGTAGTGAGTCTCTGGAGGGGTACGTTGATAAACTGGGCTATGTCGATGTTGAAAAAAGTTCCCAGAACTTGTTGGAATCTGTGCCAGAATATTGTGTAATGGCATTAGTAATTACACACTACCTGTTGTTAGTCACTAATAGTCCCCATTAACAACTATTCATCCTCCCAGCTTGATCGTTATCAACTCCTTTGTCTATCTAACTGTTCTTCTCTCTCTTTCGGCTCTATCCTATCGTTTACTTGCTATGCCACCCGCCTCCCTTTTTTCTGCATATAAACTGATGTTTTCAGAGCCACCATCAGTTCTGAGGAAGGGTCACCAAATGTTAACTCTGTTTTTTTTCTTCACAGATGCTGCCAGACCTGCTGAGCTTTTCCAGCAACTTTGTTGTATGGAACTTTGGTTAGGCCATCTTTGAAATTCAGTTGATTCTGATAGAACGCGTGTTTCTTCAACGCGAATTGGCTGAACGCAATTGAAAAATAGGAAAACGCTATTTGTAAAAAACAATCTTTCCCTACCTGTGTTGGCTCTCATGCAGTTCTGTTCCCATCACTTTAAGTGTCACGGTTGTTTCACGATTTTCAATAGTGCGAGGTCGTGCAACAATGCAACTGTTGCGTTATATCAGAACCGACTATATTGCGTACAGTTCTCGTTGCCACACTACCAGAAGGATGTGGAGGCTTTGGAGAGGATATAGAAACAGTTTACCAATTTGTTGTTTGGTTTGGAGGGTATTAGCTATGAGGAGAGACTGGATAACCTTTCTTGTTTACACTTGAACGTCAGAAGCTAAGGGGTGACCTGATAGACATGTACAGAATGATGAGAGAAATGGATAGTCTGCTTTCCAGGATAGAAATGTCACTTATTAGGGAACAATGGTTTAAGGTAAAAGGGGGTAAATTTAAAGGAGATGAGAAGCAAGTTTTTTTTACACAGAGGGTGATAAATGCCTGGAATGTGCTGCCAGAAGAGGTGGTAGAAGCAGATTCAATAACAATGTTTAAGAGACATCTTAACAGGTGCATGAATAGGTAGGGAATAGAGAGATACAGACCTTATGGAGGCAAAGGTTTTTAGTTTAGACAATTGTCATGTGTCAGCACAGGCTTGGTGGGCCAAAGGGCCTGTTCTTTGTTCTTTAACTCCCCAACCACTCCCCAAGTTATGGGCAAAAATTTTATGCCTAATCTCATTAGCTTTTTGTAGTAAGGTGACATGACAGATCAGCTAAGATTGAGAACTTCTTTCCTTTTATTGTTTGCAAATTCAGTGAAAGCTGAACCACTTTGTGGAAGTGATTTTCTTTCACCACTCAAAGGTGATTTAGTACCTTTTATTCAACTAATACTTGGAGATTTTCCAGAGCTGCCTCAGCTCGTGCTGGAGTTTTCTGCTTAATCCCTTCTTCCTCTTTTAACCATGATTCTTTGTAGGAGGTATTGTTCCCAGTGTTCTTGGATTGTTTGTGTATTGAAACTGTCAAGAGAAAAAGTTGAACCAACTTTTAAATTTGCAAAATTTTAAATTTCAAGTTCCTGAATCTAAAGTGATTTTGAAACTTTTAAAAAAAATGTTTTCAAGTATTTTCACAGAAGTGCAACTCCTCTTTAGAAGATTAATGATGAAGTAAAACTATTTGAGTCTCCAGGTTTTAACTCAAATAGGACTGGTTCAGAATAATTTGAGAACTTGAAGAAACTGAAAATTTGGCATAGGGTTGGTCGGCATCTGAGAAGAGAACAACAAATTAACATATTGATTCAACTCTTCTATTAGAATAAGCTGGCTACACTGCTGGTAGTATTTGAAACTACCTTTTTTGCCAAAAATGTGAGTGTAGAAGTCCATCTTTGGAGCCTCAAAATCGTTCCAAAAAGAGGGTCAACTTAGAACTCTTGATTTATTCTGTGATGTCAACCATTACTCAATAAACCAATTTAATGAGTCCTTAATCAAAAGTTAGATTATTTGTAAGTTTGTAAAAGTGATCAACCTTCATGTACCTGCGTTCAAAAGCTATTGAAATCAGACTTTGAAAGTTAGGCTTCTTTGCAAAAAGATACTTAAGTCCTGACAACTCTTTTTTTTGTGTAAAATTTGAAGTGTCAGTGAGGTGGGTCATCATTTTTAAATGTGAGAAAGAAAAGATTGCACATACAATAGTATAATTCAATTAAAATAATATACAGTAGTATATTCAAAACAGTAATTGCATGAAAATGCCTTTAAACACAAAGCATTTTAAGACCCATTAAATTAATTGTTTTTGGCATCTGATGAAAATAATTTGTTGAATTCATTCTGTGTCAATTTCGTTATGGTATCAATGCAAGTGGTCCACTTTGAATCTCATATAGTACATTCTGTTTCAAAATTTATCTCCTGAAAAATCACATTCCTCTCTGAACAACTAATTGGTTATTCCTGCATTTTGCAAGCCTTCTTCGTTTGTGGGATGTAGATGTGGCCATCTAGGCAAGCAGTGATCGCCTATCCTTAATTGCCCAGGGCAGTTAAGACTCAATCACATCTTTACAGATCTGGAGTCACAATAAGGCTAGACCAAGTAAGAATGGTAGACTTGCCTCCCTGAAGGACATTAGCGACAGCTTTCTATAGACAGTGGTTACATGGTGACCATTGGGCTTTCACCATCAGCTGTGGTGGAATTCAAAACCGTATTAAGGAGAACATTCGCCTAGCATTCTGGATTATTAGTCCAATGATATTGCCACTACATCACCAACTTGACCAGATCTGATGAAGCTTTTTGCATCAATAGCATCCCATAATTTGATGTTGTCATCAAGGAGCTTGCATGTTTCGATTCTTTAAGGTTTTATTTTCTGTCAGGCACCCACCATTTTGCATGGTTACAGGGCAGGTGGAAGTGGAAGAGTGAGCTAATAAGTACAAGGGGTTTGAGCATGCACGTGAAAATTTTTAAAATTAGAGTTGTGTGAGGACATATTGAATGATCATTAATTCTACTGTATGAACATCAAGGGAAAAGGACAGAGGACTGCGCTGGCAATTTGAAATCTGTGTTGAACATTGTCAACAAGAAAAGGCTGAAAAATGCAGAAAAGACCATAGACCATAAGACATGGGAGCAGAAATTAGGTCATTCGGTCCATTGAATTTGCTCCGCCATTCAATCATGGCTGACAAGTTCCTCGACCCCATCCGCCCGCTTTCTCCCTGTAACCCTTGATCCCCTGGATAATCAAGAACCTATCTATCTCAATCTTAAATGTACTCCAGTGACCTGGAAGCTCATTGTTTTCAGTGATAAGATGCTTGAGTGAATTCAAGACTGAATCTTAATTTTGAGATGGTGTCTCCTACACTGCCTTGTTTCCACTAGAGATTAAATTCTAAATTGCTTTTAGCTCTTCTCTCTGTATGGTTGTCCAAAGCAATTCACAATGAACTCATGAAATAATCAAGCATTCATGAAGGAAGACTGCCCAATACTAATAACTATCTACTGGATAAAATCTGTTTAAAACCACAAAATGGTTTCAGATGGATGTGGGTCACTTGGCCTGTCAGGTTTATGCTGGCATTCTGAAGGATAAATTTACTTAGTGATTGTTGAAGGCATTAGACTGTGAGCCACTCAAGCAGGCTGCTTGATGATGTCCTGGATGATGTTGAGCATTTTGAGAGTTGTTGAAGCTAAAAGTGGAGAGTATCCTATCGCACTCCTCATGTGCCTTGTGGATAGTGGACAGACTTTGAGGTGTCTGCAGAATTCCCAGCCTCTGTACTGTTCTTGTATCTGCGGTATTTTATATGGCTGATCAACTTTAATTTATGGTGAATGGTTAAAACAGAAAGTGCTGGAGAAACTCCAAAGGTCTGGCAGCACTTGTGGAAGTGTAAACCATTCAAACCTGATATATGACTGTTCTTTGGAATGGTTCCTGTCTTGCGTTCAATTCATTTATGCATGTTTGAAAAGGCTTTAATGAGATGAGGAGCTTAATGGTCCTGGAGAACTTAAGACTGAGCATCATTGAGCAGGTTGTGTCCAACAAGAGAGAATCTGAACATAACTTCACGCTCACTGATATTACCATCATTGATTTCACCACCATCAACATCTTCAGGTTTATCATTGACTAGTTTAGCACCACATCCACAAACATTGACGGCCTCCACCACCAATACTCAGTGGCAGCAGTGTGTACCATCGGCAAAATGCACTGCAGCAATTCACCATGGCTCCTTCAGCAGCATCTTCCAAACCCATGACCACTACCATCTAGAAGGGCAAGGTCAGCAGATAAAAAGGAACACTGCCACTTGCAAATCCTCCTCCAAACCACTCACTATCTTGACTTGGAAATATTTCACTGTTTGGATCTAAATTCTGGAACTCCCTCAGTAAAAGCATTGCGAAAGTGTATCTACGGCAGATAAATTGCAGTTATTTAAGAAGACACCTCACCACTACCTTCTCAAGGGCAACTAGGAATGGGTAATAACTACTGGCCTAACCAGTAACACCCAAATCACATGAGAAAATAGAAAACAAACCTGATAGGACTGTTGATAATTCTCATTACTTGTCTGATCAAAGACTGATGGGGGTGGTAATTTGCTGGCTTGGAGTTGACCTGTTTCTCTTTTTGTGTACGAGACATACCTGAGCAAATTTCCACATTGCCAAGTAGATTTTCATGTGTCGCTCCATTGGAACAATTTTGTGAGGATACGTGGTTAACTCTGGAGCACATGTCTTTAGTACTATTGTCAGAATGTTGTTGGTGCCCATAGCCTTTTCTGTATCCATTGCCTTCAGCTATTTCTTCTTATCACATAATGTAAATGGAATTGGCTGAAATCTGGCATCTGTAAAACTGGGGACCTCAGGATGGTGTGTGATGGATTGTCTACTTGGCATTTCTGTCCAAAGATGCTTGAAATTGCTTCAGCCTTATCTTTTGTACCGATATGCTGGGCTCCTGTGTCATTGAAGATGTTTGTTGATTTTCCTTCTCCACCGAGTTGTTTAATTGTCCACCAGTAATGACTGCATGTGGTAGGACTGCAGAGCTTGGGTCTGATCAATTGACTATGGATCTTGCCTTTGTCTGTCATCTGTTGTTTATGCTGCTTGATGCACAAGTGGTCCTATTTTCATACCTTCATTGGGTTGACACCTCATCACGTGGTATGTGTGGTGCCGTTCCTGGCTTGCCATCCTGCACTCTTCCTGAAGAAAAGCCAAACTAGCAGCTTCCTGGTACAGGTAGTGTGGTGGATGTGCCAAATAATTTTGATATATTAAAATCTACCCCATTTAGCATGATGCTAGTGCTATTCGTCGTAATTGAGGGTATCCGCAATGTGAAGATGGGATTTTTTCACTTAAATAACTCTGATAGTTGGTCCTACCAATACTTTTATGCTTGACTGCATCTGATACAGGTAGATTGGTGAGGGAGAGTTTAAGCATGCTTCTATCTTTTGGTTCCTTCACTATCTACTGCAGCCCCAGATTAGCAGCCACGTCATTTAGGACACCGCCAGCTCAATTAGTACTGATTTTGCTGAGTCATTTTTGCTGACGGACATTGAATTCTCCCACCAGAGTGCGTCCTTGCCACACTCATGCATCCTCCAAGTGGTATTCACTATGAAGTAGAACTGATTCATCAGCTCAGGAGCCACATTAGGTGGTAATCAGCAAGAGGTTTCCTCTCGCACCTTTGACCTGATACCATGAGACGTCGTGGAGTCTGGCATCAATGTTGACGACTCCCAGGACAACTCCCTGCTGACTATCTCTGCCGTCACCTCTGGTGGTTCTGTCTGGTAAATGGGACTAGCTTCCCTCAGTATGGTGTTGTTGATGTTTGGGATATAGTTATTCTCACATTGTCTTACAAACAGTTGCTGGACCTGTCTGAGTTGACTCTCAATTTTTGCTACAAGCCACCAGATGTTAGTAAGGAGGACTTTGCAGGATAGCATGTGCTATTGTTCCCAATGCTCTGCTTGACATCAGGTCACCTGGCAGGTATTAGTTCTTTCATTGTAGTGGTTGAAGTAGCATGCTAGGCTGTTTAAAGATTTAACTACATTGCTGTGATCTGGTGTTGCGTTTAAGCCACAACAGGTGAGTTGGATGATTTTCCTTCCTTAAGAAGATCTTGGTTTTTTTTTTTTAAGATTTTGTGATAATCAACTATTATTCCGTGGTCACCATTAGACTCGCTTGTAACTTCAGAAAGGAACTGAAATTTCAACATCTTTTTATGGTGGGATTTGAACCATTCTCCTGAGAGCATCCCAGGAGTAAGCCTCTGGATTACTATCTCAGAATAGTATAATGCCATCACTTGCCAATATTCCTCCTTTTTACAGATAATTGTCCAATTTCGTCTCCGTGGAACTTGCCTCCACCAGATTCCAAGGCAATATGTTACATTTCATTTAGATGTTTGTTTACCAAAATATCTCTTAGTGCAGTTTTTAATTGTGGTCACACTTTGTTAAACTGATAGGACAGAATTAAAGATTTTCTTGCTGAAAATGGATTCTTTTGTAGAATTACCTTACTATGGACTTATTTATAGGCTCAAGCAAATACACGTGCTGCAGTTCTTAAAGAGCAACTTGAGAAAAAGAGAAGAGAGGCTTACGAAAGAGAAAAGAAGGCCTGGGAAGAGCATGTAAGAATTTAGTTTTCCCATTTAGCGTACTGTACCATGTAGCTTTTATCCTTGCTGAAAATTTCTAGCTTTGTAGCTAGACTGTCTGTTTCGATATGAAATGATATGATCTGAAAATGTTATATGCTTACAGTAATTAAAATATTAATGATCAGAACATTTGTAACTGGCAATTGGTGCATTCATGTCATGCTCTTTAGGTTTTAATAAAAGAGATATTTGAATCTAGGATAATATATTGCAGAAACAAGGACATGAAGGATAGGCATAGAACTAATCTTGAGCATTTTCTAAGCATTTATTTAGAGATACAAGAGTTGCAAGCCTGCATCTTCTGACCCTACAACTATAGTCTGTTCATTTTTCCTGTTCCCATACAATTACTTTGGTTTCCTCCAAGGATCTATTCTTGGCCCATTCCTATTTTGCAATTGTGTGCTGCCTCTCAATGATATCATTCGAAGGCACAGCCTTGTTTTCATGGTTCACAACACCCAAACCTCGCTCACTGCTACAATCTTTCTTACTGCTGTACTGTTGCGAATTTATCAGAGGTGCTTCTCTGGCATCCAAATGTTATTCAACTCCTATGCATTTAGTACAGGATGGCCGAGAGTAAGAAAATAAAGGGTAGGAGGATTGAATGAGTATTGTGAGGGTTTACGGAGGGCAGGGGCCCAGACACATACATATAGAAGGTAAGTCTGTGTTGGTGAATGAGAAAATGTGATCTGTGATATGGTTAGATGACACATCACAGGGAAGAGCAATGCAGAAGTTTGAAGGCAATGACATGAGACCCCTGATTCTCTGGGAAACTGAAATTCAATGACTATGGAATGTGCTGTGATAACCTTTTAATGGCGGTGGGGGGGGCGCGTTTAGGATTTTTTGCTAAAATTCACTGTCAGAATTTGGGTGTAGCTGATTGGGTCAGCATTCATTGCTCATTCCTAGTTACCCTTGAAGGTGTTGGTGGCCTTCTGGTCAGTGACTTTCTGGGAAATTTAGCATTGAAGATTGGGTTGGAAAGGAGAACATTGGAAAAGTCCCACGGAGAAGTAATGTCTATTATAGTTTAAATAGTCGATAGCCAAAAGAAATCAGAGGTGGGCACTGTTACCAAGGTGAACAAAAGGTAGATTTATTGGAGCTGAACTCAGGGACTTGTGTGCTGATTTTCGGGTTAAAATGAGAAGGGACGTTGAGTTGAGGCCAGAGAAGCTTTTCTGAGTTCTGAACTTGCTCCTTTCAGTTTTTCTAATGTTAAGTGGAAAGGAATTTTGGCTCATCCTGGATATGGTATCTGCTAGGCTGATGATTAAAATATGAAGCTGCTGAAGCAGGGTAAAGATAGAGTAAATGTGAAAACTGACCCGAACTAAAGAGCTAAAATACTCACACTTCTCTAAATTGGGAGGTGGATATTGTATGTGGAATGTATTATGGTAACAAGTAAGAGATTTTAATTTTCAGTGACTAAGCTATCCTTGTAACATATTAAGTATTTAACGCACTTTTAAAGCTTGGAAGAAACTGTGCCAAAGGTTTCTGAACAGAGAACCCAATAACTTAATGTGGGTCAAGAAGAAAATAGTTTTGCTTGGGTTAATTTTTATTTCAAATTATCTTGTGTGCGAGAATGATACAATTGCCACAGTGTGGAAGCAGGCCATTAGCCCATTGAGTCCACACTGACCCTGTGAAGAGCATCCCACCCAGACTCACCCCCACCACCACCCTATCCGTATAATCCTGCATTTCCCATGGCTAATTTACCTAGCCTGCACATACCTGGACACTACGGGCAATTTAGCATGGCCACTCCACCTAACCTGCACATCTTTGCACTGTGGGAGGAAACTAAAGCACCTGGAGGAATCCCACACAGACATGGGGAGAATGTGCAAACTCCATGCAGACAGTCGCCTGAGGGCAAGATTAAATCTGGATCCCTGGTGCTGTGAGGCAGCAGTGCTAACCACTGAGCAGCTGTGCCGCCCCATCTATAAAGGCTTTGTCATTTTCAAGTTATTGTTGTAGAATCTGGAAAGCAGTGCTGGGAAGGCTCGGGAATTTAATATGTACTTTAAGAGGAAGAATTTCAGGACAAAGACAATAAACAAGGATATAGAGTTAATTGGGTAGCTCCTTCAAAGAGACCTGTATGTTTATAATTCTATGAAAGTAACGCATACACTCTCAAATTTTGTTCAGCTTGCAGCAAAAGGTTTTAAGCAGGTATTTGCAGCTACTCCTATGACATCGGCTGCATCTTCATCCTCTTCCCCAGGAAGACAAGCATCAGCCCCATCTTCCAAACCCCAGTCACCAGCCAAGTCCAGTACACCTACAATTTCCATGACTGCTGCACTGAAAGATGTAGGCATTGTAAGTGTATATTAACTTTTCTTTTAAAAGGACGTCTTCTCGAAATATGAAGTGAATGTGACCTGTGTATTCAATGGAATTGTATATTATGTAATCCATGGCTTTTCTCCCAAATCATGTCTTGCTACTTCTTGAATGCATTTAGCTCCTTGCTTGTGAAAGGGGTGAGGCACAGTGCTTCATGCACACAATTGTAGAAGATTGAAGGACAATTTGATCGAAGTTTTTAAGCAATCATGGTTAACTGAGAGGGTGAGAAGTATTTCTGCTGCTGAGAATCTCGAAGTACATGAAATAACCTAAAAACTACAGCCAGACCTTTAAGGAGTCAAGTTATGAAAAACGTGGACAGAGTGATAGAAATTCAGAACTGTTCTTCAAACGGCAGTTCATGTTGTGTCAGTTGCTCATGTTAAATCTATTACGAGCCAAGTCTGAGGATATGGAGTTAAGTTGGAGCAGACCTGATGGGTCAAATGACTTGCTCCTCCTATTCCTTATGATCTTAAAAATTATGATCTCATTGAATGTCAGACCAGGACCGAGTGGTTTGCAATGTCCTATTCCTGTTTCTATGTCCCCGAACAACCATTGCTGCCCATAAAAGTTCAGAGACATTTTCCGTCTCGGGATCGAAGTGCATTAATTACAGCTAAGTTCAGTTCTCCCCTTGCCTGACATGATATGCATTTAAGCAAGAAAAAACACCCAGAGTTGAAATGTTCATGGACTCTCCTCCTATTAAATCAGAAAATGCTAATAATACACAAACCTGTCAACATCCTTTTTTTTTAGAAAAGTGGAATTTGTATGTATACTTAACACAATATTGTGAAAAAAACAGGGGAATCTGATTAATTACTGGTGGAAGGGGCAGATTGTGCTTGGCTGTAGACTTGGGATGATGAACTGCATGTCTGTTGAAGCAGCATTGCTCTAAAAACCATCCACCTTCTCTCTGTTTCAGTTCCTGGCAGGTTTTGTGTGCTTTCTATAGTCCTCTAAGTGTCACATTCCAGTCAAATGATCTGCAATCTATAATGTAACATAAAACACGACTGGTTTATTGATTTCTTTCTGTGAAGGAAATCTTTTTGACCTTAACCTGGGTACAACTATTTGTGCCTTTCCAGTACCCCATTCCATGTTGGTTAACTTTTTTTTCTCCTTCTTTCTGATGCCTAGGAATTCACTGGATTCTGTGCAGGGAACTAGCAGTGGGCAATAAGTTACAACCTTATTAGTGATGCCCAGATCACAAAAAAGGATAAAGAAGACATAGCAGGTCACAAGAATAATATTATTTCACTTTCCTTTCTAATGTCAGGAAGGAGAAACACAAACGGTGAAGGAAATGTCTGAAGACATGAAAAAGACTGGTGTTTCCATTATTCAGGTGAGAACTTGGCTGGTTTGATGCATAAATTCTAATTTCTGATTAAAGATCAATTTACTGTTCCAGCAGCTATTTATGTTCCTTCAGCAAATATTTGTTCCTGTTCTTTGGGCACCATTTTTATTGCTTCCTTTTTTTTAAAGAAAATGCATAATATTATGAAAAAAACAGGGGAATCTGATTAATTGGCAAGTTTTTTTCAGAGTGGGCACAGTGGGATAAAAGGCGTTTTTCATACTTTGATCCTATCAAAGGAAGATGTAGAGGTTTGGACCACAATTGTGAGATTGGCTTTTTTTTGGTTGCTCCCATGTAGAAGTAACCCAGAATTAATCAATTCAAGATTAATTGCAGTACTTCTAATTTGCTGATGATGTCAAATTTAGTGGGATCCTAAGTTGTGAGGTGAATGCAGAGAGCTTCCAGACGACTTGGACAGGCTAAGTGAAGGTTGAATATATCAGGTGGAAGCTAATGTGCTAAGTGTGATTTTATTCATTTTGGGAAGGAGAAAAAACTGGCAGAATACTTTTTGGAATTGGAGAGAAGTTGGGAAATGCGGGTAGCCTTGCTCACGAGTCAGTAAACATCTAATTTACAAGTTCACCAAGCAATTAAGAGGCCAAGTGGTATGTTGGCCTTTGTCGCAAAGGAATTTCAATATAGGAGTAAATATTTTTGCTGCAGTTGTATGGAGCCTTGGTGAGATTTTACCTGGAGTATTGTGTATAGTTTTGGTCCCGTTATCGAAAGAGGGGTACACTTCTCCATAGGTGAAGTGCAACAAATATTCACCAATTTACTTTCTAGGTTGGTGGAATTGTTTCTAGATTGCTGGGATTATTGAGGAGACTGTATGTATTCATTCCCTCGAGTATCGAAGAAGGATGAGTGACCTAATTGAAATTTACAAAGTTCTTACAGGGTGTGACAGGCTGGAGGTAGATAGTGTTTCCCTTGTTGATGAGTCTAGAACCAAGGTACATGATCTCGGGATAAGGGATTTTAAGTCATAGATAAGGAGGAATTTCTTCATTCAAAAGCTGATGAATCTTTCAAATTCTCTACCCAAGAGGGATGCAGAATCTCAATCATTGAACATGTTCAAGAAAGAAATTGATACACTTCTGGAGACAAATTAATTAAGGGCAGGAAAATGATATTGAGTTAGGTGATCAGCTATGATCTAATTGAATGCTGGTGTAAGCCTGACAGACATGTAGTGTGCTTCTGCCCATATGTTGCTATCAGGCACACTGGTATAATCAATCAATCTAGCACTTTCGGAAGAAACTAGTGGCATGTCCAGCATATTTTAAGTGCATTGTTCCCGTAGCCTTCTTGATAACTCCAAGCCATGGCCTATATTGTGGAATATATTGGTCAGCATTTTTATTGTCATTTCTCAAAAGTTGAATTTTGTTCTTTATCGCCACACAATGGACCATGTTTTCCAATCAAGGTTTGAAACCCTATTTCATATCGTAACCAAACCAAAACATACACATTTAGCTTTGGAGGAATCCTCTGTGTAAATTTCTAGGCCAAGATCATTCCAAATTGAAATATTTTGGTCAGGCCAGGAATCCTCACAGCCAGCATCAGAGTGAGCTAGTGTTGAAACACATCCCTTTTTTCTGACATTAGCTGTTATATATAATGTATGGGAGAGGCAATGGCCTAGTGGTATTATTGCTGGACTGTTAATCCAGAGACCCAGATAACATTCTGGGGACCTGGGTTTGAATCCTGCCAGGGCAGAAGGTGGAATTTAAATTCAATAAACATCTGGAATTATGAGTCTACTGATGACTGTGAATCCATTGTCAATTGTCGGGAAAAACCCATCTGGTTCACTAATGTCCTTTAGGGAAGGAAACTGCCATCCTTGCCTGGTCGGGCCTACATGTGACTCCAAACCCACAACAATGTGACTGACTCTTAACTGCCCTCATCCCATGAATGAATATACAAAAGAAAAATTCCAAAGTTTTAGCCCCCTAACGGACTTTTGGCAGCTGCCGAGAGGAGGTCATTGGGAGAGGGAGTGGAGTGCCAATGGGGTAAGGCAGATGGAGAGGGTAGGATGGCAGATCCAGGGGATGGGATGAAAGATGTCCATGGGCATCAGTTTTTTGGTTCACCTGGAGTTAGAGCATGTTTTAATTCCTCTTACTTCCCACAGTAAACTATTCAAGTGAAACCCTCCAGTCTGACTAACTCAGAGTTAGGGACTTTCTCAGAGGGTTATTGCTAGGAAATTGTCCATTGAGACTTTGCACGGCACAGCACTCACCTTACAGAGTGCATCTGGCCCCCAGCCATCTAGAGGCCGGAAGACCTGGGCCATTCTTCTTAGAGTCTTTGATATTTTCGTTTCCTCTGTGTTTCCAAATATATGGCTATGTTGTGACGTCTGACTCATTGTAGTTAGTTAGAACCCCTTTTCTACAAAGCTCTTGCTTGGTTTTTGTCTAAATTTTGTTGTCTTTTCTTCCAGAAGGAGAAGCAAGAAATTTTGCGCAGGTTAAATCAACATTTTAAATCTCAGGAAAACCATGATTCGGATATAGGGACACACGAGGCAAGTGCTGAGATGTCTAAAACTGATTGGCTGCAACCTGAAGAGCAACTCGAGAGTGGTCCTCACCTTGCAGGGGAAAGAAAGAAGTGGGAAGCAGAGCCTCCACCTGTATTTCCTCTCGCACAGCTCACACTTGAAGAAACCTGCTCAGGGACGAAGGGTGAGAATAAAGAAGAGTTCATAGCTTTACTTCCAATGCCAATGATGAATTTAGTTATAGTTATAAGCTTTATTTTAAGAAATGTATAGGGAGGTGCATGGTGCACAACAAATGGAATACCACCAGTTAAAGCTACATAATTAATTTACCAACTTGAGACCACGAATTTATTGTTCTCCCCTTGAACCAGTCAGCTTGGTATCGTAAAGAAGAGTGGGTGATGGAGCTCAGTGAACATTGATTGTAGGCAGTGTTTGAGCATTGTGGGTGCTGAGCATGGCGAAAGGGCACCTAATCAGTCTTCGAAGTTATGAAGTGATTTGAGCATGCCAGTTTGAAGATGGTATTTCCGCAAGGGAGGGAATCCAAAAAAAAGTGCAACGTACTCCCTAATAAATCCGATAGGTTAATCAGGGAAACACCTTTGCCCAGAGAGTATTTAATATATTGTGCAAGAGAATACTTGATGAATATAGTGTAGTTAAATTTAAGGGGAACTGGAATCTTTACATGAAAGAAAGAGAAAAGCTTTATATTCGGTAATGTAGGAGTGAGACGATGTTTGTGTGAAGGATAAATTACCTGATTTTGTAATTTAAACTGAGAGAATTTGCATGGAAGTCCACATTCTCCATATAACTGTAACACATGACAAATCTGGTTGCAATGAGTCCATTTGATGTGAATACTTCACATGATTCAAGCTATTGATTGTCTAGCTTTCGATGTGTTTAATTTTTGACATGTTCTACTATATTTTGTTTTAACTTTTGGCCTGGTGAGTTTTTCCCCCCCAATTTACTTCTCATCTCTTCCTGTGCTATTGGCTTTCTTGTTGTTGAAGAGCAGGTTCAGCTGGAATTTTGCAACAGCCAAGTTACCTGTATTTGCAGTAACTATTAGAATGAAACAGTTGATCGCAATTGTGTGTGACTACTGGATCAGCTTGTTTCTCTGTCAGGGCCGTAAGGAGTGAGGACAAGTGAAACAAATGTGTTTGAACCATATAGGAGCAAATTACTGCAGATGCTGGAATCTGTACTGAAAACCAAAAATGTTGGAGATCATAGCAGGTCTGGCAGCATCCGTGGAGAGAAAGCAAGCTAATGTTTTGAGCGGAAACATCAGCTTGCTTTCTCTCCATGGATGCTGCCTGATCCGCTGTGTTCTCCAGCATTTTTTTTGTGTTTTAACCATGTTTGCTCACTGGTGAGGGTTACAGCAAAAAAGCAGTTAAATGCAGGAATCTGACGGACAGGTCAGATTGAGAGTACTTTACACATGTGGAGTTTAACTTTTGTGATGATTTGCCAACTTGATTGCATAAAGATCTAACCTGTTCATGATGTATGCTTCATCTATTTAAAAACAATAGCTCAGACCTCAGGAGAAGTTATCAAACTGTTCCTTAAAGATGAACCTCGTAAAGTTTGGGAGAAAGAACCTTCTGACACTGTTTTGAAAGCTTTAGGGGAAGCAGAACTGCAACTTCAGACAGGCGTGTTATTGGATGAGACCTCCGTTAAAAGTAAGTAACTAAAAACTTCGGATATAGTAAGAACTGCTGATGCCGGAGCTGGAGGAACACAGCACGTCATGCAGCATCAGAGGAGCAAGAAAGTTGACATTTCAGGTCGGGACCCTTCTTCAGAGCTGGGGAAAGGGGAAGGGAGCTGGGAAATAAATAGAGAGAGGAGGGGTGGGGCTGGGTAAGGTAGATGGGATGGTGATAGATGAGTGCAGGCAGGGAGTGGTGGGGACTGGTCAGTGAGGTGGTAGGAGCGGATAGGTGGAAGAGAAGATGGACAGCCTCATCCCTGCCTCCTTGACCTGACACAACCTGTCCATCTTCTCTTCCACCCGTCCGCTCCTACCACCTCACTGACCACTGCCTACCTCCACTCACCTATCACTATCCCACCTACCTTCCCCAGCCCCACTCCTCCTCTCTCTCTTTATTTCTGAGCTCCCTTTCACCTCCCCAATTTCTGAAGAAGGGTCCTGACCCGAAACGTCAACTTTCCTGCTCCTCCGAAGCTGCCTGGCCTGTTGTGTTCCTCCAGCTCCACACTGTGTTATCTCTAAAAACTTTGGATTGTATTTTATTTTTGGGATCAACAGGCAGCTGCTGTTATCCTGAACACACAAACTCAGGACTGTGCAGTTTAAAATAAATCTTATTTGTTGATTATGGGTTTCAGGATGGGAATCCTAGATGCTCAATTATTTTTTTTGTTTTGCTTTTTTTTTCCCCCCCTTTATTTGTACCCAGGAGAAGACCTACAGGCTGAAACAACTGAGGAGACACTCACACTGGTCATTGATGCTGCCAATGATACCATTTGTCAAAGAGCACTCAGTGAAACTGTTGAAACTTCAGTAATTGCTGCTGGCCAGACAGCCACATCAGAAATTAAAACAGCAGACCAGCTGGAGATGGAGAATGCTCAACCAAGTGAAAAATCTATTTCTACGTCAAAACCAGTAGTGTTTGATGAGAAGATAGAAGGTATTTTTTTTAATCCATTTTGCTTATGTTCTGCATTCTTTGTTAGATGTGATCAGCTACCACAAGAAGTATTTGACATGACTAACACCGATGTGTTTCAGGATAATGCAGGTAGTGTAACGAATAGAAAGATGGGATTAGATGGAGTAGGGTGGGGCATAAACAACAGTTTGTACCTGTTGGGACAAAGGCCTATTCCTGTGCTGTACGCTGTAGCATAGCATTGTAGATGATTTAACTTGGGTGAAATGACAAGCAATCATTATGGAGGGTTTGGAAGTGTTTTAGGATTTGCATGTATAACTTGAATACAGTATATGAATTCCACTTGTCAATGTGCTAAGTAGCTTTCTCATTTGATCAGTTGATAGATGGCAGGTATTTGATATCTTAAATTGGTTTCAAAAGAAATTACTGGCCTCATGGGGCTTGTGATTCTTTTTAATTTTGTATCTTCTGTTCTGGCATAAAGAAAGACAGAGCTGGGAATTACAGAGCAACTTTTCGCAACCCTGAGGCATCCCAGGTGGTTTACAAATGAATTGCTTTTGAATTGTAGGAAGTGATGCAGGAAGCACAGGCAGCCAATTTGCCCACATTCAAGTCCTACAACTTGGTAAAGACCAGATGATGATTAAGAGAGAAGTATTGTCCAGGACCATCAAATACAATTCCTTTGGAGATAGCAAGAACTGCAGATGCTAGAGTCAGAGTTGATACAGTGTGGAGCTGGAGGAACACAGCAGGTCAGGCAGCATCAGAGGACTCCTGATGAAGAGTCTAGGCCCAAAACATCGACTCTCCTACTCCTCTGATGCTGCATGACCTGCTGTGTTCCTCCAGCTCCACGTTGTATGGGCACAATTCCCCTGCTCTTTTGGAATAATTACCATGGAATTTTTTTTTAACCCAAGGGTGCTGACAGACTGTGTTTACCATCTCACTGAAAAGATGGTGCCTTCAACAGTGCAGCACTCCATCTGTCACTGTCTCCATGCTGTAACTAGAAATCACATTGACAAGTGGGGAAGAAGTTTTCTTCTTCCTCCTCAGAGTGCATGTAGTTGATGATATGATGCCACAGATTCCTGGAAAATAGGAACAGGCATTTGGCCATTGCACCTGCTCTACCATTCACGATGACCATCTTGTTTCTCTTGCTCAACACTGTTTCACAATAACATGGGACGTCTTCAGAAACAAAGGTTTCTAGGGGTTTTCTTAAATAAATTCAGTGACTTGGCCACCTTTTTTATGTGGTAGAAAACTGTGGAATTCCACAGGTTTACCCTCAGGCTTACCCTCCTCTGAATGAAGAAATTTCTCATCAGAGTCCTTAATGGTGTACCCCTATGCCAAGACCATAATTTCTTATTCCACACACCACATTAGTAGGGTATATTGTTCTATGCATACATACATTCAGCCCTGTCAAGTTTTTTACGTTTCAATGAGATCCACCCTCATTGTTCTAAACACCAGTGAATACATATCCAGTTGATCCAATCTCTCTCTCTCATATGACAATCTTTGCATCACAGGAATCAACTGGTGAACTCTTGGTGTACTCTGTGGCAAATAAATCTTTTCTTAGGTAAAGAGGCCAAAGCTATACACAATGCTGAGATCACAAATGCTGTGTACAGCTGCAGTAAGACTTCCTTGCTGTACTCTGAACACTTGCAATAAAGCCCAATGTACCACTTGCCTTCCTAATTGCTTGCTGTATCAGCATGCTTGCTTTCAGTGACTGAGTGCAAGGACACTTGGGTCCCTTGATAAAATTTCCTAATCTATCACCATCTAAAAAAATACTCTGCTGTTCACACAGAAGTGGGCAACTTCGCCTCCGCCGCATCTGCTCCCAGGATGAGGCATTCCACTCCCG
>NC_063334.1:118857444-118874425 GCF_021869965.1 Rhincodon typus
TTTCTGATGAAGGGTCTAGGCCCGAAACGTCAGCCTTTCTGCTCCTATGATGCTGCTTGGCCTGCTGCGTTCATCCAGCTCTGCACCTTGTTGTCTCTCATGTTTACTGAGGAAATATGTTTCTGCAACTGTTTCGATGCATACAAAAATTAACTTGTGCTGCTGCATGTTTCAAAACAACTTAGTAAGCAGGGAATAGAACTTAATTGTGAGTCAGTAGTGATTTTGCAAGTCAAGACATTGCTTCTCAGTTTTGTCTTGTATGCTTGTTGATTTTGTATGTAAGCACATTTTGCATACTGTGTTTTGTTGTGTTTACCCAGATCACTAGATGGTGCTGTTACTCAGGCAGAAAAGCCAGAGGAGGATGTGCTCAAAACAGACAAATACAGTGAAATGCCAGGCAGCAAAGTGAATGCTGGTCAGTGCCAAGTATTTTGTTGTTTTAAACTTGATCAATTTCCTTTCTGTCCTAAAAATGGAAAAACTCCCATTTTAAACATGTTACCTAATGTAGATGATTTTCTGCCTTCATCTCCAGAGTTGTAAATTGTAGTTTGAGCAATGAGGAGAAATTGGATTGGAAGTAAATTTGCTTTGTTCTAATGTGACTAAATAACCTGAGTAGTCTTTTCATTTTTGGGTTCTGTTGTGTTATTTATGCAGCGCTTTGTCAAACCGGCTCATTATCTTGTATGAAAATGCTTTAATTCAGGATCAGATTCTGTCATGACTAGTTTGAGATTGGGAATGAGAAGATAAGCAAGTGGCCAAAACCTTAAGCAACATGCACAGTTTCCATGTCTGAATGGTTGATTTTTTTTTAATTGTATATTTCAATCCGCAGCAAATTGTACTTAAACCAACTTCTTTATCAAATAGAATGTTGCAGGAGCGAAATCCCAGAAAGCGAACCGCTTTTTCAAAAGATGCCATGTCCACAGGACAGAACTGCAGCTGTGTTGTCAAGGGAATCCTCACAGGAAGAGTCACCAGGCCCCAGGCCATTGTTCTGGTCATTATCACCAGCAAATTTCAAAGACAAACAATCTCTCTTAATTGGGCTGTCAACTGGATTGTTTGATGCAAACAACCCAAAGGTATGAAACACTTGATACTATTCATGTCCTTCAGGGAATCAGTAGACTCAGAAATACTGCTAAAAGTCGGCTTTCGTTGCCCATCGCAAATTACCTTTGAACTGAGTGCCTTACTAGACGATTTCAGAGGGCAGTTCAGAGGCAGGCTTGTGGCTGCAACTTTGAAGCAACATGTCAGCCAGATCAGGTCAGAATAGCAGACGTGGAGGACATTAGTGAGCCAGGTATGGTCTTATAACAATCAATGATTGTTTCCTGTGACTTCCCAGGTTTTATGTTAACTTGATTCAAATTCTTCCTGTGAACCTGTGCCTTGAGAGAACTAGCTTGGCCCACTGGATTATTAGTCCGAATAAATTACCATTAGGCTATTATCTTGCTTTCTTAATTACATTTTAAAAGAAAGAATGCAGTTTGGTTGGAAGAAGACAACATAGTTTTTTGAGAGGAGTTATTAACCTTGTTGATGAGGGAAATTCTTATGAATGTGACATATTTAAATTTCTGCACAGTTTTTGGTATTGTCTCACAGAAGCAATAGATGCACAATGAGAAGCAATAAGATATGAGTCAGGTACATGAGGTGGGTTGAAGACTGACTAAACAAGGAAAGCATAGGGTTCAGAGATAGCAGGAACTGCAGATGCTGGAGCATCTGAGATAAGGTGTAGAGCTGGATGAACACAGCAGGCCAAGCAGCATCGGAGGAGCAGGAAGGCTGACGTTTCAGGCCTAGACCCTTCTGCAGAGATCAGTGACAGACCGTGACTGGCACTGTTTTCATGGCTGGGGGTCAGAAACAAAGGTCTGAATTGACAAATGACACCAAATTGGAAAGGGGAGAAAGCAAGTAACAAAGATTTAATAGTTGGCTGATCAGTGAGTTTGCTCTCGAGTTTTGGTATTGCCTTTTCAGAGTAGGTAACAAATTACTTCACAAGCCAGGGACCATTTAGCAATTTCAGTTGCTTTTGCACCTGACAGTGAGTATCCACACTGTTATCCAGTGGTTAAGCACTGACATTCTGAAGGGAAACCCACTGAAAACTGCCAGTACTGAATCCCTGTAGCCTTTTTCCACCCTCTTAGCCTCTCTTTGTCTTACAGCTCTGTGTGAATATCTTTCTCCCTTTCTGAGATGTGATGCACCACATGGACCATAAGATATAGGAGCAGAAGTAGGTATTCAGCCCATCAAGTCTGCTGTGCTATTCATTTGAGATCATGGATGATCTGATAATCTTCAACTCCAATTTCCTGTCTTTTCCTTATACCACTTGATTCTCTTACTGATTAAAAATCTGTCTATCTTAGCCTTGAATATACTTCATGACCCAGCCTCGACACCTCTGTGCTGCAACGCATTCTACAGATTCATTACCCTCTGAGAGAAGAAATTCCTCTACATCTCAGTCTTAAATGGGTGATCTCTTATTCCGAGATTATGCCCTCTGGCCCAAACTGTCCCACAAGGGGAAACAGCCTTTCTGCATCTACCCTGGTCAAGTCCGCTAAGAATTTTGTATGTTTTAATAAAGTTGCCTTTCATTTCATTCTTCAATTTTCCAATGTACTCAACCTCTCCTCATAAAACAGACCCTCCATACTTGGTACCAGCTTAGTGAATCTTCTCTGGACTGCCTCCAAAGCCACTGTTTTTCCTTAGTTTTGAATGTAGTTTTTCTGTCTGCAGATGCTAAGGACCTGTTCTCTCCCTGACCTCAACAAAATGTTAAAGACGTATGTTGATGATCTTAATGCATCTGATGCTCCTGAGGATAATCTTGAACTAGATGAAGTAGAAGATGAGCCCAACAAGGATGAGTACCACTCTGACTCAGATACGTACGTTTGCAATTATTTCAATTGTTGTTTTCAGTGCGTTGTCTAGACAATTTCTTTACTGAACATAATATTTTTGAGTTTTTGAGGGAAGATCCCACGGTTTTAATGTTTAAAATAAGCCAAACAAAAAATGTTTGTGAGCGTGTTATAATATAACAATGAATGCAGCTGTTGGATCCTGTGTTCATTCTCAACTGTGCCAATAACTCCCTTAGTTTTTGAGAAGCCTTGGATACTAAAATACCATCAACACGTCTCCTGTTCCACCATCTGTCCAAAACATCTGACCCTGTTGTTATACAACCATCAAAGATGCCTACCGCTCCCACGCCAACATTTTGGAAAATCGGAGCTCGACCCTGTGTTCCTTCTCCCAACTTGCGAGCAGAAATTGAAGCGTGAGGACCCAGTACAGAAAGCAGTGCAGTGTTGGTTTGAGGCAACGAAAGGGCTTCTATAGAACTGCTTAGAATTGGTGGACTGGCCCATATTCAAGAATTCAAGCAGCCAACTTAAATGTGTGTGCCACCACCGTGACAGACTTCACTAGTAAGTGTGTAGAAGACTGCATGCTGAAGAAGTTAATTTGAATGTTCCCCAATCGGAAACCATGAATGAACCAAGAGATCCACTCCCTACTGAAGTCCAGGTCTGAGTTATACAAGTTTGGGCAACCCTGATCTATGCAGGAAATCCAGGTGCGACCTTTGTAAGGCCATCAGAGATGCCAAGAGGTAATACCAAACTAAGCTTGAGACCCCAGACCAATCACACATGGACCTGATGTATGTGCCAAGGCTTACATGACATAATGGGTTACAAAGCGAAGTTGAACAGAATCGTGGGCAACAGCACATGCCTACCCGATGAGCTCAATGCTTTCTACACACGCTGTGAACAGAAGGTCAGTGAAACGATGCCACCTATCCCAACAGCATCGGATCCACCTGTACTCACGGTTACCATCACAGACATCAGATTGGCTGCCTTAAGAGCGAACCCGTGGAAAGCCACTGACGCAGACTGAGTCCCCTGCCATGCACTCAGATCCTGTGCAGTCCAGCTGGTGGGAGTATTCACCGACATCCTTAAACTTTCCTTACGACGATTTGAAGTCCCGACCTGCTTTAAGAACACCATCATCCTGGTGCCAAAGAAAAATTATGCAGCGTGCCTCAATGCACTACCATCTGGTGGCTCTGACCTCCATAATTATGAAGTGCTTTGAGAAATCAGTCATGGCTCATATCAACTCCAGCCTACCAAATTGCATTGATACTTTGCAATTTGCCTACTGGTGCAAAAGGTCCGCAGCAGACGACACCTCCCTGGACCTACGCTCATCCCTAGTACATCTGGATAACAACAATACTTAGAGTCGCAGAAGCACACTTACGTCAGGCTCATACTTATTAACTACAGTTCTACCTTCAACACCATAATTCCAAACAAACTCCTGTCTTAACTCTGAGACCAAAGTCTTGGCTCCCGCCTCTGTGACTGGATCCTTGACTTCCTCACCATAGACCGCCATCAGTGGTAACAGGTGACAACACCTTCTCTGCCATAATCCTCAACACTGTTGCCTCATAAGGCTGCGTACTCAACCCCTATACACTCTTGACTGTATGGCCAAATTCCGCCCCAAGTTTGCTGACACCACCATTGTTTGAGATTCATTTGGCAATGACATGACAGAATACAGGAAGAAGATTGCTGTTTTTACACCATGCTGCTAAAGACTCAATTGCTCATCAACGTCAGCAAAATGAAGCAGCTGGCCATTGATTTCAGGAAACAGAGTGGTGGGGGCGGTGGTCGTGCCCGTCTGCATCAGTGGTGCTGAGATGGAGACGGTCCAGAGTGTCAAGTTGCTGGGGGTGATGATCACCAACAATCTGTTTTGGTCCACCCACATCAATGTGACGGTCAAGAAAGCACAACAACGTCTCTACTTCCTCCAGGAGGCCAAGGAAATTCAGCGTGTCCACAAGGATTCTTAGCAATTTTTATAGATGCACCATAGAAAACATCGTATCTGAATGCATCGCAGCACGGTATGGCAACTGCTGTTCCCAAGATTGCAAGAACTACAGAGAATCATGAACACAGCCCAGTCCATCACGCAAACCAGCCTACCATCCATTGACTCCATGCATACTTCCGGCTGCCTCAGGAAAGCAACCAACATAATCAAAGATCCCTAACACCCTGGTTATACTCTCATCCACCTTCTTCACTCAGGCAGAAGATATAAAAGTTTGTATACACGTACAAACAGGTTCAAGAACATGTTCTGCCTCGCTGTTATCAGACTTTTGAACAGATCTCTCAAATGTTGAGACCTCTCAAATTCTGATCTCTCTCTCTCCTCACCTTCTATGCAGATGTAACACTGTATTCTGCACTCTGCTCTGCTACCCTGATGCACTTTGTATGGTACGATCTACCTGTATAATATGCAAAACAACACTCTTCACTGTTTCTCGGTATATGTGACAATTGTTTAATCATTTCAAATGTACCCAAAGCCATGCAAAGGGGCTAGATGGACTAGATCTATTATGATTTCTACCTACTGTACTCCCTCTGTATGATGCTGCCATGTGCTGGCATTTGCAGCAGCTGTTGGCGTGTGACATCCAAGTAATGTTGATTTGTTTCTGTGCTGTAGACTTGTTTGGCCCGAATGGTTTATGCTTATGCTGCACCTGAGCACCCACCCGTCTCGCTTCATCTCCTTCTGTCAGCATAAACTCCTTTTCCATTTCCCCCTCATGTGCTTATCTAATTTCCCCGTTTATTTTGCTTGCCTATGTAGCATGATTTGTATTTGGATCAGAGTTTTAAAAAAAATTCTCCTTCATTCTCTATTTTATTTGTTAGCAACTACCTCACATTTATGACCTCGTTTAGCCCCTTCCCATAATTGGAAGCATTCCCGTTACATCTACGAGATCAATTCCTTTCAAAAGTCTTAAGACCGCAGTCAGGTCAGACTTCTCTTTTGTAAGAAGTGCGTTCCAGCCTGTCCGCTTTTCCTGCTCTCAATACTGTCCCTCCGCTCTGCTATCATTGTTGTGAATTACCTTTGCATTTTCTGCAATGCTTCTGTATCCTTTTCAAAAATATGAAATTCAGGATCACACACGTCCAAAGTGTCATCTGACCAAGATTCCATATAACCCATCTGCTTTTCAATTCTTTCCCTCTAAAATTGGATCCCATCACTTGGTATGCTTTCTTTTATGACTTTATTAATCTTTCCATAATTTGTGAATATCTACCTTAGTCCTTTTTTTTTATTCTTTTTTTCCATATAGACTCCAAGTATGTTGCTTAGATTCAATTTGGAATTAGGTAGTTATTTTATGTATAACTATGTGCAGGGTGATGGGAAAAGACCAGAATAGCACTAGATGTGACATTCATTTGGAGAGTTGGTACAAACACTATGACCTAAATGGCCTCCTACACTTGAACAATTTTGTAATACTCTGGACTATTTTGCAGTTTTTAAATACAGTTGTGTTTTCTTCATTTCTTCCTCCTGTGTTATATTCATCCTCTAGTTTGTTATCACCTGCAAATTGTTTAACATAAATTATGAACTACAGTAGTCATAATCAACACCATCCGAGGACAATGCGGCCCACTTGATTGGCACCACATGACAACTTCTACATTCATTCTCTCCACCATTGTCCAAGGTGAACTCCAACAACTCTCTTAGGCTCCTTTTAAGAGTACCTTCCAAACCCACAATCTCTACCACCTGGAATGCTAAGGGTAACAGCTGCAAGCTTCCCTCCGTGCTGCGTATCTATCCTGACTTGGAACTACATTGCTATTCCCTCACTATCACTGGTCAAAATCATGGAACTATCTCCCTTTCAGAACTGTGCATGTACCTACAATATGTGGCTTGTAGCAGTTCAAGAAGAGAACTCACCTCCACTTTAAAACAGGGCGATTGGGGATGCGTAATAAATGTTGGTCCAACTGACAACGTTCTCATCCCATGAATGAATATGAAAAAATCAGCCCTGTGATTTCACCTTGTGCTGATCCAATCCATTCCCTTTAACCTCAATGATCCATTTTCTAACTAGCTAGTGATTCATTCTGCCGTCTGTCCCATGACTTCATATGCTCGAACCTTAGTCATGAGTATACTATGCATTAAATAATCAAAGGGCTTTTGAAAATCAAATGTGTTCCATCTACGACATGACCATTATCTGCTCTGTTAATTTTTAGAGAATTCGTAAAGATTGGTCAAGCATGTTTTTCCCTTTTTGCAATCCTTGCTGACTCCTCCTTATATTGTGGGTTTCTAGATGTTTTTGAATTACTGCTTGGTGTAGTCAAAGAACAAAAGAACAAAGAAAATTGCAGCACAGGATCGGGCCCTTCGGCCCTCCAAGCCTGCACCGACATGCTGCCCGTCACAACTAACACCCCCTACCCTTCTGGGGACCATATCCCTCTATTCCCATCCTATTCATATATTTGTCAAGATGCCCTTTAAAAGTCAGTATCGTATCTGCTTCAAATACCTCCCCCGGCAGCGAGTTCCAGGCACCCACCACCCTCTGTGTAAAAGGAAAGGTCTCTTATAGGGTAGAAGAAAGGGGTGATTTAATTCTAGACAGGATGATAATGGAAGGCAAAGGTGCAGTAACAAAAAATGGGTTTAGAGGAGGTGTAAAAGTTACAAGTAGACTTATTGCTCACCACTTGTTCATGAAATTCTCCAGTCATTGTACTCCCTTTTGAGGTTATCAGGTTGTAAACTGTCTAATTAAAAGAGGACATGCTGTTCCTCAATCTTGCATTGGCCTTCACTGAGACAGTGTAAGAGGCTGAGGACAAAGACTGGAAATGGTAGAGAATCAAAGTTAACTGTGATCAAAAAGTAAAGCGGTCATTTAATGATTTGTGTGTTGCAGTATGTTTGGAGAAGGTGATGCAGATGACCTACAGGAGCTTCGGGAATCGATGGAGCGTTTGTTGCAGGAGCAGCCCAGTGAAGAGTTCAGTGAAGAAGAGGAGGAGGAGGTAGCTTCCAATTCAAGCCCTCCTGAAGAAAGTGTTTATAATGCAGAATCGTCAGTGAATGGAGCAGAGGGGGAAGATGATGAAAATCCAGCAAGCAGCAGTGACCAAAGTGCAATTCATGAAGAGTGGCATTCAGGTTGTTTTTGCTGTTTTCTTAGTAGATTACAGTATAATATAGAGATTGAGAGTGCTGTTTTAGATAGAATCCAAAGGCTATTGCTGATGATTTATTTTGCTGGATTCTGTGATTTTACTATATTATAGAAAAGATTGACAAGATGGTGGTTATCAATTTTAATTAGGACAAGTGATTTGTCATATCAAATGATTTATCATTCGGGCCCATTTCCATTATCTCTGGGACTTTTTGTTTGTCTTCATTACTACACTTGTTTGTTGTGTGGAAAATTGTTCCTTGAGATTTGAGGATTTGACATGTCATGCTCGAGAATTTGCACCACATCACTTTCTGTAATTTTCACCATGCGCGCGTGGATATTTCACCTGTTACTATAGAAAAGTTGTTAGATATGGCAGTTTGAAGATGCTGAGTTTGAAGATTAATATTGTAACTTGGAGATTTTTTACTATAAACATTTTCAACCAGGGTTAATTCTTGCCCATGTTTGACATAAGAATTCGTAGGGTTCAGAGTCAATGTTTAGAACTCCACAGTGCAAGTCCTTCCCAACTATATACTACTGTTCCGCCAATTCTGCTGGGCCCGTTCTACCATTGACACCAAGTATAGCCAGGGATAGTGGTGGTGGTATCTGCATCGCGAGTAAGGTATGACTGTGTCAGGCTGTTGCTTGCCTAGTCTGTGAGATAGCTGTCCCAATTTTGACAACTGCCTGCAGATATTATTAAAGAGTACTTTGCAAGGTCAACAAAACTGTGTTTGCTGTTACCATTCCATTGTCTTAGTCAGTACTAGGTGGTCCACTTGTTTCATTTTTTTTATGCACTCTAGAAGATGATAAAAGTAATGGTTTTCACAGCATATCAGAGGGAAGTTAAGAGTCATTTGCTTTGCTTTGGGTCTGGAGTCGCATGGAGGCCAGACCAGGTCAAGATGGCTGTTTCCTTGCCTAAAGGTCATTAATGAACCTAGTGGCTTTTCACAGCAATTGAATGGTTTCGTGGACATCATTTGATTTCGAATTCACGAGTCTGGAATTAAAATCCCACCATCTCCTGTTGTGGAATTCAAACCCAGGTCCCCAGAATATTAAAACATCCCCTGTAATACTGCATTTTTATCCATGAATTGTCCACACTGCTGAGATTTTTTCTCATGAAACGTTCAACATTTTGAAACCACGGAATAATCTACCACAATCAGCTTCTGAATACCAGGTGTCATACAGTTAAATGGACTTGTACCAGAGTAAGATTTATTTTCATAGATTCATTGAAATAATTATTGGAACTGTACTCCTGAGATAAGGAGTGGAAACATTGGCATCACCATGCAATTGTTCAAAAGGTGGCATTAAGGGAGTATATGCCAATACCTGATGCTTTGTAGAAAGAAGTTTATTTTTATTCACTCGTGGCATGTAGCTGGCTGCCCAGCATTTATTGTCCATCCCTAGTTGTCCTTGAGAAGGTAGTGGTGAGCTGCCTTCCTGAATTGCTGCAGTCCATGCACTGTAAGTAGACTGATAATGCTGTTTAGGCAGGGAATTCCAGGATTTTGACCCAGTTATAGTGAAGGACTGGTTGATGTATTTCCAAGTCAAGATGGTGAGTGGCTTGGAGGGGAACTTGCAGATGGTGGTGTTCCCATGTATCTGCTGCTCTAATCTTTCTAATTAGAATTGGTTGTGGGTTTAGAAGATGCTGCCTGAATTTCTATGGCAAATTTCTACAGTACACACTGCTGTGCTGGTGGAGTGGATGAATGAATGTTTGTGGATGTTGTGCCAGTCAAGCAGGTCGCTGTGTCCTGGGTGGTGTCAAGCTTCTTAGTATCATTGCTGCGCTCCTCCAGACAAGTGGGACATTTTTCATCACAACCCTGACTTGTGTCTTGTAGGTGATGCTTGGACTTAGGGGAGACAGGAGGTGAGTTACCTGTTGCAAGATTCCTAGCCTCTGACTTGCTGATGTAGCCATTGTATTTATTTGGTGTGTCCAGTTCAGTCTCTAGTCAATGGTAACTCCCAGGATGTTGACAATGGAGGATTCACTGATGGTAACACCATTGACTGTCAAAGGGAGGCGGTTAAGTTGTCTCTTAATGGAGATGGTCATTGCCTGGCACTTGTGTGGTATGAATGTTTCAGTCCAAGTATGGATATTGTCAAGCCCTGTTGCATTTGAACCTGGAGTACTTCAGTATTTGAGTTATGAATGCTGCTGAACATTGTGCAATCATTGGCAAACATGCCCACTTCTGACCTTATGATGGAGGGAAGGTCTGATGATGCAGCTGAAGATGGTTGGGCTTAGGACCTACCCTGAGCAACTAGAGCCCAGATGACTGACCTCCAACAACCACAACGATCTTCCTATGTGCCAGCAATGACTCCAACCAGCAGAGAGTTGCCCCTCCGCCGATTCCCATTGGTTCCTTGATGCCAAGAGCAGTTACTCTCATCTCATCTCACCTCACCTCTGGAATTCAGCTCTTTTGTCCCTGTTTGAACCAAGGCTGTAATGAGGTCAGGAGCTGAGTGGCCCTGGTGGAACGCAGACTGGGCATCAGTGAGTAGGTGTTGCTTGACAGTAGTGTTGATAACACCATACATCACTTTATTGATGATCCAGAGTAGATTGGGGCAGTAATTGGTTGGGTTGGATTTATCCTGCTTTTTGTATACAGGACCTACCTGGACATGGCTGGGAAATTGTTTGAGTGGCAGGAGACAAAGCTGGAGTAATGGGTAGGTCCTCAAATGGGCAGGACGTGATCAGTGGTGTCCCACAGGACCTGTGTTAGGACCTCAATTAATCACATTATTTATGATTGACTTGGATATTGGCATAGAAAATCATCTATCCAAATTTACTGATGATACAAAGGTGGCATTATAGACGGTGTAAATTATAGCATAACGTTACAAATGAATATTGATAGACTAAGTGAATGGGCTAAACTGTGGATTTCAGTATAAGCAAGTGTGAGGTTATCCATTTTGGATAGGCAGACGATGGATCAGCGTACTCCTTGAATAGTATGAAATTAAATCGAGTGAATGTCCAAAGAGACTTTGGGGTTCAGAAGCATAGATTCTTAAAATGCCACAAATAGGTGCAGAAAATACTCAAGAAATGAATATCATGCTGGGCTTTATATGTAGAGGACTGGAGTATCTGGGTGCAGAGGTAATACTGCAGCTGTATAAAACCCTAGTTTTAGACTCCACTTGGAGTACTCTGATCAGATCTGGACACCACACTTTTTAGGAAGGATGTATTGGAGGGAATACAATTTAAGTTTACAAAAATGATAACTTAACCTCCGAAGTCCAGTTATGAGGAGAGGTTATACAAATTAGGCCCCATTTCTCTAGAATTTAAAGAGTTAAGGGGTGCTGTGATAGATCTCTTCAAGATATTAACAGGAAAAGACAAGGCAGATTAAAAAGAAAAAAGTTCCACTGGTTAGGGATTCTAGAACTAGGGAGCATAGTTTGAGAATTAGGGCCAAACATTCAGTAGAGATGTTAGGAAGCACTTCTACACACAAAGACTGGTAGAGGTTTGGAACGGTCTTCCACAAATTAATTATAAATCTGAGATAGATAAATTTTCGCTAAGCAAAGGTGTTTGGGGATACCAGCTAAAGGCAGGTAGTTGGAGTTAAGCCACATATCAGCCATAGTCTCACTAAATGGTGCAACAGGCCCAAGGGATTGAATGGCCTACTCCTGTCCCTTTGGGCAATTTTCTACATTGTCAGGTAGATGCCAGTGGTGAGTTTGTATTAGAACAGTGTGGCTAGGGGAGCAGCAAGTTCTGGAGCATGAGTTTTCAGTACTATTGCAGGAATGTTATCAGGGCTCATAGCCTTTGTAGTATCTAGTACCTGCAACTGTTTCTTGATATCATGTGGAGTAAATTGAATTATCTGAAACATGGAGGATCTTGGATCTTATTTGAAGGAGCTTGAAGTGAAGGATGAGGAATCGGTCGTTCAGTTATGTACAGCCTTGGTCAGACCCCATTTGGAGTACGATGTTCACTTTTAAGCACCGACCTCAGGAAGGACGGGACAAGAACAGAAATTGCTGAAAAAGCTCAGCAGGTCTGGCATCATCTGTGGGAGAGAAAAAGAGAGTTAACGTTTCAGGTCCAGTGTTCTGAGGAAGGGTCACTTGAACCGAAATGTTAACTGTTGATTTCTCACCACAGATGCTGCCAGACCTGCTGAGCTTTTCCAGCAATTTCTATTTTTGCCTGTGATTTACAGCATCCACAATTCTATTGCTTTTTACTTAGGAAGAATGAAATGCCCTTGTGGAGAGCTAGGGATTGCATTGCAGGTTCATGGGGATGACACTGGTACTTGAAGGGTTAAGCTGAGAGTCCATTCTTGCGTCAGTTTGGATTGTGTTTCAAAGGCAATAAATTGAGATATTTTAAACAATGAAGGAATTTGCCCTTCATTGCTATTTGACAAATAAAAATGGAACTCCCTTCCTCACAGCACTGTGGCTATATCTACGTCATGTGGAATGTATTGGATCAAGGAAATGTCTCCAGACCACATTGTTCAGGGCAACAAATATTGGACCTGTGAGCAATACTCGCATCCCCATGAAAGGATAAAGAAAAGATGAAGAGAAGCCATTTAGTGGGGATAAACGGAACAAGGAGCCACAATGTTAGCATTAGATCTAGATGGTTTATGAATGAAATCAGAAAGCAATTTTTCACTTAAAAAAAATTGTGAATTTTGGCTTGGTTGATATTTTTATAGTTGAGATGAATGACGTGGTGTGCATTAAGGGTATAAAGGGATATTGAACACAAGCTGGCGAATGGATTTGAGGTACAGATGATGCAACTGAATGTCTTACTCCTGTTCTTATGTGGTGAATGAAA
The DNA here is from genome assembly GCF_021869965.1 of Rhincodon typus. NCBI lineage: Eukaryota > Metazoa > Chordata > Chondrichthyes > Orectolobiformes > Rhincodontidae > Rhincodon > Rhincodon typus. The sequence continues at coordinate 118,870,506 of NC_063334.1, forward strand.
GAATGTAGTTGCTGAGGTAGTGGTGCAGCTATTGGAAAAGAGGACTGAAACTCAGCAAGCAATTATTGAAGACTCGGAAGCAATTGTGGTAAGACTGTGGAGGAGAAATGGTTATAAGATATTTATTTTGGTCAACTGGTTGTGTGACGTCTCAAGTCACTGGCAAATCCACAACATGAAGTTTCTGTTTGACTAATGAGAATGCATGCTCTGCCTGTTTTGGGACCGAAGATGTTGCTTACCAAAATCCAGAGAAATTGGTGTTCTATGCTGGAGTGAAGAATTTGGGAATGACAAGTTTGGTCATTGCAACTGCTGGCATTTAATTAAGTAAACTATGTAGGGGCAGCATGGTGGCTCTGGTTAGCACTGTGCCTCTCAGTGCCAGGGAACTGGGTTTGATTTCAGTCTTGGGTGACTGTCTGTCTGTGTGGCATTTGCACATTCTCCCCATGCTTGCGTGGGCTTCTTCTGCATACTCCAGTTTCCTCCCACGGTCCAAAGGGATGTTTAGGTTAGGTGGGTTAGACAAGGGAAATGGAAGGGGTGGGGGAATGGGTCTGGGTGGAATGCTGTTCAGAGGGGCGGTGTGGACTTGTTGGGCCGAATGGCCTGTTTCCACTCTGTAGGGTTTCTATGATTCTATGATTCAAACATGGACAGGCTAGGTGGGTTAACCATGGGAAATGCAGGGTTACAGGGATAGGATAGGGGGGTTGAGTCTGGGTGGAATTCTCTTTGAAGAGTTGGTATGGACTTGCTGGGCTGAATGGCCTGCTTCCACACTGTAAGGATTCTATGATTCTATGTAGCTGTCTACCCACCAATTCTGCACCAGCAGCCCCCAGTGCTTCGCCAAATGTGAAGTCTGCAATCCTCAAGACTCTTCTTTAGTTGGCAGCCTAGTCAGTTGTGAGAAGGTCCCTGAAATAGTGTGGAGTGATCTGACTTAAATATTATATTCTGACAACTTGATGAGTAGTTTTACTGCAGTTTGGTACAGAGCCATACCAACCAAGAAGACCTGTATCCACAGAGGTTTAGACATAGCTGAGGTCAACTAACTCAAGCTGCTACATTTAACTTCGGTGTCCCTGGGCTAGATTGTGGGAAACAAAACCATATGAACCAGAGTTCCTACATGTGACTCCTATATTCTCTGAATGCTGGAGAAGGAATACTGGTTGAGGTCAGGACTTGGCTGTCTCCTTTCTTTCGAACACTCAGTGTGGTCAGTTGAATAGGTTAACCAAAGGCTGCCAGGCCAGTACAAGCCAGTGCCTTCAGAAGGGAGAGAAATAAAGAAAAAAAGGCTGAATTAGTTGTCATGTCTTATGTGAGTGTTTGAGGTTCTATCAAATAATAAGAAAATTACAATGGGTATTTTCAAACCTGAGGGTGCAGATTACTCTGATATCATCCGTGATTACTGTCACCAGTTCCTCACTCGTTCTTTTAAGAAATACTTACTGATTTGAAACCAAATCTGCCATCTGTATTCCTAAACCAGTGCAGTTTGGCTGTAGGTGAAGAATTAGCTGGAAGCTGAACAAGAAGTACATGACAAGTACAGGGAGATAGCCTATTGGTGTAAAATATAATCATGAGACTTTTTCCAAAAGGTTTAACAGTAAAAGCAGTGATACTTTGCCAAAAAAAAAGGCTGGTCAGTAAAGACAACCTTTATTCACTGTGGAGAAGGACTCAACCTAAAAGGATTAACTTGGAATTTAATAGCAGAACGTAGTCAAGGGGCTAATTGGTCTACTCCCATTGTTTTATTCTTAAGTAGAAAAGTACTGAAAAGTGAAATAGAAAATTCCTACTAACATGTTCAGGATAAACCTCTTAGAATTAGTAGCTGGTGAAAATAATAAGCGTTATTGACATTACAGAGACATGGCTGCAAGGTGAAGATGGACAAGAAATGAAGCTGGGATGGTATAGCATGTTTCAAAAAGATAGAGCAGGTAAGTTAGCTAGAGAGAACATTATTGACCAGAGAGGCGACAGCAGCTATTCAATAAAGGTGAGCACATCTGCAGAAGAGGGAAATAAAGATGATACAGTCATAATGAGTGTATCAAAATAGCAAATTAGCAGCTACTTTTGTCCTACAGCTCCATAACAATCAGAAAGAAACTTATTAGAAGACTGGAACTCCCAGAAATCCAGAGATTAAGAAGGCTGAGCAGTGGTGTCTGGAAGAGGGTGATGTAAGTGAAACAATAATGACCTGCTTCCAAACAGGTGAGGTAGAAAATAAATAGTTGCTATAATCGTATTTCGTAAGTCGTCTGAAACAGGTTAATGATAGAGAGAAATTGAATTTGTTTAGTTCCTCCCATGTTCTTTTGTTATATCAGACTTGAAATGTTAACTCTGCCTGCTTTTCTTTGCTTAGATGGTGTCAGACCTGCTGAGTTTCTCCAGCATTTGGTGTTTTTATTTCAGGTGACATTCTTGGAGTGCAGTCATTATATCAGCATTTGCAACAGCCAGTTTATATGTCATGAGATTCCACAAACAGTGGAGAAACAACAAGTTACTTAGTTGTTTTGATGGTAATTGTACTGGGAGAATTGCTGGCTAGGATATGGGGAAAACACCCTGCTGTTTTTAGAATACAGTAGTGCCATCTGAACAGGAAGATGGGGCCTCTGCTTAAGGTCATCTGAAAGTAATTTGGCTGAATACTTCAATTCTACTCATCGTTATATATTTCTGTTTCGTGTATAACAGCCAAAGCCAACATAACTGTGGTGTTGCATAAGGCTCTAGAGGGGATTACATTGGAGCTACAGAATATCAAGTGAGAATTTAAGAGCACAGTGAGGCAGGGTTTATGGCACTGGACTAGCCCATAGTACACCGACCGTGACAGGCTGTGAAATCAAATTGAATAAATCCAGCCGCAGAAAAACCCAGAGGATTTAAGCATGTCCTTCCTGCCATTCTCTGGCCTGCATGCTACTCTAGTCCAACTCTTGATGTCTTACAAAGCACACTAGCCGAACACAATATCTAATTCTGGATTTAATTATTTTTGCATTGGAATCTCCAACACATGTGAAATGATTAAAGTATATGTCATGGTAGTGGTTTTTTTTTGTAGGATCCAAAATGAACTGAGTGAGAATGATTGATTAATAATTTTACAATGATATAAATACAGAAACTGTATCTACACACTGTCTGTTAGACACGAAGCAATTTATAGTTTAAAGAAACCATTGCAATCCATCTGACTGATCTAAATGTTAGGAAAAAAGCCATGAGTTTCAGAAATCATATATAAGCGTTTTAGCTAATTATATATCCAGAACCTAACTCATCACCTTAGCTCTGCTTCCCCAGACGTTCCGTGAACTATCCCTTTTCTGCGTTTGTACATTGTGATTTAAATATGAGACCGTGTCAAACATTATTCAAGTTAAACATATTCTTTACAATATTGAATATCCCAGTCAGATTGCTCCTGAGCCTTACTTTCTGAATTGCCACCATTCCCAGTTTAAGTAGCCTGTCTCTGTAGCTCTGAGCCTAAATTCAAAGTGTCACTTCCTTTGTTCCTTCTCTGATTTCTCTCAGAATGTTGAAATATAATGACCAGAATTCTACATAACTTCCAGGGGTCGCTACAGAAGGATTATTCTGGCAATACTCCAAAAGTGAGTGAGCTCCTGAACTAAGGATACATAGATCAATCGATCTAAGATTGATGGTGTCAGAAACGATCAAGGAATGTGTTTTGGATTTTGGACCCTACAAAAAACGTTTTGTCTTTTGTCTTTGGAAAGGATCCTGATCAATTTTAAGCGGATAATCTAAGAAATGACAGATAAATTTCAAAAGTGGGAAGCGCTTTTTTCTTGCTGTAGACATTGAAACAAATAATGAGAAACAAATAGCCACTTGAA
>NC_063334.1:118874525-118908999 GCF_021869965.1 Rhincodon typus
TGGATATGCTTTCATGGATACCTGGGTGTACACATATTCCACGGCCACCTCAGCTGAGCTGTTGCTGGCAATGTAGGTCCTATGCTGGAATAGATTTTGAGAGCATCAAACTTATTAATGTGCCTGAACTTCGAACCTTATAGCACAGAAGGAAGCCATTTGCCCCGATATTCCTGTGCCAGCTCTTTGGCAGAACTCCCTGTTACAGGCAGTGCATTACAGATCTTTTTAACTTGCTGCGTAAACAAATTCTGTCTCTCTCATCTCTTACTCTTCTGCCAATTATCTCAAAAGCTCATCTTGGGTGAAGTTGTATTTCAAATATTCAAGTGCAACTTTTGGTATCCTAGCTGTAAATACATAATTTTAATTTCTGAGTCTGTTTATTAAATACTGTAATTTACAGTAAGAAACTGGCATGCTTTAATTGACAAAATTATCTAGGGGGGAATCTTGAGTATGATCCAGGTGTTTAAAATGCTGCAAGCAATGTTAATGTTGCAACTTGTAGATGACTTAAATTGCTTGTAAGTATAGAACTAGCAACAACTTATCATGTTAAAGATGCTATATGAATAAAATGCCCCAAGGTGCTTCACATTTATAAAACAAAACAGGGCAACCGGCCCTGCTAAGTTATTGAGTCAGATGACTAAAAAGTTTAATAATAGAGTAATTTGAGTTTTGAGGACTGCCTTAAAGGAACCAAGAAAGAGAGCTGGGAAGAAGTGGGAGAAAGAGAATTCCAGAGTTTAGGTATTGGACAATTAGGAGTTGAGGCACAAATATAAGAGTTTTGTCTTACCTTGAGTTTTTGGAGGATAGAACGTAGGAGAGAAGACGAGGTTGTTTTGAAATAGTTTGTTCTCCAGGATGGTGAAGAAATAAATGAAGACTTCAGCAGATGAGCTGCGACAGGGCCAAAATCAGGTTATGTCACAGGCATGGAAATGGGCATTCTTAGCATAAGGCTCTAGAGAGGATTATGTTGGAGCTACAGAATATCAAGTGAGAATTTAAGAGCACGTTGAGGCAGGGTTTATGGCACTGGACTAGCCCATAGTACACCCACCGTGACAGGCTGTGAAATCAAATTGAATTAATCCAGCCGCATTCTTAGCAGTAGCGTGACTGATAGCTCAAGTGTGACACCAAGGTTACAAACAAACTGACTTAATCACAAACTGTTGTCAGGGAGCGGAATGGAGTGGTTAGCTAAAGATTGGAGTTGTGAGTGGGGACTGAAAACAGTGACCTCACTTTCAAGAACATGGAAGGCCATTTTCATTCAATAAGATCTTGGCTAATCTGGTGTGGGCTGACCTCTCCTTTCCTGCCTGTCTTCTGTAACCCTTGACTCCTTTTGTAAGTTAAATACATATCGAACTCAGCCTTGAATATATTCAAAGGCTTTATCTCCATTGTTCTCTGAGATGGAGAATTCCAGTAATGACCTGCAGAAATATTTCCTACTCCTCATCATCTTAATTGGAAGATCTCTTAATTGAAACTGTGCCTACGAGTTCTAGATTCCCCACCCCCACCCCCACCCCCTCCCCAGCCACAAGAGGAAGCATCCTAGACAACAAGGTGCAGGGCTGGATGAACACAGCAGGCCAAGCAGCATCATAGGAGCGGAGAGGCTGACGTTTTGGGCCTAGACCCTTCATCAGAAAAGGGGGAGGGGAAGGGGGTTTTGAAATAAATAGGGAGAGAGTGGGAGGCGGATAGAAGAGGGATAGAGGAGAGGATAGGTGGAGAGGAAACAAACAGGTCGAAGAGGCGGGGATGGGGCCAGGAAAGGTGAGTGTAGGTAGGGAGTTAGGAAGGGGATAGGTCAGTCCAGGGAGGACGGACAGGTCAAGGGGGTGGGATGAGGTTGGTCGGTAGGAGATGGAGGTGCGGCTTGGGGTGGGAGGAGGGGATAGGTGGGAGGAAGAACAGGTTAGGGAGGCAGGGACGAGTTGGACTGGTTTTGGGATGCGGTGGGGGGAGGGGAGATTTTGAAACTTGTGAAATCCACATTGATACCATTGGGCTGCAGGGTTCCCAAGCGGAATATGAGTTGCTGTTCCTGCAACCTTCGGGTGGCATCGTTGTGGCACTGCAGGAGGCCCAGGATGGACATGTCGTCTGAGGAATGGGAGGGGGAGTTGAAATGGTTCGCGACTGGGAGGTGCAGTTGTTTGTTGCGAACCGAGCGTAAGTGTTCTGCAAAGCGGTCCCCGAGTCTCCGCTTGGTTTCCCCGATGTAGAGGAAGCCACACCGGGTACAGCGGATGCAGTATACCACATTGGCAGATGTGCAGGTGAACATCTGCTTGATGTGGAAAGTCTTCTTGGGGCCTGGGATGGGGGTGAGGGAGGAGGTATGGGGGCAGGTGTAGCACTTCCTGCGGTTGCAGGGAAAAGTGCCGGGTGTGGTGGAGCTGGAGGGGAGTGTGGAGCGGACGAGGGAGTCACGGAGAGAGTTGTCCCTCCGGAAAGCAGATAAAGGTGGGGAGGGAAAGATGTCTTTGGTGGTGGGGTCGGATTGCAGATGGCGGAAGTGTCGGAGGATGATGCGTTGGATCCGGAGGTTGGTGGGGTGGTACGTGAGGACGAGGGGGATTCTTTTTTGGTTTTTATTGCGTGGACGGGGTGTGAGGGATGAGGTGCGGGAGATGTGGGAGACACGGTTGAGGGCGTTCTCGACCACCGAGGAGGGGAAGTTACGGTCCTTGAAAAACGAGGACAACTGAGATGTACGGGAGTGGAATGCCTCATCCTGGGAGCAGATGCGGCGGAGGCGAAGGAATTGGGAATAGGGGATAGCATTTTTGCAGGAAGGTGGGTGGGAGGAGGAGTAATCTAGGTAGCTGTGGGAGTCGGTGGGCTTGAAATGAATATCGGTTTCGAGGTGGTTGCCCGATATGGAGACAGAGAGGTCCAGGAAGGGGAGAGAGGTGTTAGAGATGGTCCAGGTAAATTTAAGGTTGGGGTGGAAGGTGTTAGTGAAGTGTATGAACTGTTCGAGCTCCTCGTGGGAGCACGAGGCGGCACCGATACAGTCGTCAATGTAACGGAGGAAGAGGTGGGGTTTAGGGCCGGTGTAGGTACGGAAGAGGGATTGGTCCACGTAACCTACAAAGAGGCAGGCGTAGCTTGGGCCCATGCGGGTACCCATGGCTACCCCCTTTGTCTGTAGGAAGTGGGAGGAATTGAAAGAGAAGTTGTTGAGTGTGAGGACGAGTTCGCCTAAGCGGATGAGGGTGTCAGTGGAGGGGGACTGGTCGGGCCTGCGGGACAGGAAGAAGCGGAGGGCCTTAAGGCCATCTGCATGGGGAATGCAGGTGTAGAGGGACTGGACGTCCATGGTAAAGATGAGGTGTTGGGGCATCCTCTCAGCTTTTATCCTGTTAAACAGTGTCAGAATCTTGCGTGTTTCAGTAAGATCACCTCTCATTCTTCTAAGTTCCAGTGAATATAGGTCCAACATACTTGAACATTCCCCATAAGACAACCTTTTCATTCCAGAAATGAGTCTTGTGAAAAGTCTCTGAACTGCTTCTAACGCAAGTATGTTGCTCCTGTAGTAAGCTGATCATCCCATAGTACACCAGGTATGATCTCATTAGTGCTTCATAAAGTTGTAGTCATGTTTCCCTTTTATACTCCATCTCTCTTGCAATAAAGGCTAGCATTTTGTTTTCCTTCCTAATTACTTTCTTTCCCTATATGCTGTTTTTTTTTGTGTGATTCGTACAAGCTGTGATGATACTATGCCTTTAAGAAACATGTTCTGTCCTGTTTCTCCTGCAGAAGGGTGTTGTCACAGTGGTGCTGAAATGTCTTTTTCAGACAGGCAGTCTGACAGGGAGCTTTTGAGTTCTCCCTGCGTTTTTGTCTTAAGTAAAAAATCTAATCATGAGTAGACATGGTCAGGCTCACACAGATCCAAAAGGACTTTAGTTTTGCTCTCAGTTGTTGGGTGGTTTTTGCTGGGTCCTGGAGTTGAAAGCTTGAGTTATTTGCTACTAGAGTGAAGTCTTAGACAGAGAGATTTATTTTTTAAAATCAACCAAGGGCAGATTGTTTCTTTCTATTGGACTGGGGAGGGAGGGAGGGAGAGAGAGAGAGAAAGAACACATGAGACTAATAACTGTGTTGTTGAATTGCTTTTACCAAGGGTGTGTTTATAGGATGCTGCCAATAGTCTTACTTGACCATAGTTTAGTGAAACCAGAACATTGTTAGAGAGAGAGATGATTGATGGTGGTTAAACCTGAGGCTCACCATGCCTCCCGGGTCTTTCACAGTAACTGCAGCTAGTACAGGAATTGAACACACACTGTTGTTATCACTCTGCATTGCAAACCAGCTGTCCAGCCAACTGAGCCAACCAACCCCCAAAGGATGCTGCTTATACTGGAACAGTTGATAATTAGTGATTAAATAATATGTTGTCTTGCTAAGTATTTGAATAAAGTTATGTCATTTCTTTTGGTTGTATTTTGAATGTGTTGTAAAAATAAAGTACGTTTGATTAAAGCTTAGTGGTGGACCAATCAAATCCTATTCAGAATGCAGCATCTTACACTTGCCATTTTAAAAACATAAAGAAGTTAGGGCCCTGACTACCTCCATAATACACTTTGGAAGGGTCTGTTGTGGTCCATAACCAGGGACGTGCATGTCCCTCTATACCACTCCATTCTTCAGTCTGTTTATTTGAAGCAGCTTCTGATGCAAAACTGAATATAAGATAAACCGTCTGAAAATTCAGCAGTAGACAATTTGATATGAATAGTTGTTTGGTTCTGGTGTGAATTTCAATGTACCCTCTTCTCGGTCATAAATGTAGTATTCTCCATGTGTAGTTACTGTACTCTTTTTCCAAAGAAAGGAACAGAATTACCTGTTGAAATTGATCACCACTGAAGAAGGTTAACCTTAGTCACAGAAGCAGCTTTCTTGGCCCTGACTAGACTGTTTTTGTCCAGATCAGGTGTGCTTATTTGGCCTGTTGGGGACTATCTGTATAATGAACATTGCACACAGTTGAGCTATATTTTCTCTTTGCCTAGCTACATTGAAATTATCAAGCACTCTTAAATTGGCAAAGTATAAAGAAGCCTCCTAAACTATTTTATTTGAACTTTATTTACCATTGTGTAATCCATTCTTTTCCAAACAAAAACAACTGCTGAGAACTTTGGCACTGTTGGGGTGCCTGACTGCATGTCAAAGTTCACAGCTGTATGCATATGGACCATGCAAAATTGGCAAAATAATAAAGGCTGAAATTTACAAAGCTTTGTAATGTAATCCCCATGAAATTAAGCCATCTGCAGTAATTGGGCTGCTTTCAACGGTGCAGGATCAAAAAGCTTATCTCAAAGTTTTTCTGTTGGTGGTTTTGACTGGCTGGGTTTTGTGGTAGTTTTTCTAAAGAGTTTTCTGTTCTTGCAATTTGTGCAGATGACAGTGAGGAAGATGTTGCAGGTGAAAGTGCTGAGTTTGACAGCGTCTTCAGCAGATTGGAAGAGCTGCGAATGACACTCGAGCAAGAAATGGGCTTTGAAAATTTCATTGAAGCTTATAACAAAATCAAGGTTGTTCCCTTTCTTCTTTTTATGCCGTCTTGCGTTATTTTATTCAAGTTAAGACAGGTCTTAGAGCATTTGAGAAACTCCCAGGCCTTCTGAATTGATGCATCAGTTTTACCAAGTTTTTGCACTTGGTGTAGAATTCATGATATTCCTGACTATCAAACTGATGGGATAATTTAATAATTCCAGGAAAGAAAACTCTTGGCCAAATAGTACTTAATGACAAGTCTGGAGTTCCCACTCTTTAAGGTTGAATTTCAATTCAGAGTAAAGAAACCAAAATTTTGCAGTGCCCCCTTGTATTCGGCTGTCCTGAAGATCCATTGAACTTGGAGTGCAGCATCTTGTTTAAATTTGCTATTAATTGATACAAAAGTTACATTGCTTTGCTGAATGAGATCATGCTTGCTTCTCATGATCAAGTCGAAATTGTTGAATGCACCTGCAATTTCCTATTCACCAATATTGATGCCCATTGCACTTTGAGGACAAGATTCATAATCTCTTCCTGTATTCCCTTGCGTATAACATAGAAGATAGGAGCAGGAAGCGACCATTTGGCCCTTCGAGCCTGCTCTGCCATTCTTCACGATCATGGTTCATCGTCCAACCCCATAGCCTAATCCTGCTTTCTCCCCATAACCGTTGATCCTATTCACCCCAAGTGCTGTATCTAGTCGCTTCTTGAATACATTCAATGTTTTGGCATCAGCTACTTCCTGTGGTAATGAATTCCACAGGCTCACCACTCTTTGGGTGAAGAAATATCTCCTCATCTCCATCCTAAATCGTTTGCCCCAAATCCTCATACTGTGACCCATGGTTCTGGACACACCCACTATCGGGAACATCCTCCCTGCATCTACCCTGTCCAGTCCTGTTAGAATTTTATAAGTCTATATGAGATCCCCCCTCCTCATTCGTCTGAACTCTAGCAAAAACAATCCCAACCTTGTCAATCTCTCCTCATGCGTAGGACCCGCCATCCCTGAAATCAGCCTGGTAGACCTTTGCTGCACTTCCTCAAGCGCAATAGCATCCTTCCTCAGAAAAGGAGACCAAAACTGCACACAATATTCTAGATAGGGCCTCACCAAGGCCCTATACAACTGCAACAACACATCCCTGCTCCTATACTCAAAACCTTTCGTAATGAAGGCCAACATACCATTTGCCTTCTTTACCGCCTGCTGCACCTGCATGCTTACCTTCCCCTCTCCGAAGTTATAGCAATTCAGATAGTAATCTGCCGCCTTGTTTTTGCTTCCGAAGCGAATAACCTTGTACATAAAATATGAATGAGTGTAGCATGGATCAGGCTTTGAGATGCAAGAGAAAAATCTATTTATTTTGGTGTGCTGAGTCCAGAACAAGTACCTTAATTATAAAGCTGAGCCATTGAGGATTGATGTCAGGAACATTGCCCCCCACTCGAGTAGCAGAAAGCTGTGAAAGGGACAACATTTTTGTAACATCATCTTCAATTTATGAATTTGTAAGCTCTAAGATACTTTAACCATAGAACTTCCCACAGTGTGGAAAAAGGCCATTCGGCCCAACAAGTCCACACTGACTCTCCGAAGAGCGTCCCACTCGGACCCATCCTCTTACACTATCCCTGCAATGCTGCATTTTCCCATGGCTATCCCTGGGCACAATGGGGAATTTAGCATGGCCAATCCGCGTAACTTGCACATTTTTCGACTGTGGGAGGAAACCGGAGCACCGGGAGGAAACCCACGCAGACACGGGGAGAACATGCAAAGTCAACACGGACAGTTGCCTGAGGGTGGAATCGAACCTGGGTCCCTGGCGCTGTGAGGCAGCAGTGCTAACCACTGACCCACCGCGTCGCCCCTTCAAAACATTCGTTTCAGAGAAAATCCAATTAATTATTTCTTAGTAACCAGAAATCAAATGAAAAGTTCAAAACTTTGATGGGTTTTTGTTCAGGTTGTGTATTCTGATAGAACAAAGAGGCTGAATGTCCTATCTTGTTTCTATGTTCTTTTGAGAATTGAAACGGTGTCAGTACATTTCGGAGACGTTTTAATGTAATGCTTCTGATAATGCAGCATCTCCAGAAGTCTTCTGTCTAATTTTGGTTGCTAAAAAATGAAATATTAATTGGATTTTCTCTGAAGTGAATGTTTTAAAGTATCTTAAAGCTTCCAAATTCATGAATTGAAGATGATGCTCCAAAATGTTGTCCCTTTTGCAGCAGCACAAAACCCACTTTTATAAAACCTGTACATTCGTTATCCTGCAGAATTACTCAACTTGGATCATCAGAAAGATTATCCATTGTTTATAAAAGAGGGCTAGTTTGCATTCATACATCATATAAGGACATCAGATGTAGGAGCTAGAGCTGTCAATAGAGCAGGCCTTTGGACCTGCTCCCCCGTTCACTAAGATCATGGCTGATGTTGTATACCAACTCCATCTTCCCCACCAGCACCAGTTTGCTCTTTTCTTGCTTGTTTCACCCTAATTTTGACAATTCTTTTTAGTTTCACCTAACTTCTTCATTGCTATTCATTATCATGATTCACTTTAAAATTCTACTTCTGATGTTCTGTATCTTTCCCAGTGACTGAGGCGCATGGTTCCAGTCTTTCCCTATCAAATGCCATGACTTCTACAGAATTGTCAGTAGGGTATCACATGGTTACCACATTGAAAATCATACTGTGTTCAAAAGCAAAAAGCAGTGGTTGCTGGAATTCTAAAATTGAAAAAGAAAATTCTGGAAATACTCCAGTTAGGCATTAGCTGTGCAAAGAAAGACAGAGTTAACTTTCAAGTTGATGTGATGGAAGACCACTGACTTGAAAGTGGGCTGGACTTTTCCACAGACTTTGAGCCACCAGTGTCAGGGCCATATGGGCTCCTAAACCCAGACTTGCTCGCAGGGAGACTGTTCAGTCCACCAGGACGTGGCTTCTTAATTAGCCACCTCCACATTTACCATCCTTTGAAGAACATTTCTTCCGGAAGTCCAGAAGTGGCTCAGCTGAAGAGGTGACACCAAGTACCATTAACAACAGATGTCTGTAAATGTTCGTAGAAATGGGAACTCATGCTGATCATGCATCAGGTTCTTCAGTCGTGAGAGGACCCACTAAAGAGAATGAAGTCACTTATAACTTGGACGTGCTTGAATGGTGAGGAATCTATCACCCAAGACCACAGAGAAGCCCTTGATGCTAGAAAATCTGGAGTGTTCGTAGGACAGAGGTGTTTGCTGATGGAGTTGGTTAGAAATCTCCATGTGGAGACGCTCTCACTAGCCTGTGCAGTATGAAAGGGAAAAAAACGGCTGGAAATCGCATGTCAATTAATATTGAGAGAAATGAGCTGCACAGGCGTCTTTATTACGCTTATAACTCTGCCAAAGAGGTGTGGAGCCTCGGTTCCAATGACCCTCTTCCATCTGCTGCAAGGAGCTGCCTCCATTGAACTGACAACATCTGCTTGTGGCCAAGTCCTGCTCCACTGGTAGCAAAATACGGACCAGATAAAGGAAAGGTTTGCCTGTCAAAGGCTTTCTACTTTGGATCACTGCAAAGTTTCTTCCACAGGATCTATGCTGAACAGTGCCAGGAACTCAGTCAGTGCCTTATATCTCTATGACAGTGGAAGAGAATAAAATGTTCATTTGAAATATCGGTTACATTCAGTCCTTTTTCTTTTTGTTCTTCGTGAAGTGGGTGGGGTCTGGTTAGATGATTTGGCTAAATGGCTAGCATGTTTTTGAAAGTAATGTCAACAACATTGGTTTAATTCCCATTCTTGCTGAGGTAGGCTTGTGACCTGCTGCCTTGCCCGTCCAAGACTTGATGAGCATTGCTGCCCTTCAAGGCACACCGCAACTTGTCTGTGTTGTGCATTGTGGCTAAATAACTACCAACTTCATGAAACAGGTAGCTTTTTATACCAGAGATTCCCCTGCTGATGCAAATGTTTTCTACACTATAGGTAGGTATCTAGGTTTTGTGTTGTTTCAGTTTTAACTTTTGAATGATTTTTATTTATCAGAATTATTTGCCCTGCTTTAAAGTTAATGTTCTGACAGGTTTATGTTGTTTATTGATGTGACACCCAAATCCTTTTTAAAGTTACAATTTATTCCAATATTCATATTTATTTAGCTTTTTTTTTTGAAAGGCTTACAGTTCTCAACAAAACAATTTATTTTTGGCTGTCAGTAAATTCCGCAACATGTGAAATAAAGTATAGAAACTTTCTAAAGTTCAAAGAGACACCCAAGAGATTTCTATTAAACGTTGAGAAATGTGAGCATCTGTAAGATTTATTTATTACATGATTTCAGTTCCCTGTGAATAGGTGGTGCTGGTGGTGAACCTGGTAGAACCACTAGAGTCCATCTTGGAAAGGTACTCCTGTAATGTTATTAGTTAAGTGCTGGCAGGATTTGACCCACATATACCATGTATTGAACAGAAAATGTTTACCTGTAATCTAACATTTAAAGAATACTACCATAATAAGCAAAGCCACAAGGGAGCAGTGCTCCAGTTGTATTGTGTGAATATACAATGTGTGGTTTCTCTGCTGCTGTAAATGAAATTGAAAGAAGAATCCCTAACGTTAACAGTCATTGGTATTTGTGACTCTTCCTCATGTAAAGGTTTGCTCTGTGTTGCACATTATGAACATTGAACTATGATACTATACTGACTGGAAGAAGTTATTCAACTGTCACAGTAAATGATGAGAGACAAAAGCTACCAAAGCTTGTAAGTTAACTCATTTGTTCAACTCCGAACAAACTTTGACAACCTCAACAAAATTTATCCACAAATACTGACTCTGACAGGATGGATGAAATGTTCATGTGTTGCTGTATTCTGTGTGTATTTTTCTGAGGATACTTTGCTGTTATTTTCCCAAACTGAATTGAGTTTATTGATATCTCAAGTTAAATGATACATTTGGGATTAGGAGTAATGGTTCCTGTTTTGCTTTCATTCATTTCAGTAGCATTTAATTTTCCCCCTTTTCTCGGTCCTTGTTCCCTCAACTTGATTTTGCATGAATTTTGTGGCATTCTACCAGTAAAGCCTGCAGTTTCGAATAGTGATATCTGCCAGTTATATTTTTGAGATTAACAAAGCACTTTTGTGGAAAATTGCGTATTAAATTCTGATCTCATCATTCCATAGAATAGAAAGTGAAAAAGGTGTTAGTGGGTGATGCCTTTAGCATAGGTATGGGCAGATGCAGCATGGGTTCATAAAGTGCAGGTCATGTTTAACTAATTTGCTGGAATTCTATGAAGACATTACGAGCATGGTGGATAACACTGACCCAGTAGATGTGGTGTATCTAGATTTCCAAAAGGCGTTCGACATGGTGACGCACAAAAGACTGCTGCATAAGATAAAGGTGCACTGCGTTACTATCAATGTATTAGCATGGACAGAGGATTGGCTAACTGACAGGAAGCAAAGAGTGGGGATAAATGAGTGCTTTTCTGGTTGGCAATCAGTGACTAGTAGTGTGCCTCAGGGATCAGTGCTGGGACGGCAATTGTTTATAATTCACATCGATGATTTTGAGTTGGGGACCACGTATAGTGTGTCAGAGTTTGCGGATGACGCTAAGATGAGTGGTAGAGCAAAGTGTGCAGAGGGCTACAGATAGTTAAAGTGAGTGGGCAAAGGTCTGGCAGATGGAGTACAATGTTGATAAATGTGAAGTCATCCATTTTGGTAGGAATAACAGTAAAAAGGACTCTTATTTGAACAGTAAAAAATTGCAGCACACTGCTGTGCAGAGGGGCCAGGGTGTCCTTGTGCATAAATCACAGAAGGTTAGTTTGTTGATACGACAGATGATTAACAATTTAAATGGAATTTTGTCTTTCATTGCTGAAGGGATTAAGTTTAAAAGCAGGGAGGTTATGTTACAGCTGTATAGGGTGCTGGTGAGGCCATACTTAGAATACTGCTTGTCGTATTGGTCTCCTTTATTTGAGAAATGATGTACTGGCACTGGAGGGGGTGCAGAGGACATACACTAGGTTGATTCTGGAGTCAAGAGTGTTGACTTATGATGAGAAACTGAGTAGACTGAGATTATATTCATTGGAATTTAGAAGAATGAGGGAGGATCTTATAGAAACATATAAAATTATGAAGGGAATAGAAAAGATAGAAGCAGGGAGGTTTTTTCCACTGGCGGGTGAAACTAGAACAAGAGGGCATAGCCTCAAAATTAGGAGGAGCAGATTCAGGACTGAATTGAGGAGGAACATCTTCACCCAAAGGGTTGTGATTCTATAGAATTCCCTGCCAAATGAAGTAGTTGAGGCTTCCTCATTGAATGTTGTTAAAGCTAAGATAGATACTTCTTTTGAACAGTAAAGGAATTAAGCGTTATGCTGAGAGGGTGGGTAATTGAGCTGAGGCCACGAGAAGATCAGCCATGATCTTATTGAATGGCGGAGTAGTCTCGAAGGGCCAACTCCTGCTCCTGTTCTTATGTATCTTGCATAAATAGCTGTTCTTCATGAGCGGTTCCTAATACTGGTTATATTGAGTTTATTTGAAATGGGACATCATTACAACTGGATATCCACAAATACATATAGCAAGGCTTGTTGGAGCTCCTGATTCTTTTTCCCCTTCTATCCATGTTCTCTGGGAACTGTTACAGCACTCTTAATATCACTGCATCTGAGACCAGTAGATTGGCACTGACCACAGGATCTTCCTGATCTATATAGGCATACTACCATAATAAGCAAAGCTACAGGGGAGCAGTGCTCCTGTTGTATTTTTGTGAATGTACATTGCTCACATGCATTATCTTTACTGTAAGTGAAACGTTTAATTCCTTTCAGTAAATGTTCTCATGTTAGAAATTTTTTAACTCCCATGATACACAAATGAACTAATGTTTGTTTTGTGGGGCAGGCAATACATGAAGATGAAGATGAGAACATTGATATTGGCACTACAATAGTGCCGGTCATCCTGGGTCCTCAGTTTGAGCACCTGTATTCCAAAATTCTCCATCTTGTCATGGCAGATGGAGCATATCAAGAAGGCAAGTTTATTTTTCCATTTTGTACTCTGATGGAGATTCTTTTAAAAGTTGTTGTTATCATTATTTGGAAACTTGGGTTTTAAAGTGGACAGAACGTCATATAGCTTTTAATTTGGATATGTATTTCTATACTGTCTATGCTAAGAATGTTTTAATTGATTTTTATTTGTTAGTCCTGTAATTGCTACCTGAGGTTTATTTACATGTATTTAGATGAGGCATTTAAGAATGAGGTGAACAGTTCAGTGCATCAGAAACAATAAATAGAAGAGAGGCAAACAAGGTCTTTGTCAAGTCACAAGGTGTCCTATGTCACAGTGACAGAGTCAGAAATGGTTTCCCTAATAGTGAAAGAACCATCCAGAAGCTCAGGTCAGTGTGAAGGTTTCTTTCAACAGAAAAAGGCCACTATGTGCAGCAATGCAGTTTCAGTCTCCAGAGCAATTGAGGCAGGGAAAAGAAGTTCTGAGAAGCTCCAGAAACAGAATTAAGGAATTTATTTAAAATAAATAAGCTGTGAGCAGCTTAAGGGTCATCTGAAGAGACATTAATTAAAGAAGCTAGCAGCAAATGCAAAACTTTGCTGGCAAGAAACCAGTACAGCCATCCCACCAGAAGCAGGAATTTTACAGTGCAAACGGAGTAAGGCTTGTGATTCAGTAAAAAGTTGAATCTTTATTTTAGCTGTTTATAATAAGACTGTTTCAAGAAGTTCTTGAATGTATAAGCACTTTGTTTATTTCCTTTTTGCGTATATTAAAATTTGTTTTTTTCCAGTAAGTACATGAACAGCCCTTGGTGAATCAGAGTATGTACTTTGAATATCATATTGGCCACCTGCATGAGCTGTTTCCTTTCTGTGATGTAGCCTTCTTTGCCAGGAGGTATTTACACATGTCCACATGCTGCGGACTGCCTCTTTTGCTTTGAGTTTTTTTCTGTTAAAAAGACCGCTTCCCGCAATCAATGACACAGACAACGTTTTATGGTTCCTGCAAGGTTATTAAATACACAGAGCAGAAACCTATTAATCTGACAGGAAATCACACTGAGGGCAGCTCGCAATGCGAAGATGGCCCCTTTTCCAGTCAGTATGTACAACACCTGGGGCAGAGAAAGAGTCTCGGTAAAGCCGTGGAGCTCATCCTTCTCACAAATCAAATTCCTAAGAACATCTTTCAAAATTCTAAATTTTGCATTGAAATTTCTGAATAACCATCACAGCAGGAATGCTCGGGCTTTTGGCTCCACCCTGCATTGTGATTATATGAGCAGTGCCATCTTTGTTCCAGGCAGATGCCATTTCATTACCAAGCTGTGTTTCTTTGTGTACCATCATGACACCCAGGCTAAGGCGGTGGTCTACACAATAAACACTGCCCTTGTGAATATTTTCAATACCTGACCGTCATGGTAAACTAATTGCAGCAGGTTTTGCTCTTGGATCAGACTTGTCCAGTATTACCATGAACTGAGAACATCGTAACCCGAGAATTGCTCTTAATAAAACGGTGGGCTTCTATTCTAGCCACAATTCCTTGCACTGGGAAGTGTTTGAGGCTGAGCCTGACTACTCTCAACATTGTCCTTTTTAACCCTGAGATGAGCTTGATATCTGCACTGTCTATTAATAGCTGCATAGAATTATCATACTCTGTCCCTACCTGTGCTCCTCTGCTTCTGAAACCCTCCATTAGACTCTTTAAAGGTTTGACTACTCAAATGCACAATCTGGTGGTCTCACATTATCCACTCTCCATAAAATTGAGGTCATCCGTGTGCTGCCATGCCCTTGCTAACATGAAGTGCTGTTCACTTCTTCACCACAGTTCTCGCTCATATACTCTAGCTATTGAGCAAGCAATAACTGGATTTTTAAATTTTCATTCTTTGTTTTCAAATCATTTCATAGCCTTTTCTCTCTCCCATCTCAGTCAACCCCCTTCAGCCTCAGAGCCCTTTGATATCTGTCCTGAAATTCTTAAGCTCATTGTATTTTAATCATTTAACCTTTGATGGCCTTGCCTTCAAGTCCTTCAAATAAGCTCTGGAATTTCCCCATTAGATTTCTTGGCCTCTCTCTCAATCTTGCTCCCTTTCCCTTTCATAACACTCCTTGGAGTGTTTCAATATGATAAAGCTGCTATATGATTAAAGGTATTATTGTAGTTGTAGGTGTATTAAATGCCTCTCCTATTTTCATTGTGTAATTTTGTTACGTATTTGTGCTAGCATATTGTATGCACGGGATCTTTTTCTTAAAACTTTCACATTCTTCCTACTTAATCTTCTTTTATTCAAGGCTGTCTGACTTCTTCATCAAATCATTGCTCCTCTTCACCAATATCAATATCTATGTGCGTTCCTGTACGTTTTCAAACATACATCAATTGTTCAGGGAATCCTCCTCCTCCTCCTCCTCCTCCTCCTCCTCCACCCAAAAATGCCTGACCTCTGCAATGTGCAGCTTTGGATGAAATTGGTCTCTAGGCAACTGAGACTATTCTTTGAAATGCTCAAAATAGGCAAAGCAACCTCCCATTGTTAGATTGCCTGCAAGTTTCAGTCCCTGACACCCTGTACTACAGCTCTACATCTAAGTGTTTAACTACCTTCATATCTTTGCCATTCCAGAGTGACTGAAGGGAGCCCCTCGACAATTGTTTTCCGTGCACACTCTAACCATGGATTAATGGATCCTGTCTGTCTGGGAGCTTACAAAAAATATACAATCCTAACTCATGTTTCCAATCAATATCTTCTGTAAAAGCTTCTCAGCTACTTCATCGTACTTCTAAATTGACATGCTGAATAATTTCGCCCCAACATGAAATCTCATCTTTTTCTGAATCCTTCTCAATGCCAGAAGATTTTTTTTACTGTTGTGTTTTGCAAATAATCCTTGAGAGAAGCCAGTGAAACTGTCCCATGCCCATTGTTAATAATCAGTCTATCTGCTGAGCCCTGCATACAGAGAGGGAGATGATCCTAGCTTTCCAAACATTGCCAGCTCTCCTTTGTTTACTGAAACATGTTATCTGTTTACTTTTGTAGTTGGTCAAGATTTTCTTTCCCTTTTTAAAGGTTAAAGATCTTTGAAGTGTTTAGAATGTTGAATGGAATTGAATTAGCTTTATTGTCACACATACTCACACATGAGTACAGTGAAATGTTTACAAGTCACCTCTTACAGAGCCATCTTAGATACAAAGGTACCTGGATACAGATTATTAAGTACAAATTTTTAGAGACAAAATTAGAAGAATACAGAAATAAAAAGTCCAGCATTATGCACCTTCAAAGGTGCAAAATCATAGTATGACCTGTAGTGTGATCAGTAGTATAAATTAAGAGGAAGTTTTTTAAAAGAAGAGATGACAGAACAGGAAATAGAAGAATATATTGTTGAAATGGGTATGCACTCCTGTGAGCACTGGGAGAGTCCATTTGGACCAAACATCCTATTGCAATGCAGGAAATTTAATGTATCTCCACCAATCACAAAGACTGTCAACAAAAGGTTTAAAATTAGCCAGAACATCCCATTTTAATGTGAAAATGTGAAATTTTCCTGATTGAATCCTAGAGAAACCGGAATAGAACTAACAGAAGTCAAGTCTGGAAGGAATGCATATTTCTATTTTTGCTGACTGCAGCCTGGCTATCGACCATAACATTGGTTTTAAATAGTCTCATTTGCTGCTGAGTAATTTTTGAGGAACAATAGAAAATTTAACCAAAGTTCTTTTCTCCCAAACAAATATTTTTTTTCTGCTGGATGTCTTGGGAGACAGAAGAAAAATAAATCTTCATATGGAGAGTAGGTTTCCATAAAATTCAAGAACTAAACTCATTTTCACTTTGGCTCATTTTCAGTTTAAAGAAGAAAGTGTGAAGCACATGCTTATTGTTCAATTTAGTGTGTTAGGCAAATGTATCAACTGAAGCTAGTATCAATGCTCTTATGGAGCATTTTGGGACATTTTATTAACGACACTATATAAATACAACTTATTGCCAAAAGTAAAACTTAAAATGCATTGCATACCGTTTATACCAATGCCCCTTTGTGTTTGCTCCATTGTGATTGACGACCTATTGGAAAGCTTACCTGAAAAACACTGTCAGTAGCACTTTTGGTACAATCGATCTTTGACTGTATATTCAGGGCTTAATGGGAGTTCTCAGCTTTTGAGGCAGTCTGTGTTCAGTTTCCTAAATTTATATCTTTAGTGATCATTAAAAATAACTCCTTTATTCAAAAAGGAAGGAAGATAGAAAGCAGGAAACTACACGCCAGTTACTTAACATCTTCTATATGACAGATGTTAAGAACTATTACTAAAGATGTTATTGGGGGTACACAGGAAAAAGTGAAGGTAAGCAGGTAGAATTGAAACGATTTTGTGAAAAGGAAATCATGTTTAACCAATGTATTGGAGTTTTCTGAGTAAGTAGCATATTCTGTGGATAATTAAATTAGCTTGGATTTCAAGCATTTGATAAGATGCGACATCAAAGGCTATTGTAGAAAATAAAAGCTTGTGGTGCAGGGGCAACATATTGGGACAGATACAGAATTGGCTGCCTTGGGGTAAGGGGTTGATTATTTTGAACTGAGAAGAAATTTCTTCACTTGAAAAGTTTGGAAGTCTTTGCAATTCTGTACCCCGGAGAGTCATGTTTGCCTCATTGTTGAAGATAACTTCATGTTGACGTAGACAGAAATTTGAGATCTCCAAGGAGTTAATGGATATGGGGAAAGGGTCAATGAATTTAAAGTAGTTCAGCCATCAGAAAGGTTTAAGGTGCAGCATTCTCGACTCCTGCTTTTGTTTCTTATCTCTTTCCATCCTCCTTTATCAGAATCTCATTACAGGTTCTGTTAAATTGCTCAGTTTGCTTTCAATTCAGTCAACCCTATGAACCTTGGTGTGAGTGCATCATATTTTAGTTTACACGGTTAATCATGTCCATTCAGTATATGTAATTTGTACTAAGTTCACGCTTTTTTTTACCGCCTTGATCACACAAAACCTTCAGATTACTTGAATGAAGTCATCTCAAAATTCTTGCCCCGTACTTCTTGTGAGTGAGAAGAAATCTTAAATGTAGTCCATTTGTCTTAATAATGGTGCTAAAACATACTTTTACATAGATTTAATTTTATTTATCCAATGAACTAGTCAAAGGCTGATTTAAGATAAAGCAAACAAATAGAGTACTTTGCAAAGATAGCTATCCTCAGCTCCAGCTCCTTCAGTTATCTTGACTACACACTCTTTCTAAAAAAAAAACGATAAAATTTGAAAGGATGGTTGCATTCACCAGGCTGTGCTACACCAGCCTCCTTCCTGTATTTATTTCCTGTCATCTATATTGACCTTCCATTTCTTCCTTCCAAAACTGGTCCCCTTTAAACCATCTGTCATTTGCCTCATATACTTCTTGTTTCACAGTCTAACTACTCAGTTGGTAAAGATGTTTCTCCTGCACTTTTTTTATTGGATTTATTGATACTCTTCTGTTAATGACCCTTAGTTTGGTGTTTCCACGCATACATGAATTATCTATCAGCGTGGCTATTTCTTTTCCTCTTTTAAGCATAATCTTAAACAGGCTTGCTCTGCCTTTAGTTGCCACAATTCCAGAACCATGTTAATGGAATTGGACGACAGGAAGCCTCAATCTTTAGTGAGACATTTTAGTGTATGAAGATTAGCATTTTAATGTAACGTTGCACACAGTTGATTTATAATGTAGAACGGAATTGGCCAAAAATATTTCAAAGAACTCTGTCAAAAAGTGACCACAAAAATCTGTTATGAAATTTGGCTTATTTAGTGACTAAAAAGCAACGTTGTCGGAGCCAAACTAAGCTTCTGCTAAAGATTGAGCCTCATCAGTGGAAATTTATTGGAAGAGTGTTCACGCCCATTCCAAGCAATTGCATAATATACAGTGGGTGGCTTTAATGTGAGAGAGGCTTGTTCAAGTGAAGGCAAAGAATACAATCTGGAATTATAGTTGATGCGAATGAATTTGTGCCATTCCATATAAACATTGTAGGATAGTAAAACTGAGGACCATAAGGGTAGGAGAGGCCATTTAGCGCTTCACACCTGCTTTGCCACATGGTACGGTCATGGCTGATCATCTACGTCAGTGCCTTGTTCCCCACCCTATCCTTATGTCACTTCGTGCATTGGTATTCAGAAATCTGTCAATTTCTCCTTTAAATATACTTAACGCCTAAGCTTCCACAGTAATCTGGAGGCAAAGAATTAAGAAAGGTTGACACAACCTTCTCGGTAAACAAAACTTTCCTCATCTTAGTCCTGAGTGGTTTCTCCTTATTTTTAAATAGTGTTCCCCAAAGCAAGGGAAACATTTTAGCTGCACCTACACTGCCTGTCCCTTTTTGAGTATTTGTAGGTTTCAATGAGACCATGTCTCTTTCTTTGTACCCTCTAGGAAATAAGACTATCAGACATTGGAGTAAAAGTAGGCCATTCGAACTGTTGAGTTTTTCCTCCACCATTCAATCAGATCATGGCTAATTTGATCATCCTCAATTCTACTTTCCTGCCTTCACCCCATGACCTTCACTTACTAATTAAAAATATGACGATCAGAGCCTTGAAATATTGACTGATATTGCTTTGATGGCCCTCAGCAGTAAAGAATTAAATAGATTCAGTACGCTCTTAGGAGAAGAAATTCCGGCTCATCTCAGTTTTAAATATGTGATCCCTCATTCTGAGTGTCTGCCCTCTGGTCCAAGACCCCCCAAAAGGGGAAACAGCCTCTCTACATCCCATCAGGTCCCCTAGAATACAAGAATCTAGTATGTTTCAATAAGATCACCTCACATTTCTCTAAATTCCAATAACCATAAGCCCTACCTATACAATGTCTCTCCACAATACAGTCCCTCCTTATCTCGTATCAGTCGAGTGAACCTTCTCTGGATTGCCTTCAATACCAACAGTAATTGAGAGCTCACCATGTGAGCAACAGAAGAGTCATACCCCTGGGGTCCCAATAGGTGTTAATGCCCGATGGAAGGGGCCTGATCAAAGGAGTGGCATCAAGGAAGGGGGAGTCCATTGAGAGTCGCACCTATCTATGCTAGTGACTCCCTGATATCTCTCAGACTGCCGAGTGGGTGGGTGTTACAGTCTGAGGCCATTGGTGCAAACGCAGTTCCTCCTGGCAGTTGGAGGCAACGGACGTGGCTCCCCCTAGCAATTGCAGCGGCCGCAAGGATGCAGCTCCTCCCTGCTTTGGGGCCAAAAGAGGCAGCACCAGTGTCAATGGCAACAAGAACACAACAACTCCTGGCAATCGATGCGAGACTCGCAGGCTGCACCTGCATCAGTGGTTCCAAACACCCTTGTGGAGACACAACTTAGACTTTAAGATCTGCAAGCTTTTCTTTTGACTTTCTTTTATTTCTTCTGCTGTTCTTTTTTTGTTTTGAAATTCTGGTTTTGTAACCAAGATGGTGCTGGAGAATGGCGACTTTGTGCACTTTTCACTGTACTCACGTAATCCTCTACCTGAATACATGTGACAATAAAATCTAATTCTAACCGTGTCTTCCTGTGGATAAGGGGCCCAAAACCATTTGCAGTATTCCACTGTGTTCTGACTTGCATTTTGTATAGCTTTGGAAAACCTTCCTCCATTTATACTTCATTCTGTTTGAAATAAAACCCAACATTTCACTTGCTGACTCTATTATTCTCTGAACCTGGATGTTAACTTATTTTGATTTGTGGACAAGAAGTCCCAAGTCCTTCTGTACCATAGCTTCCTGCATTCTTTCTCCATTCAATTAATATTCAGCTCCTCCACTGAGTTCCCTTGGTAACAGGCAGTGGCCTGCCCAGTTGGAACTCATCACCTGAGCCCTTTAGAAGCAGACCCAGGGCTGCTGCTGCACAGTATCCATTTTGACTCTTCAGCTTGCCGCCTGTACATGCTTTGGCGTCCTTATTTGCCACTGGGCGGCGGAGATCATCAGTGGAGGGCTCTCTGTGTGGGAGTCCTCCCTCTTTCCATTGGGAACCTGGGATGAGGGTGTTGTATGCAGCAGTCCCTTCTAACCACAGATTGTAGCAGTTCATGGACTCACTGCCCAAATGTTTATTTTGCAACACTGGGGACTCCGTGGACCATGTATATATTGTGGACGTTTGCACTCCCTTTTCAGTTATTTGAGAAATCTTTTGTTGTGTTTTTGGTTGCGCTTCAACCCCATGCTGGGGCACTTGATGCGGAAGGGTGTGGGCAGATTGGAGGGCCTTCTCATGGGTCTGCTCCTGGGCCTGGCCAGGCTGGCTATAAATAGGGCCAGGCAGCGGGTTGTGGAGGGGGGCATCTCTCCATAACTACCTGCCCCTTTTCTGCCGTTACGTTTGAGCCCAGGTGTCATTAGAGAAGGAGCATGTGGTGTCCATCAATGCTGTCAATGCCTTTAAAGGGAGGTGGGCACTGTGGGGGATACAGTGCTTTATTTACTCCCCCAGCTGCATTTTGATATAGTCCCCTCCCTCTTGCCAATACCACTCTTTCCCCCCCCTGCAACATTTTGATGTTAGCTTTGCCTAAAACAGGCTTTCCTTGCAAATATTCAATTGGTCACATGAGTGTTTTCCTGATTGTGGAGGAAAAAAATTAAGCAGACACCGGGATAGATGTGGAGAACTTCTGTCCCAGGCTGGTACTAGTATATGTACGTTATGAGCAGTGTCTCTATTTTAGTGTTCAACAACAAATGATGTTCATTTCTAGTCATGTTTCCTGTGTTACTACAGGCATGCTGCATCTATGCTTCTGTAACAGCAAGTAGATCATGTCTAATTTCAGTTGTCTTACTAATATTTCATAAACAAAATATTTATGCTTTTGGTAGTTTCAAGAAGTCCCAAAACAGTTTTCAGCTAGTTTGCAGCCAATTACTATTTGAAATGTAGTCTGTTGTAATGTAGAAATGCGGTGACCAATTTGCACATACCAGGGTCCCTCAAACAGCAATGTGTTATTGACAAGATAGTATAACTAATTGATGTTGGTTGAGTAATAAGTGGTGCACAATAACAGTGTATTACATTTCCAGAGCACTCATTATGTTCAAATAAATCTTGAAAAGCTTCCCAAGTCCATGGATAGCAAGTGGACTCTGAGTGGAGGGGTGGAAGAAATGGTCAAAAGCATGCTGAAGGAAAAATGTCTTTAGTAGCTCTTTAGACAAGGGAATGAGGGAGATAAGGAGATTGATACTCCGCTCATCGTTATTTCAGAAAGTAGTGGCAAGGTAGGGATAGAGCAACAAGCAGGGGCCTAGTAGAGTGTTAGAGGGATACTAGATTGTAGAGTACTGGGGGAGGTGGACAAGTGAGAATGTAAAAGTCAATTTTCTGAAATACATGACTTTATTGAGGTCCCGTGCTTTGTCACACTAACTAGATTCTGTGTTTGTCCATATTTTTACTGGGGAGGTAGTCTTGATACACCATAAGACCATAGGAAATGGGAAACGGGAGTTCCTATTTGACCCCTGGAGCTTGCTTCACCATTCAGTAGGATCATGGCTGTTCTAACATCCTCACATTCACTTTCCAGCATTTTCCCATCACCCTTGATTTTCCCTGACTGATCACGAATCTATCTCAGCCTTAAATATACACAAGGACTGTTACCTACAGTTCTTTGTGGCATGGAGTTCCTAAAGGCTCTCAAGCCTCTGAGAAAAGAAATTCCTCCTCGTAGTCATGGAGATGTACAGCATGGAAACAGATCCTTCGGTCCAACTCATCCATGCCGACCAGATATCCTAAATAAATCTCGTCCCATTAGCCAGTATTTGGCCCATTCCTAATAATATACCCATCCAGATGCCTTTTAAATGTCGTAATTGTACCAGCCTCCACCACTTCCTATGGCAGCTCATTCCATATATGCGCCACCCGCTGCATGAAAAAGTTGCCTCTTCGATCCCTTTTAAATCTTTCCCCTCTCACCTTAAACCTATGCCCTCAAGTTTTGGACTCCCCCACCTTGGGTGGGGGGGAGAAAGACCTCATCTATTTACCCTTGCCCCTCATGATTTTATAAACCTCAATAAGGTCACCCCTCAGCCTCCAATGCTCCAGGGAAAATAGCCCCAGCCTGTTCAGCCTCTCCCTACAGCCGAAACCCTACTGGCAACATCCTTGTAAATCTTTTCTGAACCCTTTCATGTTTCACAACATCCTTCCTGTAGCAGGGAAACCAGAATTGCACGCAGTATTGCAAAAGTGGCCCAACCAATGTCCTGTACAGGCGCAACATGACCTACCAACTCCTATACTCAATGCACTGACCAATAAAGGCAAGAATACCAAACGCTGCCTTCACTATCCTGTCTACCTGTGACTTTCAAGGAGATATGAACCTGCATTCCAAGGTCTCTTTGTTCAGCAACACTCTCCAGGACCTCACCATTAAGTGTATAAGTCCTGCCCTGATTTGCCTTTCCAAAAGGCAGCACCTCACATTTATCTAAATTAAACAAAACCTGCTACTTCTCGTCCCATTGGCCCATCTGATCAAAATCCTGTTGTCCTCTAAAGTAACCACCTTCACTGTCCACTACACCTCCAATTTTAGTGTCGTCTACAAACTTACTAACTGTACCTCCTATGTTCACATCCAAATCATTTATATAAATGACAAAAAGCAGTGAACCCAGCACCAATCCCTGTGGCATACAGTTGGCCATAGCCCTCCAGTCTGAGAAACAACCCTTTACCACCACTGTCTGTCTTCTATCTTAGACCCAGTTCTGTATCCACATGGCTAGTTCTCCCTGTTTTCTGTGTGATCTAACTCTGTTAACCAGTCTACCATGTGGAACCTTGTCAAATGCCTTACTGAAGCCCATATAGATCACATCCACCACTCTGCCTTCATCAATCCTCTTTGTTACTTCTTCAAAAAACTCAATTAAGTTAGTGATACACAACCTCCCACACACAAAGCCATGTTGACTATCCCTAATCAGTCCTTGCCTTTCCAAATACATGTAAGTTCTGTCCCTTAGGGTTCCGTCTAAAGGCTTGCCCATCACCAATGTCATCTCAGTCTTAAATTGGAACCCTTTTGTTCTGAGATTATTATGCTGTGAAACAGCTTCTTAGCATTTACCCTGTCCAGAGTGGATCAGCAACACATGTCTGCATATTGTAGACATTTTAAACATGAATGATTATGTTGGGTGGCTGCGTAGTAGAGAGAGCAAGAATGTAAGCTGGGTGTAAGAGTCACGATTCCAGCCAGATGGTAAAAAGTCTGGAGCAACTGGCCAGCTCCTGATCTGAAATGAGTGTATTCAATGTGTTATTACATTTGTGCTTACCTTACAGTTTTTGATTATTGTTTGTGAAGCAAGGATGTACAGGGTAAATGCCTCTTTACCAGTAAAACAAACTTGTTGTAATGTCTGTTATGGTTTGGATCACGTGCTCAGACTAAACTTTAATTACTGCCTAAAAATGCAAGATGTCATTACAGTTCACATCTGTTATCATAAACTGCACTTTCACATAGACTTTGTCTTTTAAATTGAAATTGTAAGTAGCAATGGCGTGACATAAATTGCATGATGAGCTAACTTATAATTGGAGAATGACATACCTTTGGGAAGAATTACAATGTAGTTTTTTCCAATGAAAATATGTATCAGTCAACAGAAATTCTAAGCTGTGTTAACATTCTTTAATTTACATTAAACGTCATTTTTGTTACATTCTTTTTTTCCAGACAATGACGAATAAAATCAGCCATTCAAGACATGCCTGTGACAGAAATTTTCTGTTTTGTATGTGAGCATTGGCCAACTTTTGAGGATGCTAGAACTCTTTGATTCTAGTTGTATGGATACAAGTTTAGATTTTTGGAAGTCTACAGTACTGCATATGAATGCGTGCATGGAACATGGTTTGATTTTTATCCCTTCTTCCCCAGGATTATAATGTATGTTATTTTCTTGGAAGGTTTCTGAAGTGTGTTGCCTTTTTGTGTTTATGGATCTAGCTGCTGAAGAAAGGTCTGCATATTTAATAGAATTCTCTGACCAAAGTGCTCCCTTCGAAGCCCCACGGTTGTGTTACAGTATTGAAATGGAATGGATTATGAAATCTTGTGTAATTCAAAGTCTGTACGTTTTCCATTTCCATTGCAAATGAGGGGTGACCTATTGTGGAGGAATCCTTTCCCAAGTTTCATGCTGCAGAACACTAACCTGAAAGTAGACTTTTTATGTTGTAAAATAGGTACAATTTATTGTACAGTACTTCAAAGTACAAAGTTCATACAAATGTATTATATCTTTCTAATGATCAGGAATAAATACTCTTTTATACATTAAACATTTGGCATATTGTCCTTTTTTAAACTTGAATTCCATTACCAAAAGTCAGACACGTTTTAGATTGCTTCAAATGAAGGCTGCATTCAGTCTTGAATACAGGAAGAACCAATACATAACTTCAGTAAGACTTAACTTCAGTAAGACTTACTTCTAAAGCTCTGCCAGTGAATTAACGGTGAAGGTGACAAAATACTGAACTGCTGCAATGTCCCGGATTTAATCTGTTTGATTAGCTGATCATAGCGGGGATAGCACAGTTGACCTTAATGACCTTGATGAAGGCAAGAGGAATACACACAGTGAGAGTTTCCATGCCGTGAACATTATTCAAGCATGCTGTTGGAAAATGTGTGTCTGTGGAGGCCTGCTGACCTCCAGTCAGCCGTGGATGATTTTATTTGGATGGGAAGAAAGGTATGAAAACCAGTGTCCAAAATAACAAATGCTTACAATAATCTCCTGAAATTCATTATTGCTATGACCAAGCAGCATTCAGTATAACCTGTGGAGCAAATAACTCCAAAGAGTTCCTTCAATAGACACTCAATTATATATTTAGAAAAAGACTTGCATTTATGTAGTTGCTTTCACAAACCCCTGAAGTCCCAAGCATTTCATGGCTAATTTAAGCACTTTCAGGCTAGTTACTATAGGAAATGTGGCAGTCGATTCCTGCACAGCAGACTCTCACAAGCAATGGCTGGTGTCAACCTCTCTTTCTTCTCTTGGGCTATCTCCCTGTATTAAGCATGACTTTTTTCCATTCCAGTGTTGAGTCCTGAGTTGACTGAATTGTCCAGTGCTGGATCTGCTCACCCTGCCATAAGCTGTGTTTCCTGAAGCAGCTGGGTGGGATGCTCAGGTTTGTGCAGACTCCTGCTGTTTGTGCTTGACCTCAGCCTGTGTCGTTGGAGATCCTCCATGGCTGGCACCATCGCAAGTGCTTCTTTTCCTGTTAGGGTAGTCTTGGACTATAGATTTCCACAAGTTGTTGGGGATATTGCGTGTTTTTTCAGGGAAGCTTTCAGGATGTGCTTGAGTGTTTTCTGTGTGCTCCTGGTGATCATCAACAAAGCTCGGAGTCGAGACCTTGTTCTGGAAGATGTGCGTTAGGCATGGGGACGATACGGCCCACCCAATGCAAATGATTGGCTGTAACCACTACCTGTATAATGGGGGTGTTGGCCTGAGAGAGGAAACTGATGATGGAGTGTCTATCCTTACAGTGGATTTGCAGGATTTTGTTGAGGTGTTGCTGGTGATATTTCTCAAGGCTTTTGAGATATCTGTTGTACATTGTCTCTGTCTCTGATGAAGACAGGAAGGCTGGTTATATTGCTGCCCAGTAGATCATGAGCTTGATGACAGGTTTGAGGTCTTCATCGTCACACATTGTTTGTCACATGGTGAAAGGTGGTAACGTTGAACTTCATGTTCAATATTTACCCTTGCTGCCAAGGTGTGGCAATTGATCCATATTGTCCAGTGGTTCACAGTGGATGTTGATTAGTCAGGGGACAGCATTGTGTGATGGAAGGAGACTAATAGAGTATTTTTGTCTTGCTGATGATCAACCGAAAGCTCGTTCTGTCATCTGCCTCTCCAAATATGTCAGGAAAGGTTGCAGCTTTGCCTTTGATTGCATGTGCACATGAGCAACATCTGTAAACTGCTGATTCACAACAGAGCTCTGGGCTCTGGACTGGAATCAATGGAGGTTAAAAATTTCCTGACCGTCCAGAGTTAACGTTTTGGGTCCAGTGACCCGAGGAAGGGTCACTCAACCTGAAACGTTAACTGTGATTTCTCTCTACAGATGCTGCCAGACCTGCTGAGCTTTTCCAGCAATTTCTGTTTTTGATTTAGAATTAGAGAGAGTTGAGAGCAGGTGCATTTTGTGCTTCACACTCCCAGAATAGATGTAATATTATTCTTTATACCCATCGAAGAAAGATTCTCTCCTTGCTGAAGGTGTTGCAGAATTTCATTAGTAATTAAAAGGTAATCTTGATTTGGATGCAACCCTTCAACCTAAGCAAATGTATACTCAAGAAATTAATCTGTACTCCAAGACAGTTTCTGCACCTCGAGTTATACATTTTAATAAGCTCTGTAGTCACGTAATTTCTGACCTTATTATATGTAGCACCTGAAATTTACAACTTGAAGAAAAGCTGACACACTCTTCGCAAACTACCGTGAAATTTTAAGGTCTACAGCCAAAGCAAGAGACTAGCAGCCTGGACCATAGCTCACACATCAATGCTATGATGCTGCTGATGACCTGTGATTGGATACAGAAACAGAGCAGCAGGAAGAAAATGAATGTTTCTACAGAAACAAAGAGACCTGATTTCCTCAGGCATTTAGGTGAATAAAACTTGCAGGTTGGCTCACGCAGCCTAGTTTTTCAATTCTGCCTTTTCTACCTATCGCAAATGGACTGCAGCAGTTTAAGCAGGTAGTTCATCATCACCACCACCTCACCTAGAACAAAGAAAATTACAGCACAGGCCCTTCAGCCCTCCAAGCCTGCGCCGATCCAGATCCTCTATCTAAACCTGTTGCCTATTTTCCAAGGATCTGTATTCCTCTGCTCCCTGCCCATTCATGTATCTGTCTAGATACATCTTAAATGACGCTATCGTGCCCGCCTCTACCACCCCCACTGGCAACGCGTTCCAGGCACCCACCACCCTCTGCATAAAGAACTTTGCGCGCATACCTCCCTTAAACTTTTCCCCTCTCACCTTGAAATCGTGAACACTAGTAATTGAGTCCCCCACTCTGGGGAAAAAGCTTCTTGCTATGTACCCTGTCTATATCTCTCATGATTTTGTAGACGTCAATCAGGTCTCCCCTCAACCTCCATCTTTCTAATGTAAATAATCCTAATCTACTCAACCTCTCTTCATAGCTAGCGCCCTCCATACCAGGCAACATCCTGGTGAACCTCCTCTGCACCCTCTCCAAAGCATCCACATCCTTTTGGTAATGTGGCGACCAGAACTGTACGCAGTATTCCAAATGTGGTCGAACCAAAGTCCTATACAACTGCAACATGACTTGCCAACTCTTGTACTCAATGCCCCGTCCGATGAATGAAAGCATGCTGTATGCCTTCTTGACCACTCTATCGACCTGCGCAGCGACCTTCAGGGTACAATGGACCTGAACATCCAGATCTCTCTGTGCATCAATTTTCCCCAGAGTTCTTCCATTTATCGTATAGTTCGCTCTTGAATTGGATCTTCCAAAATGCATCACCTCGCATTTGCCTGGATTGAACTCCATCTGCCATTTCTCCGCCCAACTCTCCAATCTATCTATATTCTGCTGCATTCTTCGACAGTCCCCTTCACTATCTGCTACTCCACCAATCTTAGGGTAACAAGGGACAGGCAATACGGTCTGGCACACCCAGAGACACCACATCCCATAAATGAGTTGTTTAGAAGATGCGTCTTTATGTGCTGTAAAATCTTAACCTTCACTCTAGTTAGTGTGTACTACCTACAAGATGCATTGCAGAAATTCACACAGATCCTTAAACAACACCTTCCCAACCCACGACCACTTCCCTCTGGAAGAATAAGGGCTGCAGATTTATTGGAACACCGCCAGCTGCAAGTTTCTCTTCACCCATCATCCTGACTTGGGAATATATCTCTGCTCCTTCACTGTCACTGGGTCAAAATCCTGGAATTCCCTCGCTAAGAGCAGTGTCGGTCTACCTACAGCACATGGATTTCAGCAGCTCACCACCACCTTCTCAAGGGTAATTAGGGGTGGGCAATAAGTGCAGGCCCATACTCTCCAGGGATGTGCAGGCTCGGTGGATTAGCCATGGGAAATGCAGGGTTACATGGATTGGTTAGGGGTGGGTCTGGGTGGGAAGCTTTTCAGAGGGTTGGTGAGGACTCAATGGGCTGAATAGCCTGCTTCCACACCACAGGGATTCAATGACTCCTTCATCATTTCCCTGTACATTTGCAATTATTTTCTCAACAAACCAGTATCCAATTCCCTTTCTAACACCTTGATGGAACCTGCTGTCACTGCACACTTAGGCAAGAGGAGACGGTGGTATCAATGTCACTTAAGTAGTAACGTAAAGGCACATGCTGATGTACAAGGAATGTGAGTTTGAATCCCACCATGGCTGATAGTGAAATTTAATTTCAGTAAAAGCCTAGAATAAAACCCATCTGGTTCACTAACGTCCTTCAGGGAAGGAAATCTGCCATCCATACATGGTGTGACCTACATGTGATTCCAGAGTCAGTAATATGATTATCTCTTAAATATCCTCCAGGCAATTCGGGATGGGCAATAAATGCTGTGATGCCCTCATCCCATGAACAAATATTTTTTAAAAAAGCAGTGCATTCTGGATCCGAACCTCCTCGCTGCCAATAGATGTTTTCCATATGTTGCCCTTGGTACTTTTGCCATTCATCTTAAATCGGTGTCATCTGTTCCCTGACTCTCTGCCAGTGGGAAAAGGTTCATCTAATCTTCCCTGTCCGGATGCCTAGTGAATTTGAACACTTCTATTACGATTCCTGAAGAAATGGATAACTCTTATTAAGGGAAAATAATTGCCAGGTCGCCAGCAAAACAAAGACAACTGGACAAGATTTCACTTTGCAGAATCTTTACTGCTATAATCAAATTGACCAACAACATAACTCAAACATTAATTTACAAGCATCAAATATTTCAAACAAAATGGCAAAGTTCACTTTAAATAGTTGAAGCAATAAAGATACACCTCACAAAGTTACAAGCACTAGCATTTTTTTTCCATACAAATACGGAATCTCTTTAGAAAAGTCATCCTAGGGAAGTACTGTTTATAATGTGAGCCACTAATTACATGTGGTTGATTGTAAGCGTCGGTTTACTTAAACAAATAACACACTCATTGGGCATCACAAATCTCACAATCTTTCCAATTCAGCCTCTGCTATCTAGAAGCTGTCACTTCCTACTCAATCATTCTGGCCTTTTGAGTTGCTTTCACCAGCAGCTGTATTCCATCCAACATTCCCAGACGTGAGTTGCAAAATCAAGGCACATGTAAAGAAGGCACGGTTGCTCAGCGTTTGGCACTGATGCCTCACAGCACCAGGGACCCAGGTTCGATTCCAACCCCAGGGTTAACTGTCTAATTGGCCTCTTTCTGCACCATACAGATTCAATGAACTGCTGTGGTGGGATTTGAACCCTTGTTGCCAGGCATTCTGGATTACTACATTACCACTGCGCCAATCTTATCCCTAGCAGGTGAGCATACAAGATTCTCGTAATCACTGTGTGAAGAATAGATGGGATCCCTGCAAGCATCCTGGCCAACATCCATCCTTCACTCGATATCGTTGAAAAAGAGTGGATCTAACCATCACGACAAGGAGTCTGCTGTGTAAAATCAGCTCCCCGTTTTCCTGCAATATGACAACAATCAGACTTTGCTCTAAATGAACAAACAACTGTAGGCAAACAGTTAAACAGTCCAATCCAATAAACCTCAATCGTTATGAATTTCAAAACAGCTCTCCTACAATAGAGTGAGGACATTGCACTGAAAATCTTCTTCAACAGAGAAAAAGAATGGACAAATCTCACAGAGGAACAAATTACGAGGAAAGGCCAAAATTCCAAACATGAGGGTGTGTCTGGAGATTGTTTTTAAAGGGTGGAGACCAGCAACTCCACGAGCTGGAGAGACTTAGCTTGTATTCTTATAAAAAAGACTAACATTGCTCAATGAGATTTGTTTCATGGACTGGTTGGGAGACTGAGAGTTCTGTGGAAGGGCCACTGGACCTGAAACGTTAACTCCGATTTCTCTCCATTGATGCTGCCAGACCTGCTGAGCTGTTGCAGCAATTTCCGTTTTTATTCATCAATGAGATTTTTTTCTTGGATTGGGTGGGAGACTGAGAGTGGTTGGTATTACCAGGTGAAAAAGGAAGGTAATGTTCCGACAAATGCAGCAAAACTGTCCATATCAACTGTTGTTTCAGTTGGTATGCCCATGCCTTTTCCTGGTCTTCCCTTACTTAGTAACCATCTGTTTGCTTTCATTTTCCTTTCAATTCCAAAATAGCAGGAAAATAAAAAGTCAGTATTTATGGCCTTTCTGTCCATCCTTATCTACCTGAAAGCAGCCAGCATGTTATGCAATCAAGTTTTGGGTAAGTCAAGTGTTTTGAGGTGATCACATCGCTCTGTAAAGTATAAAAATGTAGTAACAAGAGTAAATTATCTGGTAGCCCCATGAACCTGCTCCTCAATTCAATGAGACCATGGCTGATCTTTGACCTTGAAACCACTTTCCTGCCTGATCATTATGCACTTGAATTTCCAAGTGTACAAAACTCTATCAGAGCCTTTAACATACTCAACCAATGAGCAACCATGTCTCATGGGGTAGAGAATTCCAAAGGTGTATAAACTCCTGAGTTAGGAATTTCTTTCATGCCTCATTATTAAATGATCAGTCCCTTGCTTTGAGTCTGTGCCGTCAAGTTCTAGACTCTCCAGCCAAGGGATTCAACCTCTTTAGGAGTTTAATCCAGATGTTTATCATTCTGTTGCTCCATATATTCTAAGTTTACTCCTTAACTATTTCCATCTTTATCCTTTGGTCCAGCTTTGTAGTATTAAAGAACGTATACCACATCAAAGCATACAAATCATTGGATAAGGTCTCCTGTTAATCACCTTCTATCAGGCCTATAAAGATTTTCTAACTTTGCCTCGGAACTCATCCTTTTACACGGGAGATCAGTCTTGCTGCTCTGTTCTATAACATGTTATGAGTGCATGGCAAGTTGCCCAGAACTGAAATCAATATTCTAAATGTGGTTTGACCAATCCATTGTGCACAGCCTTGTGAAATGCTCTTCAAAGCAACTGAACACTGCTTTTATTACTGATGGCTAACAGTGCTCGGATTAGCGGTGTTGTACTGTATCAAATATATCATCACACATTTGCTAAAGGGAGTTGGGGAATTGTGGTCTTGCCTTTAATGCATTGCTAACACTTTCCTGTTGATGACAGCTCTGATTAGAGGGAACTAATAGAATTAATCACTGTGAAAAATAAATGTACAATATGATGCTATGAGAAGTTCACTGCAAACTGAACCTCTAAGCTTCCCTTTACTAGCCAGGAAACCAGACAATTTTGACATGCTTCTTTTACATGCAGTGTTCATGTCCATTTGCATGTGATTGAATCAACACAATCTTTGAGCACATTTAACATAGAGGTTGATTAACTTTTGAGTATCAATGGCATGGAGGAGGTAAAACTCATTGAAGAGTTCGATCAGCCATGATCATATTACATGGCAGAGCAGGTTCAATGGGCTGAATGGCCTCTTCTTGTTGCTATGTTCCTATCTCTGTAGCAGTACTGTTGACAAGTACAGATTGCTGACAAGTCATGAGCGTACTATGATGATTCTGGGGAAAGTGCCATACATACGTTCGCAGACAACAAAAATTTTTTGAATAAAACCAGAAAATGCTGGAGGATCTCAGCAGGTCTGGTAGCATCTGTGGAGGCAGAAATAGAGTTAACGGTTTGAGTCCCATATGATTCTTGTTGAAACGAAAGAAGATTCTTGTTTGGAAGAAGACTAATACCAGACTCTTAAACATTAACCCTGTTTCTCACTCCACAGATGCTGCCAGATCTGCTGAGTTTCTCCAGCATTTTCTGTTTTCATTTTGGATTTTCAGCATCCGCAGTATTTTGCTTTTACAACAAAAAGCCTTCTTGCATTTTTCACAATGTTAAGACATCACAAAGCGCGTACAGCCAATTAAATACTTTTGAAGTGTCAATTTAAGAAAGACAGCAGCCAAAATGCACACAGCAAACTCCCATAAGCAGTAAATTCGATAACAAGCAGGTCATCTGATTTTGTGATGATGTTTGAGGGGGTGGACAAGGCATCAGTTTAATATTGCTTCTGAGAGATTGCACCTCTGAGGGTGCTATGCTTTAACAGCACTACGTGAGAGTGTTGTTGAGTTTTGTGCTCAAGCCCTGCAGTACAACTTGAACTTCCTGACTCAGAGGCAAGAGTTGACACAGTTGACATTTAAATCCACAAAGGTGCACAAATATTGATCTAAAAGGGTGTCCATGCGCACACAGCTTTTGTTTAATTGTTACACCAAACAACCAAACAGGTTAAAGTTCACATGCATACTTCGTGAGAATGAGTTTGCAGATGACATGCCCAATGTTTGACTGTGACTCGTTATTTATTTCAACAGAAGTACAATTAGCCACCTGTAATGAGGGGTGAATGTATTGGATAACAATGCCTTGGTGGGACTGTTCCTAGGATTTACTCCTTGGTCAATATAAATAGTTTATCTGCAGATTAGTTATGAATTTACTCCCCTTTTCAGGTACATGCCATGGTCTCTGTTCCTACTGTTCTGAACAAGGTGAAACAGCTTTTCATTTGCTAAGGCATTTGAGAGACTGCAGAAAAGATTAATGAAACCAGCTCCAGGTGTTGACAGACTCCAGTTACACGAATAGATTGAAGAAGCAGGGGCTGTCTGTCTGGGTGCAGGCTGAGCGGAGTGGTGCTCAAATATATTTTGTGAAACCTTTGGTTAATTTCAGTGCAATATTCCTACAAGATTCATTTGGTTGAAGGAAATGCCCTTGTTAGCTGCAAAGGGTAAATAAAGTGTTAACTGCAACAGGATTGGCAGCTCAGAACACATTGTGAATTAATGAAGAAAGGAAACAAGCAAGGTTCTCCCTGAATGTTTTGCCATCTTCAAACAGGTCCTGGTGTTGAAGCAGGTCTCTGACTATAGAGCAGAGGTTGTGTCTTTCTATTTGTTTTGCAGTCAGAAAAAGCACACAGTGTAAAATAAGAGGACAAAAGATTGTGGTTTGGATAAAACCCACTGCTGTTCTCACTGTTGCCAGAGCTCAACAGACCATTTAAAGGGATGGGAGAAGAAAATCTCTGTGGCTTTTGTGCCATCATGACTGGAATGAGAGAGTATTCATAGATCATAGTGCAGCAGCCTCCTGGATAGATTGCTAATTTGGCCAAACAACAAGGGATGCTGGGTACATTGGCCAAGTAAAACGCTGAAATCACAAAACCCACCCACCAGACACAGTGCAAACACAACTGATGCTAATGACATTAGTATAATGTAAAAGACAACAGTTATCCTGGACAGACATCCCCAACAACTTATCCACTAAACAAAGGTGGTCCCAGACAGAAAGGCACCAGGGTTAGTAGGAACTGCAGATGCTGGAGAATCTGAAATAACAAGGTGTAGAGCTGGATGAATACAGCAGGCCAAGCAGCATCAGAGGAGCCGGA
>NC_063334.1:118909399-118909654 GCF_021869965.1 Rhincodon typus
GGGGAATAGGGATTAAAGAGAGGAGGAAGAAGAGGAGGAGGGAGACAAGAGGCACTCCCGAGGTTAGTGTGAAGGGGAAGTGGCGGACCCTATCGCACCCCCCCCCCCCCCCCCCCCCCCCACCCCCCCCCGCCCGCCTCTCCCCCCCGCCACCCCCCCACCCCCCTCCCCCGTCCCTACCCGACTCCACCACCCCCCCCCCCCCCAGTCTCTACCCTACTCCACCCCCCCACCCAGTCTCTACCCTACTCCACC
>NC_063334.1:118909754-118925629 GCF_021869965.1 Rhincodon typus
CCCCCCCACCCAGTCTCTACCCTACTCCACCACCCCACCCCGGTCCTTTCTAACCGAGTGCCCAAAAATCTCGAGTGGCAGCTCGATACCGTGCTGAAAGGCGGACACATTGGCAGAGGGGAGATCTGAAACTCAGTCACTCTTCCCCACTGATTAGCACGCCCATTAGTGTCAAGCTTTCAAATCATCTCTTTTTTTGTCACAATTCCCAAAAGATTGATTGTAATCTCAGTGAGTTTAGGAATATTTCCAAGACATGATTATTGTTCTCTCGGAATTTAGTTTGTCCAAATTATGTTGCAGTGTAGTCAAGTGTGTTAAACCTTTTTAAGCGCTGTGTTGTGTGTGTAATGTACCTTAATTTGGGAAGTCATCTCACTCAGAAGTAAGTGAACGAATGGGAGTGGATCTGGTTCAAATCCACAAGCCTTGGGCCATTTGTCTGTGACCAGCCGCCTCTGCGATGCTGCAGCAATGAGCCTCAAACAGTCGCCGGCAGCTTCTTCTGCACTTTTTATCTGCAGAGTTGCCCCGTGAATCTGCCTGTACACTGGCGAACAATTCTTCACCTTTGAAACATTGCAGCTGCCTGAGAATGTGTAGCCCTTTCCGTTGGTTGTGGGGGCGGGGGGTAACGTGGGAGTTGTGGTGAAGGTGGCGGTGCTATGGGCTATATTTCCCCCCTTAAATTGCCGAGTGAGTAATTCGCTCTGGCGTCATGTCATTCCCTGCGGTTTGCTGGATTGGGATTGGAGCTTGTAGAGCTGGCGGGGAGGGTGGGGAATAGACTGTTTGAAAGACTGGGATATTGTTAATGCAGCGACACACATTCGCGGCTCGCTCCACTCGGGGTAAGTCGCTGGTTTTTTCCCCCCTCTCACTGCTGCTTGTGTGCGCGGCTTCCCCAATAATCAGCTGATGGTCTGCCGGGCTCTGCAGAAGGGACTGGAGGTCTTATCTGGAACCATTCGGTCCATCCTGCTGCTTCTGTCGGCATTCTTCAGGAGCTAAACGTTTAGTCCCACTTATATGCTGTCGTTCGCAGCCCCGAAAAAAACTGACTTTTAAATTATTTTGGACGAAGGAGTAGCATTGCATTATGGCTTATGTGTAACCCTATTGCTATTAAAACTACGTTGTTTATTTAGGAGACCTCTTTGTAGATTTTTTTTGGGAAAGAGCAAATCATTATATGTAACCTTGATGCAGTAAATGGGGAAGAATAATCACCTTATTTCTCCTTAATTTTTTATGGCCAGGAACTTTATTTTTTTAAGATGCTTATTCTGTACTGCCATAATCCTGTAACCCAGTATTTTTATGTGTTTGTTTGCTTTCTGAAACAGTTATTTGAAGTTGAAGTGAAAGGGAATGGATGTGACGTGACTGAGCTTGCTGGGTATCAGGTTGTTCATCATTCAGCGGAACCTTTGTTACGATGAGGTTTCTCTGGAGACCTGCCTCGGACTGAAGCTTTGGAATCAGAGCACGAAACAATGGACGAATCCATTTTGTTGGACCTGCTGGAGTGTCCCGTGTGCTTAGAGCGACTGGATGCCACGGCCAAAGTGTTGCCGTGCCAGCACACGTTCTGCCGACGGTGCCTGCAGGGCATCTTAAACTCCCGGAGCGAGCTGCGCTGCCCGGAGTGCCGAACTTTGGTGGACTGCAGCGTTGATGAACTCCCCACCAACATCTTGCTGGTCCGACTACTGGATGGTATCAAACACCGGCCGAGGAGGCCGGGTAGCAGCGGGGTCAACGGCAATAACAACGTAAATGGTACCACCAGGGTACAAAGCAACGGAGCTATTTCTGTCCCCAACTGTGGCACCGCGTTACGGGATCTTCAGAGCATTCATCGAGTGCAGGCACGTAGCCCCCCAGTCAGGGTAGGTTCACATTTGGTTTGCACCTGCAGATCACGTTAATGTGAGTGCGATTAATGCTAAAACATTGAGGGATGAAGAGTGTTTGGATGTTGAAACTTTGAACATTCTCTAGTCATTTTGGATGAGTGTGCATGCTCATAAACAATTGCTTTTTCATTTTGAGGTATGAGTAACTAGACAAATGACTATTCAGACTAACCAGAGTATTCAGCGCATAGAAAATTAATGAACCTGC
Organism: Rhincodon typus; assembly: GCF_021869965.1. Classification (NCBI taxonomy): domain Eukaryota; kingdom Metazoa; phylum Chordata; class Chondrichthyes; order Orectolobiformes; family Rhincodontidae; genus Rhincodon; species Rhincodon typus. Next base: position 118,911,882 of record NC_063334.1, read on the forward strand.
AATATAGAAACAGGAGTATGCAATTTGGGCCCTCAAGTCTGTTCTATCATTTAATAAGATTGTAGACTCAAGTGTGATCAAGAAACACTGCTGACTTAGTGTTTGTTCAAGAGGGCTCTCGTATTAATAATTCTTTTAACTTCATCAAATCCAATTATCATTTATCTCTTCTGCAGAAATTCGTCAAATTTAGTTCCGGCTCTTTGGTTTTGAACAGCTAAACTTTGGGACAGCATATCCCTGGAGCCTTTTTGCCGCATTGTGGTTTTAAGCCAGGCAGTGCCCTATTTACACCGGTTAATTTGCACTGCAGCTCCTCCATCTAGGAGAACACTTGCGTTTTTGCATGGCAGCACATATAGTCCTTCTCTAGGTTAAGCTTAAAGTGTAATCATCGGGAGAGATTGACCGGCAGTTTTTAACTCCCACTTGGTTTAAGGTGCAACTAATTCATCAAGAAATGGGCACCGTACTCACCATGTTTAAATTGTGTATAAATTATGAACTATGCTACATTCTGCAGACAGGATGTGTCCCAATTTATACTGCGGCTGGGCAATCTGAGAAATGGAAATCCCTCCTGTTAATGTTTCAATATAAGCCATTCTGCACTGAATTTGAAACAGTAAACAACATCTTTCTCCCATCATAATGCAGTTCATCAGTAGGATGTTGATGCCAGTGATTTCCCATTTATTTGTGCACCGAGAAATATCATTCTCAATTCTGTGATAACACAGTGTGGAGCTGGAGGAACACAGCAGGCCATGCAGCATCAGAGGAGCAGGAAAGCTGACATTTCGGGTCGGGACCCTGTGTTTTGAGTGAAACTAGCTGGCTAATCAATAAAACTAGAGCTCATAAATTCAGCAAAACTTGCTGATCTGCTCAACTTTCAACTGATTGATTGTTAATTTGTGTATCTTATTGCACTAGCTATCAGATGGTTAATAGACGACTGATTCCACTGAGAACTGTGCACTTAAACTCCTGTAAAAACCCAAGGGTGACTTGCAGCTGCCAAGCTTTGGTATGTTGAGGTAATTTGTAAGCTATGCAGTATTTGAGTACTGCTACGCTGTGATGTTTATCTGTGCTATGGTTCATGTATTTCTTACCAGAGTTATGGAGTTCAAGATATGTTGATGAATATTGTAACCAGTATGTGTGATCTAGCTTGAGGGAAGTGACCCAATGTCTTGCATTTTGAATGCATGTTTCTGTGCCAAGATTTGGAATTTTTAGTCAGATAGATCAATGGCACTATTCAATTACTGTGCCTGCTTCAGTGGATCTTCAAATCTCTCAATAAATGGCTCCGTGCTTTATTTAATCTGAAAGAGCGATGGGTTTAGTACCCCTGACCTTGCAGCTAAGACTGGAATTGCCTTATTCCGGAAGCAGACTGCCTCTCCTTCTATTTTGCGGCTAAATTGATGAATTCAGAATTAGCTTGCTTTGTGTGCCATTCCCAGACTTAGCATTGTGTGCAAACAGACTTTGAAAATTCCTTTGGTCTGAGTAATATCTGAGGTCTTTATGTAGCCCTGATGAAAATATTCCCCTGACATCCAGAGGGAAATAGCATGATGGGCTTATGCCAGTGGCTGGAAAATGTTCCCTTTTCCCCTCTGGGGAAACAGCATGTATTGTGAAATCTGCTTGCATGCATTGATTTAAAATGAGCTGAAAAACTATGAGCAATATTTCCATGAGAATGGTTGTTAGATATTACCTGTGCAATCAGATCAGAAGTTAAAAATAATTTTCAGGAATTTGATGTGATTATTGAAAAAGCATGTGCACTAATCAATAGAAAATAATTTTTAGATTGCACTGCCTACCAGGTGGAAATTGAGTACTGCAGCACTGTGCTACCACAGGCGGTTTTATAATGTCATCAGTGGAAGGTTCAGCAACTGTAGTTGTTACCAGATTTCTTCATCCTTTTTTTAACTAAGGAAATTTTGGTGCTCTGAACTCCTGGTTGCCCCTGGCATTGCTGTCAAACGTATGTTATGGTGTCAAGAATTTCAGTTTGAAGACAGCTCAGTGCTGCCCATTAGGAGTCCCTTTTTGGGCTGTCTATATGTGCATTTACATTTCAAAAAGGACATTGGATAGGGAACCTGTGTATCTCACCATTGTTTGTTAGTAATGCATATTTGCTGACTGTTTCAACAGCAGCTGAGATCTACCTTTGCTTCTGCCCAGCACCCGACATTTGAGCATGCTGCAGGGTAATAGTGTAAGTTGGAGAATTTCTGAATCGGCTGCTATCAGAATCCTGGAAGTTACCATTTACCAGAAGCAGAACTTGGTTAGGCATTTAGTTACTGAAAAGGAGCAAGACTACGTGTGGCAAGGGGTCCAGTCATGAGTAATTCATCACTGATTCCCCAAAGCCTGTTCACCATATGTAATGAAATATTCCCCACTTGCAGCTCCAACAACACTCAAGAAGCTTGGCACTGTCCAGAACAAAGCAGCCTGCTTGTTTGGCACTAAATTTACATTCTCTCCCTTCACTACCGAAGCTCAGCAGCAGTGTGAGCCATCTACAAGGTGCACTGCAGAAATTCACCAAGACTTTCTAGATAGGACCTTCCAAACCCACCACCACTACCTCCTGGGATAGGGTCAGAATCCTGGAATCCTCTCCCTAATGGGATTGCAGGTCTACACTAAACCAAATAGATTGCAGCAGTTTAAGGTGGTATTCACTGCACCACCTCAAGGCCAATTGGGGATGTGCAATAAATACCGGCCCAACCAGTGCAACCCATGTGTGAATGAAGCAAAAAAAAGTCGGTGTGAAAATATAAAATTCCTTTTCAGATTTTATTACAAAGGTAGCAGTATTCTCCCTTGGGAAAACAGAGGTCCATGTGTAATGGAATTCACTCCAGGAAATACTTTCTAGAAACCTCAGTTCGGGCTTTCGCAATCTGCTGGTTGCCTGAACCTGTCCAAATGGCCCATTGATCATTCAAAATGACCTGTGGAACTCTGGATTCAAAGAGAGAGGCCACATGATGCATTGAAAGTCAATCATGTCAGTTTGGCCTTAAACCAAAACCCCTGCCCTTGGGTCTAGGCCATTTTCTTAATTTCTTTTCAAAGAACGAGCATTGACACTGAGACAAAACGAGCTTGTGTGACCATTGTTGGCAACTTGTACAGGAGTGTTGACTGGCTGCATCCTGAATTTATGTGCTGTAATTAAGCTGGTGCATTTGTAGAAATGAAATTCTTGGTTTTGTTATCAAAGTTGGCAAACATGAAGTGTTTGATATATCAGCATATCAATTAAGAAGCAACACAGGACAAATCCACTGCAAGATGTAGCCACATTTTAAACAACTTTGTATCTCTATAGCACCTTTAAAGGGAGCAAAATATCTCAAAAGTGCTCACAGGAACAATTATTAATTAAAATTTGACCCTGAGTCACATGAAAGGTTAGGACAGGTGACTAAAAACTTGGACAAAGTGGTAGGTTTTAGAGAGGATCCTTTTAAAGGAGAGGGGTAAAAGGTGGAGACGTTTAGGACAAATTAATGTCAAGGAGCTGATGACATGGTCACCAGTGATTGAGCAACAAAAATGTGCACTCCATCACTTTCTTTGAACAGAGATCTGGAGGTTCTGGAGTTGGAGAATGGGTGAGGCAATATCATGGAGGTATTTGGCAAGAAGGATGGGAATTTTACGATTAGAACTCCAGATGGGAAAACACAAAGTAAGGCACTGCTCCTGGACAATAGGTTCAGAGGAAGTAGCAGAATTTAGCACGCATGCAACAGTGTTTTGGATTGGAGACATTTGATTCAAGGGTGTTGAAATAGACAAAATAGAGGTGATGAAGCTATGGCCAAGGAATTCAGCAGCATGTGAGCTGGGGCAGAGTCAGAGTAGGAATGTTAGAGATGGACGTAGACAGATTTGGTGATCTTGAATGTTCTTAAATATCCAACCTTGAAATATATTTATAGTTCCTTTCCATATATATTTGTTCTTTAATTTGGAAAGAGATGGCACATTTCTGAGCATATTGCTTTATAAATGAGTGGCGGAGGCATCTCAACAGAAGCTCATCATTGTCTTCACCTGATTGACACTATTCCAGAATGCATGATCCTCAAAGACACTCCACCCCACCCCCAGAACACCCCCCAACCTTCAGGAGACTACAGAGTGTGTCTGTCATTTTAAGTTAACCCAAATCAGAAATCGAAACAATGGAAAGGACACTTGCCTCCCCCACACACACCACACTCATTCTTTCTCAACATCCTCTATAGATGAACAGATTTCACGTTAGTGTCAACCTTTTAATTTCCCTGGCCAGTGCAGATTTAAACAAAGTTAGAGAAAATGGCAGATCTAATATAACTGTACACTGTGGAGTTAAATCCATAGTTGCATTTTAAAAATAGGAGTTCCAGTTTCAAACATTCCAGAGCAAAATATTCCAGGAACTAAAATTCAGAGGTGTTTGAGAACCACTGGCTTTGAAACTGAAATCCACATGTTTGGCTGCTGCAAATGTCTTCACATTATTGGATGGCAGAGATTTCTGAAGCTACTCTGAAGCAATAAACCTGGATGCATACCTCTGTCTTTAGGATCCTAACTGTGTGCATTGTACAGAAGGATTATGAAGCAAAGCCATTCAAGAATCACAAAGTTGTGTAAATAAATTTACTACCAATAGCACATTTTTCTGTTGATGGGCAAGTTACAGTATGTGGCTATTTACTGCAAAAACAATGGAAATAGAAATCTTGTTGTGTAAATAGCCTTGCAGGAGGAGTGGTGTATGTCATTGAAGAACAACACTATAGGTGAACCATGTTTTTGAGGTGTGTGGAAAGCAGTGCTCCTGAAGTTCAGTTCCTGGAAGTGCTTTGTTTCGACTTCACCTCTGACAGCTGGCCCTTGGTGCTGGAACCTATAGTGATAGATCTGCTATGTTTTCCACTTGCTCAGATTATTTGAAAACTATCTTCACTGGACAGTGCAAATAATAGAGAGATGTATCTGAAACCTGTTCATCCAAAAAGGAAATTGTGGCCTGAACAGTTTATTGTGGAGTTGTCAGCCTTGCACTCCAGCAACACAATGGCAGTTGAGTATTGGTGTTGACTTTTACTGGAAAAAATCTATTGTAAAAATAGATTAAATGGAATAAACTGCTTAACCTGTGGGTGTAGTAATTGTTTAGGTTGTTATGAGGCTTCTAGTCAATATTGTCTTTCCTGCTCTGAGGAAAATAATGATTCAATTGCTTACTGTATATAATAATGTGAAGTGGTAAGTGTTCTTCTTAGACACTCATCAGATAATTTCATCTCCTATTTCTGAACACTTCTTTATAACACCGTCAAAATTGGCAGCACTTAAAAATAACAATGGTTCGAGACTTTGCATTAGTGGCAGCTTTTATGTTTTTCATGGGAGACTGTATTGTTTCTCCTCCAGTGGCTGTCAACGATGTTGTGTTGCAACACTGCATCCTCTACACCTTTAATTTGCAGTCTGTGCAACTTCAGCTGATGTTCTAATCATGCCATTAGTGGGGTGAAATGTCCCTTAAGACTTCATAGCTGAACGTTGTTCGGCACTGAGCCACGTGAGCTGAAAAACTTGGTCGAAGACTTGGTTTTTAAGGAGTGCCGTACGAAAAGAAGCAGAAGCAAAATCAGTTCCAGAACTTGGGTGCTGCCATTTATACAGTGATTAAAATTGGGCAAGTGCAAGAAGCCAGAGTTGAAAAGGTGCAGATTCTTGGAGAAGGTAGAGCTGGGTGTGTGACTGAGATAAGAAAAGGCAAAACCATGGGGGATTTGAAAATAAGGATGAGAATTTCAAAATTGCAGCATTGGCAGAGTGGAAACAAACTTAATTCAATGAGCATGCTACCTTTTGGCCATCAGCCTCCTATTGATCATTGTCAACCTCATTGAAACAATTAATTTTTGTAATGCACGATCACCTACTCAACAAAAAATGATTTTGGCCTATCATCCCTGTGCTGGCATTTTGAATGAGCTATCTCGTCTACTTTGCCACTGTTCCTAAATGTCTCAGAAGAGATGCCCTTTTCACGTGTTTGTCTAGTTTCCCTTTGAAATCATTAATTGAATTTGCTTCCAGTACCTTTGTAGGCAATCCGTTCCAGGACATGACAACTTGCTTCTTTAAAAAAAAAAAGTCTTGTTTCCCCCCACCATGAGTCTACTGCAATTACCTTAATTTTGCTGCTACTTTGCTTCTTTCTAAAACATTTGCAGTGTACAGTGATATTCAGTCATATGCAGAACACTTTTTAGGTTCAAAGAGTAGAGTATTGTAACAGTCCAAGAAATATATTGTCTTGATCTTCTTTAGAAAGACTTTTGGGCCACTTGATTAATTTCTGGAGTTGCCTTTGCACTCAAATGTATAGAAATGATCAATTAAAGCAAGTCATGTAATTATTTAGCACCTGAGTTCTTGGCTTGGAATGTTCGCACCACCAGCCTAGGCATTTGCTTTCTCTTGGGCTTGCCTGCTCTGTCACGCTCTTCCCTAAAATATAAAAGGTCCATAGTTAGAGAAACTGGGATGAGCCATTTAAAACAAATCCACATGGATTTCATCCTGATAGGATTCACAACATCAAATTGTAAAAAGGACAAGCGGGCTTAGACTTGAAGTGATTTGCAAAAGAAGGAAGGGTGTTATGAGAAAATACTGAACACAGCGTGTACTTGGTTTGTGGAATGCAGTGTCTGGAAGGTTCAGTTGAAGCATTCAAGAGTGCATTGGGTGATAATTTGAATAAAAATAACATGCAAGAATATAGGGGGAATACAGATTTGTAGTACTTAATCATACTGACTTGGAGCTGATGCAGGCATAATGGGCTGAATGGTCTCCTTCTGCACAATAACATTTTGAGAGTCTGTGAATTTAGCATTTCTAGAAATGGTTTGTATTGAAGCTGGATTTTACTTAAATTCTCAAGTATAAATACTACAAACTAATGTGTTGCTAACAAGGGGCTGAAACATTGAATTGTTCAAGGCTTTACTTCCTATGGTGTTTAAACACCTCAACAAAAATCCCATTGCTGAAGCAGCTGGTGACGCACTAGTAAGCTAAAGATAGTCTGTGGTATGAGTGAACTGCCATTTGTTTCTGTGCATGGCTGCTTCAGTTACTTTCCATTCTGCAGGTTTTCAATGGCGGTTCATTTGGTCTATAAGTGCTTGCACGACAGCACCACATTAATTCATAGAACTCCTTAAATGTAAGCCATCCCAAAGAGCTGCTTCGGCAGGTAGTTGGATAAATTTAAAATGTGAGTGACACAAGGCTCTGTTAAACTGCATAACCAAAAGCTTTGACAGAGCAGTGTTTTAAAGGGAGAGTGAAAGATATTGAACCATAGTTTAAGGAGAGAATTTCAGAGTTTTAGCATCTCCATAGTTGAATTCATAAGTGCCACTGGCAGGGCAGAAGTCTCTTGGTAATATGTCCTGATATTATTTATTCATTCGGGGATGTGCGTTTTGTTGGCTGGGCCATCATTTATTGTCCACCCCTAATTGCCCCTGAGAAGGTGGTTCTGAGTAGCTCAGCATCAGATATTACTAGCTAATGCTTCCATGAAACACCTTGAAATACTTTACAATGTTGAGGTACTTTTGTACCAGTGAGTTAAGACTGGTAAGGTTCAGAATCTAGCTTCCAGTTCTGCATTGAGAATTTGCACTCATGGCTTGAGACAGTCATGCTGTATTGATTGCTTTATCTGGAAATCAATTTCCATTGATAAGAGCCAGCTATTCAAATGATGATTCTACTTATCCAATACTCTTCCATTGAGTTAGGCACACAGTTAGGATTACGACACCAGATGTGTCTTATCAATACAAGTCAGGTCATTTACTCTTAACAGTCAAGATTCTGAGGAACAATCCAAATCTCTCTCAAATTAAATATGGCACAGTTTAAAATGTGAACCCTAATAAACCATTTTGAGACAGTCATGTATGGTTTGCCCATGAATTTTTGTCGCATGTCTACCTGTAGAAATGAGGATTTTAGTGTTGTGCTAAAAGAGTGTTCAGAGTTTTAGGAGTCTGCGTGCATCTTCTAGTCATTAATTTCTCCGTCACTTTCATAATTTCTAGTTTGGCAAAATCTGACCAAATACACACTTCTACAAATGTTTACAGATATTTTAACTTGCTGTTAAATCACTCTCTAGTTTGGTGAGACTTGTATTGAAAGTTGAGTGAATTGGATTACAGCCATATTTATTGTTTAGTGCCAACCCTTAACCATATCAAATGGAACAGTTTGTACAGAAAGAGAATGCTGTTGTTTTTGGCAATTGAGATATACTTTTGAGATTTAGAGCAGCGTTTAATTAGCTGTCAGAACTTGAGGTGGGTGGCTATGTTTAAGATTCATCCCAAAAGGCATGAAAATTTTTTTTTTGTTTTATTAACAAAAAAAGCTGTGTAGATGCAGATCAGAGCTTTCCCCCCTGTTCTGGACAGCGAATTAAATGGACGAAGGTTGTCAGCAAAGATCAAATAGGAAAGCAAAGCTATTTGAAGCCAACAGCCCATTCTAGTGGTTTGTATTTAACAGCATGAAAGGCATTAGGATATCACGATTTGACTATTTGTGGTCATACTACACCTCAACCACACAAAAGTTGAAAGAAATGTTGGCAGTGAGCTACAGCCATTGATATGAGTACTTAGAGGATGGGTGGTTTTCAATGATACAGACATCCCAATATCCTTGGTTTGACATCAAGTCTCTGGCACAAAGCAAAATTCAAAACAGGATTGAAGGCAATGTTCATGTCTTGAAAACTCAATCCTTGCATCATGATTGGTTGTAACAGATGTGCTGCATTGAGTAGTTAGCTGTTGTAGGATGATAAGCATTGTAGCTCAACTTCGATAGATTGTCAAAATGCTGCACAGAAACTTCTTTACAAAATTTTTAATCTCACTCTACCTCTCTTTACTTTAAGATTGCTCCTTATTCTTTGACAGTTTTTGTTCACCTGCCGTAATACCTCTGCCTTTGGCTTGATAAACTGTGATGGTAAATGTTCTTGTGAACTGTGTTCGATGCCATATGGATGCAGGTTTTTGACAATTTAGTGAATACACAGAAAGCCAGTTGATTGTCTGCATCAAGAACCCATTAATAATAATAGTGGTTTACTGTCCATGAGAACCTGAAGCAGATGGGTGCAGCACATGAGATTAGGACTGTAAAAAATTTAGGTTTACTTGATTAGAACAATCTCAAGAGTGACCAGGTTGGTGGCCACTGCTTCAAGCCCCAGGCCAACTGTGGACTGTCCACTACAGTGATAAATTGACAAGTCTCACCTGCACTATCATGGTCCCTGCTTGTTATACACATTGTGGAGGATCTGAGGTTCAGTAAAACAGAAGTGTCATTCGTAGTGCATGTCTTCAGGACTTCTGAAAGTGCTTTATAATGAACAAAGTACTTTGTGTTGTGACTGTTGTAGGGATCACAACAGCCAATTTACACATACAGGCCTTACAAGTAGAAAATGTAAAGGGGTGGGTGATCTGTTCTGATGATACTGGTTTATGGACTTAAAAGAAAACATCCAAAACCTTCCTTGGACCTTTTTTGAAAGAATGCTGTGTGGTTTTTCTCATGCCCTTGCATGAAGGCATTTGGGACCTTGGTTCGATATTACAAGGTGAAGCTTTTGACAGAGCAGCTCTCATTTGGCACTGTATGCAAAATGCTATCTTAAATTATACATTCAAGTCTCTGGAACCCATAACCTTAAGACTTGCAGGTAAGAGTGCTGCCCACTGAACCACAGCTGACATCTGGTTACCAACAACTCCGATGTTCTTGTGGCTCACGTTTGGCAACACTGATTTTTTTTTTGAGGTTTGCTGGACATTTTTTATGCTTTGCAAGTACAGGATTGATTATTAGTCACTGAAAAGAAAATTTATGGAGCAAAAAACAGCCATTAACACCAATCACATGAAATATTTGAAAGATTGAGGTAGGTGAAGGAAGTATGTGTGTGTATGTTTTGCACGAGTTTGAGAAGGTGGAATGCAGACATTTGACCTTTTTATCCAAACCGAGCTACCAGCATGCCCAAACAAAATAGGAAACATTTAAAAGTTCAAATTAAAACACCTGCGCAATTGAATATCATGTTGCAGATGCTGATACCTTGAACATTCTAGTCGGTTTTTTTAAAACCAACATTTCTATGCTCCTTGTTCAAATAAACTTAAATAGCAGGAGGATCAAGCAATAGTGCATCTTCAAACTCTTGCATGAGATTTTCCTGTCTTTCTGTTCACTTCAGACCACACACCTTTGGCCAAGTGGGTGGGTGACTTGCTCCCAGGCTTCTGACTCTGCTGCTGCTTGGACACATTTGTTGTTTAATGCAGAAACACTTCAAGACTTGACCCTGAATTATTGCCTGGAGAGCCCTGATGATGTTGAAACGGTGTTGCTTATGTTATGGGGGCAGATTCAACTCAAGGAATAAAAGGAAGGAAATACATAATGCATACAATGTGGTTGGTAGTTGCAGCTTTTGGGTGGTTTTGAGTGAGTGGACCTTGCAGATGAGTAGTGGGAAGGTTGTGCTAGGATGCTGAGTGTGACATCTTTGCTAGTTGTGCTAAGTTTGGCCAGAACTGATGGCCCCTTTTATGCTCCACCTGTTATCACTCTCTGCTGCTTCTGGAAGTGAAAGAAGAAAGTTGCTTTTTTTTTGAAAAGGACCCCAAGTGCATGGTATTAACAAACCTATTTTTCCATAATAGCCTGTCATCTTATGAAGAGAGTTTTGTACTTTCACCTGTGAAACTTAGTATGTTTGTGTCCAAGCCCAGACTTCAGCTTATTCCTCAGGTGCATGAATGTTGTGCTGACATCGAGGGCTTTTGTTAGTGGCAAATAGATGAATTGCAAAAAAAGTTAGTATGCAGGGACAGCAAATTTTAGGCAAGCTAGTATATGACTAATTATTGCAAATGGAATTGAATACAAAAGTAAGGAACTTATGTTTCAGTTATACAGGGCACTGGTGAAGCCATATTTGGAATACTGTGCATTGCACATTAGGAAGCATGCAAATTTGGTGGAAGTGTTTCAGACAAGGTTTTCCAGACTGACACCTGGAATGAGAGGGTTCTCTTTGAGGAAAGTTTGGACAGGTTAGACTTGTATCTATCCAATGGAGTTTAGAAGAGTAAGATGTGACTTCACTGAAATATAAAACATCTTGAGGGATGTTGACAGGCTGGATGTAAAGAAAATTTCCTTTTATGCCCAAATCTAGAGCTCTGGTTCGCTGTTTAAAAATCAACAGGCATTCTTTAAGAACAGATGAGATGGAGTTTTTTTTTCTCATGGAGGATTGAGTCTTTGGAGCCTCCTTACTGTAAACGTGGTAGAAGAGTCCTTAAATTTTTCACAACAGATGTAGACTCTTGTTAAACAAGAAAGTGAAATGTTATCAGGTGTAGGCAGGAATATGGATTTGAGGTTACATTGGGATCAGTTTTGGCAGAGCTGGCTCAAGGGACTGAATTCCTTCCTCATCAGAATTTGAATCTAGATTTGAGAATGGGTATTGTGGCTAACACTCTAGTATAGTGAGAGAGCACTGATACCTGAGATGGCTTCTTTCAGATGGGTTATTAAATCAGTTGGATGCAGCTGATTTGTAAAGCACTATTCAGATGAGCAGGGAAGTCTCTGTAGTATCCTGCATCAAAACATAATCTACTCTGTAAAAGCTGACTTATCTGATTCAAATCTCACTGATTTGTGGGAGCATGCTATGTGCAATGTGGCTGCTGTTCTCCACATTACAATGGTGACTACACTAAACGCACTTAATAAGCTTTAGGATATCATGACGTCTTGCGAAGGCACTTTCGAAAAGCTAGTTTTTTATTCACCTTAAAACTGTTGATTTGAAGTGTGAACTTGCGGTCACATGCTTCTATGCTGTACAATGACATATGAAAGACCAAAAGATGTAAACAGAGAATCTTTTAACTAGATTTTACCGTACAGTTTCTTTGGAGGTCACTGCGTTAGGAAGGATGGGAAGCTGCTGTTGAGCAACAGTAGCCTATTGTTTAATACACAACTGTAATGTACCCAAGGCTTTGATTGCAAGTTCATGGAGCAGTATCCATTTCAGCACCACTCATTGTTAGTTAAGAGTCGGTTTTTATCTAATGCTGTAAATTTGAAAAGTTTGCAAAGATTACCTGTTGTCTAAAAGAGTCTGTTTAGTATACAAACTAGCTAGCTCTGGGCCACAGGTTCCAGAGGGGTTAAACTATGATGTGCTCATTTAGGGAAGGAGTTTTGTTGTCGTTACGAGATTAATAGTAGAAGTCTCTGTGCTGGCTCATTATTTTCAGGTGTGGTAATTTCACCCTGAGGATGTTTGTGTTTTAAGAATTTTTAGGCCTCTCCTTGCACATTCCTCCTGTCAGTTGTGAAAAGTTAGGGGAAGGCGAAGAGAGGTGGTGATGGTTGAATATGAGGCCATTGGTTTAAAGACAAACAAGCAAACATCTGTGAGAATTGTTACCCAATTCAAAGGCTTTGTGAAGCATGAACTGATGTGAAAAGACAACATGCTTAGTGTTTAAAATGGTCTGAGAGCAGACAAAGGACCCATTTGATACGATGAGCCTGTATACCCCGATCGTCTGTTTTTCAAGACCTTTTGAAAAACAAGACATGGGGTCCATTTTTTTCTAGTAGCTCGTTATGAAGCAGGACAAAGGCATGTGTATGCAGAAATAACATGTCACATTCTGATGACAGGTCATGAGTACTTCTGAGTAAATTTAGGGCAGTTTGTTAGATAATACCTTTTTGAAGATTGTGCATGAGGAATGAGTTGAAGTCTGGGCTTGGCCACAAACAAACTAGTTTCACAGTTGAAAGCACAGAACTACCTTCGTAGAATGGCAGTCTGTTATGGAAAGTCGGTGTATCAATATCTGACCCCTAAACTGCTTCACAGGATGACCTGTTCTCCTATTATCCATTTTAAAGAATTGTATAAAAACGATAGCTTGCAAGCAGGCCGTTTAGTCCATCTGTTCCAAGATGGTATTTATACTCGACATATCTGAATTATCTCTTTGTATTCTGCCTCCATATTCTTCTCATCTGTACATCCCCCCCGCCAAGATCTTATCTAATTCAACCCAAGTAATAATGAGTTGCAACAAGGTGCAGGGCTGGATGAACACAGCAGGCCAAGCAGCATCATAGGAGCAGAGAGGCTGACGTTTCGGGCCTAGACCCTTCAGCAGAACGTGCAGCCCTCCGCTCCCTCCGCTCCAATCCCAACCTCGCCATAAAACCCGCGGACAAGGGAGGTGCAGGTGTAGTATGGCGCACTGACCTCTACATCGCCGAGGCCGGACGCCAACTCTCCGACACCTCCTCCTACCGCCCCCTTGATCATGACCCCACCCCTGAGCACCAAACCATCATCTCGCAAACCATCCACAACCTCATCACCTCCGGTGACCTCCCACCCACGGCCTCCAACCTCATCGTTCCCCAACCTCGCACTGCCCGCTTCTATCTCCTTCCCAAAATCCACAAACCTGAATGCCCTGGTCGACCCATTGTCTCCGCCTGCTCCTGCCCCACCGAACTGATCTCCA
>NC_063334.1:118940629-118954547 GCF_021869965.1 Rhincodon typus
GTCTAGGCCCGAAACGTCAGCCTTTCTGCTCCTATGATGCTGCTTGGTCTGCTGTGTTCATCCAGCCCTGCACCTTGTTGTCTCGGAAAATTGCACCCTCAGCTTTTACCTGTGGCCTGCTTTCTTCCCTCTCTCTGCTTTCCATGCCCTCAAGACATTAACTGGCTGCAAATTGCTTTGTGTAAATACTTTGAGGTGTGGCCACTTGTTAGAAATGCAGCAGCCAATTTGTCTGTCGTAAGCCTCCACAAGCTGTAAATCTGATATTTTCTGATGAAGGGTCTAGGCCCGAAACGTCAGCCTCTCTGCTCCTATGATGCTGCTTGGCCTGCTGTGTTCATCCAGCCCTGCACCTTGTTGTCTCTTAATCTGATATGCACGTCTGATTCAGGTGTTGATTCAGATTTAAGTTTGGACAAGAACACGTGGGAGAATGATCTAATACAATACCACAAGATTATTATGACCATCAAAGAGGAAACATGGACTACCTTCATAACAGCATAGCAGCTGCAGCAGTGCAGCCCTCCCCCAGCACTGCATTTGGGTGCGAATTCTCAAAATTGAATTTGCCTCTGAAGCTGACAATTGTCTGACTCCGTGACACCTGTACCATGCACAGAATGATAGCTAACGCTGTTTGTGTAAACGTTATAGTTTAAATCCGGCTGTAGCAATGAAATAAAAGATCGTGCTGAGAGAAGCCCCATAGTTTGTTATAAATCTAAAACAAATTCAAGACAGACCAAAACTAAAGGGATCAAGGAATGTTAAATAAAAGCAAAGAAGAATACAGCAGACATTGGAAATAATCTTGATGCATCCAAAAACAGCTTACACCTAAAGGAACTGAAAAAAGAATTATGAAATTAGAAGGAAAGAATAGAAAAGTGAGCTGCTTCCAGCAGTTATTTATGATGGAGATTCCTAACTTTCTAAGATCTTTTCCCATGAGCAATGCCATGGAATAGCTTGTCATAATTGCTTAAACTGGGCCAAATTATTTTTCACTGGTCTTTGTTTGGACATTTTTTTAAAAGGCCATCTATCCTGAGAGCTGTCCTGATTTAGTCACATGGCCTCAATGCACGATTTCAACAACAGTGATAGATTTTGCACCTATTTTCAACCTTGTCAGCTGTCCTCAGCACAAGAAACAAGCTTGATTTGTTCTGGCAAGCACAAGGCCTAGTGGAGAGCTGGAATGGCCCTTGGGTGTTGCTGTTTGTTTTGCAAACTGAAGGCAAGGCTCAGTTCTGTAAACTGCTTGTGTTGCCAAAAGGTTATGACAGTTGCATTGTGCTATCACGATAGTCTCTGTCACATCAAATTAATATTGACCTCTTTTCCACACTTATTAACTTGCCGCTATTTTGTCCTGTAGAGGTGGAGGAGATTGCTTGTAGCTGTCATTTTTGTTTTCTCTGTTTTCTCCTTGTGTGTCCAGCAAAGTCTGTCTTCTGTGTAGGCAATTGAGATATGAGATTTTCTGACATGAAGTTTCCAAAATCAACTAAATTAAGTTGTGTGTAGTTTGTTTTACATTGGAAGAATTAGTTTGATAAATCTATCATCGCCTTCAAGTGGAATTTCATTCCATTTCACACACACACCACAAGCATAAGCTGCCACCACTCACTAAAACATTGACTGAGGATCTGAGTAACTGTGGCTTTTTATATCGGATGAAATTTAGAAGCCAAGATGTTCCGATGAATGGCATGGTGATAAAAGTAACTTCGATGTGTTGAGGGAGAAATGTTACCTTCAGTCATTAGGTGAGAAACCTCACCCTCTGTGTAAGTGAAAAATGTTCCCCGTCAGTCTTTTAACAGAAGCCATGGAATGTTTTGTTTGATAGGTATGGATGAGGAAATTGTCAAGATGGTTAAATGGTAAGTAAGGAATTAAATCATGCAAGTGTATTATTTTTATCCATTGACACCCCTTATTTTTTCTGTTTCTAGTTTGAGTCTTTTTTTTTCCTTATTCATTAACGGGATGAGGGCATCACTGGCTAGGCAGCATTTATTAACCGTCCCTAATTGCCCAGAGGGCAGTTCAGAGTCAACCACATTGCTGTGGGTCTGGAATCACATTTAGGCCAGACCAGGCAAAGATGACGGTTTCTTCCCCTAAAGGACGTTAGTGAACCAGATGGGTTTTTCCCCACAATCGACAATGGATTCATGGTCATCATTAGATTCTTAATTCCAGATATTTTTTGTTATTGAATTCAAATTCCACCACCTGCCATGGTAGGATTCACACCTGGGTCCCCAGAATATTACCTTGGTCTCTGGATTAACAGTCCAGCGATAATACCACTAGGCCAGGCCATTGCCTCCCCAGACAAACTCCTTCTCTCTCACAGACGAACTTAGGTTGCATTCCAGCATTTTAGCTACTGATTGCAATGTTGTTTTTCTTGTACCAGTTTTATTGCTCTTTAGGTTCTTCCCACTCGTTCCCCTGCATATGCTCACTGTCCAGTGAGAAATCAGTGTCTTCAAACTCAACGTGAGTTTGCTTTTTTGAAAACATTTGTACCTTTCTCAATTGCCAACAGTGGGAATGGAGGCACCGTAGCTACGTACTGTGCTTTTGCAGCCCGTGTGTTGACAAGCATGGCAGCAGGTATTGTTGAGTCATGATCGCAGAAATAAAATCTAAACAGGTTCTTACTAGGGAAGAGGCAATTCGGGGAGAGGCTGGAAAGGTCAGCATTGTTTGCATTATATCTAAATAAGTTAGGGGCTAATTGAATAATTGTTTTCAAAATGAGAGGTTTGAATTGTGTAAAGGAACTGGTTAGAACCTTTGTAGGTCTCGCCTGTGTACAATTTTAGGCTTCTCCCCTAAGGACGGATGTACTTTCTATTGAGGGCGTGCAGTGAAGGTTCACTAGATTTATCCTTAAGTGCGAAGAATGAGAGTTGAGCTTATTGAATTCATGGTATTTGGGAGTGTGTGAAGCAAGTATTTTTCCCCTGTCGGCGGGTATGTACACCGAGGTGTCACAATCTCAGAATAAGAGGCAGGGCATTTAGGACTGAGATAAGAATATTTTCCACTCAGGGCGGTGCATCTTTGGAATTATCTATCTTAGGACTGGTGACTTGGTCATTAGTATGTTCAGGGCAGAGATTGATGGATTTCTAGAAAGAAACACAGAAACATAGAAATGGTGATAGTATGGGAAATTGGCATTGAGATAGAAGATAAGCCTGATATAGTTGAAAGGTGAAGCAGGCTTGAGGGGCCAGGTGGCCTACTCCTCTTTCCTCTGAAGTACTATTCCCACTATTGTAGATGACTTTTGGCACTGATGAGGCCATTTGGCATATTGAAACTGTTGGCACTCGGCAGAGCAATCCAGTCAGTCTCATTCCCTCTTGGGAACAGAGCATAGGAGTGGAACTGACAGGAATGTTCCACTGACATCTGGCATGATTCGGATGGACTAAGAGGCCTCCTGTACAGTCAATAATGAAAGGCCATTGATTTAAAAGCATTGGATGAATCTTGGAGTTGAGTGGACCTGGAGCACACTGATGAAGTGGTGGAAACTTTTAGACCATTTCAAGATAATATTAAACAGATAATTGAGGATGTCAAATTCTCAGGGTTAAGATCTAAAAAGTTGCGTGTGTATGGGCTGAGCAATACTGCTTTTGCAAAGAAGCATTGTAGGCACAATGGGCCAAATAGCCACCTCCTGTGCTGTCAGTGTCTATGATTTTCATCTCCTCTTGTGGTGCCAAGTCTAATTGTAGAATCATGAACTGATTCCTCCTACACTAAAACTTAACTACAGTGCTACTTTGGTCTTGTTGCAGGACAGAGATGATGGGATTAGCCACAGTACTGTCCTATTTCCCACCCTTAATTCATGCAGGGGAGTGGCAGAAAGATGCTTTCTTGTCTCGCAACAGTCTCTTAAAAATTGGTCCTCTTACTAGGCCACCTGAAAGGGAAGCAAGAGCCAAGCCATTATTTTGCGATGAGTCAGTTTTAGGTTAGATTCCATTTCCTGAAGAAAATCAATGAACTTGCTGTTTTCTTTTTTTGCCAACTTTCTTGACTTTGTTTACCCACAGAATTCAAGTTCACAATTCGGTATTTGGACTTGACAACTGATAGATTACTTTTCCAGGAGCATAACCAATTCTGTTGCTTTAAATAGAAAATTTGAGACAGCAGCAGGAAGTGAAATCAGAGGTAACTGAAAGGCTACTGAATAAATGTCCTTTAGCACGATGTTTTCCAAACCAGTGAGGGAGTGGATCGCGGGTACAGACGGTCTATTAGAAGGCATTTAATATTAATTGCAATTGAACATAAATATCCAGGGTTGGAATTTTATCCAGCATTAGCAAACAAAGCTAGTACAGCATAGAATTTTTAAGTTCTTGACTGACTTTTTCAAAACAAATTTATTTTGTCTCTCAATTCAGTTTTTGACATGTTTTTGGGCTCGTTTTAGAGCTCCTTTATGGAGTGAGTAGTTGTGAAATCATCACGTCAGTTTTCAGGTGGCATTTGTAAAGCTTGAGTGTTTGCAGGAATCCAGTGGGGTTAGATATTGTAAGCTTGGGTAATCAGATGGATGTAAAATAAGTTGCTGAACGGTGACTGAATAATGAGTTCCCAGTCTGTCTGGCAGTGGACTATACTACTGATTTGTGCACAACTTTGAACAGAGAACCTGCTGTTTTACTGGGTTAGTGACCTAGATTTGGAGCTAAGAAGGGGCTGCCATATTTCTAGGTTTCAGCCGATGGGAGGGGAAAAAAATGACGGAAGCAATGAAAATTTATGCCATGATTTGTAACATAAAATTATTCGTTGAATTCTTTTGGAAGATGTCTGTTGCTGGCTGGGCTGACGTTTATGGCAAGTTCCTCATCAGGCTTGAACTACTGCAGTCCTCAGGGTGCAGGGACACTGGAGTGCTACTAGGGAGGGAGCTCTCAGGATTTTGACCAATGACTCTGAAGGAATAGCGTTATAGTGCCAAGTCAGGATGTTGAGTGAGTTGGAGGTCAGGTTGCAGGTGGTGATATTCCCATATATCTGCTGCCCTTGTCCTTCAAGGTCAAGGCTCTAACATGTTTTCCACTACCTCCATTCTGAGGATTGAAAACTGTTGTGATGTGTCATTGAATGGACTGAAGGGAGGCAGAAGAGGGAAAGAAAGGTAGGATTAGGGCAGGGTGTGTTTTGAAAAGTGCATCTTCAGAGTTTGTGACCTCAATGTTCAGCATGTGATTACTCCATGGAAAGCCATTGTAGGTGATGGAGGCTCCCAAGTTTGGAAGAGGTTGACAAAGCCTTGTTGAATTACTTCTTTGGAGTATGATAGATTGTCCTGTTTTACTCATTCCGTGCTATAAACTGTGACTTTGTTATTTCATTGAAAAAAACTTCTCTTTCTTTCTTGTCTATCTTCAGTTATTCCCAAAATGTCATGTTTTGACTCCTACTGGTCCAGTGGTGTCTGATGCCTCAGTTTCAACAGTGCGGCGAAGCTTCAGAAATTAAAAAGGGACTTGAATTCTTTTATTGTTGGAAAATTAGATTTTTAATAGTGTTGTTGCCAGTTTTCAGATTAAGCTTAAACTAATTGTTTCAAAGTTATGAACATTTGATTATACTGTACATTCTGGGGACTTCTAATTCCCTTTCTGGCAAAGTGCTGGAATATGACAGCATGACAGCTGTCTCAAATTGGACTCAGTTTCTGCTAGATCACAGAGTGCAGTTTGCACCATGCTGGTTGCTTGGAAGGGACATCTGCGAGACTATTGTTGAAAACAGCAGGAGAGTTTAGCTCTTTGAGCTGCACAGTCTTACTGGCATTACATACTCATGTGCAGGCTCAGCTGGCAGAATGAAACACTGCCATTGGAAATGTAATTGCTGGAAATAACTGCAAGATAAAGACATGAGATTTAAACTTTATTCATTAACTCCTGGGAGACTGAACAGCAACAAATAGAATTAAGATGCAATCTTTCAAATAGCTTGAAATGTCATAATTTAAAGCGAATGTTTTGAATACAAGACCATACGTTTTATATATATTAATGTATGCACTATTCAGCCTTAAGTTTCCTGTTTATGGATGTATGCTGCTAAAATGAGTTCAGTTTTTGAGCCCAGTCAACTGATAATGCATATTGGATCTGGCAGTGTTATGCAACGTGATTTATTTTGGAAAATTCTGCCGACTTTGGAATTGGAGGAATTGTGCTTTCCGTAACATGCAATCTACAACGCGAAAACAAGATGTTCAACCCAGCTTCTGTGTTGGTATTTATCGTCCACATAAACCTTCTGCCACTACACTTACTTTCATCCTATCAGCGTATCTTTGTATTCCTTTCTTCCTCATTAACGTTTCTAACTATCCCTTAAAGATATCCTGACTGAAAGGGGAATCAATGTTTATCGGTCGTAGACAGGGTTGAGGAATTGAGAGCATAATCATATCAACTATGATCATTTTGACAGGTGGAGCAGGCTAGAGAAGCTGAATGGCCTGATCGTAATTCATATATTATTATATATGTTATTCACTTAACTCCTTATGTAAAGAGTTCCATGTTCATGCTATTCTGTAGGTAAAGATGGTTTGACCTGATTTCCCTGGTGGCTTCATTAATGGCAATCCTGTATTTATGACCTTGAGTTTTGGTTTCCAGTTATGAATGGAAACTTAATCTATACGTTCAGCCTTTCAAGTGCCCTTATAATTTTAAAGTCACAAGAATTAACATTTCTTGTTTCTGGATTCTTTGGGAACTTTTCATTGTCTTAAAATATTGATGTAGCCTGTCCTATGTATTTCTACCACTTCCTGTTTCTGTCTCTCACATCCAGCATCTAATATATTTTGCTTTTGAACTGATGCAATGACACTTTTCTTATCAATCATGGAAGGAAAACCAAGTCCTGGTTCAAAGGTACTAAGGATATAAACAGCAAGGAGCTGATAACATGAGTAACAGAGTATTGTGTTCTAATGAAATGTGCTGCTCAGTCAAGAAAGAACGTTATCTAACTGTAAAACTTGAATGAGCAGCATTTATATGAAGAAATTCAACATGAATATCGAACAATTACTGTCTCAGTAGTTCTTTGTAAATTTAGATTGAAAGAATACAGCACAATGGTAAACAATCCCTGATGGATATGGCCAATCAGCGCTTCAGTCTGGGACAACAGGTGTGCATCTCTGTTGTAGCACTCAGCTAGAAAAATTGCCCAGGGGCAAGTGTTGGAGCTGGACAGAGCTGTCTATAATTGACTTAAATGTTGAAATACTGAGGAACTTTTGCATTCCTGTTAATGGCCCACGGGGGTCTTTCATGTTTCTGTATAAACAAGCATGTACAGAGATCACTGCTGCCCAGAAGAATTTAACAGATTAGCCAAGATACATGGAAAGAATCAGGAAACTGATGTTTTGGTCCACCTGTCATATTTCCATTCTGATATTTATGTTCACTGTGACCCACCCTCCCATTTCTTCATCTAACCTCAGTATAATAATCTTCTGTTTGTTTTCCCCCTTCTTCAGTTTCCCCTTAAATGCATCTAACCTGGCCAAATTAAAGAGAAAGAAAAGCAGTCGTATTTATATAATACCTTTTACAACATCCAGATGTTCCAAAGTGTTTGGAAAAGTCGAATAATTCATTCCTGAAGTATCATCACAGTTGCAGTTTAGAAAAACACAACTGTCAATTTGTGCATAGCAAGATTCCAGCAATAAATTAAATGACTAGTGATGTGTGCTATTGCCTTAAAGATGACTGGCCATAGTGAGTATGCTCCTTACCCTGCACAGCCTTGGTTTTGTTTGAATCTGTGTAAACTGCTGATGGATGTTGAGACGCAGAAGCGTTGTGGGCTTTTCTGTAGTTCATCTGTGATGTCACTTCCTGAAAGATGTCAAGGTTGGTCCAGAATGGTCTACCACTTCTCAGTCCATCCTGCTGTTCATTAGGCTATTGCACAGATGATCTTTGACTTTGCTCATGATAATTGATCACATTATTTTGTAAACAGAATATTAGATTTGTTGGGAGTGTCAACCATTTTGACTTGGGACTCCATGTTAGGCAGTTCCTAATCTGGCTCCTCCCGGCATCTTGATCACCACTCCTAATTGTTCAATTCCTTATATTTTGTAGTTAATGCAGGGAATGTGGACTTCACTGTCTGAGCCAGTATTTCTTGCCCATCTCTAGCTGCCCTTGAAAAGCTGGTGGTGAACTTCTGCCTTGAGCTGTTGTAGTTCATTGAGTGGCATCTTGACTCTGTGATTAGCACTGCTCCCTCAGCGCCATGGACGTGGATTCAGTTCTACCCCTGGGCAACTGTCTGCACATTCTCCCCATGTCTGCATGGATTTTCTTTCCTCCCACAGTCCAAAGATATGTAGGCTAGGCCATGGGAAATGGCTTTTAGGGTAGGTGGTTGGGTCTCGGTGGGATTCTCTTCAGAGAGTCAGTGTGCGCTCCATGGGCCAAATGATCTGCTTCCATACCGTAGGGATTCTACGATTCAAGGAAAAGTACGCCCATAACACCATGAGGGAATCTGTTCCAGGGGTTTGACCGAACAATAGTGGGGGGGAAAAAAAGTGGAAAGGACTGCGGATGCTGTAAATCAGGAACAAAAACAGAAGTTGCTGGAAAAGCTCAGCAGGTCTGGCAGCACCTGTGAAGAAAAATCAAAGTTAATGTTTCAGGTCCGGTGACCCTTCCTCAGAACTGATAGTAGCTGGGAAAACTTTGGTTTATATGCAGAAAATAGGGAGGGGGAATGGGGTAGGGAGTAAACGATAAGTGGGGATAGAGCACAAAGAGAGAAGAACAGTTGGACAGACAAAGGAATGGATAACGATCTGGCTGGGAGGGTGAATAGCTGTTAATGGAAACTGTTCATCTGTCATTACACACTACCTATTGTCAGAAACTGTGATAACAAGGTCTGGTGTGTAGGGTTGTGGGGGGTGAGGGAAGTGTGGGACATGGGAGAGTTCAGGCCCTAAAATTATTGAACTCAAATATTGGGTCCAGAGGCCTGCAGGGTCCCAAAATGGAAAATGAGCTGTTGTTTCACTAGAACGCTGCAGCAAACCTGAGTCTGCTCCTATGATGCTGCTTGGCCTGCTGTGTTCATCCAGCCCTGCACCTTGTTGTCTCGGATTCTCCAGCATCTGCAGTTCCTACTATCTCTGAGGCAGAGATGTTGACCAGGGAACAGAGTGGTGTGCTGAGGTCCAGGCAACTGGAAGCTCAGGGTCGTTATTTCGGGCAGAACGTTGATGTTCTGCGAAGCGATCCATCCAGTCTATGCTTTGTTTCCCCAATGTAGAGGCGACCACATTGTGAGGAGCAAATGATTGTGGGAAGTGCAGGCAAAGTGCTGCTTTATCTAGAAGGTATGTTTGGGACCTTGGATACTGGGGAGGGAGGAGGTAAATGGGCAGGTGTTACACCTTCGGCGGTTGCGGGGAAGGTGCCGTGGGGCTATGGGAGTGTGTTGGGAGTGAAGGAACATTGGACCAGCACGTCCTGGAGGGAATGGTCCCTGCACAAGGTGGACAAGGGAGAGGAGGGGAATGTGTGTGAGGTGGTGGAAATGGTGGCTGATCATCTACTGGATGTGGTTCCTTGTGGGATTGTAGGTAAAGACAAGGGGAACCCTATCGCTGTTGTGGGATAGAAGAGAGGGAGTGCGGGGGATGGGTTGGACCTGGTTGAGGGCCCTGTTGACAACGGTGCTGGGGAATCCTCTGCTGAGGAAGCAGGTAAACATTTCAGAAGCTCCCTTGCCGAAGTTGGTCTCATTGGAATATATGCAACTGTGACGGAGGAACTGTGAGAATAGAATACAGTCTTCCCAGGAAGTTGGGTGCGAGAATGTATAGTCCACTTAGCTGTGAGAGTTGATGGGTTTATAGTGGATATTAGTGGCGAGTCTATCCCTCAAAATGGAGACAGAGAAGTTGAGGAGGGGAAGGGAGGAGTCAAAGATAGACAGGATGGAAATTGGAAATTAAATCGAAAAGTAGTGAAAGAATGGCGAGATATTTCCAAGTCAGCTTGGAATAGCTTGGAGGGAACTGGCAGGTGGTGATATACATATTCCATATCTCTGCCCAAATCAAGCTAGATGACAGAGGTCACAGGTTTGGAACATGCTGTGTAAGGAACCTTAGTGAATTTCTGGATTGATTCTTGTGGATGGTACACATTGCTGCTACTGAATGTTCGTGGTGGAGAGAGAGACTTTTTTGGGGGCATGGTGCCAATCCAAAGCTAAAGCTAATTGAATATTTATTTGTTTACACAGTCCTGAAGAAGTGTCACTGGATCAAAATGTTAACTCTGTTTTCTCTTCGCAGATGCTGCCAGATCTTTTGAGTTTCTCCAGCAATTTCTGTTTGTGCCTTAGATCCCCAGGATCACAGTTCTTTGTTTTAACTGATTACAGCACAGACTGATAAATAGATAACTGTTTAATGTTATACCTTTGCGCAAGTATGTTTTAATGTTTTATACGTTTGAGTACATCACATAACGTGTAAAGAGTAAATATGCGAAGAATCAGATCAGCAAAGAAATTTTTTTCCCCTCCCCATTTTGGATTGAGAGCTTCAGGAAAGAATGAAGTAATCAGAAATGCTCACTGTGGATTTGTAAACTGAAGGGCATGCTTTAATCACTTGAGATTTTCAGAAAATCACTATCAATTTTGACAAAATGAATGCAGTCGATGTGTATTTTCATATTCAGAAGGAGCCACAAAAGACGCTTAATAATTAAAGTCCGTTGTATTTGGTGTGAAATGGAAGCCATTGGCCATTTAAAAATGTAATGGAGATAACAGAAATCAGTCTTTTTTGGGTGGCATAGTGTGGGGAGTGGGGTTTAGGTGGTGAGCTACTCATTGCAGTATTTCTGGCCCCTGATCTGCTTTTGTAGCCAACATATTAATTTTGAGAGTCCAGTTCAGTTTCTGGTCACATCCCCAGAATGTTGACAGTGGGGGATTCAGTGATGGTAATGTTATTCACAGTCATGGGGTGGTGATTAGATTGTTTCTTATTGAAGATGGTCACTCTCTGGCATTTCTATTGCATGAATGTTAGATAATTTGGTATAATTAAACAAATGAGCTTTATCCAGCTCTGATCATGAATTTAGAATAAGCAAAGTGCTTCACAGCCAGTAAAGTTTTCCACAAGCGCGCACTCTGCTGCAGTTCAAACAAATAAAACAACCTGTGTTTGCACGGCAGATTTCCACCAATGGCAATGAGGCAATTGAGCAGTGATAGTTGAAATTAAGGGAAGATATGTGAACATGGTATTTGCCATATATCTGAAACTTTTCATCTGTGGTACAATTCTAGAAAATCTAGACTCAATATAACCCCACTCTGGCCTTATGGTTGACCAGTTTATTACAATGTGTTGAACAACATGATTTGGCACAGTTAAAAAACAAAATCACTGTGGAAACTTTGATTTTAATTTTAACTTTTGATTTTAAGCAGAAACAAGCAACTGTTTAAAAATAAAGTGTATGTTAGCAAGCACAGTCGTCTGTCTCTGGTACTTTATTCCAGCTGACTCCTATAGTGATTGTGTTGAGTGAGTAACAAAGTGTAACCAAGGAAATGAGAGTTGGTATTTATTTTCATGTGATGCCAAAACCTGAGAAGCACCCAGCCTTCCAAGTGACTGAAATTTACGAACAGAGTTTACTTTTCCTGAACACACTAATCCACTTTGATTTTTTTTTGCCCCCCAGCCCCCCACTTGCTTTTTTAGCAGTACCATTTCAGTGTTCCAGCCAATACTGGCACTGAGTATCTGAACTTAGCAAGTGGTTGTCCTCGCTCATTTGAAAGAATTAGCTCTTCCCTCACTACGGCTATTTTTAGCAAAGAGCAGCTGTAAAGGAAAGTAGGTCTATAATGGATGAATGTGTTCTCAAAGTCAAACTAAAAGGCTGATTGTGTAGGTGCCTAAAGGGAAACAAAGTAGGTGTATTGGCAAGGCTGCTTCGCGTCTGAATGAATTACTTCTCTTGTGCAGCAAAGAAAATGAGGACGGCCTGTAAAAACTTGATCCAAATGCACTACGTAAGCGAATCCATGGCTATAGTAGTAGTTTTGTCACAATTTGTTATAATGGGTCTTTTGTCATTTATTGAATAAGCATCACCAGACCAGAACATGAATATCATCTGTAGAATTAGAAGTGTAAAAAGATTCATTTTGAAGCTGTTAGAATCTTTGTAGTTTTTCTTGTGCTTTTCAGAGAACACTCAGCTCTGACTTGCCATCACTTTGACGTGGAGATGTGCAATGATCCAATTGCATTAGCATGAACCGAAAACCAATTCAACCTTGAGCTTGTTCTGGAAGTTGTCAGTCACTATAGTTAGTGTGAACAACATCTCTGTCTAATTATGCGTGATAGAAGAAAAGAACCTGTGTCTACCCAATAACCTCTTCCCTGGAATGCCCCAGGGTGCTCCACAATTGAAGAAGTGTAGGCCACCAGATTGAGCACACCAAAGTCCCACAAGTATCAATGAGATAACTGTTGACCTATTCTGAAATGAAACAAAGATCTGTGGATGTTAGAGATCGAAAACAAAAGCAGGAAGTGTTAGAGAAGCTCAGCAGGTCTGACGGATTCAATGCAGAGGTAAAGACTGAATGTTTAAAGTCTAGTACCCCTTCTTCAGAACTGAAAAAATGTGGGAAAAGGTGATATTTATGCTGAAGACGTAAGCTGGAGGTTGGAGGAGTGAGACAGATAGATAGAAACAGTGCGCAGGGAGAGAGACCAAGGGAAGCATAAAAAGGAATTGCTGACAGTAAGCTGGGAAAGAAGTTAATGCTGAATGGGTGATAAAGGGAACTATAAATGGTTGAATATGGGAGGGCTGTGCTGGGAGCAACCAATGCAGAACAGGATCTGGGGGTGCAGGGATGGATAATGAACCTTGGAGGGAAGTGTTCATGTTCCTAAACTGTTAAACTCACTGTTGAGTCTTGAGGCATGTAAGGTACTTAGGGAGAAAATAACGTGTTGTTCCCCCTAGCTTGCGTTGAGCTTCACTGGAGCCTTTACGTATCCTTGAATATGTGCTGAAGTACAGTTTAAATCATAATTTTGTTTTTGTCTCGGGAACCAGCATTTATTGCACATCCATAATTGCCTCAGAGAAGTGGTGGTAGGTGTCTTCTTGAAATGCTGCAATTCTTGGAGTGTAAGGGCATCAACCGTGCTGTTAGGAAAGGAGTTCAAGGATTTTGATTCAGTAACCCTGAAAGAATGGTGATATAGTTGCAATTCAGGATGATGTGTGGCTTGGAAGGAAAGTACAAGGTAGTGATGTTCCATGCATTTGTTGTCCTTTATCCTCCTAGGTTGTGGATTTCGAAGATGCTGTTTGAAGAACCTTGGTGAGTTGGTGCAGTATACCTTGTAAATGCAATATATTACTGTCATTGTGCATTGACAGTAAATGTTGAAGGTGGTGGATAGGATGCATTCCGAGTAGGTTCCTTTGCCTTGACAGTGCCATGGTTTGAAGTATTCCATCACACTCTTGACTTGTACTTTGTATATCTTGAGCAGGAATTGAGAGGCTGAAGATGAGCCACTTGCTGCAGAATTCCTGGCCTCTGGACC
Source organism: Rhincodon typus (assembly GCF_021869965.1). Taxonomy (NCBI): domain Eukaryota; kingdom Metazoa; phylum Chordata; class Chondrichthyes; order Orectolobiformes; family Rhincodontidae; genus Rhincodon; species Rhincodon typus. Next base: position 118,954,362 of record NC_063334.1, read on the forward strand.
TGTCCTTGTAAGTGCAGCATTTAAATGGCTAGTCCATGGCAGTTTCTGGCCATTGGTAACCTCCAGGATGATGATGTTAGGGAATTCAGTAATAGCAACGTCATTGAATGTCAAAGGGTGATGGTCAGGTATTTGTAGTGCAAATGTTTCTTGCTATAAACCCAAACCGAGCTGTTGGATATGGGC
>NC_063334.1:118955047-118965841 GCF_021869965.1 Rhincodon typus
CTTCATCACCTTTTCTGATGAAGGGTCTAGGCCCGAAACGTCAGCCTTTCTGCTCCTATGATGCTGCTTGGCCTGCTGTGTTCATCCAGCCCTGCACCTTGTTGTCTCGGATTCTCCAGCATCTGCAGTTCCTACTATCTCTGGTGCAATTTCCAAGTCTGCTAGAATCAAGAGTACAGCTGCCAACACACAAGAAGTGCATGAGTAATTACCCAACTAATTACTTTTTTCCAATCAGGGCACCCCATACTTTGTAAAATGGTGAAATCCAGCTCAAAACCAGAAGCACAGAAAATCTTCCATTTGTTTTAAATTTATGTTATTGGCACTTATTGCACAACTCTAATTGCCCAGACGGCAGTTCAGAATCACCCGGACTGCTGAGAGCCTGGATTCAAATATAGACCAGACCAAATAAGGATGACAGATTTCCTTTCCGGTAGGGAAATCAACAACTGACATAAACTCGGCTCTCTACTCCAGATTTTCTTCAGATTGAATTTAAACTTCACGTCATGACGGGATTCAAACCCTTGTCCACAGAACTTTGGCCTGGGGCTCTGAATTGCCAATACAGTGATATTACCACAACAGCGCCATCTCCCCAGATCTCTTTATAGATGCTGCCAGACCGGCTGGGTTTCTTCAGCATTTTATTTCTGATCTCCAGCAACTGCAGTATTTTGCTCTTATTTCAAAATTTTCTTCAGCCCTGGGCTGAAACCAGCCCAACAGCATTTATCACATAATGAGCAAAATTGCTACAAGTTCAGTGTCACATGAGAGCTTTGATAAATGCGGTTTTGCAGAAAGGTTACAATTTATGGAAAAGCTTCTTAGGTTTATTTTAAAACGGTACAAATTCCTCACACAATTAGCATTCTTAGGAAACTTTTCTTCAGTCACTAACCTTTTTGTTATATACATAAAACACACATTTTTACTAGTCTGAAAATCATTTCAGAATTGGTGGTGGTGGCGCAATGGTCATGTAACCCAGAAGTCCAAATCCTACCACTGCTGTTAGTGGAATTTAAATTCAATTAATAAACCTGAAGCTAAAACCCCAACTCCGTAACAGTGGTAATCAAACTATCACAGATTATTGTAAAGATCCATCTGGTTCACTGATGTCTTTTAGGGAAGGTGATCTGCCATCCTGACCTGGTCCGACCTACATGTGACCCCAGGCTCGCAACTGACCCTTAACTGCCCTCAGAAATGGACAAGTAATCCATGCAGATCAAGGACAATTAGGGATGGACAGCAAATATTGGCTCTGTCAGCAAGCCCAACATATCTATACTCATTGAAAGCAGCAAGAGGCAGAAACCGGAACTCAGGACTCGAAGAAACAAATTTTTGAGCACTGTTCCCATTCTTCTTGGTATGTTGGATATAATTGTTTAGATATCATACAATCAGACAACTTTCATTAGAAGCCTGTCAACCAGGACCTCCCTGGCACCTCTGTATTAACTCATGTTGCTCAAGGGCAACATTTTATGGAATTCATCTTAGATTTTATGAAAGTCTTCAATATTTTCTAACCGTTTTTGCAGCACTAAAGGGAAGCCCTTGAGCAAATTTGCTGTGCAGATATGATGAATATTACTCACTTTGATGAGCTCCTCTTTACAAGCATTTTGCTCAGCATGTTCTCATGTACTAATCAAGATGACTATACACCTAAATTTCTGAAGTAACACTAATTAAACAATTTGGCTTGATAGAACTGTACAGATATTTCAGATTCTGGTTTTTCTTTTCAGGGTTTTTTTGTTGCTCTGAATGACAATTGGAGAGAATTAAATTCCACTAGCATCTCACTCTCCCTCAGCAACATCTGGGACATTTCAAAGGCTCTGGAACTAATCTGTCCCCCACCGAGCACTTCAATTTTGAGTTCTGCCTATAAAGCAGGGTAACAGCTTGTCGCTGTTAACTCTAAATCAATGGATCCACAGTACATAAATGTGTGCTATGACTTTACTGGGATCTAGTTAATTGTCAAATTTCATTTCATGTTAAAGAAGGGTGTTTACAACTAGCTGAACATGCTCTCTCTCCATATTTCACTCGGCTTCTGTTTGCAAATGCCACTACACCAGTTGTGGATCAGTTAGCAGCACTTTTGCCTTGGAGTCAGGTCACCCCATTTTGGAGATTCGATACTTCCACTGCAGCAATGAGGAAGTGATGCAGTTTTGGAGGCTTTGCCTTTTGAATGAAAGATGGATAAACTGTAACAGTTCATGAAATAATTAAGAGCTACAGGATAGCTACATTTGAGAGATCAGGCACAGAATTCATAAGCAGTGAGATTAGGTTAGAACTGTATGGGACAAAAAATTTGACCACAGCTACAGTCCTACAAACAGTTATGGTCACCATTTTACAGGAAGGATGAAATCACACTACAAAGGGTAATGAGAAGGCCTATGAGGATGTTGCCACGAATAAAGAATTTTTTTTATTAATCAGGAGGGCTGGTTAGGTGGAGATTGCTTTCAAAGAAAGCAGAGGTTGAGAGGATACTAAATCAGGTCCATCACATCTTGGCACGTGATTAGAATGGATGAAAAAGGACCTATTTCCCTGAGCAGATAAATCAATAAAATTATCAGAAAGCATAAATTTCAAGTAACTGATTCATTTTTTTAAAAAAAATGTACGGTGGGGACATTGGAGGAGAGAGAAATGAAGAGAAAAGTTTAGAGCTCATAGGTGGTGGATTCTGGTACTTGCTACCCAAAAGGATGATGGATAGAAACTGAAACCGTACAAGACTGCAGACCAAAAGCTGAAAATTACATAAAATGAGACGGTTCTCTTTCACCAGTACAGGCAGAATGGGCCAAACAGACTCCATCTAGGAAAGAAAACAAATTGTCACAAGTAGATAGGTTAAGTTAGCAGGCAAAAATTTGTCACATGGAGTTTAATGAGTAAAGATGTGAACATGTTTTCTTGTCAGGAAGAATAGAAAACAGACATTTTTTAAAGACATGTTTAAACAGACATTGGTACAGAGGAACTGGATGTCCTGCAACATGGGTCACAGAAAGTCAGGGTACAGGTACAGGAAGTGGTTAGGAAGTTGCTGATTATTTCAAAGGGAATGGAATATAAAAGTAGCGATGTTTTGCTGCAGTTGTACAGGGCATTGATGAGACCACTTAAGAAAAGATATAGCTGCATTAAAAGTAGATTGGAAAAGGTTCATTCACCTCAACCCTGTGATGAAGGTCTTATTTTATAAAGAAAGGTTGACGTCAGGCCTATACCCACTGGAGTTAAGAACAAGGCGATCTGACTGAAACATTCAAGATCCTGTGGGAACTGATCAGGTGATTACCTGGAGGATATTTCCTTCTACTGGGGAGACTAGAATCAGCGGATGCAAATAGGAGAACTTTTTTTCTCTCAGTGTTGTTAGTTTGTGAAATTCTGCCTCCACTGTTTTGCGAAGAAAAAAGTAATTTAATTTATTCAAGGCGGAGTTTGATCGATGTTTGACAGATAAGGGTTATGCAAGGGCAGACGGAAAAGGGTTCAACCACAAAATTATTGAATCGCAGAGCAGTCTCCTTCTTAAATATCCTGCTCCCAAGTCTTACCTTTCAATTTGTGCAAAAACATCTAATTGCATAATCTGTCCTCACAGGTGCCAAGAAAAACACTCCACAATATTATTTCACATAGCAGTAATAAAGCAATGATTAATATTTAACCCTTAAACAACGCCTAATGCAGATAATCTGATCATCACATTTATTGTGGGTGTATGTTGTGGGTAAACTGGTTGCCACATTCCCAGCAATTACATCTGTGAGCACACTTCAAAAAGAAGTTCATTAGCTGCAAGGTGCTGGAGGACATGCCAAGGCCTGAAATTTACTCAGTTAAATAGCAAGTCATCTACCAGAATGGATGTTTAGAATTTCCAAGGTAATTACCACATAATCCAAACAAGACCCTCCCATCAATAGCTCTTTTTCTCCTCTTGAGGCAAGAGATCCCAATACTCAGCTTTTTCTTGGCCATTGGGACCAATTTAGTTCCATCAATATTGAAAGGAAAAGATAACAGAAACAGCCATCTGCTTCAATAGAAGCTTAGCCTTATTAACATATCAGAATGCTTTTTGAAGTCCTTCTGGTTTTGAAGATTAAAAACAAATGTAAATAGGTAATGCCACTTTAGTGCAACAGCTAGCTCAAGAAGACAGCTTTCAAAGCCTGGGCTGCATTTTCACTCAGCACAGTGTCACAGTATTTAAGACAATCCACAGAAAGACTGGCCACACTCAGTTGAGTGATATCAGACTGCAATTGTCCACCTTTTGTCAAAAATTTGAGATTTTAAACAAAGCATTGATAAAATCTAAAGTACAAACTCTTCCAGATAACCTGCATTAGGTGTTGTTTAAGGGTTAAATATTAATCACTGCTTTATTACTGCTATGTGAAATAATACTGTGGAGTATTTTTTCTTGGGTCCTGAGAGGACAGATTATACAATCAGATGTTTCTGCACAAATAGAAACAATTTATTGCAATTTAACATTCTCACTTAAATCGGGAAGGTTCAACCTCCCAAGATCTGAAGACATCACACGGACTAGGGAGCAAGGAATGAGGAATGAGACTGGGATTTGCTCTTACAGAGACGCCACACACTTAACAAGCCAAATGGCCACATTCTGTGCCACAGCCATTCCTTGATACATTGGAAGCACTGTCTTTCTACATGATTAGTCTAGATTTAGCAACACAAATGCACTTCAGATTGCAATAATGATACTGCAAAAGTAAGTGAAGTTCCAAAAATCAGTTCAGCTTCCTAATGAAAATTGATTTTAAAAAAAGCTCTTTATTGAAATGGAACACAATATTTTAAACAAGAAAGCATTCCTATTGGATGGATATGAATAACTAAGAGCTGACAATAGTTTGGTAGGCCTACTTCTGGCAGCTAAATGAGCACGTTTGGCCAGGCTCCTGTAAAGGAATGGGAAACAGTTTGCTTTAAATAGGGCAAGCATTTTAGAGTGTGTTTACTTTCTCACTGTCATGTTGGTGCAAAGTGGTTTCACATTCCACTGATGCCACGATCATGTAGCAAATGGAGCGGAATCTGGCAAAGCATCCAACCTGACACCGAACTGAAGTATCAAGAGACATCAGGTCAGCACAGGCCTTCGTACTGAGTCTTCCAAATTATGATTGGTGTGGTGGGAAGCAATCTTAAACTGGTGGCCAGTAACAGCACTGCAAAAATGACCATTCCAGAAATACAAAGTGAATTTCACAATAGCATCCAACGAGCAAACAAAATCTATAGGATTTATCAGTCAGTAAACTTAAGAAAATTAAGATTCTTCAGCAGGTTTAAAAAGTCTGATTGAAAAATATTTTGTAGCGCAGATAATGGTCAACACATGCTTCATTCAATATCAACCCAGTTCTATCTATTGTTAACATTAGGATTTAATTAGAAAGGAGTTAGCCAAAAAAAAGCAGTTTTACGCGCAAATTAGCTAGTTCATCGTAAAATCAAAGGCAGGAGCTTAATCTTTCCGAATAAATCAGTAACTCTGAATACCCTTCTCATTTCCTTAGCAGTAGTCAAGGTAGTTGCTCAGTTAAGAGTCTGAAGCTTGTTCCTGCAACTATGGCCACATACTGCAGCCAAACAAAATACAGCATATGCTAGAAATTAGAAACAAACTACAGAAAATGCTGGTGAAACTGAGCACATCTGGCAGTGTCTGCGGAGAGAGAAACATAGTTAATGTTGGGTCCAGTACTACAGTCTGAAGATATGACCCTAACTGTTAATTCTAATTCTCTCTCCACCAGTGCTGCCAGACCGACTGGGTTTCTCCAAAATTCTGAGCACATAATTAAGATTTTTTGCCAGCCTATTTGCTGGTGTGCTTCCCCTGAAGTTACCAGATGTACCTCCAGTTTTCTGAAAATACAAATTGCAACATGACAAAACTGAATTTACTGCAGCCCAACTGGTGTATCTTATTATAACTGGACTCATTCCATTTGCTAACAAAACTCAATCCTATATCCTCTTCAGAAAATAGGACACATGCAGCCACATATTAAATTGTGCTAACCTCCCACTTCCACACTCACTTGCGTATGGTACTGGAAGTAAACTGGTTGCTGCTTTTGAGGTTCTTGCCAATTTCTTACCTGACTCTCAAAATTCTGACTGAAGGATCATATCCCTCTTTCTACTTACGCCGCCAATACCAGTATGAACCACAGCCATGGGCTATTCATGCTATCCCTCAAGGTGTTCTGCAACTTCTCAGCGACTTTCTTGACCCTTATTCCTGGGAGACAATATACCATGCTGGGTTCACATTTGCAGTCATGGAGCCATTTGTTCGCACTACATTTTGAATCTCCTAATACGCTTTCCCTTTCTTCCCCTCCCTTTCCAGTTCAGCCAATGGTGAAGCCACGGATTTGGCTCTGGCTGCACATCCTATCAGCGATTTCTTTCATCAGTATTCAGAACTGCAAATCTATCGCACAGTGATTTGCACTTAAAAGACTCCAGTGTTCTCGTGACCGTTGGTGGTCACTCATTTCCTCTCTGCCCGCATGCTCTTAAACTGCTGGGTGATATCTAGAAACATGCTATCCACAAAGCAGTCAGCCTCGCTCATTCACCACAGTGATATAGCTGCTGCTCAAGATCTGAAACACAGAATTCAAGTCCCTGCATCCGACATTCTCAACACACATGGTTAGTCAGGATACAGAACATGCCCAGGAGTCCCCACATAAAACAGGACTACCTACGTTAAAAAGAAGACTCGCCACTTTGCTTCACTGAAACTTAGCAATGTTTATTGAAATACTTGATCTTCATTAACAGAAGGAAATGGCAATTTTTAATTGCTCAGATCCCTAGGCCAATGTCCTATTTCTCGAAAAAGGGAAACAAAATTATAACAATTAACAGCCAATCAATGGCCTAAGATATCAGAATGTGAAGTCACTTCCCTCTCAATTGGGTAATTTGCTTTAATTTCAATTTTCAATTTTGAATTTTGGAGAACTTCAGATTTGGGAGATAATGGTGCTTGCCACGTCAAAAACATGAAACACTGGAACCAAGATGAAGCACAACTACAACCACTTCAACCCTGTTTATCCTGGATGAGTGTCTCTGCAAAGAAAATGGCACTGTTTGCCATCACTATGGGTGCCAATTAGAAAAATGTCACTGGAGTTGTATATAATGTGCTAACTACTTTGGGCAGATGCAGTAGTTGCCTGCATTTTGTTAAAAAAAACTAATCCGGCTCTCCAATAATAAAGGTGAAACATACCAGATTCACTCGTACACTCTCAGATCATTATTGGGACCCTTAGACAAAGGATGAAGATTTCCCCCCTACCTCTCACCTCTGGAGCTTTTGACATCTGCTACTGCACACAATGAATAAAGAATGTTAATTCACTTGCAACAAGTAATTAAGGCGACAAATGGAATTTTGGCCTTTATTGCCGGAGGGATGGAGTTTGAAAATAGGCAAGTCATGTTGCAACTGCACAGACTGTTGGTGAGGTTGCACCCGAAGTACCATGCACAGTTTCGGTCCCCACTGTTAAATAAGGATATACTGGTGTTGGAGGCAGTGTGAAAGAGATCCACGAGTCAGATTCCTAGGTTGAAGGGGTTGACTTATCAAGAACAGCTAAACAGGTTACGCCTACATTCACCTTAGATGAATGAGAGGTGATCTTATTGAAGCCTACAAAATTCTGACAGAGCTTGATGCTCAGAGAATGTTTCCAGACGGGAGGGAACCAGGGGACATAGCTACAGATTAAGGAGGACACTCATTTAAAACTGAGACGTGAAGGAATTTCTTCTTCCAGAGGGTAGTTCATGTCTGGAATTGTCTACCCCAGAGAGTTGTGGAGGCTAGAACACAAAAGTATTTCAAGAGCTAGACAGATTTTTGAAATAGAGGAGTTGAAGACTATGTGGTACTAACACAAAAGGGAAATTGAGTGTTCATAAAGCAGAGATCGAACCCTTTTGATAACTAAAAGTGAAACACCCAGAGAGGTGAGCCTCACCCTATAATCTGTTAAAAGAACCCCTAGTCTTTTATAAGGAAGTGGTTAATTACAAAATAAACCCCTCAAACACTCTTTATAATCAACAAGTAACAATTTATTTATCTAACTCTAACAGTGAGCAAACCAAACTACTAACAAACTGAATAAACCCCTATCTACTAACTATTCCCAAATAAAACAAGGTTATAATAGTATGCTGTTCCAATAAATAAAAATCCCAATTATATAAAATAAAATTTAAAAAATTTAAAATTTAGTCTCTCGAAATTACAGCCAGGTTACGTCTTCCAGACTGTTTTGTGTCTTCTCTGACGAATACTTCTGTCAGGAATGCCTTCTCGGTGAATCCTTCTGTCAAGAACACCTTCTCCGTCAAATTCATTGGTCAGGAACATTAACCGTTTGTGTCTTGGGTACCTTTAATTTGGATGGAGCTTAATCTAAGGCTTAGAGAATTCTGAGAGAGCAAGTGACAAATGACAGTTGGCTCTACCCCAATTAGTCCTATGTCGTCAAAACCATCAGATTTAAATTTAATTGGTTTTTGCTATATCAGGACCTGGTTTAAATTAATTGGCTAAATTCAAAAACCTGTTGGCTTGGTAAAAATGCTGCTTTCACTGCTAACGGCATAGCCTTTTGATGCAAATGTTTCAATTCAGGTGCACTGTGCACCTGCAAACCCACAGACATCCTTTTTGAATCTCTAAGCATAGGAAAAGCATATCATCTTTTAAAGGGACCACACACTGCTTTCCCCATTGCATTATACAAACATGTACCAACATTTTACAAACACCAAATTCTAAACTCCTGCCTTCCAATCCACAAGCACTCTACCCAACTTCGCAACATAAGGCATGAAATGTAATCGACCATAAACTTGAAGGGTGGGCAGGCTCAAGAGGCCAAATGACCTACTCCAGTTATTTTTTTTGGAAAACCAACTCATCTAATATAAGAAATGGGAACAGTGCAAGCTCTTTTGCTGAAGAGGTGGTTTGAGGATGTGGCCAACATCAATCAGGTTAACTTTATTGCCCCAGCCTTAACTGTTCTGAAATACAGGTGTTTCTCAAGTGCTGCAGCCAATGCAGTTTGGATGTAATTACATGGCATGACATAGGGAAAAACCAAGACATCTAGCCGTGGTGCCCTGGTGACACTGCTGCTCACATCCTACTCAATGGCAGAGCTTCCAAAATGCACTTCATTTGCCAAGTCTACTACAGACCTGAGGCAGATAAGACAATTCAACACATTTGCAGCAAGTATTTCACAGATTTGTCTTAGCAGCTCGTACCGGGGAAGGAGAAAGAAAACAAGGCTGACTGAAATTCAGCAGCAGGCACTGCATGTTTCATATGCATGGATTCTGGGTGAGAAGAGGAGAGCCTCCCAAGTCAATTAACCTGATGACCATCTCAGTTTTAAATTCCATCTCACAAATGGATGTAAACTGGAGACCAGCTGAAGACTAATGAAGCATACAGGCATGAATCAGCATCTTTTGCAGGCACGCTGTCTGAGGCTAGTGAATCAGACGTAAAACACAACAGGAAAGAAAGGTGGAGACAGAAACAGAGCTTCTGAAGGCCTGAAGAGTTATACTGGATTCAAAACATCAACTGTTTCTCTCTCCACAGATGCTGTCAAATCTGCTGAGTTTCTCCAGCATTCTCTGTGTTTATTTCAGATTTCCAGCTTTGGCAGTATTTTGTTTATACTTTTTAAAAAGGCGAAATACAGCCGGCCTGTCTCACTGGCAGCACCCAACACATTATGCAGTACATTCTTACTTCCTTTAAATACCAAAATTATTTCAGATGCATTATAGATAAACCAGCTAAATCTCATTAACAGCCAACAAAAAGTATATCTGTTGGATGTTGATGGCGCTGACTGAGAAAGGATGCCTTCTTTCAAGAGGCTTGCAAAAGAGGCATTGGAATGAGATCTATCCACATTTACCAATGTTCCCACCTAAAATCCTGTTTATCTCCTTTATGATAAACTGCCTCGTTTCTGGGAGCATCAGGTTGCAATCAGGCCACTAACTTGCATTCAGTAGTGCTTACTCATCCAATCAGTTCAGGGCTGGGCTCACAAAGCACAGGTGAAAGAACATTAAAGCAACTGGGAATCATTCAGACAAAAGATCTTCAGTTAACAAGTAGAAAGATAAAACGTAGATCAAATACATCTCCCTGGAAGCTTAACAGTTCAATTAAAGCTCAGCCTCAGCTTTCCAGTAAAATTCTACACTTGAAAGCTAACAGGTCCTGCAATATTACAATTATTTTATTTGTTATTTATTGAAGCAAATCTCACACAAAAGCACCTGTTCAAACAGTGTTTTGTTATAGTTTAGATTTGACTGGCACTATTCAAGGTAGTGGTTCCCTTCCCAGTGCCAGAACATCCAGATCAAAAAAGAATAGAGAAGTTTTTTCACAGGAACTGACTGCACCCAGCTTAATTACATGGAGGCGTCTGTTCACATAAGGCTTATTTAGTACAGAAGCTTCCTGCTGACTAGATATGCTCCTCACAAACACAGAACAGTGATTGATCTGTTTCAGGGATAGTAGGAACTGCAGATGCTGGAGAATCTGAGATAACAAGGTGTAGAGCTGGATGAACACAGCAGGCCAAGCAGCATAAAAGGAGC
>NC_063334.1:118966341-118980562 GCF_021869965.1 Rhincodon typus
CATTCTTCATAAATTTCACAGCTTTGTGCAATTTCTGAGGGGTGTTTCAGTGTTGTGGATTTGTCAGTGCTATATTATACAGATCAGGAAATGGTTTTGTAATGTCAGGTCAGTGCCAAATCTCCTGTGTTTTTGCTTTAAAACCACAGACAGCGGTGACTCCGTCCATATCTGCAAGGAATCACTAAAATCAGCCATACACCTGTAACCAAATAATTTCCACTGAATGAGACAGTTAATCACTGAACGTACAGATTCAAAATCTTAGCCCTGTCTTTTGATTTATATATTGTTTACTTAGTCAAACAGGATTACTGGTTTCCTCAGTGACAAATTTATCTTTTGCTTCAGGATGATATCTTGACAGTGATACGCCGAGTAGACGAAAACTGGGCTGAAGGAGTGTTGGGAGACAAGATAGGAATATTCCCAATTTCCTATGTTGAGGTAAGTAATCACTTTTGGTAGGTGGGATGTGTATGTTCAAATCTGATTTAAGGTCCTCCAACTGAAACTGTTATTCTCTCCACAATCTGCCAGACCTGAGAATTGCCAGCATTTTCTGTTTTTATTTGAGACTTTCAACATCCTCAAAGTTTTGCTTTTGAGTCCGTGCAAATGTTGTGTTAACTTTGTATTTTATGTAAGTTTGTTTATCAGAATGGATGGAGGATTGATTGTGACATGCTTTTTCCACTGAAAGTACCATTTAATATTGCTCCATAGATTTGTAATTCAGGGAGATCTTGTATATATTCTTCACACTGTGATGTCTTTAGAAACCTATGGAAGAAAGCAAATCAGTTGCCCAGAAATTCTTTGAGTAGAATCACCTATTCATTCATTCCATAATCCAGCAAATTCCAAACCTAAAAATGACTTTATCTATGCATTCTGGACGGTAAGTTCTACAGCGTATTTACATTTAATGAGATCATGTTCTTGCAAATGGAGCTGGAAATGTCCAAGTCAAGATTAATGCATTTCATTTGGGGCAGCTGAGTTGAACTTTGGTCATATTTTTAATACAGTTAGATACCATTGTGTGATTTTATTCATGTTGTTTCTGTGTGTTTGGAACAGTCAAGACATCAGTAAAAGTAGGGCAGGCAAGTGTTCATTGAATTCATTTTTTATTTACCACTGTATAGTGCTTATGACCTATTTAAGGTTATTGAAATGTTGTTAAATATTTCTATATAGATCCAAATTTATCTCTAAATGTGAATTATTTAGCTTTGTGACAAATTATATTGGGCAACCAATCATGCTCCCCGTAGGTTCAAACCATTATTCATGTTTGCTTTTGGAGCTACAATCATTTGAAGCTCTCATTTGATACAACATTTATAATTGTGCCTTCAAAAGCCTCCTATGATCCTCATTGTTTGTATCACTGAGTCAAGATTCAAGAACTTCTATGAATTTGAACTTTGGAGTGCCGTATTATTGGGAGCAGCCTTTCATTTGTCAACTATGGCTCTAAGTGGTGTTTTTGCCTATCAATCAGAAAATTGCGTGTTCATGTCTCACTTCAAAGACTTGAGTGCAAAAGCTAGTCTCTTGCTTTATGGCAGCACTGAAGGAGTGCTGTGCTGTCTGAGGAATCAAATCCTGTAAGGTCACGTCTGCTCTCTCAGATGATTGTTACAACTGAGGCTAGAGAAATGCACAGTTGCTCTAGTTCTACTACTCCACAGGTTACAGCATAGAATAAAACTAGTTTTTCCTGTTACTGATTTGGCTGATTAAGTGAAACGCAGAACTGTAGATGCTGGAAATAGAAAACAAAACTGAAACTGGTGGAGAAACTCGGCAGGGCTGGTTGCATCTGATAGAAAGCAGGGTTAATGTTTTGGAGTCCAGTGGCCTCCCCCACCCCAGAACTGGAAGAAGAAAGGTTTAGACTGGCTGAGGTTCTCCAGCAGAGATCGTAGAAACTGCAGATGCTGGAGAATCTGAGATAACAAGGTGTAGAGCTGGATGAACACAGCAGGCCAAGCAGCATCAGAGGAGCAGGAAGGCTGACGTTTCGGGCCTAGACCCTTCTTCAGAAATGGATGTCATCCGTGGGTGCTCTGACAGTGGCCACATGGCCACTGGCGGCGGGCACATTGTGGGGAAGGTCGTGGGTAGGGTTGGGGATTTGGGAGGTGGAGGAAGCCCGTTTTGGGTGGTAGGCACCAGTAAGTTTACTGTACTCACGGTTTTTAGTGTCCAATAAAGCTGAGTAGAATTGTGAGTTCAGGTTGTGGATCCTATGAAGGATAAAAAACAGGAGAGGTCCTTTGCAGGTCTGGGAGAGGGAGGCTGTAACCTGGGGTAGGCTTGATTGTAGTGCCAGGAGATGCCGACGCATTGCTGCGAGTGTGTGTTTCAGGAGTCGCAGGGAGAAACGCTTCTGAAGAATCTCAATGTTCTGAATGTAGACATTGTCACGGTTGGGGCCAAATTGGGAAGGCCTGAATGTGGACTGTAGTCCATTGGGGATGATCTGGTTGTGGACTGTAGTCCATTGGGGATGATCTGGTTCCGTAGGCAGGTACTAAGAAAGGTGATGTGGCTGTAGTACCTGGTTTGCTTCAGGACGTGGTCGAGCAGTTTCAAGACCGAAGAGATTACGAGAGAGTTGCAGTGGGAGTGAGATCCACTGAGATTGTTCTGGAGGGAGGAGGGTAATTTCTTCAGAGTAGGCATCCTTAGAAGAGGCTTCGCAGTGGGGTTAAAATTGTTTCAGAGATAGTAGGAACTGCAGATGCTGGAGAATCTGAGATAACCAGGTGTAGAGCTGGATGAACACAGCAGGCCAAGCAGCATCAGTATTATCAAAACAAAACTTATTCAATGAAGTTGCAATGTGTGTTTAATGTAGTCAGTAATGTAAAAGCATAAATCTTTATTCTTCTAAATATCCCTTAAGAAACACATACATGCATTCTTCAATTAAAAGAAAAGGTAGTTATCTGCAAAGATTGGGCTTCTGAAAATAAAACACACTCTGGTCTGGGTTTTTGTTGAACGCAAATAAAAACGGATATTCCAAAACTGTCCCACTGATGTTGTGACATATACTGTCAAATCATTGATCATGTTTGGTTGTCTTTGGAGTCTTAGCAGACAGCTTGCTCAGGAGATAAACTATTCAGAAATTCCTTCAGTTTCTCCTTTAAAAGTACAAATAGGTTTTACCTTGAACTGTGAACAATAAGGTTTTCTTTTGAAACAAAAGCAGGAGAGCTCAGCTGGGCTGTCCATCCCCACAGATATCTTGTTCTCCAGATGAAGGCCAGATAAAACAAGAATCTCTTCAAGCCAGTCACAGTTCAAGCCAGTCCCAGCAGAATCGTGTGACTTCTAAGAAGCCTTGCTAACAAAAATTTGCAATGTCCACAGTGACCTTTCACCACTTAAAGAAATCACTCAAACTTGAAATAAATGAATTTTTCCACAATCCTTCAAAATTTTAAGTCCAAGAAATGTTAAATATGATAGAATAGAATATCCTTTATTGTCACTTGTGCTCCAGTACAGATGTAGAGGAGTACAGTAAAAGGTTTTTACAATGGCTGCCTTTTAATTGTGCAATCTTAGGTACAAGTAGGTACAAGGACCTAGGTGCAAATCTTAGAGTAAAAGAAAAGTGTTGTTTACAAAGAGGATTAAAGGAAAGCATAAACATTACTTAGAGATAGTTATAACATATTAAAAAGGATTTAAATTGCAGTCTGATAACAGCAGCTCAGCACGTGGTGCCAGGCCCAAGTCCAGCAATTGTCCTGTATCGCTCCAGTCTACTCCTCACTGGCACTCAGCAGCAAACAGGCTGTACTGGGATTCATACCTCAACCCCACTGTCACTCCGGGGACATGGTTCTTCTATCACTCCAGAGTCTCAGCTCCTCACTTTGGGACCCGCCCCCTCTATCGCTCCAGGACCCGGCAGGTGATTGGAAAAGATCTCATGATACCAGATGAGAAGTAGAATTTTCTTCATGTCCCAACGAATATTTATCTTTCATCCGATGTCACTGTAAATAAATTATCCTGTCATTTTCATGTTGTTTGTGGGAACTTAGAAGGTCATAAGAAATACGACCTGGAGTAGGCTTATTTGGGCTATCAAGCCTGTTCCACCATTTGGTAAGATGATGATTGTTAAACATTTGTTTATGGGATCTGAACATTACTGGTTAGGCTAGCATTTATTGCCCATCTCGATTGTTGCCCTTGAAAAGGCTCATCTTGATTGTGGCCTAACGTTCACTTTGCTGTCTGTTGCCGCTAACCCTTGCCTGCTTTTTGAATTGAAAATCTGTCTAACTCCGTCTTGAATAGATTAAAAATCCAGCCACCACCTCTGTCTGTCAAAGGGAATTCCAAAGAGTAATGACCCTTAATGAGAAGAAATTGCTTTTAATCAATGCAAGCATCCATTATTAAGGAGATAGTAGCAAGGCATTGAGAAAATTGTCATGCAGTCAGAGTCAACATGGTTTTGTGAATGGGATATCAGGTTTGACAAATTCATTGAAATTCTTTTGAGGTGCAACAACAGGTTGAGTAAAAAAGATACCAGTACGTGTAATGTATTTGAATTTCCAAAAGGCATTTGATAAACTGGCTCGTAAGTTGAGCAAGTAAGAGCTTGTAGTGTTGGTGACAGACAAAGGAGATTAATCCTCTATATATTCCTCTGACACGCTCATTATTTCTCGTATCCATAGCTATTATGTTTGTGCCTGTATGTATGGGTATTAATCATTACATAACGTGTGGTGCATTCTCCAGTCTTCAATATCTTGAGTCATAGTCAATTTGCCAACCAATTGGCATCCTTTTGTCTTGCAGTAGGAAATGTGGTTCCCTTTGAAATTTGGTGTTCTTGCATTTGTCTGGATGAGCACATGGTGAAAAGCTTTGACATCGTTTTTTCAGCATAATCACATTCTTTATGACCAAGTGACTAGTTTTACATTTCCGTACTTGCATCTCCCACTGCAAATTTATACTGCAGCCTGTAAGCTCATTCAGCACAACAGTTCACAATTCTTACTTTTAATTAGATGTTATAATGCTGAAAATTGAAAAGCAAATTCCATAAACATAAAAAGAGAAAATGTTGGAGAAATTCAGGACTAAAGCATTATCTGTGGAGAGAGAAAAACAGACTGCCAGTCCTGAAAATGTCATTTCACGCTCTAAAAACTAACTCTGTTCTTCCCATCACAGACGCTGCCAGACCTGTTGAGTTTCTCCAGCATTTTCTTTGTTTATTTCAGATTTCCAGCATCTGCACTATTTTGCTTCCATAGTATTGTGTGCAGGCAACCTCATAACACCAAACTCCAACTTGTTTGAAGTAATTGAATATAAATTGATGGCAATGATGCTTAAAAAAATAATTCGGATTGCATTCAGAATTAAAATTTGAGCCTGTTTGTGCAGCAGAACACTGAATTTGAAACATTTTGGTTTCACTCAAGATACAAGACTGATCAGAAGTATCAGTGGAGTTCTTTCAAATGCATATTACTGACAGTACACAATCCCGCATACCCAACAGCAGGATAGAGTACATTATATAAAGGTTATTTATATGATTTGAGAACATTTTTGTCTATTTCCAGTTTAACTCAACAGCCAAACACCTGATACAGCTGGATAAACCTTCAACTTCCAATTCTGGAGGTGGCGATTCAGGCGAAGGCAGCAGCAGTACCTCAGTGGCTGTGCACAACAGTTCTGCTCAGAAACCCTTGGACATCACAAAGAAGAACACCAAAAAACGACACTCGTTCACCTCACTAACAACGTCTAACAAAGCGTCTCAGTCATCTCAAAACCGCCACTCCATGGAGATCAGTCCTCCCGTCCTGATAAGCTCCAGTAACCCGACAGCCGCTGCACGCATCACTGAATTGGGTGGACTCTCCTGCAGCGCTCCTTCTCAGGTAACTGGTCTTGTAGTCCTGGAGAACTCTGTTGTGATCATAAGTTTGATTTTGATTTTGTTGTTGTTATTGTGATCAGAAATGCACTGCCTGAAGGGAGGTAGAAAACTGGTTCAGTGGTCGCTTTCAAAAAGAATTGAGTATTTCTTTGGGAAATAAATATTGCCATTTCTAAGGGAAATGAACAGCAGAGTGGGACTAATTGAATGCTTCCATGTCAGACCTTTTGCAGATTCGATTGGCTGAATGACCACCATCAGTGCTTAATGAGTCTATATTTTGTTTCCTCGTTGAAGAGTCCACGTACACCCTTTCCTGAATGGCAAGATTCATATACTGCCTTTTGGACAGCCACTCATGATCTTCAGAGTCTTTGCAGTGCTTCATGTTGTCTTGACATTGAAACAGTTAAGATTGAGAATTCTTGACATGATGAATATGGAGACCAGGTTACCTCTCGTAGGAGAAAGTGGAACAAGGTGTCACCCATTTAAAATAGAAGCAGAAAGAGTTTTATTTTCCCCTCTTTTAAAGGTCGTGAGTATTTGGAATTCTCTTCGTCTAAAGGTGGTGGAAGAGGAGCCTTTGTTTTTAAGGCAGAGGTAGATAACCTCTTGGTATTCAAGAGGGTGAAAGTTCATCAAAGTACTTGGGAATTTAGAGTGGTTAAATTAGCTACAAACTTATTCAATGGTGGAGCAGCATCGATGGGGCCAAATGGCCTGCTCCTGTTTTTAATTCGTATGTTTGTGTTCATTGTTTTGAGTCACTGATGTTCTCATTCTGACCTTCTCTAATGGAGATGGTACAGCTCACAGCTTGGGATCAAGTCTTGAACAAAAAGAAAGTTGCTGGAAAAGCTCAGCAGGTTCGGCAGCATCTGTGAAGGAAAAAACAGATAACTCTGAGGAAGACCTGCTCAGACCTGCTTCTGAGGAAGACCTGCTGAGCTTTTCCAGCAACTTTCTTTTTGTTCCTGATTTACGGCATCCGCAGTTCTTTCGGTTTTTATTTGGGATCAAGTCATTCCTGTTCACCCATTATGCAAAAGGCAAAACTGATGGGATCTACAGAGATACAATTGGTAATTGTCAATTGCTTTAATGTATATATAATATATTTTTTAAAAAAACTCTTGGTTGGGTGTGATACTTGGGCGAATGCAGTCATCCAGTCCTTGTGTTATTCCGAAACGTTTATCCCTGTGCAACTGCAAATCCTGAGGTTTTACTTTGCAAAATCCTTATAGGTAGTTCTGCGTGTTTCATTAACACGAATTGACTGTAACGCAATTGATGAATAGTGTACGCTGTTTGGATAACGTGAACTTTCTGCCAATTTCTGTAGCAATTTTCCGATCATGTGATTTTCTATAGTGCATGGTCAGGCAAGAATGCAACTATCACCTTATAGGAGAACTACCTGTACGACAAAACCAACTATCTCTTGCTTTTAACATAATAAAATGATGCAAGGCAAATGATGAAGTATTATTAAACAAGGGATGACATTGATCCGCATAAGGAATTGTTAGGTCAAATGACTAAAAGTTTGGTCAAGTGGTGGATTCTAAGGAGCATCTTAAAACAGTAAAGTGAGGGCATGCCGGAAGGGAATTCCAGAGCTTGAGGCCCAAGCACCTGAAGGTGCAGCCACCGGTGGTACAATTTGAAAATCCGTGATGGAACAATAGGCCGGAGTTGAAGGAATGCATACTTCTTGGAGGATTTTGGGACAGGAGGAGATTTACAGAGATAGGGAATGGCACAAAAGGCCATAGAAGGATTTGAAAACATTGGTGAGAAGTTTAAAAGCCAGACATTAGCTCCTAGTCAAGCAATGCCCAGCTCAGTGTGTGCATGGGAGATAAAGGGATGGACCTTGCTGCAAGTTATCACACAGGCTTCAAGTTTATGGAGAGTTAAACATGGAAAACCACCCAGGACTGTGTTGCGATGGTGGATTCTTAAGGGAACAAAGGCATGGATGAGAGCTTTAGCAGCAGATGGGCTGGGGCAGGGGCAAAATCAGGCAGTGTTATAGAGGCCAAAATAAGTGGTTTTACTGGTGGCACTACAAGGTCAAACTGAGCTTGGTATGGAATGAGAAGTGAATGCAAACAGTTGGGCTTAATCCCAACTTGTTGCAGGGGAGAAGGATGGACCGCACCTTGTTGTCCTGAATGAACTACTTCTCTGTTTGAACTGTTTCTAATCATTTCTATGACGAAACTCACTCAATGTTCACTGTGAAACAATAATTGACAAGTAAATGGCTTGATGAGTCACATTAGCAGAGGAACATAGGGTCATAGTCTAAGAAGAACCAAGCTTTAACTGCACAATATTTAGTGAGACCACCCCAGAGTACTGTCTACCTTTGCTCACCAAACCACAAGGGAGATATTCAAGCCTCGAAAGCAGTGTGGAGAATTGCTATGAAATGGAGTCAAATGTCATACAACTGAGTGATGCTGAAATCTCAAATGAACCAAGGCTTTTCAGAACTGGAAATAGATTGTTTGAAATGACTTTTATTGAGGTGTATTTAAATTAGTAAATCATGCAGAAAAGATAAATCTTGAACAGTGCAGTATTTGAAACTCGTAAGACCAGGGGCACAGATTTAAGTTGCTAAAAGCCAGAATTTGGACATGTGCCAACATATGGACCGGTTCTCTGGGTAGTCTGGTGGATAGGAACATTTGCAGTGGTAGGTGAGAAGAGCTTGTGACTGAAGATACTTTGTGCAAACAAAGTAGAATGAAACACGTTCTTATAAAGCTGTCGCAATATGTGTATGGAACTGACATATCTGTTTGACAATGAGGATAATTGCCTGCATATACCTTGTTGACAAGAAGCAGGACAAATTTAATCTGGCCACTTACCATCCAATTCTTCTCTCTCATTAGCAACATGATTAAAAAAATCTTGTTGAAATAGCATTTGGTGAGCAATAACTCACTACTGACTGTGTGTGGTTTCTGCCAGGGCTAATGGGCTTAGAACCACATTGTAGCCTTGGTCCAAACAGACGTGAGCTGAATTGTAGTTAGGTGGAAGTTACTGCATTTGACTGTGTGTGACATCAAGAGGAGCTAACAAAAGTGAATTAAACAAGAATTGGGGCCAAAGTACTTTACCAGTTGGAGTCAACCTAACACAGAGGAAGATGGTTGTGATTCTTGGAGACCACATCCCCTCAGCCCCTGGACATTACTGTAAGGGTTCATCTGGGCATTGTCCTTCAGCTGAAATAAAACAGAAAGATATGCTAATCCTCTCTTTAAGGACATGACAGAACTGAGCACTTTGTGTTTTAAATTAGGAATATTTGAAAGTATGATGAAGGATAAATCCACAGCAATGGAATTGCCCAGCGATGGCGCTGCAACTGAAGGTCTATCTGTTAATGTGAATTTACTTCTTCCTATTAGATAATAATTTGGATTCAATGTGACTTCTTTGGAAGTTATGTTCAGCTGCTTCATGAATTCCTGTCCCTTCATGACAAGGCCAAAATGAGGATGTTTGCACAGTATTCAGTACAGTGTGCAGCACACTGAACGCATCTGTTCATGCGTACAGCAAGATGTGGACAAGATTCAAGCTTGGGCAAATAGGTGGCAAGTTATGATTGTGCCCAACAATCACCATCTCAAACAAGAAGGAATCTAACCATCTCCCCTTGGACGTCCAATGTCGTTGCCATCACTGAATTTCCCTGTAATCAACTCCCTAGAAGTTGTCATTGATCAGAAATGGAATTCAGACCACGATACAAATATTATGTTTCTAGGAGTTGATCTGACACTGGGAAATTGGTGAAAACGCATCTCCTAACTTCCCCAAAGCCTGTCCGCTATATACAGGCCAAAAATCAGGAGTGTGATGGAATGCTCTGTTTGCCTAGATGAGTACAGCTCATGAACACACAGAGGTTCAATACCATCTAAGGCGAAGCACCCTGCATGATCAACAGTCCATCCATCAACCTCAATATTCTGTCCCTCCAAAGAGGCAGCAGTGAGCAGTAATAGCAAATCCCTCACAGCAGAAATTGCTGGAAAATCTCAACAGGTCTGGCAGCATTTGTGGAGAGAAATCAGAGTTAACACTTCTGTCAGACATGCTGAGTTTTTCCAAGCAGTTTCTGTTTTTGTTTTGGTTTCTGATTTCCAGTTCTTTTCAGGTTTTCCTAATAGCTGGTTAGAGCCCCTCCTTTTTTTTTGTCTAATCCGCTCACCTGGTTGTAGAAAAAAGCTGTCCTTTTATTTCTATGTATTTTTGATTGTGGACTGTAATGGGACAACTTTTCACACAGCTGCTGGTTCACGCAGCTGTAGGAAAGTGGTTGCAGCTTGTCTGCGCAGTGTATGAATGGATATTCAATCAGCAATAACTAACTGACTGCTTTGTGGACTAGTGACTAGTTATTGATGACAAATGCCTTCCCCCTGCCATGTGATTAGTTCCCAGATAGCTGAACAGTTTGGGGGACTGTAAACAAGATAGTGAGAAGTCTTCTGACTTCCACCACTCACTTAAATTGATGTTTATCACAGAACAGGAAGAACTTCTGAGCTTCCAGCAGCTCAGAAGCTCTTCCAGCTCTGAGTTAATGCCAATTTAAGCCTGAAGAAAACGTTGGTTTTTCCATCAACAGTTGCTGTCAGCTGTGACTTTGTTAATGTTTATTAATTACCCATTATAATTATTAATGGGTTAGAGGCCTTTTCTATGTGTGAACTAGTTACCCGTGTACCTCTAGCAAACCAGTGAAAGTATCCAGAGAAGGAAGACCGAGAAGTTCTGATCTCCACAAGCACCATCTCTGTGGACAGAGACCACTCAATTGCCTTTCCAGTTTCTCTCCATCCATAACACCCATATTCTTTTCCACCTGACTGTGTAATGGGTATCTGATAAGGGGTTAGAATTTAACTTGTAGAGACTAATGCCACTGGTTCATAATTGTTTACCTGTAGCTAGTGTCCTTTTACTTGTAATTCATAAAATCATAAAAACTGCACAGTACAGAAAGAGGCCAGTTGAGCCCATGGAGACTGCACTGATCCTCCGAAGAGCATCTGGCCCAGACCCACCCTCCACCCTGTCCACGTAACCTTGTATTTCCCATGGCCAATCCACCTAACCTGCACATCTTTGGACTGTGGGAGGAAACCAGAGCACCCAGCAGAAACCTACGCAGACACAGGGAGAATGTGCAAACTTCACACAGACAGTCACCCAAGGCTGGAATCAAACCTGGGTCCTTGGTGCTGTGAGGCAGCAATGTTAACCACTGATCTACCATTTCCAGCCACTGTGTCGCCATAATTAATAGTAATTCTGTTAAGTATGTAAACCTGTACGTGCTTTCTGTAAACACGGGTAAGACTGGGATTTTAAATTTTGTTAAGAATGGAGAAGTAGCAGGCTTGACTTTCAGCACACTACCCCAGTGAGTGCAATTCTACAAACTTTCCCTGTTGAAAGGAAAACAGAATACCTCATTCAGAGACAATAAAAGGGTGAATCTTCAAATGGTGAATGAAAGAGTAAGAATTGGCATATCCAAAACCTTGTATTAACAGTAAAGAGTTGCAAGGAATCAGAAGTACCCAAAAGAGAACAACTCATTGTCTGTGATCTGAATTGGGCTTTTCTAATTTTTCCTCCCCTTCCCCTGGTTAATTTTTCGGGGCAGTGTGCTTGGTTTAAAACGTAAACAAAACCTGGCAACTAACTGTCAAATCATCATCAATTGGCACATTCTTCATGGCAACGCCTCTATCAATTAGAGTCGATTTGCCAAACAAGTAGAACTTCCATACAGTATAAGTGTTAGTTTTTCCCTTAAAATGGTATTCCTGCAAATGGTGTTGTTGGGTGCAAGACAAAAAGCTTCAACAACATGTGTCTTTGGTCTCTGTACTACCAAATCATTGATCATTAAGGTAATGTTAATTGTCATGGAATATACAAGGTAAAATTTAACATATGGTTCTCTCAAATTCGTTATTTCAACACATTAATGCATCAGGTTTCATGAAGCGAAATCCCTGATTTTGAGATCTTAAAAGTGAATTGTCATGTTTTAGTTATGGATTTCTGGATGTGTCAGTTTGACTGTCATCATCAACAGAGTCTCCCCAGTTAGGAACTGTAGTTTTTGAGTTCTTGAATGTGGTAAAGTTTGTACCAATTCCTTCTGCTTCCAAAATATTGATCTTGGTTCTAAAGACTGCGAAAAGTCTAAATTGTAGCTTTTTGTCTTCTGTCACAATCTAGATCCACTTAGAATTTGCAATACTGAATTCTCTCAATTGGAATAGCTTTGATGTTGAAGCATGGGAGCAAGGCCCTTTAAA
This sequence comes from Rhincodon typus, assembly GCF_021869965.1. Classification (NCBI taxonomy): domain Eukaryota; kingdom Metazoa; phylum Chordata; class Chondrichthyes; order Orectolobiformes; family Rhincodontidae; genus Rhincodon; species Rhincodon typus. The sequence goes on from NC_063334.1 coordinate 118,978,669, forward strand.
ACCGTAAAATATCAGGCTGAAATAATTCCCTCTGCTTTCCAATTGACACTCCCAGTGGTCTGTTTATCAATTCCAGCTTTTTGGGTGGTAGCAAAATGTAGGTTTTAAAAAAGAGAGAAATGTTTGATTTTAAGGTTGCTCCAGTTTCCAACGATAGAATCATTTTTTAAAAACGTTTATCTATGGTCCACTCAACTCTCAAATTACAATTTCCACTGCAAGGTGAACAGCTTGAGTTCCGTCATGGGTTAGTGTTGAGATCATCTCCCCTCGTGGTGAGACTGACTAGTTTTTTGCTCCTCTTCCTCAGCCTTTTCTTTCAGATTTTGTTGACTTTGTTAAGCATACCAGTATCTCCATGGAAATGTAAATTTTGGGTGGTGTTTCTAATGTTGCAGAAGGATTAACATGATCCTAATGTTTTTGATTCCAACAGATCTGTTCGTTGCACATTGCTGATACCATTGATATTTTGAGATGTGATTTACAGATGTTGCAATGTGCAACTTTGTCTGATATAAAATACCCTCTTTCTACTAACAGGTCCACATTAGCACTACTGGTTTAATAGTGACACCACCTCCCAGCAGTCCTGTGAATACAGTAGCTCCGTGTGCCTTCCCTATGGAGGGTACCTACTCTGCTCCTGGGGTAAGTATTGTGTGCAATGAATCAATAAGTAATGAAATACTAAATTAGAATTACCAATCTAATGGAATCACGTCTTGATTAGTCACTAGTTATGTTGGAGTTTGTAATGTGTTAACAGGAAGTCTTTAATTGTGAATAATCTATTCAAGCTGGTTTCTGTATGAAGGTTGCAGGACCCTGTCAGTGGTGCCAGTGTTCAGGTTTATATGTGCTGTGGTGGTCAACCGTGTTAAAAGGTAAACGAGTTGGTTCAAATCCTGCACTGGCCGAGGTTACTGTGGAGGACTGTGCTTCACAACCTCTCCCCTGACCCTCAGGTACACCACCACCAGTTGTGTCTCTTTAATGAGAGAACAACCCTATGGTACAGTAGGACTATGACAACTTTACAGCTGTGTTAAGCTGTGGCTCAGGACCTTTATTCTGGCTGTAGAGGATGATAGTGAGCTGACAAGGTGCACCATCTGTTGGTCTCTTGTTTTCTCATCCCCCATCGGCCAGCTAGCTTTTTGCTTCTGCTCGCCTATTTCAATGTCCTTCGACCGCTCGGCCTCCTGAAGTCATGACTTGCAGCGGCTATCTCCCAATCGTAACTGCCCACCATCTTCACAGCTCATTCACAGGTGTCCTCGCAGCAGAGGAATTGATGTCCAAGAGGTCATGACTTCTTATCCCAGTGACCCCACAGAAGGTCTTTTTGGTATACAGCCATCATCTAGCTGATGAACATGACTGAGCCAGTGCAGACGTGGTTGGCTTGGATGTGTTGCAGCTGTACAAAACTCTGGTGCGGCCGCACTTGGAATATTGCGTACAGTTCTGGTCACCGCATTATAGGAAGGATGTGGAAGCATTGGAAAGGGTGCAGAGGAGATTTACCAGGATGTTGCCTGGTATGGAGGGAAGGTCTTATGAGGAAAGGCTGAGGGTTTTGAGGCTGTTTTCATTAGAGAGAAGAAGGTTAAGAGGTGACTTGATAGAGACATACAAGATGATCAGAGGATTAGATAGGGTGGACAGTGGGAGCCTTTTTCCTCGGATGGTGATGGCTAGCACGAGGGGACATAGCTTTAAATTGAGGGGTGATAGATGTAGGACAGATGTCAGAGGTAGGTTCTTTACTCGGAGAGTAGTAAGGGCGTGGAATGCCCTGCCTGCAAAAATAGTAGACTCGCCCACTTTAAGGGCATTTAAATGGTCATTGGATAAACATATGGATGATAATGGAATAGTTTAGGTTAGA
>NC_063334.1:118981062-118989257 GCF_021869965.1 Rhincodon typus
CTCCCTATTTATTTCAGAACCCCCTTCCCCTCCCCCTTTTCTGATGATGGGTCTCAGCCCGAACCGTCAGCCTTTCTGCTCCTATGATGCTGCTCGGCCTGCTGTGTTCATCCAGCCCTGCACCTTGTTGTCTAGTGTTTACATGCAGCTTCGTTTGTGTGTGCTGGGATGGTTACTGTTGAAGTTCAGTACCTGGACCGTGTGTGTGGTTTTTCGATGTACTTTCATTTGCAGTTCCCCATTTGTCTTGCGCTGTACCATGACATCCAGGAATGGGAGCTGTTTGTTTTTCTCCTCCTCTCTGGTGAATTTTATTCCGTTGAGGGTATTGTTTATAAGTTTGTGTGTCCCCTCTAACTTGGTCCGTTTAATGATGACAAAGGGTCATCTATGTAGCGTATCCACAGTTTTGGTTGGATTTGCGGAAGGGCAGTCCTTTCTCGTCTTTGCATCACTGCTTCTGCTATGAGTCCTGAGATAGTGATCCCATGGGTGTCCCGTCGATTTGCTCGTATGTTTGGCAGTTGAAAGTGAAGTGGGTGGTGAGGCATAGGTCCAATAGTTTGAGCATGTTATCCTTGGAGATGGTTTCACTGGGGTCGTGCTCTTGTTCTAGTAGTGTTGTCATTGTTTCCCTTGCTCGTGGTATGTCAATTGATGTGAATAGGGCAGTGACATCAAACGATATCTTCGTCCTCTATATTTATGTCTTGATGGAGTTGAGGAATTCTTGGGCTAAGTGGATTGCATGGGGTGCCTTGTTGACTAGGTGCCTGAGTCTTCTTTGTACGTTTTGGCTAATCTGTGTGATGGAGTGCCTGGTCGGGAGACTATGGGTCTGAGTGGGACTTCTGGCTTGTGCACTTTTAGGGAGGCCGTAGAATCGGGGTGTGTTGGTTCCTTCGGGTTTCATTCTTAAGAAGTCTGTTTTGTTGATCAGTCCTGTTTGTTTAAGTCTTTGTAGCATGTAGAGAATTTTGTTGCCTAGTTGAGGTGTCGGGTTAGTTTGAACTGGCCGGTATGTGTTCTCGTCGGCGAGCAGTGCTTGTGCTTTGGAGATGTAGTCCCTTTTATTCACTATCACTGTCATGTGCCCTTTGTCTGCAGGTAGTATTGTGATGTTCTTGTCCTCCTTTAATCTATGCAGGGCCCATCTTTCCCGTGTGTTGAGGGTGTTGAGTTCGCTCCTTCTGGTTAGCGTCGGGATTACTGTCTGTCTTACCGTTTGTTGTGTTTCTTCGTTGATATTGTTGGTCTTGAGTGTGGCTTCCAGTGTGGCTAGGAATTCCGTTTTGTTGGCGTCCCTGTAGTTGTAGTTCAGTCCTCGGGTGAGAACGGCTTTTTCCGTGTCTGTCAGTTTCCTGTTGGAGAGTTTCCTTATCCATGTGTCAGTTCTGTTGTTGTCTTTTTTGTGGGTAAGTGTGGCTAACTTGTCTTGCAGGGTCTGTCGTTTCTTGGTTCTTGTGGTCTGTCGGCTGATGTTAATGGCTCGTTCCATGTCAGTTGTTCAGTCTTGATTGGTAACTTCCAGGAATAACGTTTTTGGCGCGTAATTTCCCTGTTGTATTTGTGGAGCCAATTGTGTGTGTCGTTTATCATTACCCTCACCATCTTGCAGCTGTTTTGTTCTGCTGTTTTCCGGGCTTGTGGGTTGTTGATGGGTGGTTTGTGCTTCACACTGCGTGGTAATACCGGGTTCCTGAGGCATCCATGTAGGAAGTAGAGTTGTTCGCAGGTTGCGCACTCTCGTTTGGCGTAGTTTTCACATTTTTTTGCCAATTTGAGTGTGTTGCGCCTGTAGGTCTCTTAAGTTTTGGAGTAGATTTGTAGCTTGGGTTGTGGGTGTTGAGGTTGGTTGGCTCGCTGAGCTGGTTTCTTGTTTCACAGACATTTCGTTACCGTGCTTGGTAACATCCTCAGTGCAGCCTCCGATGAAGCGTCGGTGTGTTTTCCCGCCTGGTTTTTAAACTCTGGGGTCCGTTGAGATGGATTGCCTCACTTCCTGAACACAGCAGGCCAAGCAGCATCAGCAAAGCAGGAAGAAGGGTCTGAAGAAGGGTCCAGACCCGAAACGTCAGCTTTCCTGCTCCTCTGATGCTGCTTGACCTGCTGTGTTCATCCAGCTCTACACCTTGTTATCTCAGATTCTCTAGCATCGGCTGTTCCTACTATCTCTGCCTTTTCTCACCTATTTCTGCCTTTAAGGCACTCTTTAAAATCTACCTTCCTACCAACCTTTTGTCACCTGGCCTAATCTCTGCTCACGTAGTATGGAATCTCATTTTAATTTTATGAAGATTCCAAATGAATACAAGTAGTTGTTGAAATGGAAGGTTTGTAGAAATTGTAACAATAAATTGAGGAAGTAAGTGAGCAATAGACTGAATTATTTCAAGTATCACACAAGAGTACTTGGATTGTATTCTACAACACTAATCATGTTCTGTCTCCCTTTAAACTGTCCCTTAATGTAATATGTGAAATGCGTTACTGAGGAAAGTGCAACAGCAACATAACATTTAACAAAACCTCATTCTAAGTCGTCTTCCTGCTGTAGCCATTGTGAGGTAGTGTACAAATTGCTTGACAATATTTCAGAAACTCATGGGTATTGTCAACGGCCCTAATAACTTCAGGTTAGTACTTTAGCCATTCCAGACAGGAATTCATGTCTCTGTTTTTCATTTGCCCTCTGAAACTCTCTTCAATTAGAGTGTGTGCTAACGTGAAGGGGAAGCAAGGAAATACCACCGATGTGACCAACATGAGCAGCCTTTTTGAAAGGCAATTTTCAATGAAGACCGATTTTGTTCTTGTAACGAGTCATGCAAGTCATCTCCTGGACCAAAGAAGTGGGAGAAACTATTTGTCAGAAGTGTTTGCCTGCATTGATTTATTTGCTGCTTTCAAGAGATAGCATATTTGGGATGGATTTGTGTGTTTGAGATTGGATGAGTGATGTGGTATTATCACGTCCTTCTTACCATATTTAATTTCATACATTCACAAAGTTTCTGATTTTCTTTCCTGCTTCTGTATCGTGAATACTGGAAATGCACTACTTTTCAGATAAGGTACATCATCTTAGCTGTAGAGCAGAATTCCATTTTCTTGAGACATATATGTACGTGGTCTCCCATGTGGTATCAGTGTTTTCTGCAGTGCAAGTCCTTGTTTGCTCTCTCCAGCTGCTCCCAAGTGAGAGGGCCCACTTGGCATGAATTATTGGCAGCATTTTTGGGCGGACTTGCCCACATCAGAAACCAGGTTAAAACTGATCCTAAACTGTTTCTTTTGTTGGAACTGTTCAAGCAAGCAGGAAATTAAACTGATTAAAATAAAGCATGAAGTGTTAAAAGATCATTGCGTAACCTTGCTGCATCACCAAGGCACCAGTGTGCTCAACTCATTAATGTTTAGTAGACGTTGAATTATGGTTTGCTCCATATCAAGAGATTGCCTTGGCACACTGAAGTACATTGTGTCAGCATAGTTTTTTAAAAGTTAACTCCCACCTGATGCTGACTACTTTACATACTTTTTTAATTAGTAACTTTAACCTCATTTGTCACCACCCATGTATTCATTACACATACTCAACACTTCTATTTGATGACATCAGCATTGCAACTCAATATCAAAATCTGATATGTGTAATTTACTGTACAGTCACATTCATTCGTACACTGTGATGACCATGTTCAGGTGACGTCTGACGGTTTGATGGCATTGACCCAACTGCAGTTAAAATTCTAAAGAAACTTTGGACTATTTTGTCAGGTGGATTTTTAAAAGATGATATTGATTGCATATTTCATCAAATTTTCTCACAGCTTACAGTGTGAATTTTCTTTACATTGTTTTAAAATGTTTGAGGGTTTTATCGTGTTTTATTTATAATCTTTTGAATTGTAGTGAAAAACCTTTACAAGCCTCTTGCCCCGTGTTTCGGGAACTTGACTGCATTATAGAATCACCTTCAACATTCACAATGACTTTCAACTTTTTCTTAAAAGGGAACTGAGACCTTCATAAATTGCTGCAGCGTGCACCCTTTTAAAATCTCGTCATGCACAGTGGTCCATTAGATATACTTTTCAACGATGCAATGAAAATAGGTTCCATTGCCTTTTTGGCAGCAAAAGAACTACTCCAATGTTATACAACAAGAATGGAATTAGTATTTTTGTTTCAAGGAGTTATTGATAAGTATTGTTGGTTTGAAGTTGTGACCAGCCGTTGCCCTTGACAATACTGTAATCAAACGTGTGAAGCAGCAAAGTGTTGACCAATCAAACGTGAGTTAATTCCACTGATGTTTTTGACAATTGCCCATTTGAGTCTTATAATTCAACATTTAAGTAGAATGGAGTGATTATGAAGTTGGTGCTAACGATTTTGGGAAAGCCATGTTTGAAAGTAGATTTTCCTGTCTGTTAATGTTAGACCAATAAATGTAGGGCTATAACGTCCACTACTTAATGCACAGTGATGTTTGTATTTTTGATTTAATTTCCATAAATAAAATGAAAATTAAAAATGATAGATCGGGAAAAGCTCACCCTTTGGAGCAGACATGCAATGAGAGATGAATACTGGTAACCTGTACAGGTAGTTCTGCTATAATGCATGTTTCATTAACGCAAATTGGCTGTAACATGATTGATGAATAGTGGATACTGTTTGGTTAACGCAAACTTTCTGCTGCACAGGTATAGCGATTTTCTATAGTGTGAGGTCACGCAAGGACACATTATAGGAGAACTACCTGTAATACTATCAGAAAGGCAGCAGTTTTGACAGCATCTATGGAGAGAGAGAGAGAGAGAGAGAGAGATCCAAAGAGAGAGAGACAGAGCTCCAAAGAAGGGCCATATTGGATTCTACCGCACTCCAGATCCTAATCGCTTGCTGCACTCAAAAGTATTGTCTTTGATTCTTTTGTTAATTGTTTAACATCATGTCCCTTGATCTTGATGCTTTGACCAACGGGAATGGTGTCTCCGTATATGAACACCTCTATCAAATCTCCTCTTAACCTTGTCTTTTCCAAGGATTTCTTCATTTTATCCGTGTAATGACAGTTCCTTAATTCTGGAGTTGTTCTCGTGAATCCTATATGCACTCCTTCTCATGCCTTCACATCCTTCATCATGTATGTGCCCAGACTAGACACAGTATTCCATTTGAGGCCAAGCCAATGTTCTAAAAAAACTTGATGTAACCGCCTTGCTTTTGTACGCCTCACCTCAGCTGAGGAAACCTAGGATGCCATATGATCTCTCAGCCTGTCGTGTTAGCTTCAGTGGTTTATTTACTCATACAACTTTGTTGTTCTGCACCTTCTTAAGTTAATGGAATATAGACAGGTCTAAGCAATACCGCAACGAACAGCTCAGATCTGAGCTTTTACAATCCTGCGACACAAAATCATGAATGGTGGTGGATAATTAAACAAGTTATGAAGAAGGAGGCTCCACAAATATCCCCATTCTCAACAATGGGAGAGACCAGCATATCAAAGTGAAAGACAAGGCTGAGGTATATGCATTCATCTTCAGCTTGAATTGCCAAATGGATAATCCATCTTGGACTTCTCCTAATCATAACATGTGCCAATCTTCAACCACTTAGATTCACTCTGTGAAGAAATGGCTGAAGGCACTGGAAAATGTAAAGGCTATGGCCTTGAAAACATTCTGGTGGAAGAGCTTGTGCATCAGAACTTGCTGGTCGAGATGTTCACTGGTATCGATCAGGCAATGTGAAATTGCTCAGGTATGTCCTGTGTACAATAAAAGGACAATTCCAATGTGACCAATGATCGCTCCCATCAGTCCAAAGTGATGGAAGGGGCTAGATGGCACTTGCAAAGCAGTAACCTGCTCACTGACTCATAGTTTGGTTTCCATCAGGGCAGCTCAGCTCCTGATCTCATTGCACCCTTGTTTCAAACATGGACCAAAAGGCTGAATTCTGAGAAAAACTGAGAGTGATTACTTTCGACGTCAAAATAGCATTCCACCTTAATACATCAAGGATCCCTAACTTAAATGGAATCAATGGGAATCATAGAATACGTTCCCCTGGTTGGAGTCGTACCTTGCCAATAGGAAATTCGTTAATGTTGGTGAAGATTGATCATTTCAGTTCTCGAAGATGACTGCAAGAATTCCTCGGGGAAGTCTCCCAAGCTCAACCATCTTCAACTGCTTCATAAATGATCTTCCCTTGATTATAATGGTCGAAGTGGAGGTGTTTGCTAATGACCGCATTGTTGTCCACCATTCACAACTTCTCAGGTGCTGGAGCAAAACTTTGACAATATTAAGCTGACTAGAATCAACTAATATTTGTGTCACAAATGTGAAAAGTACTGGTAACCTCCAACAGCATGATCCCTTTATATTCAATAATATTTCCATTGCTAAATTCTAGACTTCCAACTTTCAGGAGGGTTACCATTGACCAGAAACTGACCAGGACCAGCTAAGTTAATACTGTGGTTGCAAGAGAAGGTCAGAGTCTAGGAATTCTGTGATGAGCAGCTCACCCACCTGTATCCCATGTTTATCCACCGTCGACAAGGGACAACTCGGGAATATGATGGAATACTCTCCACTTGCCTGAATGGGTGCAGCTTGAACAACACTGAAGTAACTCAGCACCAAGGACAAAGCAGCCTGCTTGATTGTCACCTGTTCACCACATTCAGCATGGACTCCCATCACTATTGATGCATAGTGGTTGCAGTGTGTATCATTGAGAAGATACACTGATCAAGTCTACTTAGACCTCACTTTCCAAACCTGTAACCTTGACCACTGAAAAGAACAAAGTCAGCAGATGTGTAGGAACACCACCTACCAATTGCCCTGAGAAACAATCAGCCAAAAAGACAAAGACAATGTAGTCGAAGAGAATACTGAGATACAGTCTATTAGACTAGACGGGATTGAGGTTCATAAGGAGGAGGTGTTAGCAATTCTGGAAGGTGTGAAAATAGATAAATCCCCTGGGCCGGATGGGATTTATCCTAGGATTCTCTGGGAAGCTAGAGAGGAGATTGCAGAGCCTTTGGCTTTGACCTTTATGTCGTCATTGTCTTCAGGAATAGTGCCAGAAGACTGGAGACTAGCAAATGTTGTCCCCTTGTTCAAGAAGGGGAGTAGAGACAACCCTGGTAATTATAGACCAGTGAGCCTTACTTCGGTTGTGGGTAAAGTGTTGGAAAGGATTATAAGAGATAGGATTTATAATCATCTAGAAAGGAATAATTTGATTAGGGATAGTCAACACGGTTTTGTGAAGGGTAGGTCGTGCCTCACAAACCTTATTGAGTTCTTTGAGAAGGTGACCAAACAGGTGGATGAGGGTGAAGCGGTTGATGTGGTGTATTTGGATTTCAGTAAAGCGTTTGATAAGGTTCTCCATGGTAGGCTATTGCAGAAAATACGGAGGCATGGGATTGAGGGTGATTTAGCGGTTTGGATCAGAAATTGGCTAGCTGTAAGAAGACAGAGGGTGGTGGTTGATGGGAAATGTTCATCCTGGAGTTCAGTTACTAGTGGTGTACCTCAAGGATCTGTTTTGGGGCCACTGCTGTTTGTCATTTTTATAAGTGACCTGGATGAGGGCGTAGAAGGATGGGTTAGTAAATTTGCGGATGACACCAAAGTCGTTGGAGTTGTGGATAGTGCGGAAGGATGTTGCAGGTTACAGAGGGACATAGATAAGCTGCAGAGCTGGACTGAGAGGTGGCAAATGGAGTTTAATGCGGAAAAGTGTGAGGTGATTCACTTTGGAAGGAGTAAAAGGAATACAGAGTACTGGGCTAATGGTAAGATTCTTGGTAGTGTGGATGAGCAGAAAGATCTCGGTGTCCATGTGCATAGATCACTGAAAGTAGCCACCCAGGTTGATAGCGTTGTTAAGAAGGCGTACAGTATGTTAGGTTTTATTGGTAGAGGGATTGAGTTTCGGAGCCATGAGGTCATGTTGCAGCTGTACAAAACTCTGGTGCGGCCGCACTTGGAGTATTGCGTACAGTTCTGGTCACCGCATTATAGGAAGGATGTGGAAGCATTGGAAAGGGTGCAGAGGAGATTTACCAGGATGTTGCCTGGTATGGAGGGAAGGTCTTATGAAGAAAGGCTGAGGGTTTTGAGGCTGTTTTCATTAGAGAGAAGAAGGTT
>NC_063334.1:118989267-119045602 GCF_021869965.1 Rhincodon typus
GGTCATTGGATAAACATATGGATGATAATGGAATAGTTTAGGTTAGATGGGCTTCAGACTGGTTTCACAGGTCGGCGCAACATCGAGGGCCGAAGGGCCTATACTGTGCTGTAATGTTCTGTGTTCTATGTTCTATGTGTAATGGTAGGCTTAGCTCACTCCAGGATCTGAGTTGGTGACCTTTTCCTGTGAAGAGATGCTGATGATTCATCTGAAACAGAAATGTAGAAACTTCTCAGACTTTTCTGCAGCATAGCATATGCTATCCAGCCTTGGAAAGGAGTACATGAGAATGCAGGATTGGCAGACTGAGAGGTTATGTTTTTGGTCAGGTTTTCCGATATCCTTCAATGTTCTTAAGTACTTAGGTGGTTTTCTTTTGGATGATGTGACAATCTCTGTTTCAGTAACCTCTTGGTGAAGCATTGCCTGTTTCTTGTGTGAGGAGAGGGACAAGAGAAAAAGGTCTTCCATCCAACCAATTATTGATTCATGGAGCCATATAACATGGGAACAGGCCCTTCGACCCAACTCGTCCAGGCTGATCAGGTTTCCTAAACTGAACTAGTTCCGTTTGCCTGTGCTTGGCACATGTCCCTCTAAACCTTTTCTATCAAATGTCTTTTAAATGTTGAAATTGTACCGTCTCTGCCACTTCCTCTGGCAGCTTGTTCCACATATGCAGCACCCTCTGTGTGAAAAGGTTGACCGTCACATCCCTTTTAAATCTTTTCCCTGTCACTTAAATTCATGCCCTCTAGTTTTGGACTGCCCCATCCTGGGGAAAAGACCTTGGCTATTCACCTTTTATCTCTGCCCCTCATGATTTTCTAGCCTCCAGCACTCCAGAGAGAGCAGTCCCAGCTAATCCAGCCTGTCTTTATAACATGAACCTTCCAGCCTTGGTAACTTCGTTCTAAGTCTTTTTTTGCACCCTTTCCAGTATTGTTGCCTGTTTTACCATTTCGCATGTTTTGACAGTTTTGAATTGTCTTCCTTCAGAGTTCCTTCAAGCTGCCAACTTGATCAGTTCCCAAATTTCAAGATCAGTGTTTTGCAATCCTGTAGAGTACTAAAGAGTTGGTGTAGAGTCATTGAGTCATACAGCACTGAAGTAGACCCTTTGGCCCAACCAGTCCGTGCCGACCATAATCTGAAACTAAACTAGTCCCACCTGCCTGTACTTGGCCCATATTCCTCCAAACCTTTCCTATTCATGTTACTTATCCAAATGTCTTTGAAACATCGTAACTGTACCTGCATCGACCATTTCCACTGAAAATTCATTCCAGACGCAAACCACTCTCTCTGTGCAAAAAAAAAGAAGTTGCCCCCATGTCCGTTTTAAATCTTTCTCCTCTCACCTTAAAAATACGTCCCTTAGTCTTGAAATCCCCAACCCTAGGAAAAAGACACCTGCCATTCACCTTATCTTGGGGTATTTATGTTATCTAGTCATTTTCCTGGCTGTTAATGGGAGCTTGCTGTGTTAAGTGGCTGTCGCATTTCCTACAGTTGGGCTGTGACAACCCAATAGGTATCGTGTAATAAACAGAAGTATTCTTCTTTCTCTCTCAGATCTTATTACTTCAGTACTCTCTGGTGCTAGACATCAGAGGTTAATGCTGTGTACCCATTAATAGTCATTTCCTTATTAATGCGTGCATTTATCAGTTCCTGCTTTACTTACAGTCCATATGCCTTTTGAAGATTTCATTCAATCTGTGCAAACACTGAAGTATTATGCAACTGCCATTTCCTTCTCTAACATAATAGTCTGATGATGTTACTTTTGTGGTCTGGGCTTAGCTAATTGGTCTTCATGATTGATTTATAGAAACCGCTTCTGTTTCTGCTTGCATTGTTGGCAAGTTTGTTTTATTCTGCCTTGCTATTCTCCTTATCTCTGTACTTGTTTCTGTCTGTAGGTGGTATTTCTCATGTCTCTCTTGCATGGCTACTTTCAGCACTGTCATAGAATCCCTACAGTGTGGGAAAAGGCCATTCGGCCCATCGAATCCATACCAACCTTCTGAAGAGCTTCCCACCCTATCCCTGTAACCCCATGTTTCCCATGGCTGACCCACCCGACCTGCACATCCCTGGATGCTCCAGCGCAATTTAGTGTTGCCAGTCGACCTAACCTGCACATTTTTGGACTGTGGGAAGAAACCAGAGCACCTGGAGGCAACCTGTAAGACACGGGGAGAACATGCAAACTTCATACAGACAGTCACCCAAGGCGAGAAGCAAACCTGGGTCCCTGGTGCTGTGTGGCAGCAATGCTAATAACTGAGCCACTGTATCAAATACACTTTCAACCTTTTTGAGCTGAATCTCCTTCATGTTAATCTTAATCCTGAAACAAAAAACAAAAATGAAAATCTTGGAAACACTCGGCAGGTTAGGCAGACAAGTTAACAATGTAGTAAAACATAAGAAATAGGCCGATCCACCATTTAATACTGTTGTGGCTTATCTTGGGCTCCAACCCCACCTTGCCAACTCCCCTTACCCCTGTCTCCTGAGAACCCAAAATAATCATCTATCCCAGCTATAAATATATTCAAGGTTAGACCATCTGCAACTTTGTGAAGTAGAGAATTCCCAAGCTTCACAACTCTTTGTGAAGTGATTTCTCTTCATCTCTGTTGGAAATAATCACTCCCTCATCCTGAGAATGTGTCCCAGCATTTTAGATTGTTTCTGTTGATCAGATAATCTCTCAGCAGTGACCCTATCAAACCGCTTCAGAATCTTTAAATAAAGAACTGCGGATCCCAGAAAACTGAAACAAACACAGAGAATGCTGGAAAAACACAGCAGGTTTGGCAGCATTTGAGAGGAAAGACAAAAGACAATGGCCTTAAAACGTTAGTTCTGATTTTCTCAGAACAGCTGCTGCCAGACCTGCTGTGTTTTGATTAGGTTGGCTTGCCATTCTTCTCTTCAGAGTGTATTGACCCAATTTACTCAGCCCCTGATCATAGCACATGGTTAGCTCAGTTGGTTGTGCTGTTGGTTTGTGATGCAGAGTGACACCAACAGCACCGGCTGAAGTTATCATGAAGTCAACCTCCCCTTTACCTGAGGTGTGGTGATCCCCAGTTTAAACTCACTACCAGTCGCGTGTGTCTCATGATGAGAGAGCAGCTTGTGGTCCTCTAAGACTATGGTGACTTTACCTTTTTACATCACAGGACAACACCAATCTAGTGAACGTGGGCTGTACCCTGTCCAGTGCAAGGATACACTTCTCATAGTGAGGACACCTAAATGCCACAAAGCCGCACTGATGTGGTCTCCAAATTCCTGCACTGCAGTCCCCTCGGCTGGAAAATATAACTTGTCAGCAGTAATTAAAACAAATAGGAGATGGAGGGAATCTCGTGAATATGCACATACAAATGAAACAAAATTGCATTGTAAAGTCTAGGTGGTGCTAAAACGACAAACATGATATCACCTGAAATGTGGGATAAAGGATATTGAAAGAACTTAAAGAAATAAATGCGGCAGTATATATGTGAATAGCAGAGGTGGTTACACGTAGAAACTGAACAAACTGGTTCTGGAGGACAGTGTACAGTCACCAGAATCACCTCCTTTCTTTAAAAGAAAGTCAGGGCTAAGGTTAAGGTTAGAAATTATTGGAGTCAGTATTCAGGCCAGAAGATTCCGAATGTCCAGTGATACGTTCAGATTGAAGCATGAACGGGAAAAATCAGAGATGGATCATGTAAGGTCAGGAATGGGAAATTTGAAACCTAGTGAATACAGTCATTGATGCACTAGAAATTGCAGAAAAGGTGCGTTCCAACAGACCTGGAATGAAGTCTATTTGGCTAACATCGACGTAGCAAGGATCCACATGAAGTCACACAGTTGTTCTAAACGGTGGATACCAATGAGCAGAGCTGGAGGAGAATTGTTCCAATGTTCATCTCATGTTATATGACCAAATATACCTTGCTAACTCCTCCTCGCTTTCCAAAGAGACTCGCCTGCTGACACGTGCTCTCCTTTCACTCATATGAGATATGCTACAATTGCCCATTCACTTCTTTCCAGAAAGTGTCCAGGACTTTAAATATCCCTTTCATACATGACAACAGTTCACAGGTCCTTTCTCTAACTCTGTATACTATATATCCACAAGTTACAATGTGATCTGCTCCAGAGTAGAAGACATATATCACAGATTAGGCGGTCCCTTTATTTAAGAACATAAGAAATAGGAGGAGTGCATCATTTGGCACCTCCAAGTTAGTTTATCATTCAGTAAAATTTTGGCTGATCTGATTGTGGCCTCAGCTCCATTTTTCCGTCTAACCCCACAACCCTAGACTCCCAAACACACACACTGTCATCAATTGCAGCTGAGATCCCCAGTAGCTGTTATTGCAGACTTGCAATATTGCAAACTTTTCATTGTCTCTAGTGATGGGCTGACACCAACTGCAAGTGCACTGATTTCAAATAAAAACCGAAAGAACTGCAGATGCTGTAAATCAGGAACAAAAACAAAGTTGCTAGAAAAGCTCAGCAGGTCTGGCAGCACCTGTGAAGGAAAAAACAGAGTTAACGTTTCAGGTCCGATGACCCTTCCTCAAAACTGATTTCAAGAAGTGCAAGCGTTGTACTTCTCGGCACTTATCCTGTAAGAAATCCATTCCAGATTTATAACTTTGCTGTTCACTTTCTTAATCTAAATTCCTGATTTACTTTTATACACTTCCTATCGTTCCCTCTTGTACTCAGCGTACCCTTTGCCCTTGATTTTTATTTCTTCTTTCCTTTTTCTGTTCCTATGGCGTTGTATCTCCTCTGCCTTAAGATGTGCTGAAGAATCTTGCCTCAAATTAGGCCCTAATTAGTTTATTTCACACCTCTTTCTAAAGTAAAATTTTTGAGTTTCAGCTTGAATTTAAATTACTGTTGACTGAAAGATTCACCTAAGCATAAACAGCTTTTGGAGTAGGCAGAGTGGAGAGTCATGTGAATCCACCACCAGCTGCCAGCACTCACTGAAGAAGTAGGATAAATATTTAACTAGATTACATCCTCTGTGCTCACAGTTAATGCTCCAGCTTTCTAATGATAAGCTGCAGTCAGCTGATCAGCAAGACTCCCAGGTGCTTTTAACAAGCACGGCCTGATTAAAGGTTATCTAATTAGACAGCAAGTATTCCGAAATCTGTCAGGTTTAAACATATATCATTGAGAAAAGGTATTAAATTGAAACCTTCTCACTAGTTGCCTGTCATGGTGTCTGTGGGTAAATAGGGCTGAAGCATTGCAACAACTGAAGTGGGAGATATATGACAGTGCTTGAAGTGACAGACTTGTCACTGCTCCTGGGAATTGTTGGGAAGGCAAGATTTAATTTAAATTGCTTTTGCAATTGTGTTTGAAGTGCCAGAATAATACTTTGTCTGAGTGACTATGTTCCCCAACTTCGTGTCAGTTGTAATGTAGGAATTCGTTGCCAGGATTTGCTTTTTCACATGGTGTTTGAATTGCATATGGAGAATCAGAAATTCTTCCTATTCTCAGTAACAGAGACAAAGGCAGAAGCATTTAGCTTGACATATCATTTGAAAGACCTCAAGTCATTTTTTATTTCCATCTGAATTCCATGCTTTTGCATGGCAGTTCATGGCAAAATACAGTGAGGAATCGTGACTGCAAAAACAGAAATTGCTGGAAAAGCTCAGCAGGTCTGGCAGCATCTGTGAAGAAAAAAAAAAATCAGTTAATGTTTTGGATCTGGTGATGCTTCTCAGAACTTCATGGTCATAATGTTGGCCTGAAACATTTTTTTAAACTCTGTCCTTTTCAACTTACATCTGACTCCCTAAATGTGCAGATGATTTGGCAAACAGAAATGGCACAAAAAAAAATTTCTGTACACAGCAACCTGTTTTAATCTGGACACGGGGGTTGGGGTTGGGGGCAGGGGGGATGGTGGATGGTGGATGGTGGATGGTAGGTGTGCTTGACAGGGTGGCTCAGTGGCTAGCACACAGCACAAGGGGTTAAGAGTACTATATGCATCCATAAACATCGACTTAGCCAAAGAAACAATTGCCGCACTATTGGACGAATGAAGTGGGCAGGTACCCCAGGACACTAACAACATCAGTAAGAACACCATCATGAAACTACTCGATCTGTGCCTCACAACCCACTTCACCTTCCACCACGGCATATACAAACAAATCAACGGAGCACCAGTGGGATCCCTGCTATCAGGACTGATTGCAGAAGCAGTATTGCAAAGGTTAAAACGGACAGTGCTCCTCACTGTACAACCCAGACTTTGGCTCCGATATGTAAATGACACCTTTGTGATTATTAAACTCACAAAACTGGAAGAAACCCACCGACACATAAACAACATCCTCACCAGGATAAAATTCACAAAAGAAGAAGAAAACAACAACCGACTACCCTTCCGAGACATAAAGATAGAACGCAAAAACGATGGGGAGCTCCAAGACTAGTGTATATGGAAAGACCACACGTATGGACCAGATACTCAATTACATTAGCAACCACCCCAAAGCCCACAAACAGGGCTGCATCACAACACTATTTTAACGAGCGGCAACACATTGCAGCAACCCAGAATGACGCAAAGCAGAACAGGAGCACCTACATGAAGTCTTCAAAAGGAACGGGTACCCAAAAAGCACAATCCGTAGTTACCTCCGAGACACACCACAACACGACCAGACTCGCTAATCATCCTACCGTACATTAAGGACATTTCAGAGATGACCACAAGACTACTTAGACCCCTAGGTATCAGGGTAGCCCATAAACCAACAACCACCCTACGACAGCTACTGATAAACGTAAAGGATCCCATACCTAAAACCAAACCTTATATACAAAATATCATGCAAGGACTGTGAGAAACACTACATAGGTCAAACTGGAAGAAAACTGACAATACGGATACATAAACACCAACTAGCCACCAAGAGGCACGACCAATTCTCACTTGTCTCACTGCACACAGACAAGGAGAGACACCAAGTCGACTGGGACAACACATCAATAATCGCACAAGCCAAACGGAGATACACCAGGGATTTCCTGGAGGCGGGGTATTCCAACTGGAACTCCTCCAACAAACACATTGAATTAGACCCTGTGTACAAACCACTGAGCAACAGAACTGGAGTGGTACCAACCACCCCACCAAACTGAGGCATATAAATAACAAGCGGGATAGAACACCGTGGCTTCACTGGAGATTTATTGATGATGTTACCTAGCAGGGTGATGAAACATTTGCTACCAAACCCAGCGGCTTGGCAAGCATGTCTGCAGCCTGACATATTGGTAATTAACTTTCAAAAGGGAATTGGATGAATTCTTTCAGGAGGATAAATTACAAGGCAATGTGGGATGTGCAAGGAAGCTTCACCAAAGAGCCAGGATAGGCCAAACAGCTGCCTCTTGTGCTGTATCATTGGGATTTTATTACAAAATGATAGAACACGAAGGGGAGGTGTTATTATTAGGCGTTATACCATTGGACTAGTAATCCAGAGCCCTAGGCTATTGGTGGGCTTGAATCCCACCATGACAGATGGTGAAATTGAAACAAAAATCTGGAATTTTTAAAAAAAAAACTAGTCTAATGGTGATAGTCTAACCATTGGCGTACTGTTATCTTGTAGGTGAGGAAATCTGTCATTCCTCCTGATCTTCAAAGACAATTTGAGATGGGCAACCAATGCAGTTTAGATTTTATAAATACAACATCAAGTGCAAGAGTTAAGTGATTTTGAATTTATACAAAGCTTCACATTGGCCAGTTAAATATTTAGTGCGCTGTTTTAGCCTGTAATTAAAGACATGGTGTTGTAGAATCGTCGGAGTTAGGTCAAAAATGGCAGATTACAGTCATGGCAAGAAGGTGAGCCATCCATGTCAAATGTACATATGGTTTGTGATGTACACCAGTAAGACCGTGCTCTATTTCCTGACCCAGTAGACTTGGACAGAAAGCTTAAGGAACTAGAATTCCGAGATTGCACAGTCTGGAGTTCCAGGTGCCTTGTTGTCAGACATCTCTTGATGCCAAGAATCAACACTGGCATTGGGTAATGTTGGCAGCCAACAGTAACAAAAATTGTTGTTGCTGAATGAAAGCCACAAATGAATGCAAGGTACGTTCCGATTGATACTTCAATAAAGTGACAATTTATTGATTTACACGGGTTTCTCTCCTGCAGGAACTTGGAGATTCTAACAGCATCTCAGTGCAGATATACTTCTGTCTATAAGATTAATTTTTCAAGCAAACGTTTTACAAGACAAATTGACAGTGCTGAAGTCCTGGGTGAATCAATTTATTGGACTTGGGGACTTCTGTCGCCTATTTCAGAACATCAGTAACAAGGATAGTGTGGGTGATCAGACTGAGAACAGTGCAAAATCGAGGGAGATTTTTAATACAAGTCTCAAAGTAAAACTAACATGTCCCTTTCAAGTTTTTTAAGCTAAGTGTCTTTGGATGCAGAATACCTGCTTCATCAAATGTATATATCAATTGACATGGTGTCTGATTTCGGTTGCTGTCAAATAATGCAGAAAGTGGGAACCGTAAGCAAAATATCTGCATCACATAGCTTTATACTTTGCTGGCATGAGAATATTAAAAATTTGTGGTTTCTCCTGGACGGTTTGATTCTTGAGGAAATTGGAGAGAAATTTTCCTGCCTGTTTTTCTCTTTCTGAAGTCCCAGGAGATTGAGTGGCAGTAGGGTGCTGTGTGGGTGGAAGGGAAGAAGTATTTAGTTGTGATGCTCCAACCATAACAGTGTGGGGCAGGCTAATGGACCCAGCTGGTCTTTTCATACCTGTTAATTTCATATCTTTGTGATTTGAATTCTTTGCAATGTTTAAAGGTTACAATTGACACATTCATGCCTGGCTTCGTGCTTCCTGCAAGGTAATTTGGTGGTGTGTGTGCGCACATTTGTATTAGTGTGTCAGATTTCCCAGGAGTGTCAGTGTGCAGAGGAGTGGAGATGGAAATCTGTGCTTTATCAGCAAGTGGTTACATTAATCAGCAACTATAACTGAACTATTCTTATTAAAAGAGCTTCATTCATGTAGACAAAGTGGCATGACAAAGGATTGCAGCTATTCATGAGTCACCATTATTCAGGTCTGATTGCTGACCTTCACGAAGGCGTAACTTCAAAGCCTTCTGCATGTAAATAGAGGCATTGAAAGGGACAATGATAGGCCACTCATTGTGATCAGTGTGTCATGGCTTTCACTTTGTTGCATATCAAAGCCTGCTGCCAGGTGGGGAATGGATAGGTTTCATCCTTGTCTGTTGGGTGTGGAACATTTGAATTTGGATGTGCGTTAGGTTACACTTTAAGGGAAAATATTTTGTTGCATTGGGTTACATTTTTACTCATGTTAATAATACTTAGGTTAGCAACTGAGATAATTGAGTAAATCTGAAATCTCTGTAATGATAAACTTGACTGGAGGACGCTTGCATGTTCCACACAGTCGTCTATTACCTTAAAGGTCATAAGCTTCTCACTTTTATTTCCACAACTCTTTGACTGAACTGACATTATAATATGTTGCATTTTCAACATGTTTCGTTGGCATTAAAACTTAGTGGATTGGCATTCCAGAAGCCAAGTCAGAAATTGCTGGAAAAACTCGGCAGGTCTGGCAGCATCTGTACAGAGAAAACAGAGTTGATGTTTTGGGTCCAGTGACCCTTCTTCAGAACCATTCCAGCAGTTTCTGTTCTTGTTTCAGATTTCTGGTATCTGCAGTTCTTTGTTTTATTTTGATATTCCAGAAGACTAGGTAAATAATTCAAAAAGATGTTAAATAGTTTGAGAATGTGAATTGACTATTAAATCAAAAAACTTGTTAGTATTAGTAAAAGCCAGTATTGTTAAAAACTGGCTGGCTGGTGTCCTTCAGGGAAGGAAACTTGCCTTTCCTCTCCAATTTAACCAAAATGAGAGTCCAATTCCTCTCCAATTTGTAAATATTGCTTGAAAAGAGAAGGATAAACCTGGCAGCTGTGGCCACTCAGCTTAATGTTAGTGGTGGGGAAATTACAACAGCCTGGAACAATCTTAATTTAGTAGTTCCTACTTTTCTGAATGATGAAGTCAGTGTGGATTTATTGAAGCAAAATTCAATTTTCCCAACTAAGTTCTTTGGAGTAGCAGACCAACTTAATGAAAGCAGTGTGTGTGATCTGTAATGTAGACTTAAAAAAAGCCATGTAGTTCTGTATTAATCAATAGATTTATAAGCAAAAATAAAACCCACAAAACTTGAAAGATAGGGACAATAGTTTAAAAAAAGTTCAGAATGTGCTTGTGAGCTAGGATGGTTTACAGTGGAGATTCCCAGGGTTTCCACTGGAATGTTCAATACAACGATTAGGAATGTTCTCTTGGATGTATAAGGCATTATTTCAAAGCTTACAGATGGTGCATACTTAGAAATGTAGTGTGCAATGAGCTGTGTAGCAATACACTATAGAACAATCTACTGGTGAAATAAACATGCATTGCAGATGAAATTTAATGCAGAGTAGTGTGATGTGATCCATTTTGGTATAAACCATGAGGAAAAGCATTATGAACGAAATGGCACTATTTAAAGGTGCATGAACAGAAAGGTATTGGGGAATATGTACATTGGGGAATATTTGAAGGTGGCAGGACAAATTGAAAAAAACTGTTTAATATGATAAACCTGTGGGACCCTTGCCTTTCCTACTTTGTACTCTATTCCTGTATGAATAAGATTGTGCAACACCTTTGAAATCACTGTTAGCTCTCAGCTGGAGTATTTTGTTCAACTCTGGGCAACAGACTTTTTGAAATATTTCAAGGCCTTAGAGATGGTGCAGAGAAGACTTAGAAGAATGGGTAACAGACATGGAGAGGTGGTTCCTCTCATGATTTCCTCGGGAGACAGGAGGAATGAATGGAAAATATATCATTAGTTCTCCCTAATGTACTTCAGGAGTTCATTTTTCACTGATACAAAATTCAGCACTCTTTAAAAATTTAATTCATTGGAAACTTCAGCATAAGAATGTGCATTTGTTGAAAGCTTGGCAGCATTCAGGATTTTAAGCAGTATTGTGACTGAAGTAGGATGTTACCTAAATGATCAGTGTAGCAATGGGGGTTCTCAGGCTCATTAAAATTACATGTGAATCTCTTTTAGAGGAGAATGCGTCAAAGGTATTCATTTTTTATCTTCTGCTTTAATGTTTAGAAAGGAGGCTGCAATTCTGGGTGAACAGTAGCTAAATTACCTCCAAGACCTGGAAGATATTACAGCAAACTGGTGTCCAACAGTGGACCAGTACATTTTGTTGTCCTTTTTTTTTTAAAAGAATGTAGGTCTGTAACCTGCTTTCTAAATGTTCTTGAACATCTTGCACTGAGAAGTATTTCAGTTTGAAAATTAAGCTTATTTTCTCATGGTGAGCGCCTTTCAACGAGTTGCTGGCACATTCAGTATGAGGCTGAGTACACAGAGACCTATCATGTGGCACCTGTCTTCGCATTGCATACACAGTCACCACAACATTTGCCCATCACTCCCTGCTCCCCTTCCCTCACAGCCCATGATCATTCAGTTTCCAAGGGAAATCAAGAATGCCGGAGAATGAAAATTAAGTCAGTTTTGGAAAGGCAGAATAAGAGAACAGAGATAAAATGAGCTAATTACCCTGTGCTGTGAAATTTCTTTGTTTCCAAGAAAGACAGCAGAAGGCCAAAACTGGTCTACTTTCAATCTGTTCTATCCTGGCAGGCTGTAAAACCTGCACATATTGCCTCCATAGCTTTCTTCTCCAAAACAGACATGCATGCAAAATCACAGACAAATATTCTTCACCCAATTCGGCGATAAACATGTAGAGAAGGACCAGAAAAAGATGTGAGAGTCACCCAAGCCTCTCCCATCAAATCGTGATTGCTTCAGATCCAGTTTGTTGTAGCTGTTCTAGAATAGAGAAGGCCCACAGTTGGGCTCATAGAGGTGCTCAAAACTTTGGAAAAATTTTGCTAGGGTACACAGAGATAAGGTTTCCAAAACTTGATGCTAGTCTTAAGTAGGTACTAACCAATCTGTTCGGGTCTATGAATCGATTGTGGAACCACAAAACATTTTTCAAAAAGAAAGCCTAATTGCATTCAAGGAAAAGTTAGTTAAGTATGTGAGACAGAATGGAAGGAATCATGTTCCTGTATTGAACTAAGTAGCAGAAGATTTTTGTTGAGCATAAACTTTGGCATATTGTAGTAATCTGTTTCTGACCTGCGTCAATATCCAGCCCTAACACTCGTCTTGTGTTTCTGCAGGAGAATCACCCACCGCTACCACCACCACCACCTTCGAATGCCGTCGTTACCACCTCGGCATCTACTGCTCCACGGCCAGCATTGGCACCAGCAGACCAGGTGGCACATCCAAGGCCTCAGGCACGGCCAAATATGTAAGATGAATGAATGTTATTAGCGATGTCCCTAACCTCCTGCTACTTGCCTCCTGTTGAGAAATTTGCGTTTGCATTTCCAAATAGCAGACTATTATTTTTAGTTCCACCATTAAAAGTGGATGGTGATGATGTTTTTCTCCCTTTTGTTAATTTGTAAACAATTAATCTTGAAAACTAATAGATGTGTTTCAGCGAACTTTGGTGTGCAGGTAGAGTATAACCCACGATTACTTTCTGGCCAAGATCCGGATTCACATCCTGGAATTTTTTTCAAAAGATCCATTAACATTGGGGACATGGAGCAAGTTAACTTTTCTTTCAAATGTTGCAGTTTGGTTGATCCAGAATGTTGTGGATTGTCTCAGCTGCTGTGGTGTAATTTGTCACAGCTGTCAAAATGTGAGCAGGATTTTCAGAGCAAGTTGCTTTGAAGTTTCCTCATCGAGATGGACGTTCTTAATGACAAGATTTGTAGTTTACTTTGTCATTACAGAACACAACCAGGCAGAGAGAAACCTCAGGAAGAGTTGCTTAAATGAAATAATGTTGAGCTCACAGTGTTTCGGTGTTGGGCACACTCCACTGAATGAACTCTTTACTTGCTTAAAACTGCAATAATTTCTTGTTGTGGAATTGGCAGGAGTCCCCAATAAAATAAGAAATTTACAACATAGCAGTGAACCATCCATCCCACTGGACTGTCTTCATCTTTATGTTCCATTTGAGTGTTCTCTTACAGACTATTTTCTTTCACTCTTATTTCACCAAATCCTTCTGTATATTTCTCCCTCGTGCACTTAATCAAGTCATGTGAAATACATTTATGCTATTTGCCTCAAGCACTTTCCAACCAGTCTAAGTAAAAAAGATCTTCTGAATTCCCTATTGAATTTATTTAGAGTCATAGAGATGTACAGCGTGGAAACAAACCCTTCAATCCACTCATCCTTGCCGACCAGATATCCTAAATTAATCTAGTCCCATTTGCCAGCATTTGGCCCATATCCCTCTTAAACCCTTCCTATTCATACGCCTATCCAGGTGCCTTTTAAATGTTGTAATTGTACCAGCCTCCACCACTTCCTCTGGCAGCTCGTTCCGTACATGCAACATCCTCTGTGTGAAAAAATTGCCTTTTAGGTCCCTTTAAATCTTACCCCTCTCACCTTAAACGTACGTCCTCTAATTTTGAACTCCCCTACCTGTGGAAAAAGACTTGGCTATTCATGATTTTATGAACCTTTATAAGGTCATCCTTCAGCCTCCGATGCTCCCAGCCTATTCAGCCTGTATCTGTAGCTCAAACCTTCCAAACTTGGCAACCTCCTTCTAAATATTTTCTGAATCCTTTCAAGTTTAACAACAGCTTTGCTATAGCAGGGAGATTATGCAAATCTGATCCATTCATCATCTCATAAACCCATAATGAACTCTGATTACAGTGAGTAGGGTGAGCTAGCCCATTCTCTGACAAGATATCTATCGGATATGCATTTTGCAAACATACTGCCCTTTTTCTTGTTCAACTTAAAACCCCTCAAAAAGGAAATCATTTCAGCCCCATTGAGGGCCCCATACCTCAGGTAGGATGTACTGGCCCTGGACTGGGTCCAGAGGAGGTTCACAAAAATGATCCCAGGAATTAAAGGCGCAACATATGAGGAACGTTTGAGGATTCTGGGTCTATACTCAATGGAGTTTAGAAGGATGGTGGTGGTGGGTGTGGGGGGGATAGTGGTGCGGGTTTAATTGAAACTTGCAGAATACTGAATGGCCTGGTCAGAGTGGATGTTGGGAAGATGCTCCCAATGGCAGGAGAGACCAGGACCTGACGGCACAGCCTTAAAGTAAAGGGAAGATCCTTTAGAACGGAGGTAAGGAGAAATGTGTTCAGCTAGAGAGCGGTGCATCTATGGAATTCATTGCAACAGAAGGCTGTGGAGGCCAGGTAATAGAGTATATTTAAGACTGAGATAGATAGGTTCTTGATTGTTAAGGGAAACCAAAGGTTACGGGAGGAAGTGGGAGAATGGGGTTGAGAAACTTATCACCTATGATTGAATGGCAGAGCAGACACAATGGCCTGAATTGTCTTATGATTTTCACCCAGTTGTAGGTTTCTTAGAGTCATGGAGTCTTAGAAATGTTGTGACTATCTCATGAATATGGCCTTAGCTTTGAACACGATCGTAAGTGGATCACATCCTGGTTTATTTTTCCAGTAATATGTTGATTACAGCAAATTCTTCACCTCATTGCTTACCTGCAAGTTTGTTGGTCAGGACACCCTTACATTGCATTCCTTGTGCTAGAATTAAAGTGTCTCCTTAATACAAAACACAGTGCATGCTCGATGTGCATCACTTCCTGGGGAAGCTAGATGTCTCCAAATCAGTTTTAGAGGTGAATAAATGCAAAAACATTTTGCATATTTCAATATTAAATGATACATAGTTTGGATTCAGCCATTGTTTTGTCAGTTTGCATTCTACTATAATTGGTCAAAGTTGTTGATCATTTACCTATTTCTGTAGGTATGTTGCTTTATATCCGTACACTCCCCGCAAAGAAGATGAGCTTGAATTGCGAAAGGGAGAGATATTTCTTGTGCTTGAACGCTGTCAAGATGGATGGTTCAAGGGAACATCTATGCACACAGGCAAAATCGGTGTTTTTCCTGGGAACTATATGGCTCCTGTAACAAGGTCAGTAAGTCAGTCCCCTGAACCTAGTTCAAAATATTTGATGTTATATGAAATTGTTAAGCAAAACATCCAACAAATAAACTGCTCCAGTCTGAGTTGGATTAGTAAGCAAGTTGTTCTGGATTATAATAAAAACCTGCCCACATTCTGGCAGTGCATTTAAGGACTGGAGTCAGAATGGGAAAAGATTCTTTGTATGTTTATATGTTGGACTGAAGTTCGTTTTGAGCCATGTGTCCTCTCACCAAATCAGTTGGTGATAGAGAACTTTGGTATTGTTGAAGAAAGATATCTTGTCTTGAATTCATCAGGGCAGTTTGTAAGAAATACCAATGTCAGGGGAAAACAGCATTTTATGCTGTATAAGAAGAGAGTACTAATTTCTTGACAAATGCACTTGGATTGGTAAAGGTGTTGCCATGGGGAATTCACAATTTGGAGTTCATCCTCAGATCTTAGATGCGGCTAGTGGGATAGTTGATATGTTGTTATGAAGCTTTCAGATTTCCCTCAATTTCTGGATTGTTCCATTAGATTTGCAAAATAACTTCTGACTTGCAAGATTTTTATGTGTTGCTTGCAAATTGATAAATGCTAGAAGAAAGATTTCAACAAAATGTGTCACTTTTCAACAATTCTCAGTAAATCCTTGAATTAGTTTGTTGCAAATTCGTTGACATCAATCTGCTTTGCCTATCTATTCCTACTTAGGGAGACTTTTTGTCCTACCTCTTTCCTTTTGCAAAATTCCTTAAATGACATTGTCTTCTGAAAATTCTTCCCTCCCTTAAAAGAAACCACTTAAAAGCCTTTTTCTGTGCAATCGTCCCGTCTCTCCCTTTGTCTCTTTGGCATCGTTCTACTTGTCTGTCTTCATGCGTTCCAGTTAACCCCAATGGGAAGCTCTGCATAATGTGCAGACGGACCTTCTGCTGTACCTTGATATACCTAGAAAATGAGGGGAGCTGATTTAAAAGAGGGGATTGCATTTGTTTCTGTCGCTGTAACATGCCTCTGGCCCTTTTTGAGCTCTGTCTCACTGAAGATCAGATGCTGTGACAGACATAAAGCTGTGTGTCTGATGTGTTGTAGCATGGACAGCTTGCTTATCAAAGCCACTCTGCAGGTGGGTAGAAATTGGAGCTGCAGTTTGCCCAGCACATAACCTTGTAAATTTGTGATCCTGGCAGGGTAGCAGCTCTGGCATGTTGCTTGATTTGTTTTTCTTAATTGGCAGATTAGCTCACAACTGCATTGCTAATTAAAAAATACAACTCTTTAAATTAATTCAGTTTCAACTAACAGTGAATTTAAGAAAGAACCGTTCAGCAGAAGGGATCGATAGAATCCTTTGTGAAAAGGGAGGCTTCTTAATCAATCCGATAGAAGGCACACATCTGAAATGTTCACAGTGCTTTTCTCTCCTCTCTCTTTTTTCTCCTTGCCTGCTCTCTCTTTCTCTCTTGCGCTCTGCTTGCGCGCGCGCTCTGTGTCTCTCGCGCTCTGCTCGCGCACGTTCTCTGTCTCGCACTCTGCTCGCACGCACTGTCTCTGTCTCTCTCTCTCTCTCTCTCGTGCTCGTACTCAGCTTGCGATTTGAAATTATTTGCAGGGCGCCCGCTGCTGCAGGGCAGTCAAAATTGCCAGTAGTGGTGACAGCGCAAGTTGGCCGAGGAGTGACCACAGTGGTGCCTGTACCGGCAGTGACACCCCAGCCCAAATCTCCCGGCAATGGCGTAGACTTCAGCAGACCAGTCAGTCCGACCCCGCCGATCCCCACCGCAGTGATATCAGTGGCCCATGTACAGGCTACCAACCCACAGGCCAAGGTTCTGATGCATATGGCTGGTCAGATGACAGTTAACCAGGCTCGCAACGCTGTTCGGACGGGTGAGTTCAGCCAAGTGTTATTGTGGCCGTTTATCAGTCTTATTCAAACCGCTGGTTGCGTTGTGTTGAGTAGGGTAGCAAGGCAACAGCGACCTTCTTTGGCTTTCCCTCCTTGCATTTTCTTCACCTGTGACATTTAGTCTCCACCAGGATCAATATGCAGTGCTCTTCTGAAACGCAGAATCTTTGATCAACTCTTGATATTTTCGCAGTGTACATTGCATGATGTGCTCCCTCCTGTCTTTGTTTTAAATCAAAGTACCAGTAATTGGTTATGTTTTTCCACAGCAGGTTGACTATTACAAACTTAGGACTAGACAGTGACCATGGTCCCCCAGTCACTGTTCTGTCACTCTGTTGAATCAGGACTGATCTCTGAAGTCCATTTCCTCTCCTTTCTCCCTATGGTTTTATTTCCTCACCTATCAAAGCCTTAGCAGTCTCAGTTATGAAAAGATCTATGTATAGGCAGCCTTATTGGCTTTGTACAGGAAACGGTTTGGAAGTCTGCAAGCTTCTGAATGGAAACATCATCCCTGAATGTTAATTTTAAGGTTGTACCCCCTTGTTCTGACGTCCACCAACCAGCCCCACCCGCTGCACGCACATAAAAAAGTTTCTCTTGATCTCATCATTTAGTTTTGTTATTACTGGCTTGATGTTATGGATCTGGATGCTGACGGGACGATTTTTCCCAAGTTGCATTTTTGCTTGAGAATTTTATCATGGAATCAGACTTTGGGAAGGATGCCTGGTAGGGTAACCAATTCAGTTCAGTTCCCTGTTCTTTCCCCATTGCCCAGCAAATTTCTCTTTTCAAAACCCATCCAGTTCTCCAATGGATATTCTTCTACCATCCTTTCAGACAACACATTCCAGATTACAACTCACTGTATAAAATAAATGCTTTTTACCTTTCACTGGCCTTTCACCAATTGCCTGTGGCCTGTGTCTTCTGACCCTCCTACTAATGAAACAGTTTGTCTTTAGTTACTCTGTTAAAATCCTCCATAATTTTGAGCACTTTTATTAAATTTCCACTCCCCCGCCCCAATTTCACAGCTATTGCTTTGTAATTCAGTCACATTAACGCAGTGACTTTTTTTTAACCAACAGCTGCTGCCCAGGGCCAGGAGAGACCGACTGCGGCAGTGACTCCAATCCAGGCTCACAGCCCAGCTTCCCCCAGCCCTGCCGCCACAGTGGCTGCTCAGCAGGTCGGACCCTCGCAGCACCCGCAGCAGGCCGTCAGCCCTTTCTCCGTCGTCACCGCTCCTGCAGCAACGAGACCCACCGTCGCTCTGACCTCAGCAACTGCTGCTGTAACCCCTCCGAACATCAGTGCCACCACTCTAGAGGGGGATTCATTGGGCATTGCCACCACATCTGCAACAGCCTCAACTATTAATAAAGTTGAAAAGGAGAGCAGAGAAAAGGTGAGAGAGGTGGTTTTTTTTTTCTTAAATTTGTTATTGAACACGGCTGTGTAAATAGCGCACACCTCTCTGAATCAGAAGGTTTGGAGTTAAATCCCCACTTTGGAAACTTGAGTACAAAAATCCAGACTGGTGTTTTAATGCAGTACTGAGGGAATGCTGCACCATCAGAGCTCTCAACTTTTGGGTGGGATGTTAAACTGAGGTCTTGTCTTGCCTCACATCAGACCTCACATCCCAGGTGCACGAGTTCAAAGAAAAGCTGGTTCTGAACATTATTTGAATGTCCTTAACTATAAAAATCTAGTTATTATTACAAGGTTGTGTGTAAGAACTTGCTCTGTGCAAGATGTTTTATATTTCCCTACATCACCACAGTGACTATACCTCAAAAGGAGCCAACACTTTACTGGTTGTAAAGTACTTTTCAGGTATGTAGGTGCTGCATAAATACAGGTATCCCAAAACTTTGGTAGGGCAGAGCTGAACTACTATGTGCAGTTCTGGTTGCCGCACTACAGAAAGGATGTGATATCACTGGAGTTTGGGGGATCTGTTGCAGTGGAGATTCACCAGGATGTTGTCTAGGTTGGAGCAGTTTAGCCATGAACAAAGGCTGGATGAACTGGGGCTGTTTTCTCTCAAGCAGAGAAAGCTGAGCAGGGACCTGATAGACATGCGTGAGATTGAGGGTATGGAATAGGAAGCAGCTGTTTCCCTTAGTCGAAAAGCCAATAGTAGGGTCATAATTTTAGGGTGTAAAGCAGGAAGTTGAGGAGATTTCAGAAAAACCTTCTTCACTCAGGGTATTGGGAATCTGGAATGCACTGCCTCGGGCAGGAAACCTCACAGCCTTTAAAAAGTATGTGGACGAGCACTTGAAATATCATAAAGTTCGAGATTACATGCCAAGAGCTGGAAAGTGCGAATACTGTAGGCAGGTTAGCGAGGATTCGATGGGTTAAAGTGCTGCTTCTGTTCTGCATGACTGTATGTTTCTATGACTCTAAATGGACAGGTTGTTACTGGTTGGTGATTCCTGAATCATGGTTCCTTTCTAAAGAACCCAGACTTTGGCATATCCTCTAATACAACGCTACGTTAGGAGCGAAAGCAAGAATATTTACAAGGACTGGAAATCTGAACTTAAAAAGAAAAAGCAGAAAATGCTGGAAAACATTCTGAGTTGGAAATCTTTCTGGCAAACGAAATGACGTTAGCGATTAACGGGTTTTATCAGAAGTGGATGATGTTAGAGATCAATTGGGATTATGCAAGTTCAGAATATAAAGGAGAAAGGGGAGAAAAGTATTGAATCATAGATTCCCTACAGTGTGGAAGCAGGCCATTTGACCCGTTGGGTCAACAACGATTGTCTGAAGGGCATCCCACCCAGACCCTCCCCCCTGCCCAATCCCTGGCATTTCCCGTTGCCAATCCAATCCACCTAAACTTTGGACTGTGGGAAGAAACTGAAGCACCCCGAGGAAACCCACACAGACACTGGGAGAACGTGCAAACTCCGCACAGACAGTTGCCTGAAGGTGGAATTGAACCCAGGTCCTTGGTGCTGAGAGGCAGCACCGCTAACCACTGAACCATGATGCCACCCCTCAAAGGGAAAAATCTGTGATAGAGTGAAAGGCAGGAGAGGTTGCATGACAGAAATTTTACACCCCACCACCCCACCCTCCACCCCCGTGGAGAGTAAGGATGTGCAAAAGAACCCAATGAAGAAGCAAATGTATAATAGTACTTGCTTTAAAATTTTTACTGTAACAGCCTAACCAAAATCAGCTTAGAATAGGCCAAAATTACCAACTGAATTGTCTTCAATAGAACCTTTTAGTTAACTGCAAATAGCCAATACAGCAAAGCTAAGTCTCAGATTTGTTGGCCGATTCCCAAGCACATATGGCACTGAATACAGTTTCTAAAATCTTTCACAACTTGAGTAGAGTTTAACTCTCCCTCCTCTCACACAGGATTTGATGATCAGTTAACCTGTGACAATTATTACACCATTTGAGTTCCACCAACAATATCTCTGACAAAACAGGCACTGGGGCCGAACATCTTCGACTTTATTTATGAATTTATTTGTCAATCCATTTCATCTGAATACTGAACAGTGCTTGTTATGATAGGCCTTGGTTAAAACCACCCAGCTTCTCATTGTACGTGGACTCCTCATGCAACTTAGTTTTACGTTGTTCAACTAATTTATTGTGTTTTAACTAATTAATTTTTTGCAAGACTTTTGATATGATTTTAAAAAAATCATTCATGGGATGTGGGCATCACTGGTTAGCTGAGCATTTATTGCCCATCCCTAACTGTAGTCAACACTTCTTGTAGTCACATTGCTGTGGGTCAGGAATCACATGAAGGCCCATCAAAGAAAGAACATCATGAACCAGATGGGTTTTTACAACAATTGGACAGGGCTTACTTGGTCACCTTCAGTTTAGCTTTTTATTTCCAGATTTTTTTTTATTTCATCCTCTGCTGTGGTGGGATTCGACACATTTTTCTGTAGACATTTGCCTGAGGTTCTGAATTACTCATCCAGTTACATTTACCACTACAATAAAATAAATAATTAGGAGTCAAATGGAATTTCGGCATTCATTGCGAGGGAAATGGAATATAAAAATAGGAAGGTTTACTGTTGCTACACAAACTGATGGTGAGTCTGGAATATTGTGCATAGTTTTTGGTCTACTCAATTGAAAACAATATATTCCCGCTGGGAACAGTTCAGACAAGGTTGAATAGACTCATTCTTAGGGTGAATGGGAATTTTATGAGGAGAAGGTGAACATGTTGAACCTTTACCATAACCATGGAGAAGAATGGGAGGTGATTTTACTGAAACGTATAAGATCTTGGAGGGACTTGATCAATAGACATGGAGAAGTTAGAATGAGGGAATGTACTTAGAAAATAAGAGGAGTCCACATTAAGACTGAGGTGAGGAGAACTTCTCTCTGTAGATTGTTATTCTTTTGAATTCTCTTCCTCAGAAAACAGTGGAGTTTGGCTTATTTAATTTATTCAAGGCTAAGAGAAATGAATTCTGATCGAGCGAGTCTAGGTTTGAGGAGGAGACATGAAAGTGGAATTGATACAACAATCAACCATAATTTTTTTTATATGTTCAAGGATGTGCGTGTCACTGACTCGGTCTACATTTATTGTTCATCCTTAATTGCCTTTGAGAAAGTGGTTTTGAGCTGTTGTCTTAAACCACTGCAATCCATTTGTGGAAAGGACACCGACAGCGCCTTTCAGAAGGGGCATCAATGGCACTATGGTGCCCTTCTCTGACAGCAACATGTTAGGAAGGGGCACAAATGGTGCTGTTTAGGAAAGGACGTCATAGATGTGACCCAGTGACAATGAAGACACAGTGATATAATTCCCGAATGAGGATGGTGTCCGACTTGAAGGGAACTTGCAGGAGATAGTGTCACCATGCATCTGTTGCCTTTGTTCTGTCTAGCTAGTCAAGATCCCAGTTTTGGAAGGTAATGTGGAAAGAGCCTTGGTGAGTTATTGTACTGCTTCTGGTAGCCATTTCACACAGCTGTGTCTCAGTGACAGAGGGAGTGAATGTTGAACGTGGAGGCCGGAGTGCCATCAAGTAATCTGTTTTGTCCTGGATGATGTCAAGCATGTATTTATTCATTCACGGGAGGTGGGTATTGCTGGGCCAACATTTATTGCCTGTTCCTAGTTGCTGTTGAGAAGGTGGTTATGAACTGTCTTCTTGAACCGCTGCTGTCCCTGTGCTGTAGGTCGACCCATGAGGGAACAACAGGATTTAGACTCAGCAATACTGAAGGAACAGTGAATTGTTTCCAAGTCAAGATGGTCAATTGCTTGGAGGGGTACTTGCAGGTGATGGTATTCCCATCTACCTGCCTCCATTGTCCTCTTGAGGGGTAGTGTTCCTGGTTTAGAAGGTGCTGTCTAGAGAAATTTAGTAAATTTCTGCACCAAATCATGTAGTCAGTACACACAACTGCTACTGAGCATCGGTACAGGAAGTGGATTCTTATGGATGTAATGCCAATCAAGCGGGCTGCTTTGTCCTGGATTGTTCAAGCTTCTTGACTGTTGTTGGAGCTGCACTCATCCAGGGAAGTGGGGAGTATTCCATCACACTCCAGGGGAGATAATGACCTTGTGGTATTAGCACAATTAATCCAAAGCCCTGGGTGATGTTCTGGTGGTGACTTGAACTTGTTCACCAAAGTGGAAGAAAACAATTCCTTTCCTAAATCTCAAGATACTTTGTAAAGAAATCATAATGTTACATTGAACGTGGTAGACTGAATTCAATAAAAATCTGGAATCGAGAGTAATGATGACCAACATTGTCAATTGATGGAAAACCAGTCTTGTTCACTCATATTTAATGTTCACTGCCATACATAGCTGAAATAAAATGAAGAAATGTGGGTGCTAGAGATATGAAACAAAAAGGGAAATTGGTGGCGAAAATCAGTAGATCTGGCAGCATCTGAGGGAAGAAAGCAGAGTCAGCATTTCAAGTCTGGTCACTCTTCTTCAGTTCTCCATTCTTTCCCTATTTAAATAATAGCTGCTCTGTTCTTCCTATCAAAGTGCAGAGCCTACATTTTCCCATATTATATTCTATCTGCCAAATGTTTTGCCCAGTCGCTTAGCCTGTCTATATCTTGCTGTAGACTCTTTGTGTCATCCTTATCACATGCCTTCCCACCGAACTTTTGAGTCATCCAAGTTGGCTTAATGCTGTCACTTCCCTCACACGTCATTAATATATGCTGTAAATAATTATGGCCCAGCACCTGTGGCACTCCAGTATTTGCAGGCTGCCATCCTGAAAATGCCCCCTTTTCTCAGCTCTGTCATCTTTTAGTTTGCTTGTGCCTGGTAGATGTTGGTTAGGCTTTGAAGGATCATGTTATTGAATGGTGAAGCAGGATCAAAGGCTTGAATGACCTGCGCTGGCTGCTGTCTTCCTTTGGGTCCAGAGTCAGTAAAAATGGCTAAAGTATATCAGCAAAGGGAGATGGAAGTATGGGAACATTTGACAGAGGAAGGCTGTCGAAGTCTGGAAGGATAGGGTAGAGAACAGGGGTGCTGTTGAGAGCAGACCACCTTCCTGACAGTGTATCTTGGCTACTTGGTCCTGGAATGTGTTTTTAAGGACTAATATGTTATCTTACCCCAAGTCTCAATGGTCAGTGTAAGCTGGAAGCTGTTTTCTGTAAGATGCTTTGTTTGAATGGAGTGGTGAAAGGAACTGTTAATTGCAAGGACAATCTAATAAGTGGCTAAACTAAAGTTAAATGAACATGATCATTGAAACTTTATTCTTTCAATGATTTTCAAACTGTGAAACGGAACATGCTAATTGATAAGTGAGCGTTGTAGCACAGTGTTGTCCGAGTGACTGTGTTCATAACTTCATTTTGCTGTCTAGATTTAACTAACTTAACCAATACCTCCTCTCCAAACTTCCTTTCCCAAACATTCCTCTCCTTTAAGCTTGCAGTCAAAATATCCCTTGGTGCATTATGACTAAAAGATTGTGCAAGCGGCGTGTCGAGTTTAATTCCCACCAAATGCTACTGCAGTAATGCATAGAAAATAGTTTCAGATCACATTGTGGTAGCTTGCGAATTTTAATCCAGTTTTTAAGACAGAGCAATAAAACTCTGATACTGGTAAACATGGTCATGAAGTGGGCGATTTAATGTGATATCATTTCTGTCCTTTTTTGGGAAGAAATCCCACTGATTTGACTGATGTTTAACTCATGTCAGCACGTTGTCTCTGAACCAACACCTGAATTGCACTTGCGAGCTAAGCATTATCAGAAAACCAGAAAGGTTAAGAAG
The DNA here is from genome assembly GCF_021869965.1 of Rhincodon typus. Taxonomy (NCBI): domain Eukaryota; kingdom Metazoa; phylum Chordata; class Chondrichthyes; order Orectolobiformes; family Rhincodontidae; genus Rhincodon; species Rhincodon typus. Next base: position 119,013,725 of record NC_063334.1, read on the forward strand.
GTGGTAGGTCACTGCTGCCTCAGGGCATCTTTGAACGGGTAGTAAATGTTGGCCTTGCCAGCATTGCCCACACCCGAGTAATCACAAAAGCCCCTACACGCTGACATTTAGTTAGAGTATCACAGCTGCTCCTGATTCTCCTTCCACTTGATGCCAACACAAGTGCCCTATCCATCCGGAGTTGTTGAGAGATGTTTTGAAATCAATTCGATTTAAACTGAAGGATAGGAAGTAGGGCACCCACAAATTAGCGAATTTATTTACCAAATGTATTTGGTTTATTTCTTTAAGTCGTCTAGAGAAACTAAATCTCTGGTATTTTGGTCGAGACAGAAGGTATCTGATGCCGGCCAGAAAGCTGCAACTAGCTGTACCTCGCTGGGTTAGGCAGGAGACAGTTCACTAGGTTTCCTGCTCCCATTTTCCATCCAGGGCTGCCTCCTGTGTTAGTCATGTAGTTTGTTGAGGGTGAAGGTGAGTCCCCATGGTGACACCCCTTACAAGAAAAGTCTGCCAGTCCTGACAATTGCCCTTTTATGTGACAAATGGCCATTTGAGTGGTAACAACACCCAAGGAACTGTGCGGCACTTCTGTGATGATGATGATACCTTTTGAGAGGTACAAGAAGAAAATTGATGAAAAGTGCAAGCAGGTGAAGAGTGATTTAAAGGAAAGGTCTTTAATAGAACTTTACACACAGGTGAAAGTCTATTTTTGCTGTGTATTGACCAACCAATATTTTCTCTGCCAAATCTCAGATCTGTCAATTCAATGTAAATGTTGGTTACAATTGAAAGTTATTGTTTCAGGCTTTCATTATTTGTTACTCCGCAGAAGGAGAAGAAAGGTTTCCTGAAACTCCTCTCGGGTGCGTCTACGAAGCGCAAGTCTCGGCCTTCGCCCCCATCTTCTCCCACTTTAGAGTCTGAACAGGCAGCTTCTGAGACATTGCTTCAGGGGGCTGTGGGTCCAGAAGTCTCTTCAAGTGTCAGCCACGGCAGAACTGGGTCCTGCCCTGTGGACACAGAGGCTCAAGGGACAGCGCTGGAAACGCTCCATCGAAAAACAGCTTCTTTGGATTCTGGTGTTCCCATCGCTCCTCCTCCCAGGCAACCGTGTTCATCCATGGCTTCAGTTCAACTGGAATCCAAATCTATACCATGTGAAAGGTATTCATTTCACTTTGTTTCGGTGCAGTCTGTACGAGGTGGGAGGATAAATGTAAACTGCATGCTGCCTGCTCTGTAATCTCATCTTCACTGAAGTATTAGTCCAGTTAAAAGAATGTTTCAGCTTTGCTTGTTCACGATCCTGAATTTTCACTGTGAATTAAACCCTAAAGTCTTAGTAAATGGCATGAAAAGAAGAGTAATTCTTTGTCTATCATTTCCTCCCTCTTCACTTTAACCCTTTCGTCTCGTAAGTTACTGACCCCTATCTGTCGCTTTTTGGTTTTCTCATGTTCCTCTTTCCCTCTGCTGGTGGATTGCCAGTTTTGGAAGAGCAGTGTAGAACTGATGAATCATTAACAAAATCATTTGCTGGCAACACTACGCTGAGAAGTTGTTGCTGAATCACCCAACTGTATTTGTATCCTGATATTTAGACATTGTGAAAGAAACCCATTACCAATAGCTAATCATTAACACTGTGGTATAATTACACATCTACCAGAGGTGCTTTTATGCGAAATGGAAACCTAACTGCAATAGCAATGAAAAAAGAAAGTCAGAAAATTCATTTGGGAAAACCAGTAGTGAATGAGAGTTTTGTAGTGAGGCATTGGAAAGTGACAGCTGCTTGATATCTCTCTCTCACTGCCCCAATTGGCACCACTCCTCTTCTTCACTAATCTCGTCACAACTGTGGGCATAGGCAGTCAGTAACTTCAGCTGCAGTATGTAACAGAGAGATTGAAAGATCACTGCAGCCTGAATGTGAAGCCAATGATGCAGAATTGTAGTACATTCCAGCAGGAAAAGGCAGCCATTTGTCCTTTCACGCACATCCAACATCTCAGTGTCAAACACTTAGTTGCCTTCTCCTGCACTTTTCTTATAAGCCTGCTGCTGAGTTTTTCAAAACATTCTGTTCCTTTCTTGAAAACTTTTTTGGAAACTGCTTTCACCATTATTCCAGCAGGGACACCTGTGCTTTCAGCAGAGTGAAAAGAAATCTTATTCCTTTCGTCATTGTCTTTGTGATACATTTAAATGTATGTCCTCTGGTTGCCTCAATCAGTAAGAACTTCTTAAAATTTTGAGCACTCCCAACAGAGAATGCTGCTTAAACTGGTGAAGATATTGACAGGTTAAAATGAGAGCACTTAACAGTAACAATTGGAGTTTCACATCGCGATGTGTGAGGTCAACCACTGTGGATTCAAGAAAAAATAATAGTTTTAAATGGAAATCTGCTGGGGAGGCACAAAAATAGTTGGCTTTCCAAATCGTTAACAGTACAGGAAATAATCAGAAAGGCCAGATTTCAAGGGAGCTGATAGCATGGGTTCAAATGCCACATCAACATCTGGTGGAGTTTAAATTTAGATACAATAAAACTAGAATTGAAAGCTCATCTTCGTAATAGTAACCATGAAATCATAAATGACCTGGACCTTGGTGTACAGGACACAATTTCAAAATTTCTGAACAATACAAAACTTAAACTGTTGTGAATTGTGAGGTGAATAGTGCAGAGTTTGATGAGGACTTGGACAAATTCATAGGATGGGTAGACAGGTGAAGTTCAATGTGAAGAAGTGTGAGGTGATTTATTTTACTAGGAAGAACCTGAAGAGAAATTACAAAGTAAGGTTTATGGGCATAGGTTTACGATGAGAGAGGAAAGATTTAAAAGGGACTCGAGGGGCTTTTTTTCACACAGAGGGTGGTGCGTGTATGGAACGAGGAAGTGATAGAGGGCAGGTACAGTGACAACTTTTAAAAGACGTTTGGACAGGTACATGAATAGAAGAGACTTAGAGGGTCAAATGCAGGCAAGTGAGCCAAGTTCGTTTTAGGCTACCTGTTTGTCATGGACTAGTTGGATCGAGAGGTCTGTTTCCATACTGTCTGACTGTAACTCTGTGAAATAGTGGCATAACGGTAGTGTCACTAGGCTAGTAATCCAGAGGCCTGTATGCTTTGTCGAACATGTGTTAAAGTTTTTTATTCATTCATGGGACGTGGACATTTGATGGCTGGCTATCATTGAGTTGCCCTTGAGAAGGTGCTAGTTGGCTGCCAGTCATGGTGACGCAACTGGTTCACAAATTGCCTTAAGAAAAGGAAACCTTTCCATCCTTTTCTGGTCTGGCTGCATCTGCCTCAGTGGTTGACTGTTAACACTGTTCTCGATAGCAGTTAACAAGCAGCTCAGTTCAATGGAAATTAAGGATGGCCATGTCCTGTGAAAGAATTAATTAACTCTAACTCGAGGGACCCGGGTGTATACGTACACAATAATTAATGGTGGCAGGATAGGTTGGGGAGTGCGGTTAATAAAACATATAGTATGCTAGGCTTTACTTTCAGGGACATAGAGTACAAGAGCACGGACATTATGTTGAACTGATATAAGATACCAGTTGTGCCTGGAGTGTTGCAACCAGTTCTGGGCCCCACAATTTAGGAAGGATGTGATTCTCAAATAAACACCATATTTCTCTACAAAGGTGCCTTCTATGGGCTATTCTCAATATTAGTTGTGGAGACCATTCAGAACATTGTGAATAGTATTTGTTTACGTTCTTCCTTTTTCTTTGACTTCCATGTGGCCTTTCAGGAAAGCAGCAACTGCAAAGCCAAATAACTTTGGTTTATTTTGATTCAGCTAAGGGTTTCCATGGGAACAGACTGGCTGAGACCTCAGCTCAAGTCTTGCTTGTGACTGTGCCAAACATTGTTCCTGTTTGGTGAGGCACATCACAGTGAGCAGCAGAGCCAAAATGCAGTGGTCTGAGAAAGCAAAAGAAAGATTTGCATTGATACAGCATCCTTCATGACCTTGGGCCATTCCAGAATGCTTCTGAAATGTACTCAGTGCTGGAAGGTGGAATACACAGCACCACATTTCATCATGGTATTCAACAGACCGATTCCTTACCTGCAGATCTTTGAACATAAGGGAAAGGGTGTACCGCAAGATAGCAGGATCCCGAGTGCAGGGATTTTTTTCCTTTTTATCCCCTCCTGCCGTGCTGTCTCATCATTCAGGTGCTTAGACTAGAAGCATGTTGCCGCTTGATGTACAAGTAATGTTTGATTTGATTTGAATTATTGTAGTCACATGTACCTAAGTACAGTGAAAAGTTTTGTGAGCAGTACAGGCAAATCATAACAAACAAGTTCATACAGATCAAAGAGGGCTTAGACGGAGTGAGGCATAGAAGGATGTGCACAACAGCAAGATCAACATTAGATTTGAAATAGAGTGGTCTGTTCTGCAGTCTAATAACAGGGAAGAAGCTGTTCTTGAATCTGTTGGTGCATGTGTTCAAACTTCTGTATCTTCTGCCTGATTGTCTCCACTTGGGAGGAGCTTGCTACCAATTGTTCAGTCATTAGTGTCTTCCTTTAGAGTTTGAATGATCTTTGATTGTAGCTGAATCATTTTTTTATTGATGGTTGAAAGATGAATATTGCGAAGTACCTGATTGGCACCACAGGATTGTCTACAGCTATCTGAGGCAACACTTCAGTTTGTCGTTTGATCTGAAAGAAGGGCCGGGAAGCTCATTTTTGTGTATTAGTAAACCATAAAACAGTTTGACCTTGATTGGTTCCTCAAGTACGGCAGTTCAGTATTTAGCATCTTTGTAATGGTATTGCAATGCACCTGTTGGGCATTGACAAAAAGTGGGTATTTTCTTTAGAGTTGCTTTTATAAAGCTGTGATATTGTAATTGATAATCATTTCAAATCAGTTTCGATTCAAATCAAAGAACTGGGTGAAGGGAAGGTGAGAAGGAGGGAGTTTGCTATCAGAGGTGGGATCTGTGCTTTACGATTTTAAGAAGGAAGAAAACTTGCAGAGAATAAATAAAATCTCAACCCAAACACAAGGGAAAATTTGGAAAAAGTCAATGAAGTACAGTTTTTATTTGAAAAGCTGTAAAATGCAGGCAAACAGGCAGGCGATTAATGAGCCACAGTTAAACTAAGTGGCATACCTTAACTTCCAGCGTATAACCTTAGCTGCATGGTCTTTAAACTGAGCTTAGCCAGCTTGGAGAGTGCTGTTTAATTGGAAGTGCTCTGTGCGGTTTTGCTCCAGGACTGATTGTATTGAGGTTGCCTTTAACACATCCCAGCTGCAACAGGAGCTGGTGGAGGAAACCTAGTGCTCCCAGGGCCGTTAATTGCTTGCTGTCTGCTTAATTGGTGTTTTTCTGTATGTACCCCGAATATTTTCAGGCAAGGGACCTGGGAAACTGGTGTGTTGCATGTCTTCCAGATTTTGCAGCACCCCACTGCTCCCTCCCCACACTGACCTTTTCTGTAAGTCATAAATATGCATGTTACTCTTTCGTCCTGCTGGGCACATCCAGGCTGATGTAGTTGTAAAAGTCTACGCGCTTTTCTACATCTTTTCATTGACTTGTTTCATCAAACATCAATGTGCAGTTTGTGAGCCAAGGGGGCATATCTCTGCCCTCTGAGAGACCAGTTTAATTCCATTTACCCCTTACCCTTGAAGATGTATTAATTTCTAGTATTCGTGCAGTTCACAAGAATACCAGAAATAAGAAAGTGAAGTAGAGGTGCTGGTATTAGCCTGGGGTGAACAAGGTCAGAAATCAGACAACACCAGGTTATAGTCTAACAGATTTGTTTGAAATCACAAGCCTTTGGAACGTTTCCCATTCACCGGGTGAAGAGCAGGAGTATACACTGTTTTGCTTGTCAAGCCTGTTGCTCTGTACAGGATGATCATGGCTGATCTGTTGGCTTCAATTCCACATTCCACCTCCCCCTGCGCCCCCACCCCCCGGCAAATATCCCTTGATTTCCAAGAGCCAAAAATGTCAATCCCAGCCTTAAACATTCAGTGATGGAGCAATGTGGCTGACTCTTAACTGCTCCGTGGGCAAATAAAAACTGAAAGATTTGCGGATGCTGTAAATTAGGAACAAAAACAGCAGTTGCTGCAAACCAGTTGTGAGGAAGGGTCACCAGACCCGAAACGTTAACTCTGATCTTTTTCTTCACAGTTGCTGCCAGACCTGCTGAGCTTTTCCAGGAACTCCTGTTTTTGTTCCTCTGGGCAGTTAGGGATGGGCAATAAATGCTGGCCCAACCAGCAATACCCACATCCCACGAATGAATAAAGAGAAAAAAAAGTCCACAACTCTCTGGGGTAGAGAATTCCTAAGATTCACACCCGTTTGAGTAAATTAATGTCTCCTTACCTCAGGCCAAATGATCAGTCCTAAATCCTGTGCCCCCTATGGTTTAGATTCTATTACTAATGGAAGCAGTCTCTCAATATTCACATTACTGAGTCCCTTCAGAATTTTGCATGTTTCAATTTGATTGCTTCTCATTATTCTGAAACACGAGATAATTTGGGCCTAATTTATTCTCATTGAATAACCCCTCATTCCAGGGACTAATTTAGTGAACCTTCACTGTACTGCCTCTAGTGTAAGTATATCCTTTCTTAAACCTGGAGACCAAAACTGCACACGCTAGTCCAGGTGTGGTTTTCCTCAATTTGCTTCACATTTGAGAAGACAAGGTTTTCTACTGCAAATTCTCACAGTTACCTACATATTGTAAGGCTGTCATCTGTGGGACAGTTCCATTAGGTATGCTGTCCAAGCGGGTAGGGCCTTGGGTAGTGTTGTCGAACAGAGGGATCTAGGGATTCAGGTGCATAATTCTTTGAAGTTTGCGTCACATATAGACAGGGTGGTTAAAAAGGCTTTTGGCATGCTTGCCTTCATTGCTCAGTCCTTTGAATATAGGATTTAAGAAGTCATGTTGAGGTTGTACAGTTCCTTGGTGAGGCCTCTTCTGGAATACTGTGTCCAGTTCTGGTTGCCCTGTTATAGGAAGGATATTATTAAACTGGAGATGGTTCAGAAGAAATGTACCAGGATGTTACCGGGTATGGAAGGTTTCAGTCATAAAGATAGGCTGGGACTTTTTCACTTGAGTGACCCTTCCTCACTTGAGATTGAGAGGCAGTGTTATAAAAGTTTATAAAATAATGAGGGGTCTAGATAGAGTTAATGGTAGTTATCTTTTCCCTAAGATGGAGGATTTCAAGACCAGGGGGCACATTTTTAAGTTGAGAGGAGAGAGATTTAATAAGACATGGGGGCAGATATTTTACTCCGAGGATGGTTTGTATGTAGAATGAACCTTCTGAAGAAGTGGTGGATGTGGGTATAATTACAATGTTTAAAAGACATTTGGATGAGTATATGAATAAGAAAGGTTTGGAGGGAAATGGGCCAGGAGCGGGCAGGTGGGACTAGGTTAGTTTGGGATTATATTTGGCATGGACTGGTTGGATCAAAGGGTCTGTTTCCATGCTGAATGACTCGATGGGGTCATCCTGTCCCAAATTAAGCGCAGTGCTTCAGCTGAGATCTCGATAATAACATACATTTCTTTTACAAACAGGTACAGAGTTGTTGTGTCTTATCCACCACAGAGTGAGGCTGAGCTGGAACTAAAAGATGGCGATATTGTATTTGTGCACAAGAAACGAGAGGACGGCTGGTTCAAGGGTACCCTGCAGCGTAACGGGAAAACGGGCCTGTTCCCTGGCAGTTTCGTAGAGAGCATCTGAGGACCCTTCATAAAGCATGCACACACAATTCTCAACTGAGAGGTTTATGAAGCACACACACAACAATCTGAAGCACCGGCTATTGTGCGGAATAGCCCTAACAACAGCTGAAATGGAGGTTTAAGATATCAAAAGGCATCAGCTGTGTGGATTTACATTTGTTTTTGTTTGTTGAGTTTCCAGAGGCACAGCAGCAGCACAGTGAATGTTCACCAGTGACACGACTCCTAGCGTGTACAGTTTGTGTGATTATTTACAATTCACTCTGTGCCTTTCACTGTCATTTGTTCTGTCATCAGCTAATGTTCATCATCTTCACTGAAACACAAACTCTTTGGCACCATAATGAAATCAGCTGTTTACAAAGAGGCTGTAATTAAGAGAAAACTTTGTAACTTATTGGATTAGAGATTTTAAGTCCTTGATTCTTCATGTAAAGTGAAAGTTCTATAATGTCAAATGTTGAAAATTGTATAATTTATAAGTGTTATTATCTGAGAGGGGAAGCTGGATTCTCTCCTCATGATTCATTTTGACATGGTACCTCTTCTGTACACAGCTCTTTTAACTCCATTACTGATTGCTGGTTTAGTGACCTTATAGAGAATTGTAATTGAGGACTTGTGCACGGTCTTGTAATGTTGTACGGTGGTTGTCCATGTTGCAGCCAGTGTAGGTATGTTATGGTGTTGACCTGTACTGTATATTGCAACGGTTTGGGAACTCAGTTTGTAGTTTTGTGTGGAGAGGCCACTGCGAAAGACATGGCGTTAAGCAAACCTCAAGAAAGAAGCTGTGAAGTTGTAATATAAAACTGGAAAGCCGTTCATGAATGAGAGGAAGTCTCCACTCTGTAATCATCTGTTCTCAATCCCTCCTGCCATTCATTTTATTGTGATCAAGGCCTGACTCTTTGTAGCTTGCACAGAGGAAGTGAATGGGATTGCCAAAAGACTGGCAGAGGTCCTTGTGACAACCTGCTTAGCCCATGTGACAATGAAAATTGATTTGCAAAAGACCTGGGCCTGCTGTCCCTGGTTCATGGCTCCCATGCACTGGTTCAAACTGTGCATATGCAAGCCTTATCTTCCAAGTCACTGCTCTCAGCTAGCTATCTAAGAGTTAACCTTAGGTCTGGAGATCAGAATTTTGTATCGATCCACATGGTCAAGTGGTAATGGTGCAGAACAATTTTCCCTTCAAAGTTCTCTCATCATTGCAGTTTTCAGTTTCAATGATTCTGGGCCCAGTCTCCTCCCCACTATCACCAGCCTTGTTCCCAGTGCTATGCCTGAATATGTTAGATCTGAGGTGTGCTACAGGCCAGAGCCAATTGGTTCCAATCATTAAACCTACAGCACTACAATGGCCAGCACCTTGCTATAATGGACACAGTGTCCTTGAAAAATAACGATGTGACCAACCTTTCTTTTATGATTCCTTTAGAGACATACCCACAAAAAATCTATTTGTGTACTTGAATGAAATTAAATGAGTAATTGTCACATACCTTAACCTGGATTTTTCTCCTTGTATGTCTGAAAATTGTTGTAGTTGGAGAGACTGTGTGGATATTTGGCCTCTGCAGATTGAAGCTGTATCTTGATAGATTCTGGTGTTTTACAGAATAACCTTAAAATATTACGCAGGAACAATAAATCAAAGCTAAAACCTGACCTGTAGGAATTTGCAAACCTCAAATGTGGACTTGAGTCTGTCTTGAATGTCTATCTCATAAATAAAGCACCACCCTCAGTAAGTATATAATGTGGATGCATTTAACATTTCCTCCCGCACATTGAGAGGATGTTGCATTTTGCACAAATGTACAGAGTGTTTCTAACATCCACAATCACGCCAGAGTTCCATTTCTTGAACTCTCAAATTTTGTCAAAAAAAGTACAGATTTTTATGACTTGCTTTGGGATGAAAGATCACCCTTTATGTGCTACCATTCCATCAGTGAAACCGAGGGAAACGCACTCTTTGTCCAGGTGAATAGTCCTGTTTACTTGATGCTGTCTGTGTGTCGGATGTATGTCAGGGAATGCGCTAATGAGGCTTTGCTCCTGCTCATTCATTTTTGATCTTAGGTTCATTGTAATTCTTTGCTCAGAGCTTCAGATTTATTTGTCCAATCTAGTCAATGTATGATTTTTAAAATGCAAGGATGCACCTCTCAAATATTAGCACATGTTGGGGAGTGCTGACATACCTGGCCTTTCTTTCAGCTATCATCGTTATCACCTGGTTTGTTACGGAGCTAAAAAATGTGGGAATCTCTCTCTGGAACAGGAATGGGCCCCTGGAGTCTGTTCAAGTGAGATTGTGTTTGATCCGTGGCCTAACTCCATATACTTGCCGCCTCATTCCTTAATACCTTTGCTTAATAAAAACTTCTCTCTCTCAGATCGAAAGCTAACATTGATCCTCCATCCACTGCCATTTGTGGAAGAGAATTCCAAGTATGTACCACCCTTTGAAGAGAAGCCCTTCCTAACGTCTCTCCTGAGCAGTCTGGCCCTAATTCTCAGATTTTGCTCCCATGTTCTAGAATCTTCAATCAGAAGAAGTGCTTTATCTACCCTGTCTTGTTATTGGATTTGTCCTTTTGAGTAATTTGGGCTATGTTTTACCACATGTAATACCCAATGTAAATGACAATGATCGGCCATACAGGCGTGGTAGACTGACGTCCTCTTTTGTCTTGTGTTTTTATGATGCTAGTCGTGGTAATGTGAGTGAAATGAGCACTTGGTGTTCCCTGCATTTTTCACCGTAAGGGAAAAAAGCAGCAAATATAGTGGAGTGCTGCTTTCGTACCTAACCAATATCGATTCCATTGGAGAGTAGAATTCTGACAGCACTGCACGAATTCCACGGGTTTCCTGAGAGGTCAGTCAGATTAAAAGTCTCCCTGTCACGTTGCCATGTTTCCAGTACTCTATCTAAAAGGAGAGATTAACTCAAAACAGCTTTTGCCCCTGACAGGCCAACGTAGACAACGCAAAAGCAATTTTATGATGGATCGAAATCAAATACTGCCAATGACCATATTATTAGGAGCAATATTGCAATAAAACAGCAGTAAATGGGATACTAAACCTGTATCAGTTAAACCTAATCAAGCTGTGTCAACAAACAAACCAGCTAGATAGAAAGAGGGCAGAGCTCCAAAGGGTGTGATGACAGTTTGTTACGTGCAGGTGTGACACAGTTCAGAAACTGCTTGTTCTCCAGTGCACGTGACAAGAGACCTTTGGATTGTGGAAGGTGACCTGCATTGTTGCTATCGATCTGTATACATGCAGATCTTGTTGTACGTGACCAGGAGCACTCCAACTTTTTCCAAAAGCATTTTGTTCCTGCTTCTTTATGCTGGTTTGCATTCTGTTGCTGCTTTGCTTAGCCCTCTGTGCATAATTGAACCTGGGCCCCTGGGACGTTATCAGGGTCTCTGGATTAACAGTCCAGCGATAATACTCCCAGGCTGTCACCTCCCCTAATTTCAACAGTACTTTCTCAATCCTGAGGTCGCTATAAAAATACAATTTTTTTTTCCGTTGCTGCCAACGCACCAGTTTCAAGGTTCTGTTTGCACTGCTTGAGGTTTTATTTATTTCTGAAATAGTCTGTTGCAGAGGGTAAAGCAGTGGGCAAAACAGAGAGAGGGATTGACCCAAGTATCGTTAGACAGTGGAAGTTGCAGGTGAAGAAGTGAACATGGCAGAGACAGACAAGGGTGGCAGAGACAGACAAGGGTGGCATACCATGCCAGCAGATCTGCCAAGAGGAGCTGAGAGTAGCAACAGCCTCAACCTAATTCCTTGGAGATATGGTCCCAGTGCACAGACCTATTCACCTGTCATGTAGTACTAAATCTGAGGGCACACAAAGATAGCTGATATGCCAGTTGGGAAAAGGATAGCAGCAGGATGTGCTTCTGAATTTGTGAAACGATTATCTCTATTTCTGTAGCCACCCTGAGGAAATGTGCTGGTTCAAAAGTTGAGGTGCTTCACCTCAGTGTTGTGTGGTCTGCAACACAGAAACAGGCCCTTCAGCCTGTTGCATCCATGCCAAGGAAATGCAACCACCTGACTATTCTTATCTCATTTTTCAGCACCTCCCCCATAGACTCATATACCTTGGCATTGCAAGTGCGCATCTAAATACTAGTCTTTGTTAATGTTGGAGGAATGAAAGTTTCTGATCCAGTTTAAAGGAAATAGAATCTTGCATTTATAAAGCATCTTTCCAAAATGGCCATTAAGCACTTTGGAGCAGTGATGTGTGACTCTTACTGTATCAGAAGGAGTGTAACAACCAGTTTGGTAGAAATGGCAACAAGAAAATAACTAGAATAATCAATATCGGTGGAAGTTACGGGATAAAAACAGCTGAGGAGACGGGGGGGGGATCCTATTTTGATCATTCTTGAATAGGGCTTTGGGATCATTTACGTCCATCCAAGACAGCAGACAGTGGCTCCATTTTCAAATTTAAATGGAAAGACAGGATCTTGTTCCAAGCTTAGGAGTTATAATTTTGCCTGTCAATTGGCAACAAGGGTGGGTGGGAATGTTCGTCTGAGGAATGAAGCTTACGGTTGGTTGTTGACTGGAATTTTGACCCTAATTGTTAATGACGGTGAGACCAAGGGTTATTTATTCCTGAAAAATCTCAAACACACAATGCTCCTCATAATAGATCTGTCATGTTGAATTGATAGATGTAACCCTATTTAAAAGTGCTTTGTTACAGGTATTGAATCAGGTCATGCTACTATTAAATTAACCTTTCCCACCAGATTGTAAGGGGAACTTGTGTAAATGCTTATGCTCTGTCGCAAGCCAACCCTTGCCCCTGCCTGACACAAAAACAGTACACTGGAGAACCTAGTGGGTCTGATAGTATCTGTGAAGAGTCGTAGAGATGTACAGCATGGAAACACCCTTCAGTCCAACTTGCCCAGGCCAACCAAATATTCTAAACTAATCTGGTCCCATTTGCCAGCATTAGGCCCATATCCCTCTAAATCTATCCAGATGTCTTTTAAATGTTGTAATTGTACCAACCTCCACCACTTCCTCTGGCAGTGCCCTCTGCATGAAAAAGTTGCCCCTTAGGTCCCTTTTAAATCTTTCCCCCCTGAGCTTTAAATCTATGCCCTCTAGTTTTGGAGGGAACGTTTAGAGTCCAGTGACTCTTCTCCGGATCAGTCTGGGGCTGCGTTAACTGGGCAAAACTTTGCAGATGGTGGTCAGTGTTTTCCTCCTTGTTACTGTGACCTTGTATAACTTCACTATCTACAGAACTCCTGTTTATTTGGTCAAGGCTTTGGATAAATTTGAGTTAAGGTGTAGGTAGGTGTGCGAAGAAGGCAGATCCTCACCTCTCATGGACAACTCCAAAGGTTCTTCAACTGAAAATATCGTTTCAAATGACTGCTCTCTAGAGCTTTAACTGTTTCTCTCTCCACAGATGCTGCCAGATCTGCTGAGCTTCTCCAGTATTCTCTGTGTTTGTTTTCAATCTACAAGCTTGCTAAAAGCAAGAGGCAGGGTAATGATGATAATTTTATCTAATAGTTTGAATTTAAAGGTTTTGAGGTGCAGTCATAAAAATATTATTTTAACATAAAACAATTTTAAAATCAAATAGAATAGAATCCCTACAGTGTGGAAACAGGCCCTTCGGCCCAACAAGTTTACACCGAACCTTAGAGCATCCCACCAGACCCATCCCCCTGTAACTCACCTAATCTACAGGCAATTTAGCATGGCTAATCCACCTCGCCTGCACATCTTTGGACTGTGGGAGGAAACCGGAGCACCTGGAGGAAACTCACGCAGACGTGGGGAGAATGTGCAGACTCCACACAGACGGTCGCCCGAGGCTGGAATCAAACCCAGGTTGCTGGCACTGTGAGGCAGCAGTGCTAACCACTGAGACACCGTGCCGTGGTTAAAATGAAAAACAATTGCCAAGCCATACATTTTGTTGCTTGTGTCTCATCCCTTTTCACTATCATTCCTATTGGCACTTTAATTGCTCCCAGTGTCCATCCTATGTCAGACCTGCCCTTTGTGTTAAACGGAGCTAACATTTTCATTTTGGGATGACTCTAAATGAGCAAGGGGCAGAGGGTATAGGGGAGATAAATGGGCAGAGGGCAAGGGTTTTTTTAATTCATTCATGGGAGATGTGTGTCGTAGATGCAGGTACAGTTAGAGCGTTTGAAAGACATTTGGGTAGGTACATGAATAGGAAAGGTTTAGAGGGATATGGGCCAAACGCAGGCAAATGGGACTAGTTTGGAAAATATGTCAGGTTAGACCAAAAGGTCTGTTTCCGGCTGTATGACTGTGTTCTGGCGTGGGACTCTATTTGAACTGAATTGATCTCTAACATTGTCCAGCGCTGATGAAAGGTCTTTGAAATGCTAGCTTTGTTTCTCTGCCTGCCCTTCTGAGCGTGTTGCAGCATTTTCTGCTTTCATTTCAGATTTTGCACAGCCGTAGCGGTTCGTTTTTTTTTAAAATTGCATGTTTCCCCCTCCTTCAGGTGATGAGAATTGCCATCTCTTACCTGGGAGCAGCAGAATTCTTTTGTCTCTAGTCGAGAAGGTCGCCAGTGTCACTTATCCTGAACTTAATTACCTAATCAAGATGACAGACCAGGACCATTCTGAGGGAGTGCTGTGCTGCCAAGGGTGGAAATTAGCTGAGAAATGACTTATCTATAAAACCAGGTCTCAGCCGTCGTGATCCATTAACAACCTCTACTGTGTTTGACTGTCATTCTACAGAGGAGCTAACCTGCAGTGGGCTCTGTGCGGTTCATTTTAATTAGCTACTTTTATAAGCAGCTTTTCCTTGGTAAGAATTATTTAATGCATGAACTGCAAGATGCCTTTAAAGATGAGTAATGCTTGCTGGCAGCTGCCAGTGTCGGTATAATGCTATAAACGGTCAGATTAACATTTAGATCAGCACCAATACAATGTTGAGCATGTAAGGTGAATAGCAATTGCTGAAAGAAAGTGATTCTCAGGCTGTAATATATTCTCTGACACCAGGCGGCAGGCTTGGATACTCACGAAGTATGAGCCAATACAGCTGGAGTCCATTCGTTTGCAGTTTTTTGATAAAGAATAAACTCTACAATTGATGACAATCCTCGTTTGGCAGAGAGAATTAATGTAAATCCTCAGGAATTGTCTTGGAGACAATCTTTTATAAAGTAGAGGCCTCCAATTTGCACACAGGGAGGTCTCCGCACCAGCAATATGAGTCAGTTTCAGGAATCTTGTTAATGGGATGTTGTTTTCCAGGCTGTGGATATGTCTCACAGACATTGGAATACACACTCGCACAAAGCCTCCTCCCTGTTTTAACTAGAGGATGGTATAATGGTAATATCAGTGTGTGAGTGGTCCATAAAGCAAACTAAACTTCTAGGGCCAGTAGGAACTGCAGATGCTGGAGAATCTGAGATAACAAGGTGTAGAGCTGGATGAGCACAGCTGGATGAGCACAGCAGGCCGAGCAGGAAAGCTGAGATTTCGGGCCTAGATCCTTCTTCAGAAAGGGTCATTTTTCTGAAGAAGGGTCTAGGCCCGAAATGTCAGCCTTTCTGCTCCTCTGATGCTGCTTGGCCTGCTGTGTTCATCCAGCTCTACACCTTGTTATCTAAACTTCTAGGGCCTTCAGTGCAAATCCCAACCAGGACGGGATAGCCTTCAAGTTACTCCTTTGTATCAAACTAGTACAAATTAGAAAAGCAATGAAAGAAGTAGTGACCACCTGGTATGCATTTTTTGAAATTAGCTTGCTAATAGCTACAGGCCTGTGCTAAATTTGAAAGAACTGCCCTAGAGATGAGTCAAACAACAGTCTGACATTGACATGTTCACATAATTATAAGACCAGAAGAAAAAGGAGCAGAATTAGGCTATTTGTCCCATCGAGTCTGCTCCACCATTCAATCATGACTGATGTGTTTCTCAATCCCCTTCGCCCCGTGACCCTTGATCCTTTTACCAATAGAGAACCTATCTCTGTCTTAAATACACTCAATGACTTGGCCTCCATAGACCACCACAGCAATGAATTCCACAGATTCACTACTCTTGGGCTGAAGAAATTCCTCCTCATCTCAGTTCTAAAAGGTTGTTCCTTCACTCTGAGTCTATGCTCCATCCAGGTTTCTTGGTATCCTGTAAGTTCAATCAGATCACTGCTCCTCATATGGCAAGCTCTTCATCCCTGGAATCATTCTTATAAACTTGCTCTGGACCACCCCTCCAAGGCTAGCACATCCTTCCTGGGGATTATATCTTACAACGTCCCAGAAATTTCCATCCCTGGGTATGTCCTGCCCACTGGCAGGGCCGACCCAATAGAAGGAGCAGACCAGGGGTCGTGGCACAGTGTCTGTGAGACAAATCCACAGTATTGGAAAATAACATCCCATTAACAAGATTCAGGAGGGAGTTGCCTGTGAGTCATAGAATCATCCTACAGTGTGGAAATAGGCCCTTCGGCCCAATGAGTCCACACCAAACCTCAGAGCATCCCACCCAGACCCATCCCCCTATAACCCATATAATCTAGGCATCCCTCAACATTAGGGCAATTTAGCATGGCCAATTCACCTAACCTGCACATCTTTGGACTGCGGGAGGAAACCCACACAGACACAGGGAGAATGTGCAAACTCCACACAGACAGTCACCCGAGGGTGGAATCAAACCCGGGTCCCTGGTGCTGTGAGACAGCAGTGCTAACCACTGAGCCACTGTGCTGCCCTAAGCCTCACGACGTCAGGTCAAATAACGGCAAGGCAACCTCCTGCTGATTTCCACATACTGCCTTCCCTTGGCTGATGGAATGGTACTCCTCCATGTTGAACAACACTTGGAGAAGGCACTCTGGGTGGCAAGGGCACAAATCCACTCTGTGTTGGGGGAGATGATGGCAGTATTTAAATACCCACCACAAAGAGTGTTTCAGCAACAGCAGCATGAACCAAGCCCTGAAGGACACAGCTGGACTGCAGCAGGTGGTGAGCGAATGAACAAGATGGGAAAAAAATAACTTGACAATGAGCTCAACATCCCCAGTCCAGCTGTTGTTGCAAATGCTTCCATCCACGACAGTGTCAGAGGAGTCACCACCACACAGTCCTTGTGGAGACAAAGTCCTGGCTTTGCAATATGGATCTCTGTTGTGTTGTGTGGCAGTATCGCTGTGCTAAACAGGACAGACCTGGTTACTGGAGACTGGGGTATCCGTGAGGCGCAGTGGACCATAACATCAGCAGAATTGTATTCACAGCCTGCAACCTCGTGGCCTGGCATATGCCCCACTTTACCATTATCGTCAAACCAGGGGATCAACCCTGGTCCGACAGACACTGCAGGAAGGCATGCCAGAAACCACACCAGGACAACCTGAAAATGAGGTGTCAACTTGGTTGATTCTTTTAAAAAAAACTCATCCTGTCCTTTGAAGAGTAGAATTTACAGGATCATTTAGTTATTTCATTAATAGCAGAAGGAATTGTAGCTTCCAATATCCAGTGAATTAAAGTGTACATTTACCTGTTATTGAAAAAAATACTTGCAAAGGATGCTGCACTTATGTGGACACCAGTGCCCTCTGGTGGCTGCCTGAAGGCTGATGCTGATAGCACTTGGCATTATTTCTGTCTCAGCTCCTTGAATCCCATGTCCCTACTTTGCTGCTGCTTCAAGCAGTTTTGCAGAATATCCATTGCTGTGTTGTGATGTAACTCCCAGAACAAGTCAGATCCCAAACTGAAATCTGGCTCCATAAACTTTTTTTTTGTTTACCAAATTAATGTGGGACTATTTCCTCGAAACGTAAACACATAAGGCTGCAAATTTGCTTTTAACAATAAAGCATAAATGCATTACATTAAAGAAATAAACATAAACCAAAACAAGCTGTGTAAATATAACAATCATAGACACTGTGACATATCCACAAGGCTGAGAATTTAGTATGTTTAGACCATAAGAACACAAGAAAAAGGAGCAGAATTAGGCCATTCAGCCCATCGAATCTGCTCCACAATGCAATCATGGCTGAGGTGTTTCTCAACTCCATTATCTTGCCTTCTCCCCGTAACCCTTGATCCCCTTATTAATCAAGAAACTATCAATCTCTGTCTTAAATACACTTAATGATTTGACCTCCAAAGCCCTCTGCAGCAATGAGTTCCACAGGTTAACCACACTCTAGCTGAAGAAATTCCTCCTCATCTCAGTTCTAAAGGATCTTTCCCTTCACTCTGAAGCTGTGCCTCTGTGTCCTACTCTCTCCAATTAGTGAAAGCATCTTCTCCGTGTCCAGAGATAACAAGGTGTAGAGCTGGATGAACACAGCAGGCCAAGCAGCATTAGAGGAGCAGGAAAGCTGACGTTTTGGGCCTAGACCCTTCTCCATGTCCACTCTATCCAGGCAGCTAAGTATTCTGTAAATTTCGAGCAAATCCCCCTTCATCTTTCTAAACTCCATTGGGTATAGACCCAGAGTCCTCAACCACTCCTCAATGACAAGTCCTTCATCCCTGGGATCATTCTTATAAATCTTCTCTGGACCCTCTTCAATGCCAGGAAATCCTTCTTTAGATACAGGGTCGAAAATTGCTCACAATATTCTAATTGTGGTCTGACCAAAGCATTGTCCAGCCTCAGCAGTACATCCCTGCTCTTGTATTCTAGCCCTCTTGAAATGAATGCTAACATTGCTTTTGCTTTCCTAACTGCCAACTGAACCTGTATGTTATCCTGAAGAGAATCCTGAACTACGACTCTCAAGTCCCTTTGTGCTTCAGATTTCTGAAGCCTTTCCCCATTTAGAAAATAGTTTAAGCCTCTATTCTTCCTACCAAAATGCATAACTCACACTTTCCCATACTGTATTCCATCTGCCACTGCATTGCCCACTCTCCTAGACTGTCCAAGATCTTCTGCAGCCTCCCCACCTCCTCAACACTACCTGTCCCTCCACCTATCTTGGTGCCACCTGCAAACTTAGCAACAATGCCCTCAGTTCCTTTCCTCGTATTGTTACTGTATAACATGAATAGTTGTGGTTTAGAGGTGGTCTCCCCCCCAGCTCATGGGATGAAGGATAGAAGGGAATGGTTGACCATCACAAAGTCAAAGAGAATCAGGGGTGTGCTACACAGGAGATTCCTGGCGTCCTGCTCAAAAATCAGCATTCCACTTTGCAAACTGATGATGATGCTGATTCGTCAATGCATCGCAGACAGTTAGGCTTCTGGCACCACAAGTGGCCTGACTCTACAGGAGGGGAGGAAGAAGAAAGCAGGAACAATAATGATCAGGGATTCATTCTTCAGGGGAACAGACAGGCATTTCCACAGTCACAGATGTGACTCCAGGATGGTGCGTTGCCTCCTTGGTGCCAGGGTCAAAGAAGTCACAGAGTGGCTACAGAGCATTCTTCTGGGACAGGGTGAAGGTCATGGTCCATGTTGGTGCCAATGGTTTGGCTAAGAAGGCCCTACAATCAGAATTCAGTGAACTAGGTAGAAAGTTAGTAAGCAAGACCTCAAATACAGTAATCTCCAAGTTAGTCCCAGTGCTACATGCGAGTGAGTACCGCAAAACAAGGATAAAGCAGATGAGTGCATGTGCAGGAGAGAGGGCTTTCAATTCCTGAGAAACTGGCTCTGGAGGAGATGGCACCTGTGCAAGCCTGACAGGTTACACGTGAACAGAGCTGGGACTGAGTTTCTGGCATGGTGCTTTGTTGGTTTTGTTGGGAGGGGCTTTAATGTAACTTGCCAGGAGCGTGGGAGCCAAGAGAGAGCAGTGGAGAAGATTAGTGCTCACAAAGTATTTTGGAATATAATTGGCACTCGGAGAGAGTATTATAAATTGGAAGGCGGAGTCTGAGTCTGGGGAATTGTAATGAAGGGTTAACATGTCTTTATGTCAGTATAATAAATAAAATTGGAGAGTTACAGGCACAGATTGCCACATGGAATTATAATGTTGTAATGATAACAGATTTCTGGCTCAAAGCAGGGCAGGACTGGGATATTCCTGGGAACAAGGTGTTCAGAAAAGATGGAACTAAAAGGAAGGGAGGAGGGATGGCAGTATTGGTTAAGGAGCTCATGGTAGTGCAGGACAAAAGAATGTCCGAGAGGGTTCAAGGACAGAGTCAATTTGGCTGGAGCTCAGGAATGAAAAGTGGCTCTGTACAGTCCATAGACCACCAACTAGTGGGAAGGATGTAGAGAAAGAAATCTGCAGGGAACTTACACGGAGACGCCAACAATATAGAATAGTTGTAACAAGGGACTTACATTGACCTAATTTAGGTTACAATACTGATGATTTAGTGGGTGGTGGCTGGTTATGTTCAGGAGAGCCTCCTACGGCAGTAAGTTTCCATTCCAACAAGAAACGATATGCAGTTGGATTTAATTCTTGGAAATGAAGTGGGCCAAGTGAATCAAATGTCAGTGGGAAGAGATTTAGGAGACACACAGTGATCATTGTATCGTAGGGTCAGGAGGACAGTACAGAATGAAATGCAACAATCCTGAATGAGAAAAATGAATTGGCGAAAAGCAGACTTCAGTGAGGCAGGATTGACTGAAATGAGAGATTGGTATGAGAAACAGAAACTGAACAGTGGTCTACCTTCAAAGAGGAGATGGTTCAGGTAGAGTGGTGAGACACTCCCTTAAATGGGAAAGATAGAACAAACAAGAAAAGATTTACAAGGATGTTGCCAGGGTTGGAGGGTTTGAGCTATAGGGAGAGGCTGAATAGGCTGGGGCTATTTTCCCTGGAGCATCGGAGGCTGAGGGGTGACCTTATAGAGGTTTATAAAAGCACGAGGGGCATGGATAGGGCGAATAGTCAAGATCTTTTCCTCAGGGTAGGGGAATCCAAAACTAGACTGCATAGGTTTAAGGTGAGAGGGGAAAGATATAAAAGAGAACTGAGGGGCAACTTTTTCACGCAGAGGGTGAAGTGTGTATGGAATGAGCTGCCAGAGGAAGTAGTGGAGGCTGGTACAATTACAACATTTAAAAGGCATCTGGATGGTTATATGAATAGGAAGGGTTCAGAGGGATGTGGGCCCAGTAGCAAATGGGACCAAATTAATTTCGGATATCTGGTCAGCATGGATGAGTTGGACCAAATGGTCTGCTTCTGTGCTGTACATCTCTAAGACTCTATAAATCCACAGCTCCGTAGATGAAAAAAAAAGTAGAAATCAAATTAAAGAAGGTAAAATATGTTTAAGACAGATTTCAGGAAGAAAATACAATGAGAGTCAAGAGAAATACAGGAGGTTCAAAGAGGAGGTGACAAGGCAAATAAAAGAAGCAAAAAGAACTTATGAGAAAAACTTTCAAATTATAAAGTCTTCCCCAGGCATATAACTAATACCAAGTGGTTCATTAATGTTCACTAAATCTGTCATCCTTATCTGGCCTGGCCTACATGTGACTCCAGACCCATAGAAATGTGGTTAACTCTTAGCTGCCCTCTAAAATGGCCAAACACGCCCTTTAGTTGCATCAAACTGTTCCTTAAAAAGGAACAAAAACAGACAAAGTCTGTTGTTGACTAAGTCAATGGAAACAGCATTCACAATCACAGCCTTTTGGATCCCACAAAGTCCTCCTCACTGATATCTGCAGTTAGTGGTACAATTGGGAGAGCTGTCTCACAGAGTAGTCAAGCAACAGGCTGACATAGTCATACTCACAGAATCGTACCTTACAGACAATGTCCCAGGCACCACCATCACCATCCCTGGATATGTCCTGTCTCACCAGCAGAACAGACCCAGCAGAGGGGGCAGCACAGTGGGATACGTCGGGGGGGTGTTACTCCAGGAGTCTTCAAGATTGACGCCGGACCCCACAAAGTCTCATGGCTTCAGGTTAAACATGGGGAAGGAAACCTCCTGCTCATTATCACATACCATCCTCCCTCAGCTGATGAATCAGTACTCCTCCATGTTGAGCAACACTTGGAGGAAGCACTGAGGATGGCAAGGGCACAAAATGTACTCTGGGTGGGGGATTACAATATCCACCGCCAAGAGTGGCTCGGCAGTAGTACTGCTGATCGAGCTGGTCAGGTCTGAAAGGACATAGCTGCTAGTCTGGGTCTGCGGCAGGCGGTGAGGGAACCAACAAGAGGGAAAAACATACTTAACCTCATCCTTACTAATCTGCCAGCTGCAGATGCATCTGTCTTGACAGTATCCATCGCACAGTCCTTGTGGAGACAAAGTCCCGCCTTCACATTGAGAATACCCTCCATTGTGTTGTGTGTCACTATCACTGTGCTAAATAGGACAGACTTCGAAAATATCTAGCAACTCTGTGGGCCATCAACAGCAGCAGGATTGTACTCCAGCACATGCCCCCACTCGACCACTACCATCAAGCCAGGGGATCAACCCTGGTTCAATAGAGAGTGCAGGAGGGCATGCCAGGAGCAACACCGGGCATATCCATCCCCACAATTGTTTGCAGACCGGTTGATTTCCCTCATCAGCTGCTAATACTGTGGTCACGGAGAGGTTAAAAAGAAAAGGTAAGAATTTGGAATGTTATAGGAGCAGTTGTTATTAGCTTGGATGGCTGGATTGTGATGCAGAATGACACTAACAGCATGGGTTCGCTTTCTGCGCCGGCTGAGTTTACCAGGAAGGACTCTCCTTCTCAACCTCTCCCCTTCACCTGAGGCATGGTGACCCTCTGGTTAAACCATCCCCGGTTGTCTCCAATGAGAGTGTGGAGCTGTGGTGCCTTAAGTAGATTTGTATATCCATTTATTGGGATATGCTTCTTCAAAGGAGAAAATGCACTATCCTCCTTCATGTTTGTTTGAATTGTCATCTTATCTTTGTCATGATGTAGAAAATAGGGGCAAGAGCAGGCCATTCAGCCCTTCAAGCCTGCTCTGCTATTCAATATAAATTATTCCCCCTTTGAACAAAACTGCCCATTTTGCTATAAGATGCAAGAGTGGGCTGCTGAAATATCACAATACAATCCGATCCAAGGACATGAAAGGTCTGAAACAATCAGAATTTCTATCCACTGGCTGCAATGCTAGTTTATTAACAGTAGGAGGCAGGCTTTCCCTGCTGGGTCTCCAATCAAAATGCTGAATGTTCTTCACTCCCACCAACCAGGACTTTTCCTCAATTTTCCTCACTCATTCACTGCCAATTTCTGGAATACCTTCCTGGAGTCTCATTCCCTCTCCCTCCTCCTTTAAGGCACTTCTTAAAACCTAATAAAAACTGAAAGAAATGCAGATGCTGTCAATCAGAGACAAAAAACGAAATCACTGGAAAAGCTCAGCAGGTCTGGCAGCTTCTGTGGAGAGAAATTAGAGTTAATGTTTCGGGTCGAGTGACCATCCCTTAGAACTCCGGGAATTCCTCAGTTCCGAGGAAGGGTCACTCGACCTGAAACGTTAACTCTGATTTCTCTCCACAGGTGCTGGCAGGCCTGCTGAGCTTTTCCAGCGATGTCTGTTTTTGTCACTTCTTAAAACCTACCTCTTTGATCACACTTTCCAACCATCTGAACTAACAGTGGTGAGACTCCTTGGGAGGCCTTCCCAATTGTATATCGATAGTGTTTCATTTTAAACAGACACAAGGCTTTCACTTGGGCAGATGTATAGAGAGATGCATTGATATCAGGATGTAGTTACCAGTTATGACCTGTGGAGGCGTGACATGCCCAAATCATCCATGGACCTGACAGAGGACTCTGCAAATAAACTCTCCTCATTGGCAACTGCTTACGACAAAATCTCTTCAAGGATGTCCTCAAAGTCTCGCAGAGAAAATACAACCTCTGGTTAGCAACCTCTAGCCTCAGACCACTCAAACTGGAGAAGGTGGAAACCATTTTGAGTGTCTCCTACAGAGGCCTAGGTGGAGGGCAAGTGAGCGTGTCAGAAGGAGTGTGTGAGGACCCCACCCAAGTACTTCAGCAAACACCACCCACCCCACCCATGCCAGGGCCCAGTATCGGACTGATTAGTCACCTCAGCACTCACATTTCCAGCAAATCATCTTCAGTCCTGAAAGACCTGCCTCAGAAGATCAGGGCTGTACTTTTCAGAGATTGGAACCAGAAGCTCCTCCAATCCCTGGAGGAGAACCGTTACAACTTCACTTCACCGGATCCTCCTCCAAATCCAATGGCATGAAAAGCCATCCAACAGCAATACCCATCCTTACTCCCCAAATCCCACACCCATTGGCGAAGATGGGGGAGCTGATTCCTCAAAACCAGCTCCACTGGGCAGGACGGGTTATCTAGATATGAGATGCCAGACGCCCAAAGACACTGCTCCACTCAGAACTGGCTCACAGCAGGAGACTCCTAGGACGATCTCGGAAATGCCATTGGGATGTCCTCAAATCCAGCCAGAAGAGGTTCCCACGGACTCTTGGGAGAACCTGGCACATGGCTAGCCAACATAGTAGTGGATCATATGGGAAGGAAATGAAAGCATTGAGAGGCTTTGTCAGGATCCTGCAGAGGCAACGTTGAGGCATTGGAGAGAACAGCCATCTCTCCAAATGACCATCTAGCTGACCCTCCATATGTCACCCAGCCCATTTGGAGCACAGTCTGCAGTTTGATCATTGATTTATCAGCCCTCTCGAAAACCACCAAAAACAAGTGGAAGCAAATCAGCCTCGATCCTGAGAGACTACCTGAGAAGGAGAAGAAGATTACTTGCAAGATTTCACTCAAAATAAATATTGGGCTGTATTTCTTTTCATTCATTTATGGGATGTGGGTGTCACTGGCTGGCTAATATCTATTCCCTGTCCCCAGCTGCCCGTGAGAAGGTGGTGGTGAGCTGCCTCCTGGAACTGCTGAAGTCCCTGTGCTGTAGGTTGACCCTCAATGTCCCAGGATTTTGGCCCAGTGACAGTGAAGGAGCGGCAATCAATTTCCAAGTCAGGATGGTGAGTGGCTTGGAGGGAAACTTGCGAGTGGTGCTGTTCCCATGTATCTGCTGCCCTTTGATGTCTGGATGGTAGGGAGGGTAGGGTAGAGATTTGGAATGTGCCATCGAGGCAGTCTTAATGCTACAGTGCATCTTGCGTACGGCAGGCACTTTAGCTACTGAGGATCGCTCGTGTAGAGAGTGAATATTAAAGGTGGTGGATGTGGTGCCTATCATATAGCTTGCTTTGTCCTGGATGGTGTCAAGCCTCTTGAGTGTTGATGGAGCTGCACTCAACCAGGCATGTGGGGATATTCCATCCCACTCCTGACTTGTGCCTTGGAGGTGGTGGACAGGCTTTGGTGAGTCAGGAGGTGAGTTACTCACTGCAGAACTGCCTGTCCCTAATCTGTTCTTGTAGCCAGTGCATTGATAGAAATGTTAAATCAACCTGTTCAGATATGTTAGGACACATCTCCGGAGCAGGTGAGACTTGAATATGGATCTCGCCTCCGTATTTAATATGGCGAACTAATATGACTTTCTGGTTAATGGTAACTCCCAGGATGTTGATTGTTGGGGTGGTGTGGGGGAATGGGGGTTCACCAATGTTAACACCATTGAATGTCAAAGGGCAGTGGTTAGATTCTAGGAGGAAATTACTGCAGACATTGGAATCTGTACCGAAAACAAGAAGTGCTGGAGATCACAGCGGGTCAGGCATTATCCATGGAGAGGAAGCAAGCTAATGTTTCAAGTCTAGATGACTCTTCATGTTTTAGTTTTCAGTGGTTAGATTCTCTTCATTTTGGAGATGCTTATTGTCTGATACTTCTGCGGGTGCAAATATCACTTTCTGGTTTTCAGCCCAACCCTGAATGATGCCCAGTACAGAGACAGTAGTAATTGCAGATGCTGGAGAATCTGAGATACCAAGGCATAGAGCTGGATGAACACAGCAGGCCAAGCAGCATCAGAGGAGCAGGAAAGCTGACGGTTCGGGCCTAGACCCTTCTTCAGAAATGGGGGAGGGGAAGGGGGTTCTGAAATAAATAGGGAGAGAGGGGGAGGCAGATAGAAGATGGATAAAGGAGAAGATAGGTGGAGAGGAGACAGACAG
Organism: Rhincodon typus; assembly: GCF_021869965.1. Lineage (NCBI taxonomy): Eukaryota > Metazoa > Chordata > Chondrichthyes > Orectolobiformes > Rhincodontidae > Rhincodon > Rhincodon typus. The sequence continues at coordinate 119,039,672 of NC_063334.1, forward strand.
GTCAAAGGGGTGGGGATGGGAGATTTTGAAGTTTGTGAAGTCCACATTGATACCATTGGGCTGCAGGGTTCCCAAGCGAAATGTGAGGTGCTGTTCCTGCAACCTTTGGGTGGCATCGTTGTGGCACTGCAGGAGGCCCAGGATGGACATGTCGTCTAAGGAATGGGAGGGGGAGTTGAAATGGTTCGCAACTGGGAGGTGCAGTTGTTTGTTGCGAACCGAGCGTAGCTGTTCCGCAAAGCGGTCCCCAAGCCTCCGCTTGGTTTCCCCGATGTAGAGGAGGCCACATCTGGAACAACCCCTCACCCCGATCCCAGGCCCCAAGAAACCCCTCACCCCCATTCCAGGCCCCAAGAAACCGCCCGTTTCTATCTCCTTCCCAAAATCCACAAACCTGACTGCCCTGGTCGACTCATTGTCTCCGCCTGCTCCTGCCCCACCGAACTCATCTCCACTTATCTCGACTCCATTTTCTCCCCCTTGGTCCAGGAACTCCCCACCTCCGTCCGTGACACCACCCATGCCCTCCACCTCCTCCAAAACTTCCAATTCCCCAGTCCCCAACACCTCATCTTTACCATGGACGTCCAGTCCCTCTACACCTGCATTACCCGTGCAGATGGCCTAAAGGCCCTCTGCTTCTTCCTGTCCCGCACGCCCGACCAGTCCCCCTCCACTGACACCCTCATCCGCTTAGCTGAACTCGTCCTCACCCTTAACAACTTCTCATTCAATTCCTCCCACTCCCTACAGACAAAGGGGGTGGCCATGGGCACCCGCATGGGCCCAAGCTATGCCTGCCTCTTTGTAGGTTACGTTGCTACACTGGCCCTAAACCCCACCTCTTCCTCCGTTACATTGATGACTGTATCGGCACTGCCTCGTGCTCCCACGAGGAGCTCGAACAGTTCATCCACTTCACTAACACCTTTCACCCCAACCTTAAGTTCACCTGGACCATCTCTGATACCTCTCTCTCCTTCCTGGACCTCTCTGTTTCCACCTCCGGCAACCACCTGGAAACCGACATCCATGTCAAGCCTACCGACTCCCACAGCTACCTAGAATACACCTCCTCCCACCCACCTTCCTGCAAAAATGCCATCCCCTATTCCCAATTCCTTCGCCTCTGCCGCATCTGCTCCCAGGATGAGGCATTCCACTCCCAAACATCTCAGATGTCCTTGTTTTTCAAGGACCGCAACTTCCCCCACTCAGTGGTCGAGAATGCCCTTGACCGTGTCTCCCGCATTTCCTGCAACTCATCCCTTCCACATCAAGCAGATGTTCATCTGCACATCTGCTAATGCGGTATACTGTGTCTGCTGTTCTAGATGTGGCCTCCTCTACATCGGGGAAACCAAGTGGAGGCTTGGGGACCACGTTGCGGAACACCTACGCTTGGTTCGCACTAAACAACTGCACCTCCCAGTTGTGAACCATTTCAACTCCCCTTCCTACTCCTTAGATGACATGTCCATCCTGGGCCTCCTGCAGTGCCACAACGATGCCACCCGAAGGTTGCAGGAACAGCAACTCATATTCCGCTTGGGAACCCTGCAGCCCAATGGTATCAATGTGGACTTCACAAGCTTCAAAATCTCCCCCCACCCGACCGCATCCCAAAACCAGCCCAGCTTGTCCCCGCCTCCCTAACCTGTCCTTCCTCCCACCTATCCCCTCCTCCCACCTCAAGCCCCACCCCCATTTCCTACCTACTAACCTCATCCCGCCCCCTTGACTTGTCTGTCCTCCCTGGACTGACCTATCCCCTCCCTAACTCCCCACCTACACTCACCTTTACTGGCTCCATCCCCGCCTCTTTAACCTGTCTGTCTCCTCTCCACCTATCTTCTCCTCTATCCATCTCCTATCCGCCTCTCCCTCTCTCCCTATTTATTTCAGAACCCCCTTCCCCTCCCCCATTTCTGAAGAAGGGTCTAGGCCTGAAACGTCAGCCTTCCTGCTCCTCTGATGCTGCTTGGCCTGCTGTGTTCATCCAGCTCTACACCTTGTTATCTCTGATGCCCAGTACAGACTGGCTCCAGGGCTAATATTTACTGATTAGTTTTGTGGCAAAAAAACAACAGATAGTGCTTCTTTGAAGGCACTGTATAACGATGAGGTATTAGTATTCTTAAACTGTGAACCACATCTTACCTGGAATTTCATGAGTCTAACAGTAGGTGGCAGCCTTTGACAACCTGCTTCACATATTATTGGCGATCATCTGGGAGAGATGGACACAGTGGCTGGTTCACTTAACTGTTGCCTATGTTCTATTAACATCTATACTTATCAAATAGGTCGTCCATAGCAATGTCCATGTCTAATTGGAAAACTGGCTTCAGCAAAAGATGGGTGTCCACAGACAGCACTAAAGATGCGGTTTTACAGACCAAACTCTCCAAGAGTGTTCAGGAATCTCCAGCAAGTAATGATTCATCTCCAGGACATGCCCCATGGAGTAAAATCATCAGGTTATTTTAAAAAAAAATTATAACTATTTAAAAACAAACTATTTGAAGAGTTTATTCATTTGTGGGACGTGGGCATCGCCGTCTGGGTCAGCATTTCTTGCCCATCCTTAGTTGCCCTTGAGAAGGTGGTGATGAGCTGCCTTCTTGAACTGCTGCAGTCCACCTGCTGTGGGTTGACCCACAATGCCATTAGGGAGGGAATTCCAGGATTTTGACCCACTGATACGGAAGGAACAGCAAATATTTCTAAGTCAGGATGGTGTGTGGCTTGGAGGGGAACTTCTAGGTGATGGTGCTTCCATGTATCTGCTGGCCCTATCATTCTGGATGGTAATGCAGGAATACCGCGGTGAGTAACTTACCTCCTGACTCCCCAAAGCCTGTCCACCATCGACAAGGCACAAGTCAGGAGTGTGATGGAATACTCCCCACTTGCCTGCATGGGTGCAGCCCCAACAACACTCAAGAAGTTTGACACCATCCAGGACAAAGCAGCCCGCTTGATTGGCACCACATCCACAAGCATCCACTCCCTCCACCACCGACGCTCAGTAGCAGCAGTGTGTACTATCTACAAGATGCTCTGCAGAAATTCACCAAAGATCCTCAGACAGCACCTTCCAAACCCATGACCACTTCCATCTAGAAGGTCAAGGGCGGGAGATATATGGGAACACCACCACCTACCATTTCCCCTCCAAGCCACTCACCATCCTGAGTTGGAAATATATCGCCGTTCCTTCACTGTTGCTGGGTCAAAATCCTGGAATTCACTTCCTAAGGGCATTGTGGGTCAACCCACAGCACAGGGACTGCAACAGTTCAAGAAGGCACCTTCTCAAGGGCAAAAAGGGATGGGCAATAAATGTGGCCAAGCCAGCGATGCCCACATCCTGTGATTTAATTTTTAGAAGGTATTATTCTCGTAAACCTTCTCTGGACTTGAATCATAGTATCAGACAATGCAGAAGAGGCCCTTTGGCCCATTCTGTAGAGCCTAAAATTTACTAGCACCTACGTTAATCCCACTGTCCTACTCCAGGCCCATATCCTTAAATGTTAAGACACTTCAAGTGCTCATCCAAATACTTTTTAAAGATTGTGAGAATTCCCACTTCAACTACCCTCCCAGGCAGTGTATTCCAGATTCCCCCATCCTCTGGATGAAACAATTTTTCCTCAAATTCCCTCTAAACCACTGTCTTTCATTTTAAAAATATACCCCTTTGCTTTTGACCCGTCAACTAAGGGGAACAGCTGCTTTCTATCCACCGTGCCCATGCTCATCATTATCTTATACACCTCTGTCAGGTCCACCTTGCAACCTTAGTTAGAGACAAAAAAACTGCAGATGCTGGAATCCCGTTAGACACACAGGAAGCTGGAAGAACACAGCAAGCCAGGCAGCATCTGGAGGAAAGGAGCAGTCAACGTTTCAGGTATTATCCTTCTTCAGGAGTCCCTAAGAGGGGTAATACCTGAAACATTGACTGCTCCTTTCCTCTAGATGCTGCCTGGCCTGCTGTGTTCTTCCAGCCTCCTGTTTGTCTACCACTTCTCCACCTTCTCTGCACCAAAGAAAACAATTGGAGCTTATCCAGCCCCTCTTTGTCACTGAAATGCTCCATTTCAGGCAACATCCTGGTGAATCTCCTCTGCACCCCCTCCAGTACAATCACATCGTCCTATACTGTGGTGACCAGAACCGCACACAGTACTCCAGCTGTGATTTCACCAAAGTCCTGTACAATTCCAACATAATCTCCTCGCTCTTAAAAACTATGCCTCTACTGATAAAGGCAAGTGTCACGTATACCTTCTTAATGACCTGATGAACCTGCCCTTACCTTCAGGGAAGTGAGGACAAGCACCCCAACATCCCTCTGTTCCTCTGAGCTTCCTAGTTTCCTGCCATTCATTGAGAACTTCTAATTTATATTAATTCTGAAATAAGAAGCTCCATACAGTTCACAGTGCTCCAGATGTGGTTCCACATATGGCCTGTATAACTGAAGCAGAATCTCCTGATCAGGCAGTTTGCCCCCTGTTCCATCATTTGATAACATCATCGCTTATTTGAGTATGGCCTTAACTCCAGTTTCATGCCTGTCCCTCAATAACCTGTCAATCAAAGCACTGTTTAAGTCAGTTGTGAATTTATTCAATAATTCAGTCTCCATTCTCTGGGGTAGAGAATTACTAAGGTTAACAACTCTGAAGGAAGGACTTTGTTATCTTATTTCATGGGAGACTCCATATTTTTAAACTGTGCCCAATGGTCTACATTCCCCAACGTTCTTTCAGTATCTTTCCTGGTGAGTTCCCTTAGAATCTATGTTACAATTAGACCACCTCTCATTCTTCTAAACTCCAATGAGGATAGGCCAACCTTTCCTCATAAGATCACCTCTAGGTCCCAGGAATCAATCTCGTGAAAATTCTTGAAATTACTTCTATTACAAATGTATCCTTTTTTAAGTAAGGAGACCAAATCTGTACACAGTATTCTGGGTTTGGTTTCAGCAATGTTCTGTTCAATAGCTTTTACACTTCACATTCCTTGCAATAAAGGCATATTATGTCTCTCAGGTGGATGTGCTCCATCTTTAATGCTACATTCTGGTTTGAGAGACATCACTATCTTCCCATTGCAATGATATAGAAATTTATTCATCCTATTAAAGTGCCTCTTTTGGGTTTATCATCCTTGGTTTTATTTCTCCTGCAGTGATGGCTTAGAACGGTACCCGAGACTTCTTTTTTTTAACTCTTGCCTTTCTTAAGGATTAGAAAAGCCCGTTCTGTATATTTTTTGTGACAGCAACTTACAGCTGCTCCAACCTTTGAAACTCATTCCTGAAAGGTAGCTAGACAGCTTTGAACCCCCCTTCCCCTCCCCCATTCTGATGAAGGGTCTAGGCCCGAAACGTCAGCCTTCCTGCTCCTATGATGCTGCTTGGCCTGCTGTGTTCATTCAGCTTTACACCTTGTTATCTCAGATTCTCCAGCATCTGCAGTTCCTACTAGCTTTGTAAATGTGTTGCGAGGTATTTTTGTGCAGGATAGCTTTCTCCAACAGGACAATGGAAGTGACTGAGAAGCCAAAGGAGCTCGAGAGGTCACAATGCCACAATGAGATGACAGAAAATGTCCCTCACACCAGGTCTGACTGAGGACCGACAGCACCATGGAAATACCACCCCCTTCTGGTGTGAACGCAGTATGTGCTGGAGATCTGTTTGACCCTTCATCGCTGAGGAGTTTGAGTGATGAGCAAGGAAGTCTCTTTGAGATCTTGGCTTGTTGACCTGGGTTGATTACACAGCATTCATTCACAATTCCCAGTCTGCTGAAAGTGCAGCACCTTCTCCTGGCATTTCCCTGCTTTGAAATATGGGGGAGACAATGGTCTAATGGTCTAATGGTCTAATGGTCTAATGGTCTAATGGTC
>NC_063334.1:119045612-119051484 GCF_021869965.1 Rhincodon typus
TGGTCTAATGGTCTAATGGTCTAATGGTCTAATGGTCTAATGGTCTAGTGCTATTATCAGTGGGCTGTTAATCCACAGACCCAGATAACTTTCTGGAACACAGGTTCGAATCCCGCCATGGCAGATGGTGAAGTTTGGATTCAATAAAATATTTGGAATTAAGAATCTAATGATGACCATGAATCCATTGCTGATTGTTGGGAAAAACCCACCTGATTCACTAATGTCCTTTAGGGAAGGAAACTGCCATCCTTACCTGGTCTAGCCTCCATGTGACTCTAGACCCACAGCAATGTGTTTGACTCTGAACTGCCCTCTGGGCAATTAGGGATGGATAATAAATGCTGCCTGGTCAGTGATGACTCATTCCATGAATAAATGAAGGGGGAAAAAAAAATGCACATTTCTGGATTCAAGTCAAGGATGTCCATGGTTCTTTGGGTTTCTAACAACCTATTCCAAAACAAGCCAGGTGATTATGTTAATTATCACGTTTCTGTTTGTGGGGTCTTGCTGTGCCCAAAAGGCTGTTGCGTTTCTGAGATGACACCAGTGACCCGATTGCATAGGCTGGGAAAGTATACTGAGATTTGATGATCCGTGCTAAGTGCTGTGGACTGACCCATTTTAAGGTCCAAGACTCTGTGTTGAGGGACATACTAATGTTTGGGCAATCACTATAGAAATGCAATGGGGAAAGGTAAGAATCTGAGCTCCATGTACGCCACACCAAGGAGCTGATACCCTGAAACTGCCCCTACCCCTACCATCTTGAGCAGTATCTTTGTCATGGAAACCATATTGTAAATATCACGTGTAATTAGCTTCCCAGAGTGGCGCATGGGAAGCAACTTGACTTTTTTAATTTTTACATCGGAGTGGGTTCAGTTGGCAGTTAGGAAGGTAAATGTGGTTAGCATTAATTTTGAGAGGGCTAGAATACAAGAGCAGGGATGTACTGCTGAGGCTGTATGAGGCCGTGGTTGGACCACATTTGGAATATTGTGAGCAGTTTTGGGTCCTGTCTCTAAGGAAGGATGTGCTAGCCTTGGAGGGGGTCCAGAGGAGGTTTACAAGAATAATCCCGTGCATTAAGAGCTTGTAATATGAGCAGCAGTTGAGGACTCTGGGTATGTACTTGATTGAGTTTAGAAAAATGAAGGGGGGATCTGATTGAAACTTACAGAATACTGAGAGGCCTGGATAGAGTGGATGTGGGGAAGATGTTTTCACAAGTAGAAGAGGCTAGGACTTGAAGGCACAGCATCAGAGTGAAGGGACGACCCTTTAGAACAATCTTAGGAGGTCTCTTGCTCCCGAAATAATATTTTATCCTTTAAAAACAAAATTTGTAAAATTACTTTCCATAACATTCTGGAAAGTGAGATATCAGTGAATCGAGCGGTGATGTTACTGGAATGGTAATCTAGAGACCCAGGTCATGGGGGGGGAGTATTTTCAGCCAGAGGGTGGTGAATCTGTGGAACTCATTACCGCAGAGGGCTGTGGACGCCAAGATGTTGAGTGTATTTTAAGACTGAGATAGATAGATTCTTGAATGGTAAGGGGATCAAGGGTTACAGGGAGAAGGCAGGAGAATGGGGTTGAGAAACATATCAGCCATGATCAAATGGACCAGTAGGCCTAATTCTGATCTTATGGCAACCCTGCATTAGTTCCCCATTTCTCATTGCCTTTGAACTGAGGTACTGGCCTGTTTCAGAAGAGAATGAAGAGTCAACCACATTGCTGTGGGTCTGGAGTCATGTGTAGGCCTGACCGAGTAAGGATGGCAGATTTCCCTCCCTAAAGGACAACAGTGAATGAGATGGGTTTGTGCAACAATTAATAATGATTATATGGTCATCATCACTGAGCCTAGCTTTTAATTCCAGATTTTAATTGAATGTGAATTTTACCATCTGCCATGGTGGGATTTGAACCTATGTTCATACGACATTGACCTGGGTCTCTAGATTACTATTCCAGTAACATCGCCGCTCAATTCACCGATATGTCACTTTCCAGAATGTTATGGAATGTAATTTTACAAATTTTGTTTTTAAAGGATACAATATTATTTCGGGAGCAAGAGACCTCCTAAGATTGTGACAAGCACTAGGTAACTGCAAGATATTCATCCTTATTTAGGGAGATGAAGCAGTAGGGACTCCGTTCAGAGTACTCCCTGAAGTGTAGAACAAGTAGCTGAGCAGCAATGGTATCTGTCGAATTACCTTCCCCTTATTGGGCTGTGATCCTGTCCCGAGGCACACTTTCATAGAGCCTGTCCCTAACTCTAACCTCACAAAATAAAATCCTGGGAGACAGTGAAACTAGGAGCAGTAGGATCATAGAGTCAGCGTCGACCAGACATCCTAAATTAACCTAGTCCCATTTGCCAGCATTTGGCCCTTATCCTTCTAAACCCTTCCTAATCATATACCCATCCAGATGCCTTTTAAATGTTGTAATTGTACCAGCCTCCACGACTTCCTCTGGCAGCTCATTCCATACACGCACCAACCTCTGTGTGAAAAAGTTGGCCCTTAGGTCCCTTTTAAATCTTTCACCTCTCACCTTAAACCTATGCCTTCCATTTTAGAAGACCAGTCGACCCCTTGACCCTGATTGTGATTGAGGCTGAGCCAGAAGTTGCTTTCATTTATTTTCCTGAGAATTTTCCAGACCTCTCCCCCAAATACACCCCTCAAAGCACGAGACCTTCTGTGACTTAAGGAGATCTGTGAACACCTTCTGCCTCGACTTGTTCATCTTCCTTGGTTGATAATGCAGTAAAAGGAGTTAAAATCTGTATCTTGCAGGGAGCATGAGACAGTGGTCATGTCACAGGGCTGGTAATCTGAAGCTCAGGCTAACATTCTGGGGGATGTGGGCTTGAATCCCACTTTGGCAGATGGTGAAATTTAAATTCAGTTAACTCTAGAATAAAGAACTGGCTCAGTGTTAATCATTGCTGGTTGTTGGGGATGCGATGGCCTAGTGGTATTATTGCTGGACTGTTAATCCAGAGACTCAGATAATGTTCTGGGGACCTGGGTTCAAATCCTGTCACGGCAGATAGTGGAATTTGAATTCAATAAAAATCTGGAATTAAGAATCTAATGATGACCCAGTGCCGATTGTCGGGAAAAACCCACCTGGTTCACTCATGCCCTTTAGGGAAGGAAACTGCCATCCTCACCTGGTCTGGCCTACATGTGACTCCAGACTGACAGCAATGTGGTTGACTCTTCACTGCCCTCTGGGCAATTAAGGATGGGCAATGAATGCTGCCTAGCCAGCGATGCCCTCATCCTATGAATAAAGGAAAAAAAAAAGAAATACCCATCTGGTTCATTAATGCCCTTCAGGGATGGAAATCTAGCCTACACATTAATCTAGACCGTGGGAGACTTATGTGTTCAACTGTACGTTGCATGCGAACTTGGAAAACAAGACACTGAGACTCAAATTGTTCCAGCATTTTTTATTAAATTTATAAACCCCAAAAGAAAAATCTCAGCAGAACAATCCAAAAAAAAACTGGTGTTTGGAAAACTTTACAGGGAAAAGTAAGCATTTGCGTTAAAAATATGCCTCAGTATTGAGGAGGTGAGCAGTGTCAGCCCAGGTTAAAGTGAAGCTTGCAGGAATACATGGCTACATTCAAATACTTCGATGCAGATACAAGAGCTTAACGAGAGAACCACAGGGGTCGTAGCGAAAGGCACCATCAGCGCAGCAATTCCATCTGCATTGGTGCCACTTGCATTCCCCTGGTTCCCAACCACTGAGTATCAACCTCAACCTTAAACGTTAAAACATTAAGTCAACATTAACTTTAGAAACATTAGCTAAATGGATGAAACCAGTTGCACGAGGTTTACAGATTCTCTTTATATAGTATCGAGGAGTTAAAATGCTGTGTTATACAGTACCAGATAGCAGTAGATTCAATTCTTTCAACATAATACCTCAAACAACAAAAACAAAAAACAAGGGCAGATTAATCGGAAGGTCTGAGCTGAATTGAGACACTAATGCTCTTGTGTTTCAAATCGCGCATGTGGGCTATTTTAATTTTGCTTCTGAGTGAAGTCGATTTCGACGTAATGCGAAATGTCTACCAACTTCCAATGTCCTCCCGCCCATTCCCTGTGCCCTGGCGAACCACTGTCATCCCCTGAACCTAACTGCCCCTCTGAGACGACGTTTAAGATTCTGCCTTTCCCCGCTACCACAGTGCACCCCTCTCCCCCCACCCCGTCACCACCCTCTCACTGGCAAGGCTAAGTTGTTGGGGTTGGTGAACGGAAAGCAATTAGTCTGTGGGCACGGGAGGGTTCATAAACTGCTGGACAAGAGGCAGCTTACTCCAGCAATGCACCAGCCTCCTCTGATGTGCCATCTGTACATTAGTTGGAAAAGGCCGTGGTTAACCGAATCTGAAACCAGTCTGGGTGGGCCATGTCTCTACTTCCCTCATCGCCACTGTGGTGAAACAAATCATGATTAAAATGCAATTTATGCCCATCCTCTCACATATTGTTTTTGGGTTAAAAAAAACAACTGAAATCTGGAATGCACGCTGGGGTGTTTGTGTTTATGTGTCTGTTGCCTCCTGTCCAATTAACGTTAAATACAATGTTATCCTTTCAATACAATGTACCAGACTAGATCTCCTGCCACAGTCTCTATGTGATTAACCTTGGCTCCAAAATTGCTTTGCGATAACGAACCGTGAGCAGGGAAGTGAGTGTGGCAAATACAGCATAAGATCTCATCACCTTCAGTGTAACCACCTGCTTATTAACTGTCCCGGCTGACAAACTCAAACCACTGACACCTTCTCTGTACCATCCAGACGCCAAATTGAAAAAGGCAGATGAAAGGAACTAACAACAGCCCATCCCCCACCAAAATCAACTGCTACATTCAGCCTGAGGTTTGCTTGCTTGGTAGAACAATCAAATCACACCAAGGAGTGCCATAGGCAATAAAATTCCCAGGCCTTCCTGGGATTTAGATGATTTAATTAAAAAAGGTGCTTTAAAAAAAAAGGAAAGACAGACAGCAGTTGAAGCCAAACTCCAGCTACGGAGGAAAATGGCAGCGGTGAGGGAACTTGTAACCCCTTTTGCCTTCTTCTACCTCCAGTTCCAGTCTAACACTGATGCTTTGTGCTCGGTTTCTTTAACTGGGAGGCCAGGCCTGCAATGGGTCGTTAGTGGGGCTTCTTGACTTGAGGGTCAAAAAGTCAAAGGGCCTTTGTCCCATTTGCCTGCGTTTGGCCCATATCCCTCAAAACCTTTCCTATCCATGTACCTGTCCAAATCCTTTTTAAATGTTGTAATTGTACCAGCCTCCACCACTTCCTCCAGCAGCTCATTCCATACACGCACCACACTCTGCGTGGAGATCAATCTGCTGCTATATGCACAAGGAAAAACCACACAGATGGAGGGAGAGCTGCACCTAGAGTTGGAGTGTTGACCAAGGCCTGGTGAATGAAGAGCCAGTATCTTTGGAAGAGCTCACAGCCCATCTCCACACACACACACACACACACACACACACACTCTCTCTCTCTCTCTCATACACTCACACACACACACACAGACACTCTCTCACACACACACAAACACACACACACACTCTCTCTCACACACACACACACTCTCTCTCACACTCACAGACACACACAAACACACACACACACACACTCTCTCACACACTCACAGACACACACACACACTCACAGACACACACAAACACATACACACACACTCTCACACTCACAGACACACACACACACTCTCTCTCACACACACACACACACACACACACACACACACACACACACACACAC
>NC_063334.1:119051494-119064677 GCF_021869965.1 Rhincodon typus
ACACACACACACACACACACACACACACACACACACACACACACACAGATCTGACCCAATACTCCAGGTAGACCTGTTGCCTGTTCTTCCACAAGGCGGCTTCAGCCAGACAATTCCAACTGTATACACAGGGACCCCACAACAGGCTCGGCTATTCCTACCATTCCTCAGCCTCTGTAAACTGTGCCAGGCTGGTCAACATCATACTTGGCTCAAATCTATTTGGCGAAAGTACTACACTGGTGGCCAACTGGATTAACTTTTCTGCTTTAGAGGAGCCTCGTCAAAATTGTCAGCCCGATCTGTGACTTTAGCAGCTCGAATTAAGACAAGATGGGAAGGAGATCATTCGGAGACGGTGGAGCCACGCACCACAGTCTGGCAAAAGCCATGCTAACAGCCTGAACAGATTTCTTCACCTGACCATCCCCTGCCTCATGGCAAAATCTGGACTTCCAGAAAGCAATGCAGCCTTCAGAGGCGCACATGGCCACACATCTTGTCCGTTGCTGTCACCCATTTCCAAAAAAAAACCCAACACTGTCCGCCCCACCAACCCCACACCCCCCCCGCCAAAAAACCCTCTCTTCCCTCCCCTCCCACAGAGAGTCATCACAAACAGAATACATCATGCTCAAGTCTGGAGGCAACCTGAATAATACAGTTTTAGCCCAGGCACTTAGGTGACGCTGATTTTCCAGGATATATATTCTTTAACAATGTGTATATAACGGTTTATAATAAATGGTAGCCACTGTGTAGCAGAATACCTACTTTATAATCCAGCCATGCAAGGTGACAACATGGATATCAGAATATGTGCATGTGTCAAAATCCAATTCTATCCCAATTCTCGCTTGTCTACCAATGGCTTCACCCCGATTGCAGTTCAAAATCTCTTCACCTTATCTCATGCTTAAGGTTCTTGTATTGATGCACATTAACAAAAAGTATGTGGTATATATATAAATGGATAGGCTTTCAGTGTGTATGGACTTTTTGGCCTGATGGTCTGGATGTACTCCCTTCCGATGTGAGGCCATTTTCTCCCCCGTCTGCCTGAAACCCTGAAACCTCCGCCTTGCTCTCTCTCCCTCTGAGAGTTTAGCTACAGGTCGTCGCTCTCCACGAGGTCGGACTGAGGGCCAAGGTGGATGGGGTTCGCCTCAGGCAGGAATGCCGACTTAATATCGAGCCCTTGGTCGGTGAGCGCTGCGTAGCGGCTAGCGGAAGGCCGCACCTTCTTTGGTTTGGAGCTGGGAGTCTGGTGCCACTGAGGGGCTGCGGGTTAAAAATAAAGGAAAAGAAGGACGTCAGAAAATAAACAAAAAAATGTCTCTCCCTGTCTTCCTTAGAGTGCCCTGGGACTCCTTGAGGTCATGAGAGGTGCTTTGTAAATCCTTTATTCATCCTCTATTCGTTAACAGGTTGAGGGCATCACTGGCCACCAGCATTTATTGTCCATCCCTAATTGCCCAGAGGGCTGTTCAGGGTCAACCACATTGCTGTGGGTCTGGAGTCACATGTAGGCCAGACCATGTAAGGATGGCAGTTTCCTTCCCTAAAGGACATTAGTGAACCAGGTGGGTTTTTCCAACAATCAGTTCATGGTCATCACTAGGTTCTTAATTCCAGATATTTTATTGGATTCAAATTCCACCATCTACCATGGCGGGATTCGAACTTGGATCCCCCAGAATGTTATCTGGGTCACTGGATTAACAGTCTAGTGATAGTACCACTAGGCCATCGCCTAACCTTTCCTTGCTGAGGGGAGATATTGCCATATTTCCAAAGGCTGCTCTCTCATTATACAGACTGAGGTGACCTCTGTCGTTACAGCATTCAAACCCCACACCAACAGCGTCTCTCTGCATTGCAATCCAGCTGACTAGTTACCTGGCCTGCCTATATTGTGAAAGAGTGAGTTCTGTCAGGTTAGATCATTGGCTGGAATAGTATTTGACCTTTGCTCTTTCATTGGATGTGGATTACCCATCAGTAATTGTCTGTTGGACTGAGGCATTTCAGAGTCAACCACATTGCTGTGGGTCTGGAGTCACAAATAGGGATGGCAGATTTCCTTCCTGGTGAACTAGATAGGTATTAGTTTTACGGTCACCATTTAGCTGTCAATCCTAGATTATTTAATTGACATGAAATCCCAGCAGCTGCGGTGGTGGTGGTGATGGGATTTGAAGTCATGTTCACGGGACTTTGGCTCAGTGGCTCTGCGATGCTCTGTAGCATCACCACGACACTAACACTGAGCTTCTCCCTAAATTGTAATGCATTATCGAGCTGAGAGGGAAGGCTTGACCATCATTTGTGGACCGTTGCAGAAATGACATTGCGTCCATAACTGTCACCACACGTCAAAAGTATTTAATGTCTGTAAGGCATGTTCAGACATTTGAGTACATGATAAATAAGGGGCAGATCCTCTGGCCCCCATCTTAAACTCACCTTCAGGCTTTCCAATCAGGTCTCTCTAGCATTCATCTTTCTACACCTTTCTACCTCATTGGCTGTAGTAGTGCTTTGGGACAGCCTGAGGATGTGACAGGTGCTATATAAATCCAGAAGGTCGTGGGTTCAGAACATGCGGCACAAACTCATTGTCATCACTCCAACGCAGTACTAATTGCGTGCAACAAGTGTTGGGAATACGGTCTTTCAAATGAGATACTGAACTGAGGCTCCGTCTCTCCTGTGAATGCAAGTTCTTTTTTCATCTTTTTCCCCCTCAAATGAGTGGAAAGGATATGCTTTCAGACAGCAATGATGGTGTAGTGGTAATAGCTGTGGGCTGGTAATTTTACAGACCCAGGCTAACACTTATGGGTTGAAACCCTGCCATAGCGACCGGTTGGAGTTTAAACTCAGTTACTAGGTGTGGAATTTAATACTAGCTTCAGTCATGGTGAAGAAGAAACTGCCATCAATGATTGTTCAATACCTATTTGTTTCACTCATCCCTTTAAGGAATAAAATCGACTGTCCCTGACCTGATCTGACCTACACGTTACTCCAGACCCATTGCAATGTGCTTGAACCTTCATTACCCTTTGAAGTGTCCCAGAAAATCCCTCAGTTGAAGGGCAATTAGGGATGGGCAACAAATGCTGACATCTCCATTGATACCCAATTCCCATGAAAGAATGAGGGAGAAAAAGTGAATGAGTTTTCGAAAGGAAGATTTGGACTCACAGTAAATATCCAGCTTGGCTGTACAGGATATGATACCGGCTTCGTTTTTAGCTGATACAGTGTACCACGCAGCATCCTCCTTTGTGGTTGGCTGAATGAGCAGGCAGATGTAACCCTTGTTATCATGATGCATGCTGGGAAATTAAAGGCAGATGCAGGTTACTCAAACAGAATGAAACTTTGGCAAGGGATCACTTGATGATTTTTACATTGAACTTAAAGCACAGAAAAAGCCCATTTGACAATGCCTGTGGGCAGGTTTCTAATCATTAGGGGAAAAGGCAGGAAAGTGGAATTGAGGATTATCAGATCAGCCATGATCTCATTCAATGGTGGAGCAGACCTGATGGGATGAATGGCCTACTTATGATCCTACCTCTTACGACCTGTTATTGTGTACCCACAAATCTTCCAATGGCCCCTCTTCAGCTGGCGCTAACAGCATTTTCTTTCAACCCTTTCTTCTGCGTGTGCTCATCAAACTTTCCCTTACGTGCGTCTATGTTTCAAATTAGGGACAGGAGAGGGGCAATTTGGCCCCTCAGGCATGGTCCAACATTCAATAGGATCATGTCTGATTTGATCACGCTACTGTCTCACCAACCCCTGCAGTCATTCACTCCCTCATTTAACAAGAAGTTATCTACCTCTGCCTTAAAAATATTCATGGAGTCTGCTTTCCTGCTTTTTTGGGAAGGAGAGTTCTAACGTTTCATCAGCAAAATATTATCCTTATTTCTGTCTTAATTTGACAGCCCTTTGTTTTACACCTTATGGTAGCAGTTTCCATATTCTTACCACTGTTTGGGTAAAGAAATTTATAACGAGCTCCTTTTACTGAGTTTATTATTGACTGTCTTATAATCGGTGGAAACTTCAGCAACAAATGCTGGCCAGCCAGTGATACACACGCCCCACGAGTGAATGAAAGAAAGTAACCTATCCAAAGCTCCACCCTAATCTTATCCAAGAGGTCAGCTCTCAGCCTATCAAAGGATGACAGGTCACAAATTTAATGTGATATGGAAAAGAATCTGTTCTGAGAAGGACCTGAAATGTTAACTCTGTTTTTTCCTTCACAGATGCTGCCAGACCTGCTGAGCTTTTCCAGCAACTTCTGTTTTTGTTCCTGATTTACAGCATCCGCACTTCGTTCGGTTTTTATTAGGAATGGTTAGTAAGGTTGCAGAGGATGTCAAAATTGGTGATGTAGTGGACAGTGGAAAGTACATGTTGAAAGTTATTATTGATAATGATAGCATGTGCATCAGTAGGTACAGAACAAAGTAGAAAAATGGGTTATTCAGAAAATGGCTCAGAGATAGTAAGAACTGCTGATGCTGGAGTCAGGGATAACACAGTGAGGAGCTGGAGGAACACAGCAGGCCAGGCAGCATCAGAGGAGCAGGAAAGGTGATGTTTCGGGTCCGGGCCCTTCTTCAGAAATGGCTTCGCAGTGGGGTTATAACTCAGAGAATGTAAGAACTGTTGATGCTGGAGTCTGGGATAACACAGTGTGGAGCTGGAGGAACACAGCAGGCCGGGCAGCATCAGAGGAGCAGGAAAGTTTCGGGCTGGGATCCTTCTTCAGAAAAGGCAGTGCTTACTATCTTTGAGAAAAATGGGTTATGTTTTAATAATAGCATGGTTATTATTCACACCCACATACTCATTTTGGTTTAAGAAAAGCCTTTGCTATCAGCGTTATCTTTCAATGGCTGCAACTTCAAAATTGAAGGGTTTGAATAATCTTGCACCTATTCTCTTCTCACATGATGACGGGCTGCTGTAGTCAAGGGTTACAGTTGAACAGCCAGTTGGAATTAGTGGAATTTGATTGTTTACAGAAGACACGAACCTAGCCATTCAATTTATCAGGTAATAGGCAGGGAACTTTTTTAAAGTTAAAACAAAACTGTCTTTTGTCAGTGCAAAAGAAGGAGCTGTTGTTCTCTAGAGGAAGGATTAATTGCTACTTAATGTGAGGAGCTGCAGATTCACCACAAATGATCTCAAGTCTTTGAATTGTCATCTCTGCAAGGACCAAAAAAAAAATGCAATGATCCATCGCCCAGAAAATAAATTACCTCCTGCGGATTATATTTTGATTCAGTTTTACAAATTAACCAAAAGGGTGTGTACTAGTTTAGGGCATTCTGGCTCCATGGTAGGGTGGTTAAGAAGCTGTTTAGCACGCTTGCCTTCATTGCTCAGACCACTCAGTATAGGAGTTGGGAAGTCATGTAGAGGTTGTAAAACACTTGTGAGGCCTCTTCTGGAGTACTGTGTGCTGTTCTGGTCGCTCTGTTGTAGGAAGGATGTTATTAAGCTGGAGTGGGTTCAGAAAAAATTCACAAAGATGTTGCTGGGAATGGAGGATTTGAGTTGTAAGGAGAGGCTGGATAGGCTGGGACTTTTTTTCCTGGACCGTAGGAGTTTGAGGGGTGACCTTTATAGAGGTTTATAAAATCATGAGGGTGGCATGGTGCGGCTCAGTGGTTGGCACTGCTGCCTCACAGCACCAGGGATCTGGGTTTGATTCCACCCTCGGGCGACTGTCTATGTGGAGTTTGCACATTCTCCCTGTGTCTGCGTGGGTTTCCTCTGGGTGCTCTGGTTTCCTCCCACAGTCCAAAGGTGTGAGGTGATTCATTTTGGAAGGACAAATCTGAAAGCAGAATACAGGGTTAACGGAAAGATTCTTGGCAGTGTGGAGGAGCAGAGGGATCTCGGAGTTCATGTCCACAGTTCCCTGAAAGCTGCCACCCAGGTGGGTAGAGTTGTTAAGAAGGCATATGGTGTGTTAGCTTTCATTAATAGAGGGATTGAGTTCAAGAGCCGTGAAGTTATGCTCCAGCTATACAAAACCCTGGTTCATCCACATCTGGAGTATTGTGTCCAGTTCTGGTCACCTCATTACAGGAAAGATGTGGAAGCGTTGGAAAAGGTGCAGAGGAGATTTACCAGGATGTTGCCTGGAATGGAGGGAAGGTCTTACGAGGAAAGGTTGAGAGAGCTAGGGCTTTTCTCTTTAGAACGACAAAGGATGAGAGGTGACTTGATAGAGGTGTACAAAATGATCAGAGGTATAAATAGAGTGGACAGCCAGAGACTTTTTCCTAGGGTGGAGGTAGCTATTACGAGGGGGCATAGTTTTAAAGTGAGCGGAGGTAGATATCGGGGAGACGTCAGAGGTAGGTTCTTTACTCAGAGAGTGGTAGGGGCGTGGAATGCATTGCCGGAGAGGGTAGTGGAGTCGGCCTCATTAGGGGCATTTAAGCGGCTATTAGATAGGCATATGGATGGTAGTATAAGGTAGGGATGGAGGTTAGATAGACCTTAGGTTTAGGGTAAAAGTTTGGCACAACTTCGTGGGCCGAAGGGCCTGTACTGTGCTGTACAGTTCTATGTTCTACGCGCAGGTCAGGTGGATTGGCCATGCTAAATTGCCCATAGTGTCCCGGGATGTGTAAGCTGGGTGCGTTAGCCGTTGGAAATACAGCGTTACAGTGAAAGGGAGGGAGACGGATACGGGTGGGATGTTTTTTGGAGGGTCAGTGTAGACTTGCTGGGCTGAACAGCCTGTTTCCACACTGTTAGGATTCTATGATGATGAGGGATATTGATAAAGTGAATAGCAGGTGTCTTTTCCCTAGTGTGGGGAATTTTAAGACTAGGGGGCGTATATTTAAAAAGGGAGGAAGAAAGATTTATAAAAGACGTGAGGGGCAGCTTTTTTACACAGACAGCAGTTCATGTGTGGGAACTGGAACCCTTCCAGAGGAAGCGGTGGGTGCAGGTACAGTTATAATGTTTAAAAGACATTTAGATATGTACATGAGCCAGCAGCAGGGAAGTGGGACTAGGTTAGTTTGGGATTATGAATGGCATAGACTGGTTGGACTGAAGGATCTGCTTCTGTGCTGTATGACTTTATGATTCGATGACTGGAGTAATAATCCAAAGGCCTGTACTATTGATGTGGAGACAAAGGAGTTCAAATCCTGCCATAGGATTTAATGTGAGGATATGAGTTAAAAGCAGGAGTAGGCCTTTCGGCCCTTCAAGCCCTCTCTGTCATTCAGATCAGCTTTGTTCCTATTGAATAGTGAAGCAGATTTGAGGGGCTGAATGGCCTGCTCTTGTTCCTGTTTTATATGGTCTCTGGTCTTAATGTGATCATAGCTGATCTGTTTGTGGCCTCAACTCCCCATTGCCGCCTACCCCCGTTAACTACTAGGATAACCAAGAACGATTTTATTTATTCATTTACAGAATTCACAGATACCATGCAGAAAGGTAGTGATGAGCCAAATTCCCGAATATGGTGGAGCACCTTGCTGGGGCCTTTTAGAGAGCTGGCACACAGCTGTTATGAGCATTTGGAACTGTCTTCCCCAGACAGCATGGAATCGACAGGCCAGGTGGACTGCCGCGGTTCAAGAAGGCAGCTCACCACCATCTTCTCAAGGGCAACTAGGGACGGGCAATATATGCTGTGCTTGCCATTTTAAGAGTGAATAAAAACTAAGTCACAAGCAGTTAATGTTACTACCTTCTGTTTATCACAAACATATCAATCAAATGACATGGGTTGGGTAAGCAATAGAAACGATATTGCTGGAGAAGCTCAGCAGATCAGGCAGCTTCTGTGGAGAGAAAGCAGATTTAACATTTCGGGTCCAGTGACCGGTTCTCAACCTGAAATGGTAACTCTGCTTTCTCTCCACAGATGCTGCCTGACCTGCTGAGTTTCTCCAGCAATTTCTGTTTTTGTTTCTGATTTCCAGCATCTGTAGTTCTTTCAGTTTTTCAGTTAAACAAAAACGTGGCTTCTTTACTTTGTAGATGAGATGCTCCAGTGGTAACTGGGAGGCTATATAGACCTGCGAAACTGCTGCTCTGTTCTGTCTACAGAGTCCATAGGATTATAAATTAAATCCTGTCTTGTGACGGATAGCGATGGACAACAGTTTAATGTGTAGTAAATACTTAGTGAAATCACAAATTCGCCTATTCACGCCAAAAAATAAGTAACAACAAGAGCCAACATTTTCGGGCTAAACTCTCATCTCCACAATTTTTAACGTATTTTTAATCAGCTCGCGAATTCCACCATGTGTGGGGGTTCTCAGAGAGGGAGCCGTCGTGGATACAGATGGAGGTATGTGCTATATAGTGGGATCAGTGTGGATCAGTCAGCACTGACTCAATGGGGCTAAGCGTCCTTTTCAATGCCACATGGGTCTATATACCTGCTTAAGGGTAGGTGAACATCAGAACACATCAACTCCCAGCCCTGTAGGAATCTCAAACTCACTCACCTGACTCTGTCTGTATTCTGGGTGAGGGACTCGTTGTCCTTTTTCCAGAAGATCTGCGGATACGGCACACCTGAGACGCGACACTCTAACCGTATTGGGTAACCCTCGGCCACACCCGTGTTCTGCAGCTTCTCGATGAACACTGGGGCTCTGAGCATCTCTTTAGCTGCGGGGAGAAAGCGCAGGAATATCAGCAGACCGGAGACAAGGGACTCCCGCATTGTTCTACAAAACTGAATTCCAAGTTGCCGCCCATTATTCCTGATCGCCCTCAGGAAAAACTCTCAGCCCAGTCGCTGGAGTTACAGATCCCTACAGTTAAGGCAGGACAGAAATGGTGAGAATTTCCTCCCGCGGCGGAAAGCCGTCAGGGTGGGAACGTCCTGAGGTGAACTATCGATGGTTGGATTAACCTGTGCTGTTGGCATCCTAAGCCAGCTGAGCTAGCCAATGCCAACGCGCTCTCAGCCAACACCTAAATAGAGGACGTGCTTCTCCCAGACCTATAATTATATATTTATACAGGGTCGATGGGCTGGCAATTTCAGCACCATCCCATCCTTGTTGGAGTGGATTTGGGGGCAAGGTATTGAGCTGGACATTGACCCTATTTCTCTTCCCACCTCTCCCCCACCCCCCAACCAACCAACATCCAAAACACACCCAGAAGGGGCACAAAGCGTCCAACCCATATGCCTGGATTGTCACCGTTGTTGGAATCTAGTCCTGATGTGGAAAACTATGGTCTGGTTGGGCACTGTTCCTCACAGCCTCTGACCTGGCCACATTTCAGATTGTCATACGGCAATGTCGGATACTGAGTCCAGTATTAGTCTGCATGTCTCTTGTGGCGCGGTGGCTCAGTGGTTAGCACTGCTGCCTCACAGCGCCAGGGACCCGGGTTTGATTCCAGCCTCGGGCGACTGTCTGTGTGGAGTTTACACTTTCTCCCTGCGTCTGCGTGGGTTTGCTCCGGTTTCCTCCCACAGTCCAGAGACAGAGACAGGGACAGGGATAGGGTAGGCCTGGAGATGGGATGATCTTTGGAGGGTTGGCGAAGACTCGATGGGCTGAATGGCCTGCTTCTACGCTGCAAGGATTCTGCAATGCTCAGTCATTCGGGGCAGTGGTGGGAAGGGTTGGGACGGAGAGAAGTAAATGTTCTACCTGCAATAATTAGCTCGAGACTGAAAGAGTTCTGTCCAGCTCGGTTTGTGGCGACACATGTATATATCCCAGCATCCCTAGCAGTAGCTGGCTCAATGACCAGGGAGTGAACGCCATTCTCACGTACGAGCATCTTGTGGCTGCCATCTGATCGGATCTGCTTCCCATTCAATTGCCAGATGAGGTCTGGGGTGGGCAGGCCACTGACCTGTAAGGAACACACCAGTGAGAAACCTTGATAGCGCAAAGCTCGGCAGATCTCGCCTCAGGCACCTTTGGCTTGGCCCGTTGAGACAACAGACTGATCTCACTGCCATACTGGTGCATTCCTCTGCAGTGAATGAGCACATTGCAAGCCAGTTGCCAGTCTGAACCTGACAGATAGAACTCACATCTCTTCAGTCAGAAGGTTTTCGAGTTGTGTTCCCGGACCAGAGGCTTGAACAACATGCACACAAATAAAAATTGAAGAGCTGGCTCTGCCAATTGCTTTACCAAGGGGTGCTGCACTGCCAGGGGCACCGTGATTTTGATGGGACACGAAAGTGAGGCCCTGTTTAGCCCTTGATAAAAGCAAAATACTGCGGTTGCTGGAAATCCTAAACCAACAGAGAATGCTGGAGAAACTCAGCAGGTGTTGAGTGATGAGAGAAACAGAGTAAATATTTCTAGTCTGTTATGACTGCTCTTCAGATCTGAAGATGTGAACACTTTCTGTCTCCACAAACGCGCCAGACCTGCTGAGTTTCTCTCGCACTTCCTGTTTTTATTTTATATTAGCCCCTTTGACCCTCTCTGGCGGGGAAAATGAAACGGTTCCTCTCAAAGAATCTTAAAGGCTCTATTTTTGTAACTGCCTTCAGCCAGAAATAGACATCCCAGTATTCATCCAACTCAATTCACTCCATTTAATACCAAGTAACAGCTAAAGGCATGGGATATTATAAATGTGGGAGGCCATGACGTAGTGGCATTAATCCAGGCTGATGCTCTGAGGACCTGAGTTCAAATCTCACTACGGCAGAGAGTCGAATCTGGATTCAGTTATAAAGAAAAACATCGGGAATTAAGAATCTAATGATGACCAAAGGTGGGGGTTAGGGAAGAGCCTATCTGGATCATTACAGCCCCTTTGGGAAGGATATCTGCTGACCCATACTGGTCTCTATGTGACTCCAGACCCACAGTGATGTGGTTGTCTCCCCTCTGGGTGACTAGGGATGCACAATGAATGCTGACCAGGTCAGTGAAATATGAATCCCATGAATGAAATTATTAAAAAAAGACAGGCAATAGTATTGAGGTACTAGTGATGTGACGTATAGATAGACAGCCAGAGACTTTTTCCTAGGGTGGAGGTAGCTACTACGAGGGGGCATAGTTTTAAAGTGAGTGGAGGTAGATATAGGGGAGACATCAGAGGTAGGTTCTTTACTCAGAGAGTGGTAGGGGCGTGGAATGCATTGCTGGAGAGGGTAGTAGAGTCGGCCTCATTAGGGGCAGTTAAGCGGCTATTAGATAGGCATATGGATGATAGTGTAAGGTAGCAGTGGAGGTTAGATAGACCTTAGGTTTAGGGTAAAAGTTCGGCACAACATCATGGGCCGAAGGGCCTGTACTGTGCTATACTGTTCTATGTTCTATGGTCTATGTACTGAACCCATGTGCTCCAGAACTCACTGTGTTTCTAGTCAAGCTACTCCTGTACCATCAACAGTGATGTGAAAAGTGTCACAGAGCAGGGTAAATCTAACCTGACCACATCAGTCTCCTCTCAAGCACCAACAAAGTGATGGATAGGGATCAGCAATAGTGCTATCACACAAAATGTAGATAGCCAACAGCTTTTCCCCATGGTAGGGGAGTCTAAAACTAGAGGTGAGAGGGAAGAGATATAAAAGGGTCCAGAGGTGCAATGATTTTCACACAGAGGGTGATGAGTGTCTGGAATGGGCTGCCAGAGGTAGTGGTGGAAGCGAGTACAATTTTGTCGTTGAAGGAACATTTGGACAGGTACATGGATGGCAGAGGTATGGAGGGTTATGGACCAAACTCAGGCAAATGGGACTAGTTTAAATTGTAAAAACCGGGTGGCATGGATAAGTTGGGCCGAACGGTCTGATTCCATGCTGTAAACCTCTATGACTCTAAACCAGGTAAGGATGGCATACTTCCTTCCCTACAGGGCGTTAGTGAACTGTCAATTTTTGCAACAAAAATCAATAACAGTTATAATGCACAGCATGAGTGAGACTAGATTTCAACTCCAGAATTAGCAATTGAATTGAAATTCCATCCACTACCGTGAATATGAACCTATGAGATTATCATACAGTTGTGAGATTTATTTATATTTATTTATATATTTGTCACAGGTACCAAGTATAGGAATACATAAGTACAGTGAAAAGTCCACAGAGTCGCCATTCACTGGTGCCCACCTGGTTACAAAATCCACAGCCAAAAGGTAAGCAAGATAAAGAAATGCCCAGATCTCAGAGTCCCAAGTCCCATCTCAAATGGTGCAGGCACAGCTCCAATCGCTAGGACACCCAGCAGGCTGTCACCACCATGTGATAGGCCCACTCTCACCACCATCACCGCCTCACGGCCCACTCTCACCGCCATCACCGCCTCACGGCCCACTCTCACCACCACCAACACCTCATGGCCCACTCTCACCGCCATCACCGCCTCACGGCCCACTCTCAACGCCATCACAGCCTCACGGCCCACTCTCACCACCATCACCGCCTCACGGCCCACTCTCACCGCCATCATCGCCTCACGGCCCACTCTCACCACCATCACAGCCCACTCTCACCGCCATCACAGCCCACTCTCACTGCCATCAGAGCCAACTCTCACCGCCATCACAGCCCACTCTCACCGCCATCACAGCCTCACGGCCCACTCTCACCGCCATCACAGCCTCACGGCCCACTCTCACCTCCATCACCGCCTCACGGCCCACTCTCACCGCCATCACCGCCTCACGGCCCACTCTCACCTCCATCACCACCTCACGGCCCACTCTCACCGCCACCACAGCCTCACGGCCCACTCTCACCTCCAGCACCGCCTCACGGCCCACTCTCACCACCACCACAGCCTCACGGCCCACTCTCACCGCCACCACAGCCTCACAGCCCACTCTCACCGCCATCACCGCCATCACAGCCCACTCTCACTGCCATCACAGCCCACTCTCACCACCATCACAGTCCACTCGCACCGCCATCAGAGCCCACTCTCACCGCCATCACAGCCCACTCTCACCGCCATCACCGCCTCACGGCCCACTCTCACCGCCATCACAGCCCACTCTCACCGCCATCATAGCCTCACGGCCCACTCTCACCTCCATCACCGCCTCACGGCCCACTCTCACCGCCACCACAGCCTCACGGCCCACTCTCACCTCCATCACCGCCTCACGGCCCACTCTCACCGCCATCACAGCCTCACGGCCCACTCTCACC
>NC_063334.1:119064687-119097020 GCF_021869965.1 Rhincodon typus
CGCCTCACGGCCCACTCTTACCGCCATCACTACCTCACGGCCCACTCCCACCGCCATCACCGCCTCATGGCCCACTCTCACCACCATCACCGCCTCACAGCCCACTCTCACCGCCATCACCGCCTCACGGCCCACTCTTACCACCGTCACCGCCTCACGGCCCACTCTCACCACCGTCACTATCTCACGGCCCACTCTCATTGGTACATCCAGTGATATGGTCACCACATTGTTACCTCTCCATTGGTCGCATTGTCAAACCAATATGGTGCAAAGTACATTTGCTGGACCAGCTGGCCAGTTCAGCTTATTGACTTTACAAAATATGTGTAAATCTGTGTCCAACTTGCCTATTCTTCAGCAACAAAAGGTGATTTAAAACAAAATCACAAGCATTTTAAATTATCCCGTGGGAAACCACCCACACCCGGAGGAGATGTGGAGATATCGGGCATGTTCTGTGAAAATCCCGTGCAGTGACATAAACTGATTTGAGCTGGATACTGGATCTGGACTCTGCACTTGGCTACACATTTGACATAAACCCAGCCTGAAAGCTACTCACTATGCTCAAGTGACATGACATAGACGTACTTGATAGACCAACACTTTAAGAAATTAAAATAAAAGAAAGAACTGCAGATGCTGGAGCTCTGGGGCAAAAACAGGAATTGCTGGAGAAACTCAACAGGTCTGTCACCAGACTTGAAACGTTGCCTCTGCTTTCTTTCCATATATTATCTTTTCCCCAGGGTAGGGGGGTCCAAAACTAGAGGGTATAGGTTTAAGGTGAGAGGGGAAAGATATAAAAGGGACCTTAGGGGTAACATATTCACGCAGAGGGTGGTGCGTGTATGGAATGAGCTGCCAGAGGAAGTGGTGGAGGCTGGTACAATTACAACATTTAAAAGGCATCTGGATGGGTATATGAATAGGAAGGGTTTAGAGGGATATGGGCCAAATGCTGGCAAACGGGACTAGATTTATTTGGGATATCTGGTCGGCATGGACGAGTTGGACCGAAGGGTCTGATTCTGTGCTGTACATCTCTATGACTCTATATGCTGCTGAGTTTCTCCAGCCATTTCTGTTTTCGCTTCAAGGAATTTGTTTGGCTGTCTACACGTTGATTGGTCATTGCATGGTTTGAAGTCACACAACACCAGGTTATAGTCCAACAGGAACAAAAACAAAGTTGCTGGAGAAGCTCAGCTGGTCTGGCAGATCTGTGAAAGAAAATACAAAGTTAATGTTTCGGGTCCGGTGACCCTTCCTCAGTCCAACAGGTAGTCCAACAGATTTATTTGAAATCACAAGCTTTTGGAGCGCTGCCCCTTTGTCAGGTGAACGTGTCATGTGATTTCTAATCTCGTCCATCCCAGTCCAACACTGGCACCTCCACATCACGGCATGGTTTGAAAGAGAGGATGTCAGCATTCCCTGCTTGCTCAAAGCAGATAGCATCGGCAGTTCTTACTATCTCTGAGTGAGTTTTAACCCCACTGCGAAGCCTCTTCCAAGGATGCCCACCTTGAAGGAGTTACCCTCCTCCCTCTGGAAAGACCTCAGTGGATCTCTTTCCCACTGCAACCCTCTGGTAATCTCTTCAGCCCTGAAACTCTCCAATCCCCCCCACTCCCTACCTGCATCTACCTATCACTATCCCACCTACCTTCTCCAGCCCCACCTGTCCTCTCTCTATTTATTTCTCCCTTCCCCCTCCCCCGTTTCTGAAGAAGGGTCCTGACCCGAAACGTCAGCTTTCCTGCTCCTCTGATGCTGCCTGGCCTGCTGTGTTCATCCAGCTCCACACTGTGTTGCCTTTGTCTCTGTCAGCTGAATTATACATCGTCAATTTGGCTTTGAACCATGCAGCTGAAGCAATGTGACTCAGCCCAGTCTGGATCTGACCTCAAGTGTCTGAAGTTACATATTTTAACGAGCATTATCACAGTTTGAGATTACACATACCTGTGTAATGTCTATTGAGTCAGAAACACCTCGAGGCTATTATGTGAAGATTCTGTCTGTCTTTCAGGCCTGTAATTCACTATAATCCACTGTTTAAAAATGTGACTGAAATCCAGTCTGTGGTGACCTGAACTTCAAAGACTATTGGAGCCCCCTCCACCTTCACTGTTGCAAAAACAAAGGCAGAGTAGCTTTTAAATTTTTTTTTGTTCTTTCACTGGATGTGGGCTAAACTGGCAAGGTTGTCACTAATCCCATGAAATATGCAGCATTGCTGTGTCATCTCAGAAGGCAATTAAGAGTTCATAACATGTAGGAGGAGGCCATTCAGCCCATTGAGACTGCTCTGCCATTCAGTGAGACCAGTTCATTTAATAATCCTCAGCTCCACTCTCCTGCCTTTACCCCATCACCCTTCCTTCCCTTACTGATTAAAAATCTGTCCATCTCAGCCTTGAATATAATGAACCAGCCCCCTGCAGTGAAGAACTCCACAGATCTGCAATTGCATTCTGAAGTCACATCAGACTGGTCAAGGACCAGCTGATTACATTTGTTGGAGGACACTGATGAACCAGATGGGTTTTTACAACAAGTGATTTTAGTTTCAACACAAAACTACCTTCCAATTCCTGACCAATTCATTGAATTTAAACCCATCAGCTACCGATGAAGGATTTGACCAGGGTGGTTTTCAGCGCCGGGGAAATAAGACTTTTCAGCCTCTCTCGCCACTGAGTGTTCAACCAGAAATTTAACAAAACCAAGCCGTTTTGTACTTAAATCTCGGAATACTGATGCGCACTGAGTGACACTCAGAGAATAAAAACGAAGTGTTGTAAATGCCAGATATCGCAGGCTAAAACAGACAGTGTTGGAAACTGTTAACAGGCTGGGCAAGATGCTGTGCTGAACGCACAAACTGGAAGTAGGCCATTTGGCCCATCGTTCCTGGCCCACCATTCAATAAGATGTGCTCGGGATGCAATATCCACACTCCCATCTAACCTCAATCACTTTTCGTTCCCTTGTCTCACAGGAGTCTATTGGGCATTTTTTTTTTCAGGGTTTTGTTTTTCATTTTCTGCGGTATATTTACTAGAGCTCATCAGAAGACAGAAACCCCGACTAACTCCCAGAGAGTCCGTGTTCGAGTCCCATCCCAGGACTCAATGACCATGGAAGAAGTGTTTGTAATACAGTCACAAGGGTTGATCAGTGAATTGTAAACCCATCCAAAATACTCCAACGGTAGTAAAAGCAGGAGAGATTCCTGGTTAGTCTTATGATGGAAAGAAATTTGGAACCTCTACTGTCACTATAGCTCTAGGCTGCAACGTGTCTCTAAAAGTGAATATTGCCATAGCAACCGGGACTTCCCGAGTTAAACTGCAACATATCCCCTCCTGGAATTCCCAAAGCTGGAAGAATTCTGCTTTTCTCTCCAACGGAATTTGTCTTTGCCTCAATGGCTGCCTGACCTCCCTGATGCTTCCCGCATTTTCCATCTTTTGTTTTAAAAGTTGCCGTTAAGGAACGTCTTTAATATTGGAAAATGTGCTGAACTACTCCAATACAGAGTAAATCTCCTCCACCTGGAAAATCTGCCCATTTCCCCACACATCATGCAGACCTCTTCTCGGAACCTGAGCAAGTTTACAAACTTCCCAGGAGTTGAGTCTGGTTCACGGATCCAGAAGGGATTCCTGGAGGCTGCAAGAACACATGGCGACAACATCTAATGTGCTCAAGAGTGTCCTTTATAATGGACTGATG
Organism: Rhincodon typus; assembly: GCF_021869965.1. Taxonomy (NCBI): domain Eukaryota; kingdom Metazoa; phylum Chordata; class Chondrichthyes; order Orectolobiformes; family Rhincodontidae; genus Rhincodon; species Rhincodon typus. The sequence goes on from NC_063334.1 coordinate 119,068,435, forward strand.
GCAAACAGTCAAAGCTGTTTAGAATCATGGAATCCCTACAGTGCAAAAGAGGCCATTCGGCCCTATTGGGTCTGCACCAACCTTCTGAAGAGCGTCCCACTCAGACCCAGCCGCCCACCCTATCCCTGTAACCCTGCATTGCTGTGGCTAACCCTGTGGCACATCCCTGGACACCACGGGTTGATTTAGCTTGGCCAAACCATCTAACCTGCACCTCTTTAGCCCGACGAGGGTCAGTCAGCTCAGTTGGCTGCAATGCAGGGTGATGCCAACTGCATGGGTTCTAATCCCACACTGGCTGTGGTTAATATGAAGGTCTGTCTTTCTCAACCTCTCGCCTCGTCTGAGGTGTGGTGCCCCTCAGATTAAATCACCACCAGTCATCTCTCTCTCCCTATAGTTTGGTAAGACTATGTGACTTTGTTTAACCCAGTGTAAGTGGCTGCTTGGAATAACCAGAGACGGTGTGTGTGGTGGAGACTCTATTGTGCTAGCAATTGAGAACCCCATCAGATTGCAAAACAACAAGGGTGCATAAATTAGATAAGTTGAGTTGTACATATTATAGATTCCCCACACCGTGGAAACAGGCCATTCGGCCCAACAAGTCCACACAGACCTCTTGAAGACCATCCCACCCAGATTCATCCCCTAACCCTATATTTCCCATAGCTAATACACCAAAGCTAGGTACCCCTGAAAACTACGGGCAATTTAGCATGGCCAATCCACCTAACCTGCACAGCTTTGGACTGTGGGAGGAAACCAGAGCACCCGGAGGAAACCCACGCAGACACGGAATGTGCAAACTCCATACAGACAGACACCTCAGGCTGGAATGAGACAGTAGTGCTAACCACTGAGCCACAACACCATACATCTTCAGCACTTCCTCTGTGTGTGAGCAATAGATAAGCATTTCTGCTCTTTTTCAGCTTTAGCTTATAAAAGAAATTGGGTTTCTCTTCCAATGCAAGGAGGAGAACTTCAATGACCAAAACACAGGGAAAATAAAAACATTTGTATACATGTGATAATCAAATAGACAGGGGCTCACAGGTCCGTCTGGAAATCTTAAGCTTTGTGGGATGAACAGAGGTTATCACCGTCAGTCATAGTCACTGAGTCACAGAGGTCTACAGCAAAAGGGAGGTCATGCCTTTTAGAATTCTTTGAGGAGGTAACGAGCAAGCCAGTCAAAGGAGATCCAGTGGATTTCCAGACAAAGGTGCCACACAGGAAGGATCACTGGACCCGAAACGTTAACTCTGATTTTTTCTTCACAGATGCTGTCAGACCTGCTGAGCTTTTCCAGCAACTTCTGGTTTTGTGCCACACAGGAGACTGCTAAATAAGAGCCCATGGTGTTAGGAGCAAGGTACTGGAATGGATAGAGGATTGGCTGACTCCCAGAAGGCAGAGAGTAGGGAGAAAGGGGTCTTTTTCAGGATGGCAGCCTAGTGACTGACAGAGTTCCGCAAGGGTCCGTGTTGGGATCACAACTATTCACGTTCTACATTAACAATTTGATGAAGGAACTGAGGGCCTTCTAGTTTAGAATCTAGTCTACTGCATTCGCTGCTCACAATGTGGTCTCCTCTACACTGGGGAAACGAAGCGTAGACTTGGTGACCCCTTTGCAGAACATCTACGTTCTGCTCGCAAAAAAGATCCTGAACTACCTGTTGCCTGCCACTTCAATGCACCACCTTGCTCCCTGGCCAACATCTCTGTCTCTGGCTTGCTACAGTGTTCCAGTGAAGCCCAACGCAAGCTGGAGAAACAACACCTCATTTTCCGCTTGGGGACTCTACAGCCCTCCGCACTCAATATTGAGTTCAATAATTTTAGGGCCTAAACTCTCCACTGTCCCAGCCCCCCACCCCACACACCAGTCTTTGTTACCACATAGCCTGCCATTACACACCCCCTGTTGTTAGTCACTAAAAGTCCCCATTAACAACTATTCACCCTCCCAGCCTGATCGTTAGCAACTCCTTTGTCTGTCCAACTGTCTTTCTCTCTCTTTGGGCTCTATCCTATCGTTTACTCCCTACCCCACCCACCTCCCTATTTTCTGCATATAAACTGACGTTTTGCAAGCTGCCATCAGTTCTGAGGAAGGGTCACCGGACCCAAAACGTTAACTCTGTTTTCTCCTTCACAGATGCTGCCAGACCTGCTGAGCTTTTCCAGCAACTTTGTTTTTGAACTGAGGGCCTTGTTGCTAAGTTTGCAGATGACACAAAGATAGGTGGAGGGACAGGTAGGGTTGAGGAACTGGGGAGGCTGCAGAAGGACTTGGACAGGCTGGGAGAGTGGGCAAAGAAGTGGCAGATGGAATACAGAGTAGGGAAGAATGAGGTTACGCACTTCAGTAGGAAGAATGGAGGCGTAGTCTATTTTCTAAATAGGGAAAGACTTTGGAAATCTGAAGCTCAAAGGGATTGGGAGTGCTCGTGCAGGGTTTTCTTAAAATTAACAAGCACGTTCAGTTGGCAATTAGGGAGGCAAATGCAATGTTAGCATTCATTTCAAGAGGACTAGAATCCAAGAGCAGGGATGTACTGCTGGGGCTGGACAAGCCTTTGGTCAGACCACATTTGAAATATTGTGGGCAGTTTTGTGCCCATATCTAAGGGAGGATGTGCTGGCCTTGGAGAGGGTCCAGAGGAGGTTTACAAGAATAATCCCAAAGATGAAGGGCTCGTCATATGAGGAGTGGTTGAGGATTATGGTTTACACTTGATGGAGTTTAGAAAGATGAGCTGGATCTGATTGAAACTTACAGAATACTGAGAGGCCTGTGTAAGAGTGGATGTGGAGAAGATGTTTCCACTTAGGACCCCAGGGCACAGCTTCAGAGTGAAGGAACAACCCTTTAGAACTGAGATGAGAAGGAATTTCTTCAGCCAGGGTGTGATTAATCTGTGGAACTCATTGCCACAGAGGGTTATGGGGGCCAAATCATTGAGTGTATTTAAGATGGATAGGTTTCTCCTTAGAAGGAGATCAAAGGTTATGGGGATACGGCTGGACAATGATTTTTTTCATGATTACATTTCACCCATGAATCAATGGGCTGAATGGCCTAATTCTGCTCCTATAATCTTATGGTCTTACAGTGTAATGGTGGCTCAGTGGTTAGCACTGCTGCCTCACAGTGCCAGGGACATGGGTTTGATTCCAACCTCGGGTGATTGTCTGTGTGGAGTTTGCACATTCTCCCCATGTCTGCATGGGTTTGCTCCGGTTTCCTCCCACAGTCCAAAAATGTGTAGGCTAGGTGGATTGGCCATGGGAAATTGCCTGTAGTGCTCAGGGACGTGTGGGTTATAGGGGGATGGATCTGGGTGGGATGCTCCAAGGGTTGGTATGGACTTGTTGGGCTGAAGGGCCTGTTTCCACACTGTAGGGATTCTACGATAAAGGCCTGTCAGTTCATCATGTGAAAAATAACCAGCTCTTCCCATTTTCCATCAGTTAGTCACAGTCTTTTATGCCTTGGCATTGTAAATACACATCTAAATACTTCTTAAATGGTACAGGGGCTTCTGTCTCTACTACCCTTACAGGCAGTGAGTTCCAGATACCACCACCCTCTGGTTGAAAAATAAATTCCTCAAATTCCTTAAATCTATGTCCCTTGTTCATTGATTCCTCCAGCAAAATAACAACAGATGCCAAAGACTCAAATATGGACTGGTGCTGCAACTCGATGCACAATCTACTTGTGTACATGATGGCAGAATTATGGGACCTCATCTAGATCAAAGATGATGGAATCAGAAATTCCAGCTCATCCAACCCACTGTGTCAATGCCAGTGTTGGCGCATATCAGAGTTATCTACACAGACCCCATACATTGGCGGAATATTACCATTGTGGACCTTGTTGTAAACTCGCAGCTGAAAGGCAATATCTGGGAAAGTGTGGCACTCCCTGAGTATTGCACTGAAAGTGCCAGCCTGCTTGTGGCATAGTAACAGTGTCCAAACCCCTGGGCCCACAGGGCTGGGTTGAAGTCCTGCATGCTCCAGGGTTCATAGAACCACACAGCATGGAAACAGGCCTTTTGGCCCAACTCCCCATGATGACCAGGTCTCCCAAACTAAACTAGTCCTGTTTGTCTGCATTTGGCCCATAGCCCTCTAAACCTTTCCCATCCATGAACCTGTCTATATGTCTCTTAATTGTAATTTTACTCACCTCTAACACTTCCTCTGGCAGCTTGCACCACCCTCTGTGTGAAAATGTTGCCCCTCAGGTCCCTTATAAATCTTTTCCCTCTCACCTTAAACATATGCCCTCTAGTTTTGGACTCTCCTATCCTGGGGAAAAGACCTTTGCTGCTCACCTTATCTATGTTCCTCATAACATTGTACATTTCTATAAGGTCACCCCTCAGCCTCCTCTGCTCCAGGGGAAAAAGTCCCAGCCTATTCAGCCTCTCCTTATAAATCAAACCTTCCAGTAACATCCCTGTAAATCTTTTTTGCACCCTTTCCAGTTTAATAACATCCTTCCTTTAACAGCGCGACTGAAATTATAGGCAGTACTCCAAATGTGGCCTTACTGATATCGTGTACAGCTGTAACATGACATCCCAACTCCTGTACTCAGTGCTCTGTGTACCAAATGCCTTCTTTACCACCCTGCCTACCTGTGACACCACTTTCAAAGAACTATGTACCTGTACCTTTAGGCCTCTCTGTTCAACAACACTCCAGAGGGCCCTACCACTAACTGTGTAAGTCCTGCCCTGTTTTGTATTGCCAAAGTGCAACACTTCGTATTTATCTGACTTAAACTCTATCTGCCGTTCCTCAGCCCATTGGCTCAATTAATCAATATCCTGCTGTACTCTTAGATAACCTTCTTCACTGTCCACTATACCACCGATTTTGGTGTCGTCTGCAAACTTACTAACCATGCCTCCTATATTTATCATCAAAATCATTTAAACTACATCTCTGACAGACTGATTGGAAAATATCTCGATTGTTTTGTTGAGGTCTGGGGTGGCATTCAAACCGACAACCTTCTGGCTTCAAGATGAGAGCTCGGGCCTGCAGCCGAAGAAAACCACAGCTGGTGATTGCTTTTTGCCTCGGAATGTGTTTCTGGTTACCTTGCAGTCCATCCGGCACAACTTCCCCTCCTGAACGACCATGTCTCCTGGTGCCTGTAGGAAATGAGGTCGGAAGAAACGCTCCTGGATGGCTTCAGCTTCCTCGCCACTGTCGCGGGACCTGGACCGAGGCCTAGGGTTGACACAAAAACCCCATTAAATGGAACAGATTTTTAATAATCCCTTTGTTGGGAGGAATATAATGAGGCTAGCTCAGGTTCCAGCTATGCATTTTTTTATTCATTGATGGGATGAGGACATTGCTAGCTGTGCCAGCATTTATTACCCATCCCTAATTGCCCAGAGGGCAGTTAAGAGTCAATCACATTGCAGTGGGGTCTAGAGTCACATGTAGGCCAGACCAGGTAAAGATGGCAGTTTCCTTCCCTAAAGGATACTAATGACCAGACAGGGTTTTCCTAACAATGAATTCATGGTCATCATGACACTCTTAATTCCAGTATTTTTTAAAATCAAATTCAAATTTCACCATCTGCTATGGAGATAGTAGGAACTGCAGATGCTGGAGAATCAGAGATAACAAGCTGTAGAGCTGGATGAACACAGCAGGCCAAGCAGCATCAGAGGAGCAGGAAGGCTGACGTTTCGGGCTTAGACTCTTTTTCAGAAATGCTTTTGAAGAAGGGTCTAGGCCCGAAACATCAGTCTTCCTGCTCCTCTGATACTGCTTGGCCTGCTGTGTTCATCCAGCTCTACACCTTGTTATCTCTTATCTTCACCATCTGCTTTGGTGGAATTCAAACCCAGGTCCCCAGAACATTAGAGACAACAAGGTGTAGAGCTGGATGAACACAGCAGGCCAAGCAGCATCAGAGGAGCAGGAAAGCTGACGTTTCCGGCCTCGACCCTTCTTCAGAAATGGGGGAGGGGAAGGGAGTTCTGAAATAAATAGGGAGAGAGGGGGAGGCAGATAGAAGATGGATAAAGGAGAAGATAGGTGGAGAGGAGACAGACAGGTCAAAGAGGTTATCCCCAGAACATTATCTGGGTCTCTGTATTAATAGCCCAGTGATAATACCACTAGACCATCAACTCAACCTACAGTTCATCATCCACTTGCCCCACTTCACCCTGGTTCAATACAGTCATTTAATTTAATGCTAAAATTGGAACTGAGAGGCTTGTCATGGGATGTGGGAGTTGCCAATAGGACCACCATTTATTGACCATCCCCAATTACCCTTGAACTGTGCGGCTTGCTAGGCAGTCTCATGGGGACAGGAAGTAATTACCCACACTGCTAGGGGTCTACCAGCAGATGTAGGGACAGCTGATCCCCTCCACTGACCGGACAACAGTAAATCACCAGATTCAACATCAATTGATAATAGTTGCACTATGGTCATCATGACTGAGGCTAGTTTACGCTCCCCCCCTTCCCCTATTCCATGTTCTGTATAAAAACCATCCTTTGTGAGGTCATGCCTCATATGTCCTTTGAATTCTTTGAGGATGTGACAAAACACATTGATGAAGGTAGAGCAGTGGATGTGGTGTATATGGATTTTAGCAAGGCATTCGAAAAGGTTCTCCATGGTAGGTTCATTCAGAAAGTAAGGAGGCATGGGATTCAGGGAAAGTTTGCTGTCTGGATACAAAACTGGCTGTCCAATAGAAGACAGAGGGTGCTGGTAGATGGAAAGTATTCAGCCTGGAGCTCGGTGACCAGTGGTGTTCCGCAGGGATCTGTTCTGGGACCTCTGCTCTTTGTGATCTTTATAAACGACGTGGATGAGGAAGTGGAAGGGTGGGTTAGTAAGTTTGCCGATGGCATGAAGGTTGGTGGAGTTGTGGATAGTGTGGAGGGCTGTTGTATGTTGCAACGGGACATTGACAGGATGCAGAGCTGGGTAAAGAAGTGTCAGATGGAATTCAACCTGGAAAAGTGTGAAGTGATTCATTTTGGAAGGTTGAATTTGAATGCAGAATACGGGGTTAATGGCAGGATTCTTGGCAGTGTGGAGGAACAGAGAGATCTTGGTGTCCACATCCATAGATCCCTCAAAGTTGCCACCCAAGTTGATGGGGTTGTGAAGAAGGCATATGGTGTGTCGGCTTTCATTGGCAGGGGAATTGAGTTTAAGAGCCGCGACGTTATGCTGCAGCTCTATAAAACCCTGGTTAGACCACACTTGGAATATTGTGTTCAGTTCTGGTTGCCTTCACACTTTCTTGAAACGACTGAGGAAGTTAAAATTTCATGATCAGATTACAGCATAAAGCGCAGCTGAAGAAATGGGGCTGGCTTATTGTGTTTACAAATCAAATCTCCTTCAAAAAATCATTATCCCTCAGTCCCAAATATGTCCAAGCATCCACCGACTCTCAGTAAAACACGAACTGGGTCTTTTGACAAGACATTTAGTTATAAACTCCAGCTGGACTGTCAAACAAAATCAGGCATCGATTATGAAGGACAGTCCCAGTCAATGTTCACTTCAATGTTCCAGAAATGCTCTTCTGAAAGAATCACTTGTTTGAGCACAAGGTCAGCTCTCCCACCCCCACCCACTACAACTGTTATTGCAAACAGCATGAACCCAGCTCAGCTCCATGCACACACTCGCTCACACACAAACACACACACACACACACGTGCACTCTCACTTACACACACAGTCTATACACACATTTTCTCACACAGTAATCTTTCATATACACGCTCCCTCTCTCACACACACACACAGATATTCACACACACTCATTCATGCACTCTCACACTCACACTATCTGTCACACGCACACACATTCTCACACACACTCTCACACAGTAATCTCTCATATACACACACTCACGCACACACACACACACACAGACATTCACGCGCACACACACACACACACACAGACATTCACTTACACACACTCAGTCATGCACTCTCATACTCACTCACCATCTGTCACACGCACACACATTCTCACACATTCTCACACAGTAATCTCTCATATACACACACACACAGGCATTCACTCTCACACACACACACGCACACTCACTATCTCTCACACACACACGCACACTCACTATCTCTCACACACAAACGCACACTCACTATCTCACAAACGCACACTCACTATCTCACACACACACACAATCACTCACACTCACACATGCACACACTCTCTCTCTCTCTCACACACACACACACACACACACTCACTCACATACGCATACTCACTATCACACACACACATTCACTCTCACACGCACACTCACTATCTCACACACACATTCACTCGCACACACACTCGCACATACACGCACTCATTCACATACAGTCTCTTTCACACATTCTCACACTGTAATCTCTCAAATACACTCTCACACACACACACATGCGCACGTGCGCACACACACACACATCTCATCAATGAAAAGCTTGAATCTCCTTAAGTGTCAAACTGTGCCAAAAAACACATACCCTTTGAACTGGTTAGGGAAGTATTGTAACTTTGTGGTTTCAGGTTTAGGGTTACTTAGGTATGGAGTGAAACAGAAGTATGAGTGTGATATTTGATCTGAAGTCCTGGGGTCTTTCACCTCTCTATCCTAAACAACTCCCTGATTAGCACCACTTCACTTCAGAAAGAAATTCATCATGTAAAGGGCTTTGAGACATTTTGATACTGTAACCTACTGCGCAAATCCGAGTTTGGATTAAAGATATTAGTTTAGTTGTTTGAAGCAGCAGATGCTTCAGCAGGCTCTCTGTAATAACAGGCCTGCCCCATTTAATTTCCACACCACCCACAGCTATGGCTCAGCAATGAAAAGGCGTTTCCTGGACTCCCTGCTGCAGTGGGCAGAGGACACAGCATTAAGCCAGATGTAACAGGAGAGGGACTTCTTTAAAAAAAAAGTGACATGCCACTATAGCAACAGGCACTATGTAAACACAAGCTGTTGTAATGATCTGGAACGCACTGCCTGAAAGGGATTGGAGGGGAGATTGGAGTAACTTTGGAAGGGAGTTGGATAAAGAAACAAAAAGCTGCCCTGTGTGTGATCCAGGGAATGTCTGCTCCTCAATCCGTAATGATTAATCCAAGGGACTGGACCATCCGATGAATCAGATTTTGTCAACCAGTGTTTAGTTTCAATATTGAGATAGATAATGATGGCATGGGTGGGGATCATTAGCTCAGTTGTTGGACGGCTGGTCTCTGATGCAGAATAATATGGGCGGCACGGTGGCTCAGCAGTTAGCACTGCTGCCTCACAGCGCCAGAGACCTGGGTTTGATTCCACTCTCGGGCCACTGTCTGTGTGGGGTTTGCACATTCTCCCTGTGTCTGCGTGGGTTTCCTCCAGGTGCGCCCACAGTCCAAAGATGTGCAGGCTAGGTGGATTGGCCATGCTAAATTGCCCATAGTGTTCAGGGATGTGTAGATTAGGTCGGTTATAGGAGGACGGGGCTGGGTGGGATGCTCTGAGGGTCGGTGTGGACTTGTTGGGCCAAAAGGCCTGTTTCCACACTGTAGGGATTCTATGAACACCAGCAACGTGGGTTCAATTCCCACACCAGCTGGGGTCACCCTGAAGGTCCCTCCTTTTCAATCTCTCTCCTCACCTGAGGCATGGTGACTCTCAGGTAAAACCACCACCAGTCATCTCCCTCTCTCTCACGAGAGAGCAGCCCTATGGCTCCCCATACAGAGATCATGCTATTTATCTACTCTTGCTGACTTCAGAGCCACTGATGAGTTATTCAACGATGAAAGGATTTACCTTTATATGGAGCATCAAGTTCACTCAGATGTTCAAACGATTATGGTTGATCCTCTATCTCATGTGCATATACCCCCTCTCCCCACAACACCCCTTGACAGCTTCAGTGTCTAGGATACTATCTATTTCTGTCTTAAACATACTCAGGTCTTCCACAGTCTTCACAACCTCAGGATGCTCCCCAAGTTGTTTTACAGCAAAAGTCAAATACAGACAGTGCTGTAACGTAAGGACAGAGGCAGCTAATCTGGGCACAGCGAGATCTCAAAAGATAAAAACACGACGGTGATCAGATTGTCTGTTTCTGTGATGCTTAAGTGGGGGATACATATCAGCCAGGATTCCCAGGATAACTCCCCTAATCCTCTCTGATATAGTGCCTCGGGGATCTTTTATCAACTTGAGTGGGTATGTGGGGGTCCTAGATTGAGGTCTCAGCGTCTAAGCTAGGGCAGCATTTTCTCAGTACTGCAGCGAAGCGTCAGCTTGGATGATGTACCGAAGTCTCCAGTGTGGGACCAATTTTTGAATAAAAAGGACCACGCCCACTGAACTGTGCCTGATGTCAACACTTCACACACAAACAAAATCCCCGATCTACCTGAGCAGCGAGTAGGTGGGAGCCCAAAGTAATGCTCCATCAAAGAGAGAAACAGCTGATCTAAATATGATGAAAACATACGTCATTCAAGGCCATTTTATTCAACCTTATGCAGTCAAATCTCACAGGAAAGGACCACGATTTTCCAATTTAGTATGGGGAAGTGCTTCACTTTCCTGTGCTAAAAGTCATTGGATGGGTTCCCAACAATTTCTTTACTGCGTGGAATGGATAAATGTGCATGGCTTACTGCTTCACAAATTTGAAGAAGTGTGAATCTTTGAATCTGTGCTTGTATCCTAATCCCTCCATGGCCTCCGTCCTCCCTAACTCTGTGACATCCTCCAGCCATTCCAAGCCTCTGAGGTCCCTGAATTTCTCCAATTCTAACCTCTCGGCCATATCCTGTTTCCTTGACACAGAATTAGCTGCTGTACTTTTAGCTGCTTAGGCTCCAGGCTCCAGATTTCCCTGTTTTCCTTGCTAGGCCCTAGGCTCTGGAATTCCCTCTATTTATCTGCCTAGGTCCCAAGATCTGGAATTCCCTCCTTCTGTTTGGCTAGGCCCCAAACTCTAGAATTTGTCCTTTCATCTGCCTAAGCCTCAGGCTCAGGAATTCCCTCCTTTCGGGTGCCTAGGCCCAAGTTCCAGAATTCCTCCCTCTTCTTTTTCCACCTCCTGTAAAACCCACCTTCAGGCCCACCTACAGCTTGACAAAGTTTTTGATCGTCCGTCTCAATGTCTCCTTATGAGGTTGGATATCAAATTCTACTTGAGTACGTTTCCACGGTCTACCTTGCAATGTTTAATCTATTGAAAGGAGCTATGTTAAACACAAAGCTGAGGAAAACGCACTCATTACATGGGCAAACTGGTGGAGTATCAAGACGTGAATCTTTCCAACGCACTCCTGAGAGACAGGCGCTAGGAATGGGAGAGATTTCTGGCCCGTTGTATGATGGACAGAAATTGGAACCTCTACCCGTCACTATCCATAGCTCCAGGCCGCAACGTGCATGTAAAAGTGTACATCGTTACAGAAACACGGCCTCATCGTGGTGGGGGTGGATCAGCTGGCCAGAAGGCTGGAGTGGGCTTGGCTTGGTGCCAACAGCACAGGGTTCAATCTGTGCTCCGGCTGGGGGCGTTGGGCTGTTTTCAGAACCTGTCTCCCAGACCCTTCCCCCACTAAATATTGGTGGAGACCAAGGTGCGATGGAGCAGACCTGCCCGTGGGCCGAGAACTGGGGAGTTAATAAATGCAAGTTGTTTTTGAGATCTGGTTTACAAACCCCCTTCGCTTGGTACCTGGATTATCGCTTTGTGGGTTACTCTGGGGTATTCTGCTCCTGAGCGTTGACGGCAATCTCACAACTCCAGCTCGAGAAAATAAATCCTGAGAAACTAAAGAGACAAACCCACTCTTCGGATGTCCATTTCCACTTCTGTTAGCTCCATAATCGGAGAGGTTTAATCCTTAAACCTCTCTACCTTAGGAACATATGGCCGGGTGTTTAGTAACTGAGAGGGTGGACTGAGAGAGACAGAGGGAGAGGCAGCGTGAGGGAAGCCCTTTACCTGTGGTGGTCAAACTCAGCAGTCTCACAGGCCCATTCCCCTTGGAGTCACAATGAAATACAAACGGCTTTATTTTCTGTGCCAAATAAAAGCCGAAGGGACTGCGGATGCTGTAAATCAGCAACAAACTCAGTTCTGCAGAAGGGTCACCGGAGCTGAAACGTTAACTCTGATTTTTTTCTTCACAGGTGCTGCCAGAACTGCTATTATTTTCTGTTCTGTTTTCCTCCCAGACCGTTTTTACTTCGTTTAATATCAAAAGGTTTGGCTGCTCATAAATAAAATGTCAAACTTGCACTGAACTTTGGTGGGGCCACAGTTAGAGCGCTGTGCACAGGTTGCGTCTCCGTCTTGCAAAATGGCCACAGGGAAGACTGGGGAAAGTTTACAATGAGATTGACGAGGATGTTAACCAGAGCTGAGATTGACCAGAAAAGACCCAACTGGCTCTGCGTTTTTTTCTTGATGAAAGATTGAGAGATTGAGATTGAGGTCTTGGCAGCGTGGATGTGGAGAGGAGACAGGCCATGATTTTATTAAAATGTCAGAGCATACTCAAGGAGCTGAATTGTCTCCTTCTGTTCCTTGTTTGTATGTTTGTGCAGCCTGTCATTGTTCTTTTAAGATTTAGTCAGAAGTGAATAAGTAGATGTTTTCGCTGTGAGGCTGACCATAAGCTAGGTGCCATGTAGATGGGATAGGCATGAATTAATCCAATAGGGAATTCAGCAGCAACTCAGAAACAAAACAAAGCATAGAAATATCGGTGCAGGAGCAGGCCATCAGCCCTTCAAGCCTGCTCCACCATTCAATATGATCATGGTTGATCATCCAACTCAGTCCCCTGTTCCCACTTTCTCCCCACACCCTTTGATCCATTTAACCCTAAGAACTATATCTAACCTTTTCTTAAAAACATTCAATATTTTGGCTTTACCCGCTTCCTGTGTCAGAGAATTCCACAGGCTTACCACTCTGTGAATGAAGAAATTTCTTCTTATCTCAGTCCTGAGACTGTATCCTTAGACTGTGACCCCTAGTTTTGAACTCTCCAGCTGTCAGGAACATTCCTGCATTTACCCCGAATAGTCCTACTCGAAATTTATAGGTTTCTATAAGGTATCCTTCATTCTTCTGAACTCCAGTGAATATAGTCCTGAACGATCCAGTTTCTCTTCATACATCAATCCTACCATTCCATGAATCAGTCTGGGAAACGACTGCTGCACTCCCTCCATTGCTAGAACATCCTTCCTCAGATGAGGAGATCAGAACTGCACATAATACTTCAGGTCTCCATTTTATTACCAAGAGATTGGTTAGAATGTGAAACTCTCAACCACAAGAGGTCATTGAGGTGAGTGTATACGTGTATTAATGTGAAGCTAGCAAAATGGATGAGGGAGGACGGGATGGAAGACTGTGTGGATAAGGTGAGAGGAAGAGTGATGTGATGAGGTTTCTGTGGGGACTAACACCAATGTTGATAATTTGGGCTGAATGGCTTGCTTCTGTGCTGTACCTTCCATGCAAATGCTTAAGATTGAGGTAGACACTTAGCACTTCCTGTGTAACAAACAGACATTACCTTCGCCCGGGTGACTGTCTGGCTGGAGACCGGGGTGAGCGTCCTCTCTGGCTTATAGTTTGGACCATTAACCTGCTCGTGCAGCTGGTCCTACCCTGTGGAAAGAGAGAAGGTACAATCAATGGCAGCTCCAATGAACCAGTGAACTGCAGTGAACTCTGCCCTCTTCCAATTCTGGCCCCTAGCATCTCCTACATTCCCCTGCCCACCACTGGTGGCTATACTTTCAGAATGAACAGCATCAAGTTCCTCGGGGTGATGATAACCAACAACCCGTCCTGGATTTCCCACATATTTGGGACAGTCATATACACGGGGGGAGGTGATGGCCCAGTGGTATTATCATTGGGCTGTCAATCCAGAAACCCAGATAACATTCTGGGGACACAGGTTCGAATCCTGCCAGGGCAGATGGTGGAATTTTAATTCAATAAATATCTGGAATTAAGGATCTAATGATGACCATGAATTCATTGTCGATTGTCAGGAAAAACCCACCTGGTTCATTAATGTCCTTTAGGGAGGGAAACTGCCATCCTTACCTGGTCTGGCCTACATGTGACTCCAGACCCACCGCAATGTGGTTGACTCTTAACTGCCCTCGGGGCAATTAGGGATGGGCAATAAATGCTGCTTTGCCAGCGATGCCCTCATCCCGTGAATGAATAAAGAAAGAAAAAAGTCAAGAAGGCACACAATGTCCTTTCTTCCTCAGGCGGCTCAGGAAATTTGGTATGTCCATAAGGACCCTCACCAACTTCTACAGATACACCACTGAAAGCAAACTGTCCAGGTGCATAACGGCCTGGTCTGGCAACTGCTCTGCCCAGGACTGTAAGAAACTACAGAAGGTGGTGAGCACAGCCCAGACCATCACAGAAGCCAACCTTCCATCCATGGACTCCATTTACATGGCTCGCTGCCACGGAAAGACAGCCAACATCATCAAAGACCCATCACACCCTGGTAGTGACCTCCTACAACCTCTTCCGTCAGGCAGAAGATACAGAAGCCTGAACACATGCACGAGCAGGTTCAGGAACAGCTTCTGCCCGGCCCTCTAGCATCAAATAATATAACCTGCAATGTAACCTGTATGCCTCTAAATCTTTTTGCTCTGTACATCCTTTGCTTGCTGTCATTTCCCTGTATCGCTCATAAACAAAACTTTTCACTGTATTTCGGTACATGTGACATTAAATCAATCACTTGAAAAATACCTTGATTGGCAGTAAAGTACTTTGAGAATCCCAGAAGCTATGAAGAAGGTCTAAACAACAAGAAGTGCAATGTCTTTCTAATGATTCATGATGCTCAATAAATGCTCAGCTACATAGAATCATAGAATCCTTCCTGTGTGGAAACAGGCCATCCAGCCCATCACATCCACACCAGCCTTCCAAAGAGTATCCCACCCAATCCCTGTAACCCTGCAGTTCCCATGGCTAATCCACCTATCCTGCACATCCCTGGATACTATGGACAATTTAACATGGCCAATCCACATAATTTACACATCTTTGGACTGTGAGAGGAAACCACAGCACCTGGAAGAAAACCCACGCAGACACAGGGCGAATGTGCAAACTCCACACGGACAGTTGCCCGAGGGTGGAATCAAACCCAGATCCCTGGTGCTGTAAGGCAGCAGTGCTAACCACTGAACCACCATGCTGTTACAGAGCACCAGGCAAAGAGCTGGAATGTGGGATTAGATTGCAGCCAGTCTGGAAACAAAGGACCAAGTGGGTAACTCAGAGATAGCAAGAACTGCAGATGCTGGAGTCTGAGACAACACAGTGTGGAGCTGGAGGAACACAGCAGGACAGGCAGCATCAGAGGAACAGGAAAGTTGACGTTTTGGGTTGGAACCGTTCTTCTGAAGAAGGGTCCCGACTAGAAACGTTAACTTTCCTGCCCCCCTGACGCTGCCTGGCCTGCTGTGTTCTTCCAGCTCCATACTGTGTTGTCACCGAGTGGGTAACTCATGCTTTCTACAAATTTGTAATTGGATCATGGTATTGCTTCACAAGCACATGTCACTCACATGAATGGAAAGGTGATGACAACCAGAAAATCGGGCATTGATTAAGTTCGAACCGAGGTTCTCTGCTTCAGAATAGCACCACAGAATCTTCAAAGCTCACCAGAGAGGGCAAGGTGGACCCTTATTCTGTACTGGCATGCAGAAGGTGACAGTGCTGCCCCAGGAGAGTTGGCCTTGACTTTTGTGCTGGAGTGTTTCTGGAGTGGGACTTGAACCAGGACCTTTCTGGCTTGGAGGCGAGTCTGGGCTACAACTGGCAAGGCTACAGTTGGGCCCATCCAGAAATATGCCTGCAATCAGCCCAATTAAAAACTCATTTAACGTCACACGATATCCATGCTTCCCTATAGAATGGATAGCAACTTGAAGCTCTGAATTGCTTTAATGTTGTTCAGGGATGGGAGGACTCACACAGTTAATGGTAGGGCCCTGGGGAGAGTTGTCAAACACATTGGGGTGCAGGTACATAGCTCCTTGGCAGTGCTTTCACAGGTAGACAGGTTGATGAAGAAGGTGTTTGGTCAGAGCTTTGAGTATGCAGTTGGGACATCATGTTACGGCTGTACAAGACATTGGTAAGGCCACATTTGGAGTACTGCATGCAGTTCTGGTCACCCTGCTATGGGACGGATGTATTTAAACTGGAAAAGGTGCAAAAAAGATTGACAAGGATGTTACTGAGCCCGGAGGATTTGAGTTATAAGGAGAGGCCGGACAGGCTGGGACTTCTTTCCTGGAGCGTGGAGGCTGAGGGGGTGACCTTATTGGGCTTTATAAAATCATGAGGGGGCATAGATAAGGTGAATAGCCCAGGTCTTTTCCCCAGGCTCGAGGAGCCCAAAACTAGAGGGCATAGGCTTAAGGTGAGAAGGGAAAGATTTAAAAGACACCTGGGGGGGCAACTTTTTCACACAGAAAGTGATGGTTGTAAGGAATGAACTGCCGGAGTTATAGAGTCATAGAGAACGGAAACAGACCCTTTTGTCCAACCAGTCCATGCCGAACATAGTCCCAAATTAAACTAGTCCCACCTGCCTGCTCCTGGCCCATAATCCCTCCAAGTCTTTCCCATTCATGTACTTTTCTAATTGTCTTTTAAATTTTGATTCTCAGTAAATTGATTCCACACGGGAACCACTCTCTGTGTAAAAAAATTTGCTCCTCATGTCTTTTTTAAAATTTCTCTCCTCTCACTTTAAAACATGCCCCCTGGTCTTGAAATCCCACACCCTAGGAAAAAGGCACCTACCATTAACCCTAACTATATTCCTCATCATTTTATAAACCTCTATAAGGTCATCTCTCAACCGCCTATGCTCCAGTGAAAAATGTCCCAGCCTATCCAGCCTTTTCTTATAACCTAAACCTTCCATACCTGGCATCATTCTGGTAAATCTCTTCTGAACCTTCTCTAGCTTGGACAGGTACATGGATAGGAAAGGTTTAGAGGGATATGGGCCAAATGCGGCCAAATTTGATGAGTTGAGTTTAGCAAACCTGGTCTGAATGGACACGTTGGGCCGAAGGGCCTGTTTCCGTACTGTATGACTCGATGGTTCTGTGATTATTGAACTCGGCAGTCTTTCCTATTAGTTGCACATATTAAAAATGGAAACAGTTTCTCACTGAATGACAGAATAATGTATAATGTTCAGTGTGAGAGACATGCTACTCTGTGTTTTCCCCCTCTCCCCAGGATTCCTTGTTCTTAATATCACACTTACGTTGGCTGCAGATCAGGATGAATTGGATGTGGGGATAAGGGAAGGATGTGACACTAAATGGATAGCTCCTTCTAAGAGCTGGCACAGGCACGAAGGACCAAATGGCGTTTTTGTGGACTGAATGGTTTTATGAATTTGGCATGGGGATGCTGGTGGGGGAATGGAGGTGCTTGCAGGATAACCTAAGGGCCATAAGGAAATCTGTGCCATTACAAGGAATCTGGTTGTAGACAGCTTTTGGCTCAAATTCCTCATTCTGTCCATGAGTCAGACTTTGTTGGGCCTTAACATGTTTGACTGATTGATTATCCAGACCTCAAAGGCATTTCTTTTTGGTTTTGTATTTTTCTTCAGGACAATTTTGTTGGACTGGAGCTCTTCACTCATTCTGCATTAGATTTTGTAGACCAAACAGGAACTTGAGTGGATTCATAAAACATAACCACATACTCACCAGAACTATGTAAACAGACCATTTCCCTTGGTTTTGAACTGAACAGATTTTTCTGTCTTGTCCTTTTCATCATATTAATAGGAAACCTCAACATGGAGAATTCGCTGCAGAAGCATTTTTACCCACAGTTTCTTCTTACAGATTTTGAAAATGCATTGAGGAAAAAAATTTGTTGCCCAAATTGACCATTGAGTTCACTTAAATGATTCAATGCTCAATTCATGAGAATTGACCTGAACACAATAGGGTAGAAGGGAAAGGAAGGCAAAACCTAAGAAAAAGGATAAAAACTGTCCCTTAGCAGCACGTAACTTGAATATTGCTTGAATATTGTCTACTATTTACAAGGCACAAGTCAGGAGTGTGATGGAATACTCCCCACTTGCCTGACTGAATGCAGCTCCAACAACACTCAAAAAGCTCAACACCATCCAGGACAAAGCATCTCACTTGATTAGCACCACATCCACAAGCATTCACTCCCTCTACCACCAATGCTCAGTTAGCAGCAGGGTGTACTATTAACACGGTGCACTGCAAAAATTCAACAAAAATCCTTCCAAACTCACAACTACTTCCATCTAGAAGGACAAGGGCAGCAGATACATGGAAACACCAGCATCATCAAGTTCCCCTCCAAGCCACTCACCATCCTGACGTGGAAATATATCACTGTTCTTTCCGTGTCACTGGATCAAAATCCTGGAATTTTCTCCCCAAGGTCTACCTACAGCACGTGGACTGTAGCTCACCACCTCCTCCTCAAGGACAACTAGGATTGGGCAAGAAATGCTGGCCAGCTAGCGATGCCCAGATCCCAAGCGAAAACAGAGAAATAGGTACATGATACTGAAGACTGTCATCCGGCACTCATCCAGACAATTGCAAAAATGCCAAATTTCTAACAATCACAATTTATGCCACGGTAGGAAAAGGGTACTGATTGTCTGGCAAATCAAATCTGATTAGTTGACAATACATCGTCCAATTAGAATTGACTTGTCAACCGATCAATACCATTTTCTCTTATATTGTAAATTGTTGTGATTGTTTGAAATTTGTCATTCTTGGACGTGGTTCTGATGATTGCAATGCGAAAAGCTTCAGCAACATGTCACTCTTTTCAGGGACAGATTGAAACCCTAACATCTCACAAGTCTGAGAGTCGCAGGAAGTGACCTTGAGATGTCAACTGCCAATGGATGGTGGCAAGAAATTGAAAAAAAAAATCATTGACTAATTCATTGGCTCTGACATCTAGTCACATTCTCACAACCCCAATTTTGATACACGCACCATGTGCAGGCAGCTCATATATTTTCCCTCCAATCACCCACGGACAAACTGTAAAATGGTTCCACTTACCAGTGGGTTGGCCACCATGATAGTATAATTCCCATCATCATCCAGTGTGGCAGCGTCAGTATGGAGGGTACAAATTCCATCAGCCTCTCGACCAATCTGGTAATGCTCACTGCGCTTGGAAATTTGTTTGCCGTCTTTGAACCAGTAGACCTGTCGGTGGATGGGGCGTTGTGTGGAAGAAAGAGGAGTAATTAACCAGGGCTGGGAGGCCAAGCACAGTTCCCTCTGTCTGTGTAATCCATGCAGACAGAAGGGGTGGAGGTGGGTTTGTGTTTTCTCCAGGATCAGAATGACCACACCAGATTGCTGCACACACAAACTCCCCACTAATAAACAATTCGATTGTAAAGACAGCAATCAAACAAAACAATTCATCAAACCCACATGAGCTGTGGCAGTTCAATGATGTAGTTCACCACCATTTCCGAGGCGATTAGGGAATCATAGAATCCCTACAGCGCAGAAGGACACCATTTGGCCCATCGAGTCTGCACTGACTCTTCGAAGAGCATTCCACCCAGATTGCAGCCCCCTACCCTATCCTCATATCTTTGCATCTCCCATAGTTAACCCACCTAGCCTACACATCCTGAGGCAATTTAGCATGGCCAATCCTCCTAACCTGTACATCTTTGGACTGTGGGAGGAAACCGGAACACCCAGAGGAAACCCACGGAGACACAGGAAGAATGTGCAAACTCCACACAGACAGTCACCTGAGGCTGGAGTTGCACCCCTCTCCTGGTGCTATAAAGATTGTTACAAATTGCATTGAAATGCATAAAATTCTGAAAGGGCCAGCCAAATTGCATGCAGGAATGATGTTTCCTTGCTCTGGGTTGGCAGGATACCATCACAAGGGGTCAAGGTCTTAGGGTATGTGGTAGGTCATTTTGGAGTGGGAAGCCAAAAAATGTCTTCACTTAGTGAAGTGAGTCTGTGGAAGTCTCTACCACAAAACACTGTGGATGCAAAGTCACTGAATATATTCAGGAAACAGGAAGGTTTCTAGAGGCTAAACCCTTTAAGAGGGTTGCAATATGCTGTTGTGATAGAGGATCAGCCATGATTACGTTGAATAGTGGAGCAGGCTCAATGAGCTGAATAGCCTATGTTTGCACCAATTTTCTATGCTTCTATATTTCTGCATAGTTGAAAATTTCTTCATTCAGCGAGTGAACCTGTGCAATTCACAATGAAAGAAAGTGGTTGAGACCAAAACATTGTCATTTCAAGAAGGAGGTGGATATGGCTCTTGTGGCTAAAGCCATCAAGGTTTATGGGGGGTGGGGGGGGCGGGTTTGCGGGATTAGGGTATTTAGCTTGGTGAACAGCCATGATCCTACTGAATGGTGGTGAAGGTTCAAGGGGCTGAATAGCCTACTCCTGCTCCTATCTTCTATGTTTCTGCATTCTACAAAAGGAGAATTTATAGAGTTATGGAGGGAGAACTGAATTAATCCGACAACTCTATCAAAATGTTTTGGCTTCAGTGACACTTCTTCAGAACTCAGGACCCTATCAAAGACCCTGCAGAGGCACAATGGGCTAAATGGTCTCCTTGACCGCTGCAAGGTTCCGCTTTTGCAGCCCGTACCTTTGGCAGGGGATCTCCGACTACTTTGCAAGTAAACGTTACTGGTGTCCCCTCGAACAGCTTGACATGTTTCAGCTTCCTCTCGAAGAGTGGGGCAGTGCCATGATCAGGCAGCTCATCGTGCTGGACCTCATCGTCAGATTCGTCCACTGGTGACCGCTCCAGGCGAAACTCAATCTCGTTGATCAACCTTTGTTCAAAGCTGGACACCTTGTATTCCTTAGGAAGAAAGAATCAAACTGTCAGCATTGTGAAAGGTGGAGGCCGAGTACAGAGATCCAGTGAGCATCTCAGACTGACATTGTTCCAGCTTCCTACACCGTGTGACTTCTCCAGAGAAGAGACAAAGCTGATGGGAAGACCTTTTGAAACTTTCTCAATAAATTACATATGAAGGATTTGAGAGAATTCAAAAGAAGGAGCCTTAAGATCATGATAACACTTAGAGTAGGAAGTTCAGGGAAAAAAAAACCTTTTAGTCCAGACAGTGGGTCGAGTGTGAATGAGAAGGATATAATTGAGGTCAATCCACTTGCCTGGATGAGTGCAGCTCCAACAACACTTAAGAAGCTTGACACAATACAGGACAAACCAGCCCACTTGATTGGCACAACATCCACAAGCATCCATTCCTATCACCGATGATGCTCAGTAGCAGTGGTGTGTACTACTTACAAGATGCACTGCAGAAATTCACTACAGATCTCAACAGCACCTTCCAAATCCACAATCATCTAGAAGGACAAGGGTGGCAGATACATGGGAACACCACCACCTTCAAGCTCTCCTCCAAGCCACTCGCCATCCTGACTTGGAACTACATCACCATTCCTTCACTGTCACTGGGTCAAAATCCTGGAATTTCCTCCCTAATGTGATTGAGGGTGAACCTACAACACATGGACTGCAGTGTTTCAAGAAGGCGACTCACCACCACCTTCTCACCACTGGGTACCCTGCAAAGCTGCATACTCTGCCCCTTACTATACTCCTTATACACTCACGACTTTGTGGCTAAGTCCAGCTCTAACTCCATGTACAATTTTGCTGATGACTCCACTGTAGTGGTTCGGATCTGAAATAATGACAAGACAGAATACAGGAAATAGACAGCTAAACGGCACGGTGTAAATACAACAACAGGAGCTAGTCATCAACTACAGGAATCAGAGTGGAGGACACACCTCTGTCTGTATCAATAGTGCTGAGGTGGAGGTGGTCGAGAGCTTCAAGTTCCTGGGAATAAATATCACCAACAATCTGTCCTGGTCTATCCACATTAACACCTACTGTCAAGAAAGCACACCATCGCCTTTACTTCCTCAGGAGGCTAAGGAAATTCTGCATGTTCACAAGGACTCTTAGTAATTTTTATACATGCGCAATAGAAAGCATTCTATCTGGATGCATTGCAACTTGGCATGACAACTGCTCTGCCCAAGACTACTAGAAATTACAGAGAGTTGTGAAGGTAGCCCATTCTGTCATGAAAACCAGCCTTCCTTTCATTGACTCCATCTAAACTTCCTGTTGCTTTGGCCAAGTAGCCAACATTGAAGACCCCTCCCACCCCAGTTACACTCTCTCCCACCCTTTTCCATCAGGCCGAAGATACACAAGTTTGAAAACACGAACCAACAGATTCAAAACCAGCTTCTTCCCCGCTGTTATCAGGCTTATGATTGGACCTCTCATATATTAGAGTTGATCTTTCTCTGCACCTTCTCTGTAGTTGTAACACTATATTCTGCATTCTGTTCATTACTTATGTAAGGTTATGATTTGCATGGATAGCACGCGAAACAATACTTTTCACTGTATCTCTGTACTTGTGACAATAATAAATCAAATTAAATCAAATTGAGGGCAACTAGGAATGGGCCAGCAATGCCCCCAACCTATGAGTGAATAACTAAGGCAATAATTCATTCACAAATGTATGTATGTACAGCTTGTAAATCAAAAGTACAGATACTGCAGGATGTCACAGCAATAAGAAAGCAATTACTATGGTTACTGGAGACATGAAATAAAATAATTACAAACAAAAATGTCAAAGGAGAGAGAGAAACAGTCAATATTTCGAGCTAATTGGCCTTTTCTGAATTAAAATCAATTGACGTTGAATCTGTTTCTCTCTCCACAGAGACCTGCTGAGTTTCACCAGCACTTTCTGTTTTCATTACATGGTAATTTGATTTTAAAAAAGCAGGAGTGTGCTGCAGACCACCAACTTCGCAGTTCATGGTTCAGCCTGAAGTACAAACAATTTACTTTAACACCACAGATATTTCACATCAATTCCTCCTGAGAAAAGTTGCTGAGCCATTCAAGTAAACGAAAGGAGAAACAAATTAAATAAAATACTGCATTTTGGAATGGAAAGAGCTTAACCTGGCGAACACATTAGCTTGATCAGTGTCAAAAACCTTTTACATAGTTCCTCATTCAGAATAAAAGCCAAGTACTGCTGATGCTGGGGATCTGAAACTGTTTTGTTAACTCCACTCCATGTTTAAGTGAAAACAGCCCAGTCCAATTCCCAAATTAAAAAAAAATTGGTAAAATGTTCCAGCTAATGTGAGGCAATTCATTCCTGCTGTTCGATTGTGCTTCCCCCACCTCTCTGCCCTATTCCACTAAAATAAAACAACAGCAGAACAGGAAAGAATCTGATATCTTAATTCTAATTGAGATATAAATGATTTCCCCTAAAGAATGTATTTCTTGTTCTGCTGCAGACCTACCTTCTTGGTATTGACATTGGGAAATGTTGGGATGCAAAACTACATGGTTAAACTTCGCTGACTGTTTCAGGGGTTTCTGAAGCACATGATCGAATCAGTTTTGCTCCCTCATTAGAGACGCTTTCTTAAGCGAAACAGAATTCAAGAGAGAGAATTGTGTTGCTCTCCACAAAAGGGTAACTACCTGGACCACAGGGTCGTCCTCCGTTTCCTGAAAATTGAATACAGTGGCGGCATTGTCCGCTCCCAGGAGCCTGCGGGCCATCTTTTCCTCATAGGTTAATCTCTGCGGCGGTGGGAATGAAGGAAAGAAAGGATAAATCAGTCACATCTGTCAGTCACAGATCTTGCACGGTCAGCAAGTGAGCAAATACCAGAATGTTTCCAGATTAGGAAATGGCTGCAAAAGCACAAAGACGGGGAAAGATGGGATTGCTTCTGTATAGTTGCTCCCACAAACCCCTGGGACCCCCTAGAGCTGCTTTGTGGCATATCTTCTGAAGGACATCACTGCTATAATGCAGGAAATATGGCAACCACTTTGTGCGTAGCAAGCTCCCACGGAACTGCAACTAATTCTCTTTCAGTGGACACTTGGGTCGGTTATCGATGGATGGGAAATTTTTTTTGAATTGATTTAGATTTTTACATTCCTTTTCAACATTGACAAACTCAGTATCTAACTTATTCAACTGTCCTTTAGGAAGAATGGCGAGGGATCTCATAGAAACCCATAAAGTTCTAACAGGACTAGACAGGGTAAACTCAGGAGGGATATTCCTGATGACCGAAATGTCCAGAACCAGGGGTAAGAGTTCAAGGAAATGGGGTAAACAATTCCGGACTGAGATGAGGAGAAATTTCTTCACTCAGAGAGTGGTGAACCTGTGGAATTATCTGCCACGGGAAACTGTTGAAGCCAAAACATTGACGCTTTTCAAGAAAGACGTGAATACAGTTCTTAGAGCCGAAGGGATCAAAGGGTATGGGGAGAAAACGGGGCAGGGTACTGAGTTGGAATGATCAACCACAATCATGTTGAAGGGTGGAGCAGATTCGAAATGGCCTGCTCCTGCTCCTAGTTTCTATGTCACATTGAAAAGTAAATGAAATTCTTAATTTCCAAGGAACATCAGAGACTGTGGAGATTTTTAAAAAATTGTTCGCGGGATGTTGGCTGGGTCACCATTTATCACACATCCCAAATTGCCCTGGAAAAAGTGGTGATGAGCTGCCTTTTTGAGCTTCTGCATCAACTACATTTCTTTTTAGCAGAAGTCAGTAAAAAACGTATTTGAATAAAATACTCAAAGAAAAAGGTTACCTATTGTAGGACTCAAAAAACACTGGGTTTAAGAGTCCCATTATCTACCAATAGGAGTTAGTTAACTGGGCAGTTGGCTTATGATGCAGAGTAACGCTAACGGCGTGAGTTTGATCCCTGTACTGGCTGAGGTCACCAGGAAGGACTCTCCTTCTCAACCTCTCCCCTTGACTGATGGGTGGTGACCCTCAGGTTAAACCACTACCGGTTATCTCTCTCTAATGACTGAGCAGCCCTGTGGTCTGGTAGGACAATAGCAACCACATTTTATCGACTAACATAATATGAGTTGTGTCTGGCTTTTCGCAGTTCTGTGAGGGGAAGAGTTGTTCCCCTCTGTAGTTAGATTTATTCAAAGCTCTGAGTGAATTTTCAGTCCCAGAGTGGAATGAGTTCTGGCCTTCAGAGAGGTTTACTAAATTGAAACATGGGATGAGCAGGCTGTCTATGATGAAAGGATTGGCAGGTAGGGCTGGGCTCGTTTCCACTGGAATTTAGAAGAGTGAGGGGTGAGTTGATGGAAGTGCATAGAGGTGACGTGGTGGCTCAGTGGTTAGCACTGCTACCTCACAGTGCTAGAGACCTGGGTTCAATTCCAACCTCAGGTGACTGTCTGTGCAGAGTTTGCATGTTCTCCCAGTGTCTGTGTGGGTTTCTTCTGGGTGCTCTGGCTTCCTCCCAAAGTGCAGGTTAGGTGGATTGCCCATAGGATCCAGGGCTGTGTAGATTAGGAGGATTAGCTTTGGGGAATGCAGTGTTATAAGGTGGTGGGGTGGGACTGAGTGCAATTCTCTGTAGAGGGTTAATTTTGACTGTATAGCCTCCTTCCATGCTGTAGGGATTCAAGGTATAAGATGCTGAATGGCCTGGACAAGGAAAGGATGTGAGTTGAGTCCAGAACCTTTCTCTTTAAATTTTCATTCATGGATGGGGCATGCATTTACTGCCCAGAGGGCAGTTGACAGTCAACCACTACAGGCCACACCAGGTAAGGATGACAAAATTCCTTCCCTAAAGGACATTAGTAAGCCAGATGGATTTTTCCCAACAAATACAACGGTTTCACGCTCACCATTAAATTCATAAATCCAGACTTTTCCGTTTAAATTCTATGTGGTGGGATTTGAACTTGGACCCCCAGAATATTAGCTGCACCTCAAATTAATAACGCCATTGGGCCATCAACTGCAGAAGGCTGTTGCTTCAAAATTAGAGTTAATTTTTTCAGGGTAAGATAAGGATTCTTTTTCTCTCAGAGAGTTTTGTGACTTTAGAACTTTCTAGCTTTAGAAAGCATAATTGAATATTTTTAGGACAGAGATGGATAAATTCCTGTTAAGCAGGGGAATCCAGCATAATTGGGGATAGGTGGAAAGCTGGAATTCAGAACAAACAGGTCAGCCATTATGTTACAGAATGGCACAGCAGTCTTGAGGGGCAGTCTTGGAGCTGGCACTGAGCTGATCCCAAATCTCTTTATTTACGTGGCCAAGCCAGCTCGGCCTTTCAGATGTGGAGGTGGAGATGCGTTTTGTATTGAAGAGAACATAAGGAAATTTTAAAAAATGGAGTGGCTCATGGCTTTTCACAAATAAAAATGTTGTGTTTCCACCAGTGAGTAGTCAAAAATGATTCCAGAAACAATGCGTTCACAAAAATAAAACAAAGAGTTGTTGGGGCTGGAAATCCGAAACAAAAACAGAAACTGCTGGAGAAACACAGCAGGGTCTGACAGCATCTGTGGATGAGAGACAGTTAAAGTTTCGAGTCTGATATGGTCCTTCTTCAGCTGGAGTTCTGTTGAAAGGACATACTAGACACAAAACATTGACTTTGCTTCTCTGTCCACTGATGCTGCCAGACCTGCTGAGTTTCTCTAGCACTTTCTGTTTTTCTTACAACGGGTCACAAGTTAGGCCAGAATAAAGAAGGCTTTTGGGCTATTTAACTGCATTGATTCCAAAACAGCACAGTTCTGGAGAATTGCCTCAGGCATGTCAGGTTATGAGGGGTATGGACAGGCTGGATTGACAACAGGGTTCCCCTTAGTCGAAGGGTCAGGAATGAAGGGGCTTCATTTTAAAGTGAAAGGCAGCAGGTTTTGACGGGATTTGAGGAAAGGGTTTTACATCCAGAGGCTGGTGGAAATCTGGAATGTGCTGCCCGGGATAGTAGTTGCGGTGGGAAACCTCACAACTTTCAAAAAGTACTTGGATGAGCACATGAGGTGCCATAGCATTCAAGGCCATGGGCCTAGTGCGGGAAAGTGGGGCTTGTGGATATAATGGTACATTTCTGGCAGTATAGACTGGTTGGGCTGAAGGGCTTCTGCATGGTTTTAGGAAAGAGATGGATAAATTCTTGTTAGGCAGTGGAATTGAGCAGTATTGAGGATAGGTGGGAAGGTGGAATTCAGAACAAACAGATTCTAAGCGAGTTTAGCAAGGCTAAATGAAATGTATTTTAATCCAAGGTGCCTGAGGAGTAGAATCCTCTCTCAGCAACGTGTGACTTGGGAACGTTCTACCTCAGAAAGTAGTGCAAGGTGGGGTCACTGAGTATTTTTAAAGCAGGGGTAAAAAGTTTCTTGTTAGGTGTTGGGGAGGGGTCAAGGGTTATTGAGGGGATAGATGGTAAAGTGGAATTTGAAATATGATCTTTTTGAAAGGCAGGGTAGGCTGGAGGGGCCGAACGGTCTACTGCTGGTCCTATTTTATATAATGCCATGGTGCCTACTCAACACTGCAATCCCTTGAGGTTTGGAGATTGAAGGTGAAGCTGTTGAACTGACACTAACGTGGAATACCGTTTGGAAAGTTCAGCATTTTGTTCTTAATCCATGGTCCTACCTGGCCATTGCTCAAACGGTCATCCTTAAAACGGAGCTTCCTTTCCAGATCCTGAATGACCGCGTCCTTTGTTCCCTGAATTTCCTCATCTGTTGCCAGGCGAGGGGTCCGGTTATTTTTCTTTAGACTCTGCGGGGTTCTGCAGGACACAGAAAGGTTCCATTTTCATCAGAGGAGATGGACAATCTCAACTTCCTTTCTTTGACACTTTAGCCTGGAACTTCAGGGAGTTGGGCCTAACTTCAGAGGCCTTTATAAATGGAGGAATCTGACAGATCCCAGTCTTGTCATCAGGGGGAAGGGAGTAGGCTAGGAATCAGTAGGGCCATTGGAAATTATTGCTGAGTTCAAACAGAGCTCATTTCACTGTTCCAAGTGCTTAACTTGTAGTGTGTGAGCCACAAATGCACAAAGAATATTTGTGAAGGGTAGATAAGTTCCAATTATGGGCCATCGTCTGAAGGAATTTAAACTCTTAGCCCTATGAAAGTGGGAAAGAGGATTTGCAGTTTTCAGTTTGAGTGGAAAAAGCAGCTACCTCCTGCTGGAGTATGCTGATTGACCGGCCATCTGGTATAGCTTAGAAAAAAAAACTAGCCATCTGTTCATGCTGTTTCTATTGGCTCTGGTGTTAACATTTCCTGAAGGTTGTCAATATCACTGAGCCCATTATGAATGCTTGGCTGGGTCTCAAAATATCAAAAACAACTCCTATCTCATCAAGTGGCTGAGTTGATATGAGATAGTAGGAACTGCAGATGCTGGAGAATCCGAGACAACAAGGTGCAGAGCTGGATGAACACAGCAGGCCAAGCAGCATCATAGGAGCA
>NC_063334.1:119097420-119113094 GCF_021869965.1 Rhincodon typus
GACGTTTCGGGCCTAGACCCTTCATCAGAAGGGTCTGATGAAGGGTCTAGGCCCGAAACGTCAGCCTTTTTGCTCCTATGATGCTGCTTGGCCTGCTGTGTTCATCCAGCTCTGCACCTTGTTGGCTGAGTTGATATGTTCACTGACAGTTTTATGAGGTCCGTCTAAGCCAACTCGGATTGCCCATCCTGAATTGCCCAGACAGCAATTAAGAGTCAAGCACATTGCTGTGGGTCCTGGAGTCACACAGAGGTTGGCAGATATCCTTTGGATAGGGCATTTTACAACAACCGACAGTGATCAAAAGGATTTTTAATGCGAGATTTTTATTGAATCCAAATTGCACCATCTGCTGTGGCTGTGTCCCTACTTCAGCCCTGGCCTCTGGATTACTTACCCAATCACGATACCAGGAAGTCACCACCTCCCCAGAGGTAGCATTGCTCATCTACTACCTGCAGAAATGTTAGAACCACAGAGTGACAAGACATATTGTAGAGTGGTGAGAGAGCGCCTTGAGGCTTACTTACATGGCGATGGCTCCCTTCGGAAGACCCAGTGCATTGATGGGTGATGCAATTGACTGTGACGGCAACACAGAGCTGAGGAAGGCACTAGGCGATTGGCCGGAGTGAGGGGAGGCCCTACCAGCTGAGGGTGACGGGTAGGGAGGCTGGGAGGGAGAACAGAGGAGAGGCGGGGGTGGGGGTGGCAGAGGGAAAGGGTCTTGAGGAAAGAAAGCGGGGGGAGTAAGGACCGGCGGAGGAGGAGGGAGAGGAGGTGAGGAGGAGTAGGAAGGGCTCAGCGTGGAAGGGGAGGTGAGGTACCGCTGCTCGGAGTCACCCAGAGAGGGCTGTGGGATGGTAACCCGGTTAAAGGGCTTGTGCGAGGTGGGGGGAGACAGAGGGGAGGACAGGCTAGACCCCGAAGAGCCAGAAGAAGGAGACAGGTACCCGGCAGAAGACGGAAGGCTTTGAGCAGCAATGAACTGCTTAGGCCGGGCGTAATTGAAGGTGGATGCTTGCTGCATGGCTGAGGGAATATGGGGGTTCAGCACGCTCATGGGGGAAGGGGCTAACTGGGTCAAGGGCGGTGAGCACTGTGGGAGGTACAACACTTGTTGACTGGGCCAATTGCTTCCTCCTTGCTGCTCTGCCAAGACCTGGTTCTGTAACTGCTGCAGTCTCAAGGGGTCCCTGGAACAGAAGAAATGGACACAGGAACCATTGTTAATCCAACACTCAATGGGAAGATGTCCAGATCAATATCTCAGAGTTCCACCACAAAAATGGCTGTTTCACAGGCAAGAGCCACATTGGGTTTTCCACAATAACCCCCTGCAAAATAACAATGAAGGAACTTGCATTTATTTAGCAGAATCGCTGGATTGTAATGGGCAGAAGGAGGCCACTTGGCCCATCAGTTCTATTGCTTAATGACAATCTTCTGCATTTCCCACAGGTCCCTGCATGCCATCTCTATCCATATAATCATCTAATGCCCTCTTGAATGCCCCAACTGAACCTGCCTCCACCATATTTCCAGGCTGCACACTTATCAGCCTAACTACCTGATGGTTGATTCGGTTTTTTTCTCTCATCACCATCGCCCTGTTTATGCGTCACTGTAAATCTATTCCCTCTCTTGTTTTGGCTTTTAAAAGCAGGAACAGCTTCTCCCTGTCTACCCTATCCAGCCCACTCATGATTTTGAAAGCCCCTACCAAATCTCCTCTCAGCCTTCGTCCCTTCAAGGATAACAATCCCAACTTCTTCAATCTAAGTTTCTCATTCCTGGAACTATTCTTGTAAATCGTTTCTGCACTCTCCCCAATGTGTTCACATCTTTCCTGTGATTTGGTGCCCACAACTGGACACAATATTCCAGCTGAGGTCTAACTTGTGCCTGGTGTGGGTTTAACATCATTTCCTATTTCTTGTACTTTTTTTTAATTCATTCATTCATGGGATGAGGGGCGTCGCTGGCCAGGCAGCATTTATTGCCCATCCCTAATTGCCCAGAGGGCAATTGAGAGTCAGCTACATTACTGTGGGTCTGGAGTCACATGTAGGCCAGGCCAGGTAAGGATGGCAGTTTCCTTCCCTAAAGGACATTACGTTTTCCCGACAATCGACAATGGAATCACGGTCATCATTAGATTCTTAATTCCAGATATTTATTAAACTCAAATTCCACCATCTGCAGTGGTGAGATTCGAACCCGGGTCTCCAGAACGTTATCTGGGTCTCTGGATTAACAGTCCAGCGATAATACCATTTGGCCGTTGCCTCCCCCAACCCTGTTGATAAAGCTGAGGACAATATATAGAACAAAAACAAAGTTGCTGGAAAAGCTCAGCAGGTCTGGCAGCATCTGTGAAGGGAAAAACAGAGTTAACGTTTCAGGTCCCGTGACCCTTCCTCATACAATATATAGAGTCATAGAGACGTACAGCACAGAAACAGACCCTTCAGTTCAATTCGTCCATGCTGGCCAGATATCTTAAATTAATCTGGTCCCATTCGCCAGCATTTGGCCCATATCCCTCTAAACCCTTCCTATCCATATACCCATCCAGATGTCCTTTAAATGTTGTAATTGTACCCACCTCCACCACTTCGTCTGGCAGCTCATTCCATACACGCACCACACTCTGCATGAAAACGTTGTCCCTTAGGTCCCTTTTAAATCTTTTCCTCCTCACCTTAAGCCTATGCCTTTTAGTTTTGGACTCCACTACCCTGGGGAAAAGACCTTAACTGTTCATCCTATCCATGCCCATCATGATTTTATAAACCTCTATAAGGTCACCCTTCAGCTTCCAATGCTCCAGGGAAAATAGCCCCAGACTACTCAGCCTCTCCCTCCACCACTGGCAACATCCTTGCAAATCTTTTCTAAACCCTTTTGCAGTATTCCAAAAGTGGCCTAACCAATGTCCTGTACAGCCACAACATGACCTCCCAACTCCTATTCTCAGTTTACTGACCAAGAAAGGCAAGTGTACCAAATGCAATATCCTGTCTACCTGTGACTCCACTTTCAAGAAACTATGAATATGCACTCCAAAGTCCCTTTGTTCAGTAACACTCCCCAGGACCTTACCATTAAGTGTATAATTCCTGCCCTGATTTGCTTTTCCAAAATGCAGCACCTCACATTTATCTAGATTAAACCCCATCTGCCACTCCTTGGCCCATCGACCCATCTGATCAAGGTTCCATTGTACTCTGAGCTAACCTTCTTCGCTGCCCATTACACCACTAATTTTAAAACTTACTAACCATACCTCCTACATTCACATCCAAATCATTTATATAAATGACACAAAAAGTGACAAATATGTTTCATTAACTGCTCTCTCCTGTCCTGCCACCTTCAATGATCTGTGCACATATACACCTTGCTCCTGCATCCCCTTTAGAATTGCACCCTCTATATTTTATATTGTCTTTCAATGCTCTTCCAAACATCTTTCATATTCTCACAACTTTACAGTCAACTCAGTACTTTTGTCATGTGTTTATTTTGGCCATGTTAAAAAGTTACAGAAAGCATAGTCCCTCAATCAGTAACTTAATAATGTGCTGATAATGTGTTTTACGGATGTTGCTTGAGTCCAAGATACCGTTCCCAATACTTCAGCAAAATGGTGTAGTGTGTCAATAGTATGTTAATTATATAGCTACAGTGTACAGATGAAGGCCCATCCCTTAACTGAGTGCTTTGAAGAGGATACTGTTGACTCTAGTCTTTCATGACCAACAGGTAACAAAAGGGCTGGGCTGAACGTCATTCCCCAAGACCAATGTTAATTTAAAATTCTGTAAGTTTCATTTCTATTTTGATCTTTGTTACAGTGACCCTCTAAGGTGCTGTCACCGTTCACACGGGCTTGATTTAGTTTAAATTAATAACATAATAAGCACTGGTAAACAGGGGAATTAGATGGGAGGCAAACATATATAATGTTGCAACCTGTAGATTAAAATAAAATTATCAAGAAAGAGATTTCTATCCAGTTTCACACTTCACAAACTTAATTTCAAACAAGGTCTCATTTTTAAATTGTGGGAATGCAGGTCTCCATCAGTGTTGCACTGGTATCATTCCAACTATCTCTGCTCACAAAAAGTGACGCAATTAAATCAGGGTGAGAATATGTTGAAAATTTGAGGTCTCTGCAGTGTGGCTTCTCTGCTGAGTCAGCGCTGTCTCAGAACCCAGTGAACCTAGCTCTGAGACAGGAGCTTATTGTCTTCACTTTTGCCTATGAGTCATGGGGTTGTGGGGAATCGAGTAATCGAACCACCAGTGACTTTTTGCCAAGTCCAGACAACGAGGTCAACTGTTGATTCTGGGTTCAATTTACGCAGAACCTCTTTATTGGTGCTGAGACAAAGTGTTATCGATAAAATGGATAAAAAGAAAGGAATAATTTAGTGCAGGGTGCTGACTTCTTCAGAAAACGGGTATTTACGACAACAGGAAACATTTCAGCGCACAGAATTGCTAATCTCAAAGCATATGTTGGTGTCAGGCTGTTAGTTTTGAATTCCATATCAGATTGAATCAAAACATTGCATATAACTAGACCAAACAGCTAACTGTATGACTATATCTCCAACAGTATATCTCTGCCTTAACTTATTCACTTATGAACTGGAAAGACCTGTGTTCATTGCCTGTCCCAAATTGTCTTTGAGAAGTGTTGGTGAACCATCTTTATGGTTTGCAGTGCTATTTCACAGTACGGTGAAGATTCAAACACATTCATTTGGGCCTTGAACTGTAAAAAGACCAGCCCAGGTAAGGATGACAGATTTCCTTCACTAAAGGATATTGAGCGATCGCTACTGATTCTTGATTTTACCGTGGCAGCGATTCCAACTATCTCTGCTCAGAAAAAGCGACGCAATTAAATCAGGGTGAGAATATGCTGAAAATTTGAAAACCCCTCAACAGCACTTTGTGAAACCGTGCCCCCCATCATCTAGATGGACAAAGGCAGCAGATAAATGGGAACACCACACCAAGGTCCCCTTCAAGCCACTAACCATCCACTTGGGAAACATATTGCCATTCCTTCTCTGTCACTGGGTTAAAATCCTAGAACTCCCTAACAGCACTGAGGGTGTTGCTGTGCTCTAAGGACTACAGCGATTCAAGAAGGCATGTCACCACCATCTTTTCCAGGGTAGTTAAGGATAAAGGACAATAAGTGCTGACCCATGCCAGCGATGCCCTCATGCCATGAACAAATTAAAGAGAAAACAAACGTCAGATGGGAACGATGGACAGTAAAGAGGCTGAAAACAACGCAAAATATGACGGAACAAAAACAGAAGTTGCCGGAAAAGCTCAGCAGGTCTGGCAGCATTTGTGAGGAAAAAAGTCAGAGTTAGCGGTTTGGGTCCAGTGACCCTTCCTCAGAACTGGACGGGTCTGGTGACCCTTCCTCAGAACTGGATGGGTCTGGTGACCCTTCCTCAGAACTGGATGGGTCCAGTGACCCTTCCTCAGAACTGGACGGGTCCGGTGACCCTTCCTCAGAACTGGACGTGAAATATGACAGAACTGAATCGCGGAGGCTAGAGAAGACAGGGCGACAAAAAAATACTTCAGCAAGTGAGAGACCGAGTATCGAAGGTCAAGACGTGACTAGCTTGAGGGTCTTAAAACAAATTAATAAGAAAGGATTTGGGCAGAGCGAAAATCAAATTCGGCAAAGTTCTCTTAAAATGTGAGCTGGGCCAGTTGAATGGATAATTAGGAAGAACTTCCTCATGCAAAATAAGGTTCTGGATGTACTCAGGCAATTGGTGCTTTCAGGATGGGGATGGGAACTTTTGTTTCGTTGTTCAGCGAGAGATATAGAGGGGAGCAGAAGCACTTTTGGAAAAGAAATATTTAGTGAAGAGTGCTAACCTCTTCAAAAATAGGTAATTACAACAGACAGAAATATTTTACCGCAGAGAATTGCTAATCTCAAAGCATGTCTTGGTATCAGGCTACTAGTTTTGAATTTCTTATAAAATTCAATCAAAACATTGAATAATAGTAGATCAGACAACTAGTAGTATGGTTATATCTCGAACAGGATGCCGACTTGATCAGTGGGTCTGGGTGGGATGCTCTTCAGTGGGTCAATGTGGATTCAATGGGCTGAATGGCCTGCTTCCACACTGTATGGATTCTATGATTCTACGTTTCGGTGATCAGCCATGTGTTAACTGACTAGGGGAGCAGGCCAAGGGGATGAATGGCTTATTCTGACTGACCTTTGCTCCTGACCTATGCAATCATCAGAGTTACGATACATTCTGGCCAAAGAAAACTCACGGTTGAATTCTTTAGTTACTTTAAGCTTTCAGTGAGCATGGAAATAAGGAGGGAAGTAAACAAAGAGGATCTCTTTATGCAGCACAATTTAGAGGAGTTCACAAGACGACAAATTATTGCTGAATAAGAGACATGCTGTCACAGCTTTTCATCTTGTACCCTCAGGACAGAACCGCAAGAATACCAAATCTCAATGGGGACCACAAGCAAACAGAAAGAATATGTCCAGGCTTTGCATAGTTTGCAGCCAAACAAAAGCTTGGGGTCAACTATTCCCTGGCATATTCCTTATGGCAGTGCCTACATCAATCAGAGTCCACCTGCCTGGTTAAAATTTAAACAATAGTGTGGTGGTCATGTGTTCCCTGGTGGATTCCTCTGGGCAATGTCTCTACCAATCACAGCCCACTAGTCAAACAATCAGCACTCTCTTTTCATGCAGTGTAGATTGTTGTTCTCTTTCAATTTTGGTATTCTTGTAATTCAGTCCTGATCAGTGTTAATCGAAGAGAATTGACAGTTTTTCTCTTTCTTCGTAATTACACAATTTCTTTACAATCAAACAACAATAAATAATTAGAATTTTGGCTCAGCTGGCAATTAGCTGAAATGAAATTTCATAGTTTGTCCTGACGCTACTTTCTACCAGCTACATTGGGATATCTATACTGAGAAACTTTATTGGGATAGTCACCAGAAAACAATATTCAGTAGACAGCAATAAAATTCGTGACTAGCTGCAATGCAGATGAACTTTGCTAATTGGCATCTTTTTTTAAGTAGTCAATTACAGCATGTTACAAAAGCCCTTCCTGTTCATACATATTTTCCAACCACAGTGACAGCGAGCACTGCAATTGCAAATTATCACTAACTGTCCGAGTTTCCTGTCAGCAAACATCAGCTGGAATCCATCAGCAATTTGCTGTCTTTATCCTGAAGACAATTTAAAATTTCTAAACCGCAGGGCTCCTGTTCAGTAATAGCACTGATAATGCACAGCATTGATCAGTCCAATGCTAACTTGCATGTAGAATCATAGAATATACAGTACAGAAGGGGACCTTTGGCCTATCAAGTCTGTACCACCAAAAGTAAATTATGACCTACACTAGTCCCACTTTTCAGCACTAAAGCCATAGCCTTGAATGTTATAGCACTTCAGGGTGGCACGGTGGCACAGTGATTAGCACTGCTGCCTCACAGCACCAGGGACCTGGGTTTGATTCCACCCTCAGGTGACTGTCTGTGTGGAGTTTGCACATTCTCCCTGTGTCTGCGTGGGTTTCCTCAGGGTGCTCCGGCTTCCTCCCACAGTCCAAAGATGTGCGGGTTAGGTGGATTGGCCATGGGAAATGCAGGGTTACAGGTATAGGATAGGGGCGTGAATCTGGGTGGGATGCTCTTTGGAGGGTTGGTGTGGACTTGATGAGCCAAATAGCCTGCTTTCAGAGATTCTATTTTTCTAAAAAAAAATGCTCATCCAAGTACTTTTTAAAGGTTATGAGGCTTCTTGCCTCAATTACCCTCCCAGGCAGTGCATTCCAGACTTCCACCGTTTCTGCATGAAAATGTTTCTCCTCTAAACCTCCTGCCTTTCACTACAAAAGTGGGCCTCCTTGTTTTTGATCCTTTGACTAAGGGGAACAGCTTTCCATACTCATCCCGGACCATGCTCTTCATAATGTTATACACCTCTATCAGGTCCTGTCTCAACCTTCTCAGCTCTAAAGAAAACAATCTGAGCTTATCCAGCCTCTCTCCATAACTGAAATTCTCCGTCCCAGGCAACACACTGGTGAATCTCCCCTGCAAGTCCTCCAAGTGCAGTGATCAGAGCTGCACCACAGTGCACCAGCTCTGATCTCACCAAAATCCTGTATAGCTCCAACTTATAACCTGCTCTTAAAATCTATGCCTCGACTGATAAAGGAAAGTGTTCCGTACGCCCTCATAACCACCCAATTAACCTGTCCTGCCACCTCAGGGATGTGTGGACAAGCACCCCAAGAACTCTCTGTTCCTCAGAGCTTCCTAGTGTCCTGCCATTCATTGAATATTCCCTTGCCTTGTTGCTTCTTCCAAAGTGCATCCAAAGCGTGCATTTACCAGTATTAAATTCCATCTGCAGCGAAAATGGTTGTAACATTGCAAGACTGGATCAATCACAGGTCTGTTGGCCCAGGACTGCAACAGCAACCTAAATAGTCCCACATTCCACTGTTCTTTTAAACGGGCCTGCAGTTCTAAAAAAAGATCCCTTTCACCTTTGGGTTCTGAAGAGCAGTCAAAATGCACTCACAATTTTAGAACAAAGAACAATACAGCGCTGGAACAGGCCTTTCGGCCCTCCAAGCCTGTGCTGACACATTTTGCCCTCCCATACTAAAACTGTCTTCACTTCGAGGATCGGTATCCCTCTATTCCCTTCCTATTCATGCACTTGTCCAGGTACTTCTTGAAAGCTGCTATTGGGCCTGCTTCTATCACCTCCTATGGCAGTGCGTTCCAGGCACTCACCACCCTGTTGTGTGAAAGGGCTGGCTCTATTTCTCGCCATAGATGCTATCAGACCTGCTGACTTTCTCCAGCATTTCCCTCTATTTTTATTGCAGATCTCTGGCGTCCAAAGCATTTTGTTTTTACATGAAGAGTCCATTCAGCCCTTTTTGTACACATCGCTTTTGCCTTTTTTAATGACCTATCGATGTGAGGTGGACCTTGTTGGATAGGTCAGCATTTATTGCCCATCACTAGGTGCCCTTGACATGCTGCTGGTGAGCTGCCTTCTTTGATCACTGCAATTTTTGGAGCACAGGGATACAACAGGGAGGGAGTTCCAAGATTTTGACCCATGGTCAGTCACCTGGTTGATGCATGGCTTGGAGGGGAATTTCCTGCCCTTGACAACAGTTGTGGGTTTGGAAGGTGGTGTCGAAGGAACTGATGTAGCAGATCTTGTAGATGCTACACACTTCTGGCATTGCTGGTGATGAACAGAATGAGTGCTGAAGGTGGCGGATGGAATGGCAATCGAAGAGTAGCTTTTGTCCTGGATGGCGTCAAGCTTCTCAAATGTTGTTGGAGCTGCAACCATCCAGGCAAGTGGCGGGTATTCCATCACACTCCTGACTTGTGCCTTGTAGATAATGGACAGGCTTTGGGGAGTCAGGAGGTGAGTTACTTAGCTTGGTCTGATAAATGTAATACGTTAGCCCTGGCTTAGTGGGTCACACTCTTGACACAATTTCAGAAAATTCAATGTCCAAGACCCACTCCAGAGACTTGAACACAAAATCATGCCAAACCTTCAGTGCAATGCTGAGGGAGGAGGTTGTCTTTTGGATGAGACTTTGAATTAAAAGATCTAGTTCCAAAGAACAGGGCAAGTAATCATTCAATAACCAACACATGGGAGACAATCTGGTCATTGTCATTTTGCTGCTTGTCAGAGCCTAAGAGAAGAGTATTTGACTGACAGGTCATTTGGTTGAGAAAATGTCTGAACGGAAACAAGCCAGCTCGGCGAGCAAGTCAACAACCTCTCCCACAACCGGGCTACAGGTCTTTGCCAAAACTTTTGACTGACGTACTTTCTGGTTCACAGGGAGTGACTTGGAAGATGGATATAACATTATAGCTGACACAGTGACACCAGATTACATACTCTAGACATACTGTAAAGACCATGTCTTTTTAGTTTATTTTTGTGCTTTTCAAAAGTGTGGACAGAAATGAGAAAGAATTGTTTGAAAACCAATTTGTGAGGATGGCTGCGTGATTTGAAAGTAAAGGAATTCAATACCTATTGTGAACCCTGCTTGGGTAGCCGTCGGTTCCAGCAACGTGCAGATGAACTGGAGCTGAGAAGTTACTTGTAAGTGAAGCTGATTCGTTTATTGAAGAGGGACCAATCATCAATGACAATGGTCCTCTGCCTGACAACAACAATTTGATTGGTTGTCAGGTAGTTGAACAGCTTGGGCACTGAGCAAGACAGAGAGAAGCGAGTTCAAATTGGAAGGGAAGCCAGCAGTCTACAGAGCCGGAAGCTCTCAGTTCTCTGTGGTAAGCTACTTTAAACATAAGGAAAACCAACTTATCTCTCCTTCCACAGATGTTGCAATCTGTGACTTTGAACTGGATAGGTCAGAGACTTTTCATAAATGAACCAGCCACCCTGTGCCTCTTGCAAATAAATGGAAGCAATCAGAAAAAAGAATGTTGAGGAGAAACCTTCGGTTCAGCAAGAACCAACCCAAAAGGATCTGCTGAACAAAGACGACAGAACTGTTTCACCAGTTTTCCTTTTATCATCTGTCTGTGTGTGTGTGTGAGAGAGAGAGAATGTGTGTGTATCTGTGTACGTATGTGTATCTGTGTGTGTGCGTGAGAGAGAGAAAGAGAGTGTGTTTATGTGTGTGTGTGTATGTATGTGAGTGTGTGTGTGTATCTGCTTGTGTGTGTGTGTGAGAGAGAGCATGTGTGTGTATGTATGTGAGTGTATGTTTGTGTATGTGTGTGTGCATGTATCTGTGTGAGCGTGTGTGTGCATGTATCTGTGTATGAGTGTGTGTGTATCTGTGTGTGTCTGTGTATATCTGTGTTTGTGTGTGTGTATCTGTGTGTGTGTGTGTGTGTGTGTGTGAGAATCTGTGTGTGTGTGTCTGTGTATGTGTGTGTGTATCTGTGTGTGTGTGTATGTGTATGAATCTGTGTGTGTGTGTGCATGTGTATGTGTATGAATCTGTGTGTGTGTGTGCGTGTGTATATGTATGAATCTGTGTGTGTGTGTGTGTATATGAGGCATTTGTAAAGGGTTTAGAGTTTTAATTTATTTAATTATCTTAGTTTAATTGTTCACGATTAGCGAGAATTGAATAAACCTGGTCCATATTTTCTATCAGCCTGGGTCGGAAAATCAGACAGTTTGCTGAATTTGTATATTTCTTTTAAAAACTTAACATTTGTGACGACTGCAGGAATAATGGGTCTTGATTTCCAGTGCCTTACCCCAGTGGGGGGTAACAATACTGTACATTAAAACAAAATCCTGGGTGGGGCCAAAACTTACAATACTTACAAGAAGTCAAATTTTTAAACAGGGTGGAATTATGACAATGTTGAAAGATATTTTCCAACTTAAACTGCATGTTTGGAGTTTCCCTTTATCTTTCCAGCTGTGAATCTGCCTTTCTTGCTGTGAGAGCTCATCCCATGGGTGCTCAATATTCAAGATATCAATATCACAAGCCAGCTTTCATTTTGTACACCCACGAGATTGTGGGCTGCTGTAGCAATGGAAGATGGTATGGTCTGTTCCTTGTGGCCACGTCCCACAGATGTGTGATCTGCTTCGGGGGCTTCAGCAGCTTGATGGGTCTGGTCGGAATTCCAATGGACTGGGATTCCTTGAGGCTGCTTCTGCAGTGTCTTCCAACCACAGGATTCCAACAGCCTGCGCATGGTGGTCTGCTTCAGCAACATGTTCATAGAATCCCTACCATGGGGAAGCAGGAGGCCACTTGGCCCATCAGGTCCACACCGACCCTCTGAAGTGCATCCCACGCAGACGCGCCTTCCCTACCCTATTCCTGTAACCCTACATTTCCCTTGGCTGATCCACCTAGCCTGCACATTTTTGAACAGAGGGAGGAAACCAGAGCACCCGGAGGAAACCCACGCAGACACAGAGAGAACGTGCAAACTCCACACAGACAATCACCAAAGGATGGAATTGAACCTGGGCCCCTGGTGCTGCGAGGCAGCAGTGCTAACCACTGAGCCACTGTGCCAGGATTCCAGTGGCTTCAATGTGGCCTTTGTGCAGCGGTGAAGAATGTGGTCCCTGTCTTTTCCTCGACAAGCCATGAATTGAGCAAAGATGGACATCATCTTAATTTTTTCTAATATATGATTTCAGTGTTTAATATAGGCACCAGAGTACGACGATGTAAACACTTTTCGCTGTACTTTTTGTAAGGATACAAGTGACAACAAATTACTAATAAAATAAAAACAAAGCCTGTACAAGTGCAGTAACATGTGATATTATCCCAGCAACAAAGAATGAGGACTCCTCATGTCAATTAAACACTAAATCTGAATCCTATAGCACCTAATGAGGCTATTCAGCCCATCATAACTGTACTGGTGCTTTTAAACAGCTTTCCAATGAAGCAAGAAAGGCATGCATTTGGACAATACTTCTCACCATTCCTGGGTGCTTTATAACCCCTGTGTAAAGATAATCATTGCTGCAGGGTAACAAGCACAGGCTCCCACATGCAGCAAAGCCATAGTGACCAGGGTAGTAAGGGTGTGGAATGCCCTGCCTGCAAAAGTAGTAGACTCGCCAACTTTAAGGGCATTTAAATGGTCATTGGATAAACATATGGATGATAATGGAATAGTTTAGGTTAGATGGGCTTCAGATTGGTTTCACAGGTCGGCGCAACATTGAGGGCCGAAGGGCCTGTACTGCGCTGTAATGTTCTATGTTCTATGTTCTAGATCATCTGCTTTTCTTCTTCCTGCAGTGTTCCCGGGGGAGAAATATTAGTTAGGAATAGGTCCCCTTGCTCTTCTCTGAATGAATGCTGTGGGATCCTTTATACCCAGTTCAGTAGGCAGGCGGTGCTCCCAATTTAACGCCTGGGAACCTCAGGCAGGGCAGCACTGCCTCGCTATAACAGTAAAGTGGCAATCTCTATTCTGAGGAAGGGTCACTCGACCCGAAACGTTAACTCTGATTGCTCTCCACAGATGCTGTCAGACCTGCTGAGCTTTTCCAGCAATTTCTGTTTTTGTTTCTGATTTACAGCGTCCGCAGTTCTTCCAATTTTTAGTCTCCATGTTTGTGCTGGAGATCTGGAGTGAGACTTGACCCCAGAGCTTTAGAATCCAGAGGCTATCCTACTACCACTGAGCTGGTATGAACTGAGTGCCCCCACAGTCTGTTCTTGCCCCATAGCCCTATAGTTTTTTTTTAAAAACGTTTATCCAAATTCCTTTTGAATATGACTCAATAATCCTGCTCTCACTCTCCCTTCCAGGCAGCACGATCTAGATCGCACAACTTGCTGCATAAAATAAAATAAATCCTCATCTCTTCTTTGGCTTGCTTGCTAATGACCTGAAATCCCTGTCCTCTACTTTCTGAGCGATACTTTTGTAGGTATTTAAGGCATCGAGGGGCATGGGGAGAAAACTGGAAAATGGAATTGAGATGAAGGATCAGCCATGATCACGCTGAA
Organism: Rhincodon typus; assembly: GCF_021869965.1. Taxonomy (NCBI): domain Eukaryota; kingdom Metazoa; phylum Chordata; class Chondrichthyes; order Orectolobiformes; family Rhincodontidae; genus Rhincodon; species Rhincodon typus. The sequence goes on from NC_063334.1 coordinate 119,111,019, forward strand.
TGGCAGAGCAGACCCAAAGGGCCTAACGGCCTACTCCTGCTCCTAGATACTATGGTTCTCCTGACAGTGGCAGCAGATTCTCAATATTTATTTACTTTCACATCCTGAATACATGAGAGTACAAGAGCTGGAATTTCCCGTTTTAAAATGATAAAGAACCCACTTAACCAGTTTTCACTACTTCCTCCAAATTGGCCCAATTATTTTATTCGGGTAAAAGGAGTTGCAACGTGACCCCTAAAGCCAAAATAAAAAATATGTAAGTCATAGAGACGTACAGCATGGAAACAAACCTTTCCATCCAACTCGTCCATACCGACCAGATATCCCAAATTAATCTTGTCCCATTTCCCAGCATTTGGCCCGTATCCCTCTAAACCCTTCCTATTCATGTACCCATCCAAATGCGGCAGTGATTACAACATTTAAAAGACATCTGGATGGCTACATGAATGAGAAGGTTTAGAGGGAAATGGGCCAAATGCTGGCAAATGAAACTAGATTAACTTAGGCCATCTGGTCGGCGTGGAAGAGTTGGGCCGAAGGGTCTGTTCCCATGCTATACAGCTGTATGACTCTATGATGTTACATGAACTGGTTCTAAAATCAGGCACATGTTACGTTGCTGAATAAAAGACGTGGGGCTGTAAACAACAAAGGATGAAGGAGAAATGAAGGAATTACATTGAACTAAGGGCCTTGTCTGTGCGATGCTGGCCTGAGCAAGAATTACTCTCGAGTTGCAAAGAAGACAGTCAGGCAGGTATGCACAGCAAGGTCCCACAACCACATGACGAGTGAGCAGTTCACCTACAAACTGAAGGAGGAAAGCTCCGTGAAACCTTGCAGTTCTCTGTCTCTGCAGCGGTTCCTCCCACCCTGACAGCCCCTGGGAGATCTCCTCCAAATTCCAGCCAAATGTGAAAGATCACCCTCCATCACTCCATCCCTGACGAGCCTGTCTTCAGCTGGCTTCTAGAACAGGGAGGGGGGCTTGTGTGCATCAGTGCTTCACACGACGTGTTTGCAAATTTAAGGCAGTGCTGAGGGACAGTCTTGTCTTTGGAACTCTCTTCCTCAAGAAGCTGACTCTGTGAATTCTTTTAAAGCTGAGGTAGATCCATTCCTGACAGAGCGAGCAGGTGGAAGGTTATTGGGGTAGGCAGGAATGTGAAGCAATCAGATCAGCCATGATCATAGGAAATGGTAGGGCAGGCTTAAGGGGCTGAATGGCCGACTCTTGAGTTGCCTGTTTGTACCTTTGCTCCTTTATGCCCTGAGGATAAGGGGCTAATACTGAATACATTAATAGCAAGCAATGTCAGTTGTGATGTAAGAGAGACTCTGAAGACAGATGCAACAGAGTAGACTGTATGTTAAGTATTATGGTTATTAGAATGTGAATGGAAAAGTTAACTTAAAAAGACCTCAGATTCCAGCAACCTCTCTTCAGTAATGAGTGTACCCAATGTCATCGAAGATGACCACCACATGACAGACTGAGATCACAATTCCCTGACTTAAAACTCTTCCCACTTCCTCTCAAGATACTCTTTAAGAGCCAACTCTCTGATTAAGATTTTGTGCCTGTCCAAAGATCTCCTTTGTGTGGTTTGGGGCTGAATTTTTAATGCAGGAGCCTGATGGTCCCAGATGAATTGGCAAACCAATCCCTCTCATGTCACTGTCTTTGAATATTAATGCCTTCTTTGGGCAGGAGGCAAGCTGGGCATTCGGCAAGAAGCCCCAAGTGCCTCCTGGGCTCCCTCGTGACAGCAGCAAAGACAGGCAGCTATATAAATGTGGGAGTTATTGGCTGGGAGGGGCATCCCCACCCTTTGACATTCACAATGACCCCAGCCTCAGTTAATGCACCTCTATCGATCCACCATTGTGCAGCCTATCCCCAGTATTGAGTCAGCCCAGATGGTTGTACTCAACTCCATCATGCAATTGGAACCCCCAGCGCTCAGCCTCAATCACAAGATTGCACTGAGACTGCTTCACTGTCCTTGACTTGGTTGCTTTTGTTTATTTGTTCATGGAATGTATGTTGGGCCTGGCATCGTTTATTTG
>NC_063334.1:119113104-119142712 GCF_021869965.1 Rhincodon typus
GCATCGTTTATTTGTTCATGGAATGTATGTTGGGCCTGGCATCGTTTGTTGCCCATCCCTAATTACCCTTAAAATGAAAGGCTTGTTGGCCATTTTAGAGGGCAGTTGAGACTCAACCCCATTGGTGTGGTCTGGAGTCACATATAGGCCAGACTAAGTAAGGACGGCCAATTTCCTTCCCTGAAGGACATATGCAAACCATTCGGGACTTTATGGCAATCAACCTTAGTCTTGTGGTTACTATTAACTGAGATTACCTTTTAATTCCAGATTTATTGATTGAATTTAAATTCCACTAAGTACTGTGGTAAGATTTGAACTGCTGCCCACAGAGTATTAGTCTGGGTGTGGATTACTGCTCCACTGACATTAACTGAGATAAATGAAGAACATTTTGAAAATCACAGGATCTAACTGAGCTTCTGACATGGATCTTAAACTTAAAACTGGTCTCTTGTGTTTGATTAGGTAAAAAGTAGAGAGAGGAAATTTAATGTGGAGTTGTTGGCTGTGTGAAGATGTCTGAGATTATTTACCAAACAAATATTATGAACTTAATTGGCAAAAACTCTCATTTAACCCCTGCATCCATTGTACATTGCATGATATGGCACGTTACATCAGATAAACATTGTCAAGACTGGACTACGCCAAATACAAAACAAAGAATTAAATACAAAAGAGACAGAGAGAGAGTTCACATACTGTATTCCTCACCCTTAATTCAGCTCCTCATTTGGTCTGCAGGAAGAGTTTAACCTGAAGGCAATGGATGCTGATCAGAGGTTGTAGTCAGAAGCTGGGAAATTCAGATTCTGCCTGGTCAGATCCACAAACAGTGTGTCCCCAGTCACTGGGACTCCTTGTAGCAATGTAACATCCCAGAGGCACCTCATTTAAATGCTAAAGAGATCGGAAGTGCTCAGGCACTGATGACAACAGATTTCCAGTAAATACTTTCCAGAGAAATGCAATCAAATTTCCCTTCACTGCAAGGGAAGAGACCTATCAAGACTCTTATTTCTCAATCAATGCAAACTAAAATAACATTCCCTCCTCCTCTTTTCCCTAGGCCACTTTGTATAACTGTGCTTTGATTCATCAATAAAATAAACTGCCTCTCTTTATAATTTGTTCAAAGGATATGGGGAGGGGTGTGACTGGCATTTATTGCCCATGCCTAATTGCCCTTGAACTGAGTGTCTTGCTCGGGCCATTTCAGAGAGAAGTCAAGGATCTTTGCTGTGGGTCTGGAGTCACTGGAGGGAGGTGATGGCCTAGTGGTATTATCGTTAGACTGCAAATCCAGAAACTCAGCTCATGTTCTTGGGACCTGGCAGATGGCGGAATTTGAATTCCATATAAAATATGTGGAATTAAGAATCTACTGATGACCATGAATCTATTGTCCATTGTTGGAAAAACCCATCCGGTTCACTAATGTCCTTCAGTGAAGGAAATCTACCATCCTTACCTGGTCTGGCCTACATGTGACTCCAGATGCAAATCAATGTGGTTGACTCTCAACTGTCCTCTGAAATGGCCCAGCAAGCCACTCAGTTGTACCAATCACTACAAAGTCTCCTTAAGGGCAACTAGGGACGAGCAATAGAATGCTGGCCAGCCAGCGACACTCACATCCTACAAATTAATAAAATAAACCATGTAGGTCAGACCAGGTGAGGACGGCAGATTCTTTCTCTAAACGATATTAGTGAACCAGATGGGTTTTTACGTCAGTGCATCAGCAAGGGCAGATTAAAATTCCAGATTTTATTTTTGAAGTTATGAAAGAGTTGAAGTATTGAACACATGTTCCCAGACTATGTTGTCAGCCTCTCAAATACTAGCCCGATACCACCAGCATCTCCCAGTGCAACATCTGTTTCACAAATTAAGGTCATTTATAACAAACCCGATCACAGACGTTTTATGGTGCTGAAGGAGGCCATTCAGCCCTACTGCCAATCTTGTGCTTTCCTCCATACCCCTGCACATATTCATATCCAAATAATCATCCAATATCCTCTTCAATGCCTCAACTGAGCCTGCACCCACCACATTTCCAGGCAGTGCATTCCAGATCCAGACTACTCGCTGAGTGATACAAGTCTTTTCTCACAATGTCATTCCTCCTTTCGCTCATCACAATAAATTTAGGCAAGGCAGTTTAAATCTGTAGCCCAATTAATAAATTAACAAGACGCCTCATGACAAATTGCCCTGCTCACCAGGGTCATCGTGACAAATAAAACAAAAATCGAAAAGCCAAAACAAAACGAAGAGAGGGAACCAGATGAAAATATCGTGAGTGGGGAAAATAATGAACCTCAGACCCTGTGGTGCCTACCAATTGTGAGAAACTTCGAGGGTACCAGTGGACACTGCAAGCTCCCTCACTAGGGCTGTTGATAATGGTCCTGGTGATGTCCCTTGGACTAGCAATCCAAAAACTGCAGGCTATAGGTTCAAGTCTCACCACGGCAGATGGATTCAATTTGAATTCTATTAAAATCTGGAATTAAAAGCAATTCTAATGGTGACCATGTAACTATTGTTCTAAAAACATGTGTGGTTCACTGATATCCTTCAGGGAAGGAAATCTGCTGACCTTACCTGGTCTGGCCTAAATGTGACTCCAGACTAACAGCAATGTGGGTGGTTCTCAACTGACATCTGGGAGTTTAGGAGGCATGGGCCATAAATCCCTACAGTGTAGAACAAATCCACACGAACCCTCCAAAGAGCATCCCACCAAGACCCACACGCCTACCCTAATCCCTGTAACCCTGCACTCCCCATGGTTAACCCACCCAGCCTGCACATCTTTGGACTGTAGGAAGAAACCAGAGCACGCCCACACAGACATGGGGAGAACATGCAGGCTTCAGACAGTCAGTCAGCTGAGGGTGGGATCAAACCCAGGTCCCTGGCTCTATGAGGCAGCAGTGCTAACCACCGAGCCACCATGTTGACCCTGTCCCCAAACCTGACACCTGCATTGCCTGAACAAATAAAGAGGAGAAAATCAAAAACAGCTTTGACAGCATGTCTCGATTTTTCCAGCAATGTTCAGGTTCTGTACCACCAAGTAAAAAGACACAGGAAATGATAGGAGGATGTGATGGCCTAGTGGTATTATTACTGGACTGTTAATCCAGAGACCCACATAATGTTCTGGGGACTTGGGTTCAAATCCAGACTGTGACAGTTGGTGGAATTTTAATTCAATTTTTAAAAAATCTGGAATTAGGAATCTAATGATGACCGTGAATCCATTGCTGATTGTTGGGAAAAACTCATCAGATTCAATAATGGCCGTTTAGGGAAGGAAACTACCATCCTTATCTGGTCTGGCCTACATGTGACTCCAGACCCACAGCAATGTGGTTGACTCTGAACTGCCCTCTGGGGTGGGCAATACATGCTGCCTGGCCAGCAACACCCTCATCCCATTAATGAATAATAATTTTAAAAAATTGTTGAGCTTTTTTGAGAAACCCTGTGCTAAGGTGGAGGTCCCCCTCTGCCCTACTAAGCCTTCATTGCCAATTCAGAGTTGATTTTCTGCACACAAAATGCAGCCTACCTTACCTCCGCCAACCCAGAGTCAGCTTGGATTAAAACGGCTGCTTGTCCCTGTGAATATTTGCATCAAAAGAATCAAAAGTGAAGTCCCTAACAAACTCTTTAAACAAACATGGAGAATGTTGGAGAAACTCAGCATCCGTGGAGAGACAGCAGAGTGAACATTTCAAATTCGCTGTGATTCTTTTGCTTTTAACATTGTAAGCGGCTAGATCATGGCAGCAGGTAAGCTTTGGGTGCAGGAGGTAGTGTCCCTGGCTCTGGGTAGGAAGATCAGGGTTCAAAGGCCCACCTTGGGATTTGAGGGCCACAGAGTGTCGTAACACATTCAAATAGTTTGGGATCCAACCTGACATCCCACTGTACCCCATCCCTCTCCTTCCATCCACACGGAAACTCCCCTGGGCTGGGAACTGAAGCCTGTGGGCTCCTCTTCCTTTTAGGTGACAGGACTCCATTCTGACCCGATATGGCCCATGAAAATTCTGCTGCACTCTAATTCAGAGAGGCCGACATTTCTACACAGTAGGCAGCCAAAGGCAAGCAGGGCTTGTCACAAACCAAAACAGAAATTGCTGGAGAAACTTAACAAATCCAACAGAGAGAGAAAGCAGAGTTTTTGTTTTAAGCCCAGTGATGCTGGCATTCACTGTTCTTTGTTTTATTCAAGCATTCCTGCTGTCGTGTGTGTGTGTGTGTGTGTGAGCGTGTGTGTGAGTGTGCATGTGCGTGTGTGTGTTTGTGTGAGTCTGTGTGTGTGTGTCTGGTGTGTGTGTGAGTGCGTGTGTGAGTGAGTGTGTGTGGTGTGTGTGTGTAACTGTGTGTGTGTGTGTGTGAGAGTGAGTGTGTGTGCGTGTGTGGTCTGTGTGTGTGTGTGCGAATGAGTGTGTGTGTGTGTGTGTGTGTCTGGTGTGTATGAATGTGTGTATGAGTGTGTGTGTGTGTGTGAATGAGTGTGAGAGTAAGTGATTTTGAGTGTGTATGTGTGAGTGAGACAGTGAGTGTGTGACCACGTGAGTGAACGTAAGTGAGAGAGTGTCTGCTTGTGTGAGTGTGTGAGGGAGAGAGTGAGAGAGTGTGTGTGTGTGTGTGTGAGTGTGTGTGTGTGTGTGTGCGCGCGTGTGTGTGTGTGCGTGTGCATGTGCGTGTGCGCGTGTGCGTGTGTGTGTGTGTGCGCGTGTGCGTGTGTGTGTGCGTGCGTGTGTGTGTGTGTGCGCGTGTGTGTGTGTGTGTTTGTGTGCGTGTGTGTGTGTGCGTGTGTGTGTGTGTGTGTGTGCGCGCGCGCATGTGTGTGGACTGTTGATGAAAACAGGGCTGTTCATTTAATGAGTTTAGGTAATGGCCTGTATTTAAATACACGCTCAAAGGCACTCACACTTGCTTTCTTTTGATGGTTGCACATTCCAACACATAATGCAGCCTCAAATCCACCACACCAGTCCAGCTCCATAGGTGCACATGAAAAAACAGCAGCTTCATCCTCAGCAATGCTTGTGTCAGAGACATGTTTAAAAACAATGTGCTCGACAAACAAAGGCCAGCACTGGAAGTAGAAAGGGTACCATAACACTTTAGCCTACAGACTCTTCACCAGACTGACTCAACATCTCCTGTCATCAGAGAAATGTGGAACCAGGCCATTCAGCCCCTCAATCACAGTCTGTCCACTCAGAGAGATCTTTAGTGATCTATATAGCTCAACTCCAACTACCTGCCTTGACTGAATAACATTGGCTGGTCAAAAAAAAGTATCGATTTAACACAAGTATTTATTTCATAGAATCACAGAATAGTCATGGTGCAGATGGAGGCTATTTGGCCCATGATATCTGTGCTAGCTCTCTGAATGAGCATTTCACTTAGTGCCAATCTCTCATCTTCTCATAACACTACACATTCTTCCACTTCACACCTAATTGCCCAGAGGGCAGTTAAGAGACAACCACATTGCTGTGGGTCTGGAGTCACATATAGGCCCGACCAGGTAAGGATGGCAGTTTCCTTCCCTAAAGGACATTAGTGAACCACATGGGGTTTTCTGACAATTGACAATGGATTCATGGTCATCATTAGATGGTCATCTTAATTCCAGATTTTTTATTGAATTCTGTATTGCTTTCTGAATTATACCCTTTAGTTTACTTTGTCCTTCTATTGTCGTTCTATCAAAGGTAATCATTTTCCTGCAGTGAACTTCATCTACCATATGCCTGTCCATTCCACCAACTTGTCTGTGTCCTTTTGCAGTTCTACACTGTCCTCTTCACAGTTTACAAACCTCTCCAGTTTTGTACATTTTGAAATGAAAGAGTCTGTAAAAGACAATGTGCTTCACCGAAGGGTAAAACCTTTTAAAACAAACCACATAATGAGGAAGCAGGAGAGATGCCCAAAGTTTGGTCAGAGAGGCAAAGTTTTCATGAGTGTCTCAAAGGAGGATGGGGTGGGGTTAGGCAGAGATCAGGAGAGAGACGTTTATGGAATCACTTCTGGAGGTGGGGGCCTTGACAGCTCCATGTATGACTGCCAACAGCGGAGCAATTAAAAGTTGGGGATGCTCAATGGGCCCCAGTATTGGGAGAACTCAGGGTTTGGAGGGGTTAGGACACAGATGGAATTTGAAAACAATGATGTGTGTGTTAAAACTGAGGCATCGCCAGGCTGGAAGCCAAGGTAGTTCAGTGAAGAGGTTGGGACATGCTTGAGTTTATATAATTGAATGTAAAATCTGCAGCTTTTTCTGGGCGAGTTCCACATTTCTACGCCTCTTATAGTGAAGAATTGTTTCCGAATTTCTCTCCTGAATGATTTGATTCTGAGTCTAAGGATATGTCCTTCCAGACATAAAATGTAAAAATGCTTCTTTCTGTCTATCCTAATAAGTCCTTTGTTCAATATTATAAACAGCAATCAAACTTAACCTTCTATATGCATAATAGACACTTACTTAATCTCAAATGCAATTTAACACTAAAACTGTCTTTCCAGACACTGTTCCATTTCCCATTGCAGCATTTGCCATGTTATTTGTTAATCTCCCCAGACTATATTTTGCAAATTCCCAAGATTATTGGAAATGAAAACTCTGGAACTGTTTATCGTTTCCACCTTCAGGATGAGGATTTGTGATTATAGGATGGGCCACTCTCCTGGAAGCAGTACCGACTGTTCTCATGTTACAGACCACACGGAAAATCGCTTACTTCGCGCACATCAGACACAGAAAAGGACCAACGCTTTCATTATAACAGCTGACCATTTCAAAAGAGGGACTCAGGACTCAGGAGAGGGGTAATGTCTTCACTCAGAGGGAAGCGAATCTTTGGAAATGTCTATCCTGAAGGATTGGCGAAGCTCAGTCTTGAGCAAGTTTAACGTGAAGGTTGAATAGAGTTCTGCATAGCAATGATATAAAAGGGAAAACTTAAATGGAAGTGGATGAATCGCAGAGGTATGATGGTGCAGAAGCAGGCTATTGGACCCACCATGTCTTTACCAGCTCTAGTTTCTAGTCCATCCCTATTGTCTACTGCCAGTCTCCTGCCTTCCCCTGCACGCCACTTCTATCGAAAGAAAATGGTCAGCCATCATCGTATTGATGCAGAGGAGGCTCGATGGGCTGAATGGCCTACTCCAGCTCCATTGTTCCTATTTTCCTGTATGACAACTGCCCATGTAACCTGCAGAGAGTCAGTCAGCATTGAGCAGCAGCAGTAGTGTCCCTCTCTCTATCTCTGGGCCAAAAGGTCTGGGTTCAAGTCCTGCCTGTCACAACATTGTATTATGTTCAGGTTGATTAAAAAGTAACTAAAATACCTCACCTGCCTCCCAAGATTTCTTAATTAAACAGTACATTATCACCCGGAAAGCTGTGAAGACGTTGGACAGAATTGTGCAGAAGCAGTTTCCAAGAATGATTTCAGGAATGAGAAAGAAGGGACCATATTTTTAAGTTGAGAGGAGAACGATTTAAAAGGGTCCTGATTTAAAAGGGCAGTTTTTTCATGCAGGGAGTGGTTCGTGTGTGGAATGAACTGCCAGAGGAAGTGGTAGATGCAGGTACAGCTACAACATTTAAAAGACGTTTGGATAGTTATATGAATAGAAAAGGTTTAGAGGGATATGGGCCTAACGCAGGCAAGTGGGACTAGTTTAGTTTGGGAAACTTGGTCAGCATGGATGAGTTGGACCGAAGTGTCTGTTTCCTTCCTGTATGACTCTATGACCGTAAGTTGGGAATGTTCTTCTGGGAGACAAGAAGACTGAGAGGAGATTTAATACAGAGTTTCAAAATGATAGATACAGAGAAGCTGTTCCTGCTTGTAAAAGAAACAAAAACAAGAGGGCAGATTTAAAGTGATGTGCAAATGAAGAAAGCGTGATGTGAGAGAAAAATGTTCCCTCACAGTGAATAGTTCGGGTCTGGAATGCACTGCCTGGAAATGTGGTGGAGACAGGTTCAACTGAGGCATTGAAGAGGGTATTGGATGGTTATTTGGATAGAAATAGTGTGTAAGGATATGGGGACAAGGCAGCAGATTGGCAGTAGGTAATTATGCTTGTTTGAAGAGCCAGTGCAGGCATGATGGGCTGAATAGCCTCCTTGTGCATCATTACAATTCCATGATTCTGTGGACAAATAAAAGGAAAGAACTTCCATTCATATAGCACCTGTCACCAGCTCAAGGCACCTCAAAGTACTTTACAACCAATGACATTATTAAAGTGTCTTTGCTGCAGTAATAAATGGAAACTTGACAGCCAATTTGTGCACAGCAAGCTCCCAAAGAAGAGTTATGAGATAGTAACCCCGGACTATCTGTTTTAGTGAGACTGGCCTGCTCTTCTTCCTAACAGCTCCACCTGAGAGAACAGAGGCCTGGATTGATGGGTTTAACATCCGAGCTCCAGGCAGTGCTGTGCTGTCTCCAAATGATGGGGCAATGAGTGTTTATGTTAACCTTTTCAAACAGTTGCTCTTTCAGGGGATGTGGGTGTCACTGACAAGACCAGCATTTGTTCCTCATCCCTAGTTACCCCCTGAACTGGGTGCCTTGCTTCACAGGTGTAGTTAAGAGTCAGGCATGTTGCTGTGGGTCTGGAGTCACATGTAGGCCATGTGAGGTAAGGAGAGCTGATTTCCTTCCCTGAAGGACTTTAGTGAACTGGATATTGTATCAACAGATGAGAGTTATCACAGTCACCATTCCAGATTTATTCTCCGAATTGGGATATTCCGCCATCTGTGGTGGTGGGGTTTGAACTCATGAGCGTAGGCCTCTGGATTACCAGTCTACGCTTGCTCGGCCCAAGCTTTTGGTTCATTACCTGCTGTTGTTGGGGGGGGGGTTGTGGGTTCCCATTACCTTGCACTCTCAGGAGCAGGATAAGGAGTCACGTCACCCATCTCCTCCAGCTAGGATGGGCATTGAGCCTGTATCGCTGGGATTATTCTGAGCCGCAATCTTCTAAAACTTATATATCATATTTACATCCATAGGTAGCAAATATGAGCCTGCCAAGCCCGCTCCGCCCATTCAACATGATCATTCAACTCATCCCAAAAGATACAATAACCCTTTTTGGAAGGAAAGGACTTTTAAAATAAATATCAGGGTGTTAAGAATCAGCTGAGCATAGCTTCTGATTGTGGTGATTGACTGTCACTTTAAAAGTATCTGTAGTCTGGACAATACAAACAAGTTATTCTGTTTGGGAAAAAGGGTATATTTATTTAGCTTTCATCTATTATCATTGTCTACAGTATTTCCTAACGTCCTAATTTCTTCCAGCTCAGCCCCATCGTTATTTAATAGTCCATTATTATAAAGGTGCATGTTGGAAAATCTACTCCTCTTAATTACTGTTGGAAGTGACAGCTCTCTATAACTGCTGTTTCATCCTCAGCATCATAATAGATCCTTACTCCACAAGTACGTCTCACAGCTCAACACAACATATGGCTCTTCCAACTCCTTCTGTCATAATTTACATGATAATCAATCACGAGTAATTTGATCCAGCAGACAGTGCGCTTCAATAGTCAGTTATGTGTCCATCTGTACCAGATTGCAGTGTTATCAGAACACCTATATCTCTACTTCCCCACTTCTCAGAGACTGCATTCAGAAAATATCTTCGGTTAAATATACAGCAGAACTATTTCCTCATGCTGGGAGTTCAGAACTAGCAGGAACATCCTTAAAGTTAGAGCCCAGTTGTTCAGGGATGCTGCAGCAAGTATTTCTTTTATGATATTGGCTCCCCAGGTTACTACTATCCTATAAAGTCAAGATTACAGCCGCATGTACCATCTGGGATGACATGGGTAGATTCACTGCCAACGATTTTTCTCATTGATACACGCATCAGTTACTGACACCATGTGGGGAAATATGTCCAGACCATGTCTTCAGCAAGGGAGTGGCTCAAACTCAATAAACAGTAATGCTTTATTGTATTTTACGTGCACAGAACATAGAACAGTACAGCACAGAAACAGACCCTTCAGCTCCTGCCCACATGCCATTCTAAACTAATACAAACTGCCTGCACGTGGTCGGTATTGCCCTAATCTGCCTGTTCATGTGTCTGTCAAAATGCCTTTTACACATTACTGCTTCTATCACCTCCCCTGACAGCACGTTCTCGGCATGTACCACCTTTTGTGTAAAAGAAATTGCCTTGCACATCTTCTGTAAACATTCCCCCTCTCAACTTAAACATATGTCCTCTAGTATTTGACATTTCCACCCTTGGGAAAGAGACTCTGACTATCCACCCTATCCATGGTCTCTCATAAAATTTACATACTTCTATCAGGTCGCCCCCTCAGCCTTTCATGATAGCTGAAACACTCCAATCCAGGTAAAATCCTGCTAAACATCTGCTGTACCCTCTCCAAAGTCTCCACATCCTTCCTACAGTGCAGCGACCAGAACTGTGCACAGTAACCCACGTGTGGCATGACCGAAGTCTGATACAACTGCAACAACGATTTGCCAAATTGTATACTCATTCCTCTGACCGATGAATGTAAGCATGCCTTACACCTTCTTTACTACCTTGTTCACTTGTGTTGCCACTTTCAGGGAGTTATGGACTTGCACCCCAGGGTCCCTCTGTATATCAATGTTCCTGAGGGTCCTGCCATTTACTGAGTACTTTCCTCTTGCATCTAACCTCCCAAGATGCATCACCTGACACTTGTTGGATTAAACTCTACCTGCCAATGTCTGCCCAACCTTCCATCTATATCCTGCTGCATCCCTTAGTAACCTTTCTCACCATCTTCATCTCCACTAATTTTCGCATCATCCAGAAACTTACTATTCAGACCACCTACGTTTTCATCCAAGTCATTTACATGTATTACAAACAACAGAGATCCCAGCACTGATCCTTGAGGAACATTACTGGTCACAGACCTCCAGTCAGAAAAACACCCCTCCCCAATTACCCACTGTCTTCTATGACCAACTCAATTTTAATCCAATTTACCAACTCACCATGGATCCCACGTGACTTAATCTTCTGGACCTTGTCAAATGCTTAAGTAAAGTCCATGTAGTCAATATCCACTGCCCTACCCTCAACAGTCATCTTTGTCACTTCCTCAAAAAGGCTTAATCAAATTTGTGAGAGATGACCTCCCTTGCACAGTCATAATAAGTCCCTGATAAGTACATTTTTCTTCAAATGCAAGTAATTCCTGTCCCTAACAATCTTCTCCAATAATTTCACTACCACTAAAGTGAGGCTCACCAGCCTATGATTTCCCAGATCATCCCTGTTGCCTTTCTTAAACAAAAGAATAACATTGGCTATTCTTCAGTCTTCTGGAACCTCATGTGTAACTTAAAGAGGATAGAAAGGTCTCTGTCAAGGCCCCAGCAATCTCTTCTTTTGCCTCCTTCAGTATCCTGGGACAGATCCCATCAGGCCCTAGGGATTTATCTACCTCAATGTTTTCAAGACACTTAATACCTTCTTCTTGTTAATATAAACATGTCCCAGAATATCAACATACACCTTCCTAAGCTTATCATCACCATTCATGTCCTTCTCCTCGGTGAGTACTGATGTGAAGTACTCATTAAGGACCTCAACCACTTGCTCTGGTTCCATGCATAAATCCCTACTTTGTCCTTGAATGGACCTACTCTTTCCCTGGTTACCTGAAGTCACCTGATGAAGGAGCAGAGCTCTGAAAGCTTGTGATTTCAAATAAACTGTTGGACTAGAACCTGGTGCCGTGTGACTTCTGAGAGGGGAATGGCCACAAGGTCTCCTGCACTGCCTGCCCACACTTACTTATCTTCCTGGTGGTCACCCAACTCTTCTCTGTCAGCGTAGCCCTTACCGATGATATGACCAACTCATTAAACATACTATCCATGACATTCTCAACCTCACGGGTGCTCCATAGTGAGTCCATTCACAGCTCTAGGTGCTCTGTATGGCCAATCAGGTGCTGCCGCAGAACACACTTCCTGTATATGTAGTCACTATGGAGACTGTGAAGTGTCCCTGATTTCCCACATATTACCAAACGAGCATTCTACGGGGACAAGTTCTCCTGCCATTTTGAGCCTCATCGACTACAGACAATAACCTCGGAACCTATTACACAACCTTACCTACTACTCGCCAACAATCAGATTTCTCACTCTCGGTCTCTATTCCTGACAAACTACAACGACAAAAGTAAGTACTTTACACTCTATTGCCCTCCTGACACCACTCACACAGTCTCTAGTCCTGGTTCCTGGTGGTACAGGTTGAAAGAAAGAGGTGGAAGTCTAAGAGAAAAGTTGGGAGGAGATTCCTTTACTCTGGCGGCGTTGGCAATCAGGAACTCACTGCCTGAAATGGTGTTTGAGTCAGAAACTTTGTGAGATTTAAACAGTGCTTGGACGTACACTTGACTTGCCTTTGCCAAAAGCCAGAAAATGGGCTTAGTGCAGTCAGATCTCTACAGTCTAGCACAAGCACAATGGATCAAATGGCTTCCTTTGGTGCTACAAATGTTTATGAGTCGATGACTACATGAGGTTTGGGTCGCCAGTCCTAATGCCTCCTTCCTTAGCACAGAATCCATTTGTGAATCGTGTACGTGTGATGGTCTCACAGCAACCAATATGGTGCTACGTAAATGCAGGTGGGAGGATGCAGCGAATGACAGTGGTTGGCAGTAACGTCAACAGACTACAATCCTGAGGCTCAAGCTAATGGTGTGGTGACAGGGGTTCAATATCTGTCCCAGTAGCTCCGTGGAATTTGACCTCATTGAGTAAATGTGGGACTGAAATGCAGTCGTAGAAACGGTGGCCACTGCTTGTCAACAGAAAACCCATCCAGTTCAGTCAGGAAGGGAAGCTGCCATCATTAACTGGTGTGACTCCAGGCCCACAGCAAGAATGAGAGGAGCTATTGACAACCTCTCACAGGGCAGCTTCAGTTAAAGGTTTTGATTTATTTATTGTCTTTGTCTAAATACAGTGAAAAGTGCTATACAATTATGCGACTCTTCAGCACCATCTTAAAATACAGAAAAATAAACCAAAACATAGAAGATAAAGGCTGAAAAATGACGAAATAAAGTGTCTAGCTTTACTTATGTGGCTCATACAAAATACCTAGCAAGCCTCATCCCCTTAGCTGGAGAAATGTTGCTCTGTCAAACCAATGATATAAAGGCACATTCATACTCCAAGGTCACATTGAGAATGGTGGTTGGCACTCCAACTGGCAGATGGTAAAGTGGTAATGAATCTATTACCGTCCCTTATGCCTCCCCTAAACGCATCTTTTGTTTCTTGTTCCATTCAGAAACAGAAAATAGGAGCAGGACTAGGCCATTCAGCCCTTCAAGCCTACTCCACCATTCAATATGATCATGGCTGATCATCCAACTCAGTCCCCTGTTCCCACTTTCTCCCCCTTACTCTTTGATCCCTTTGTGGTGATCGGTTAGCTCAGCTGGTTACAGCGTGGTGCTAATAATGCCAAGGTCATGGGTTCAATCCCCATACTGACCAAGTGCATCGAATCCTTGCCTCTGGTTGCATGCTCTGAGCCTGCATTGGAGGCTTGTGGTGCAGTTTCCACTTTAGGGGTGGCACGGTGGCTCAGTGGTTAGCACTGCTGCCTCACAACCTGGGTTTGATTCTACCCTTGGGCAACTGTCTGTGCACAGTTTGCATATTCTCCCCATGTCTGTGTGGGTCTTCTCCCACAGTCCAAAGATGTGCAGGTTAGGTGCATTGGCCATGCTAAATTGCCCACAGTGCTCAGGGATGTGTAGATTAGGTCAGTCACAGGGGAATGGGTCTGGGTGGGATGGTCTGAGGTTTGGTGTGGACATGTTGGGCCGAAGGGCCTGTTTCCACACTGTAGGGATTCTATGACTTAACCCTAAGAATTATATCTAACTACTTCTTGAAAATGTTCAATGTTTTGGCCTTGTCTCTCAATGGCAGAGAATTCCACAAGCTCACCACTCTCTGGGTGAAGAAATTGCTCCTTACTTCATCTCTTGCATCTCACTTACTTGTCCCTTTGACCTTGGACAATGTAATTTCACCTATAACTCAGAGGCCCACATGAATTTAAATCAGTTAAATTTAAATTTAACTAACATATTTGAAATAGGAACCTAGCCACCTGGTTCACTAATGCCCTTTAGAGAAGGAAATCTGCCACTCTTATCTGGTCTGGCCTGTAAGTGAATCCAGACTCACAGCAATGTGGTTGATTTTCAAAATGCCCCCTGAAAAGACCCAGCAAGCCACTCGGGTTCAAGGGCAATTAGGGATGGGAAACAAATGGTGGTGCTTACAGCGAAGTCCATGTCCCATGAACAAATAGATAAAGGAAGATAAATCAGCCAGCTTAGAAAGTCTGTCCCTCAATATGCTCTTTCTGTTTCACAGTTCTTTCAGAAGCGTGTACTGTGCTTTCAGACTGACATGGGATTGGATAGGTGACTTATTGGGAACACAGTTCTGTGCTGTGAGGGTTGGGGGTGCAGAGACGCGTTGAGCTGGGCATCGTGGGGAATGTTACAGAGTCATTGAGACGTACAGCACGGAAACAAACCCTTTTGTCCAACTCGTCCATGCCGACCAGATATCCTAAATTAATCCAGTCCTATTTGCCAATATTTAGCTCGAGTACCTCTAGACCTTTACTACTCATAAACCCATCCAGATGTTAGAAATTAGTCTCCACGATCAAGCGGGTAGCAGAAGACCCCTCGGAAACAAAAATAAAACAAACCCACCATCTCAAACTTTGGGCAAACTGCACTTGAAGTAAAGCAATCATTTTACTTTAAATTTAATTCCGTGAGGAAAAGAAGAGCAGATTCTTAGCTTTTTATTAAATGCAATTGGAATGCGTCCAATTCACCTCCTGGTCCAGTTAGGAAAACTTATTCTGAATAGTTTCCATATGTGGAGAGCTAACTGAATGGATACCCTGAGCGGTATTTACAACTTATGTAACCTCTTCTTATAATTGCTATTTTAAAATTGCCCACGCTGTATCTGTCTTGAGTGAACTGCAATTGTGTGCCTCAGATTCTCAGATATCTAAACATGCATTCCTCGATGTTACTCACATACCGTGCAAACGTTCCCCACTCCAGAAATGCAGAAGGGAGACTTCCATTCTGTTTTTAAAAGCGGCTTCAGAAGACAGCTAACTTTTGCCTGTTGTTTCTTTTATCCTTACTTCCACTGGCTCCCTTGCTCCCCAGAACGTCCCTGAGCTGTGTGCAATGCTCCCACTCTACCCTCGAGGGTTGGGAAGGGAATGAACAGAAGGTAAAAGCCTAGATGGAAAACACACACTTTCTAAAAATAAATTGCCACCATTTTTGGAAATACAACTCTTTTCTTTTCTCTCTCAAAACATTTCCACTCAAATGATGAATAGCATTCTGACAACATCACAGCCCTTAAAGACTTGACCCCGCTGTGGTAAATATAACTGAGCTCATTCTTCTCCTCTGCTGCCTTGTCGTTAATGTAAATAAAACCAGAGGGAACACTGGCTAAAATCCATTCAGCTTGACATCACCCTCCTCCTTAAATGGAAAGCTTTTGACAGAGGTGACCATTACTCAAGGCATTTGTTTCTGAATGAGATGACCTTATGGAAAGCAGGAGGTTTTCGGGCCACGCTGCATAATACAGGGTAGCCTGATAGGAACCAACTTTGTATCAGCCAAAGGACATTGAGGGAGGTGGGTGAGGGGTGCAGTGTTGAGGGCATGGAAGGAGGAGGGTGAGATGGAGGGACGGGTGATGGGGGAGAAGTAGGATGGGGAGGGGGGAGCAGGGAGTGAGAGGAGGGGTAGGGGATGGGGTAGTGGGAGAGGGCAATGGGGAGAGGGAGGGGGGGGAAGGGTGGAGATGGGGGAATGGGGGGGACGGGGAGGTGGGAGAGGGGACAGAGGGGAGGGGGACAAGGGGAGGGGAAGGAGGGAGGGGAGGGAAGGGTGGAGAAGGACGGAGAGGGTAGGGGGAAAGGGAAGGGGAGGGTTTGTGGGATGCAAAAGTGGGACCCAAGGCATGTGGATTCCACGTTGGTTGGTGTTCCGATTTGCTAGCATCTTGCCAACTCTGGGCGAACTTGGAACACATGAGTTTGGATTGGAAAATGGTCATCCATCAGCTTAGGACTCTTCCCCCCTACAAGGGGCCTTAAGTCCCTCTTTGACTGAGACTTTGTGGTGAGCACTCTCACCTCCAGAGTCACATGGTTCCAGGTTCAAGTCCCAGTCCAGGGCTTGAGCACAAAATCAGGGCTGTCACTCCAGCGCGGTACCCAGGGGAGTGCAGCACTGTCAGAGGTGTTGCCTTTCAAATCAGAAGTATTAAGCAGTGCCTTTCTGGGCCACTGTAAAAGATCCCATGATGCTGATGGACTGCAGCAGTTCAAGAGGGCAGCTCACCACCACCTTCCCAAGGGTAGCGAGGGACATAGAACATAGAACATAGAACAATACAGCACAGTACAGGCCCTTTGGCCCACGATGTTGTGCCAAACTTTTACCCTAAACTTAAGGTCTATCTAACCTCCACACCTACCTTATACTACCATCCATATGCCTGTCTAATAGCCATTTAAATGCCCCTAATGAGGCCGACTCCACTACTCTCTCCGGCAATGCATTCCACGCCCCTTCCACTCTCTGAGTAAAGAACCTACCTCTGAAGTCTCCCTTATATCTACCTCCACTCACTTTAAAACTATGCCCTCTTGTAATAGCTACCTCCACCCCAGGAAAAAGTCTCTGGCTGTACACTGGCAATAAATGTTGGCCCAGCCAATGACATCCACGTCCCATAAATGAATTAAAAGAAAGATTCCAGCATGCCGAGGAGAGATACTCCTAGTGCCTTTGCCTTAATTGATATCAGAAAGGAGGTGATCTGATTGATTGTGGGAGCTTGTCGTGTGCTAATGGGCTGCTGATCCAACAGTGACTCTCCTTGTGTCTTTCCTGCACCAGCCACCACCCCCAGGCTCACAGGCTTCCAAGGTCCCAGAGAAAGCCCAGTATTGCCTCCAAGTGGCATGTGGTGTGGTAGGTTTTCTCACAAAGGCGTCTATACCCAGCACAGCACATAATGCCACCCAAAAATACTTCAAAGGGATACGGTTAGGTTAAATTAAAACAGTTGACAGATGGAGCACAATGTGGGAGAAGTTTGGCAGAAAGAATAGTAAAGCAGGATATTATTTAAAGAGAGAGATTGCGGGACTCAGTGGTATCTTAGCATCCTGGCACATGGATCAAACAAAAAAATGATCATGTCATTGTGGCAAACGATTAGGAAGGCAAACGTAATCTTGGCCTTTATTGTGATGGGGAAATGGGATATAAAGCAAGGATCTCTCACTAGAACTGAACGTAGCATTAGTGAGACTGCAGCCGGAGTACTATCTGCTGTTTGGGTCTCCTCCTTTCAGGAGGGGTATGTTTACACAGGAAACAGTTTAGAAAAGGTTCATGAGGCTGCTTCCTGGGATGACATTGAGCAACTTCAGCTGATGGTCTTTAGGAGTTTAGGAGAATGAGAGGTGATCTCATTGAAACATGTAAGATTCTGAGTGGAGGGACGGACACTATTCAATGCTCCTCTGCTTCACTGCTCAGACCGAACCAAATTACCAATTAATTTGCATTGGTTTCCATTGCAGGGAGTGATGCAGACTCAATGGCATTGCTTACTGCGCATGTAATCCAAAAGCCCCAGGCTGGGGGACATGAGTTCAAACCCCACCATTACATCTGGTGGAACTTACATTTAAGTAACAAATCAGGAATTTGAAAGCCTGGAAAGCATGCCAACTATCAATTTTCATTTTAAAAAAATAGAAAATCATGTTTATTAGTATCCTCTTGTTTCATTAATCCATGGTTGGGCCAGCATTTATTGCCCGTCCTTAATTGCCCAGTTAAGAGGGTCAGCCACATTGCTGTTGCTCTGGAGTGACATGCAGGCAAGAACCCCCCCTTCCCTAAGGGGCATCAGTGAACCCATTAGGTTTGGCCATTTTACAGGGCAGTTTCATTGGTGTGGGACTGGAGTCACATGTAAGCCAGACCGGATAAGGACGATTGACTTTTACCCAAGGGTGGTAGAGGTCCAGTGGTAACATCCCCAGACTAGTAATCCAGAGCTCCAGGTTATCGTTCTGGTGAGATGTGTTTGAATCCCACCACAGCAGAGAGAGGAAGCTTGAACATAATGAAAATCTGGAATTAAAAGTTAACACAGATTCCTATTGGAGGAGGAATTAGAACGAGGCAGATCAGTTTAAAATTAGGCTTCTCCGGTTGAATAGGGAGATAAAGAGGAATTTCTTCCTCTAAAGGAACATTAATATTTGGAATTTTCTCCAGCAAGCAGTGGAGGTTGAATCTTTGAATATATTCAACTAGCCAGAATTTTGATTGACAAGGGAATCAAGGGTTATGGGGGTCAGGCAGGAATGTGGAGTTGAGGAAACAATCAGATCAGCCGTGATCTTATCCAATGGCAGAGCAGGCATGATGGGCTGAATGGCCTACTCCTGCTCTTTTGTCTCTCGTCCTTATTTTCTAAAGTCACCAATCCCTCGATAAAGCAGGCTACCGCCATTACAGAAATATGATGGACATTGTCTTGAAACAACTGAGGCTTTAGAAAAGTGTTGCTTGTCCTCCCCTTCCCCACTTTCAAAGTTGATAAGAAAGGGTTAAGCAAATGAAGCAGACATGTCTTTGATGGAAAATCCCACCACTATTTTCTAAATTTGTTCAGTTGTTTGACCAGGTTACCGATTCGTGGTGAGGCTTTTTGTGGAATTGATGGCATTGTGCCACCAGAGGCTACTTCAGTCAAAATGAGCTTTGGTGGAAAAAATGTTACCAGCATTACCAGCCATAGTTACAAAGAAAACCCAAGACTGATTACATATGCACGGCTACAAGCACTGGCAAGGGATTTAGAGAATTGAAAGTACAGGAATATAGTGGTTAGGTTACTGAGTCACTATCATAGAGCATAGAAGGACCTAAATTCACCATTTTATGTTTCAGGGAGGTTGCTGGGATCAGGGAGTGATTTTAACACAAGTATGAGCATTTTAAGAGTGGTTCTCATTATTATTTCCTGGGGTGCGGGTGTCACTTGTCAGATTAGTAGGTGGTGCACATCTCTAATCACCCTTGGGCTGATTGGATTGCTTGGCCATTTTACAGGGCAGTTTCATTGGTGTGGGACTGGAGTCACATGTAAGCCAGACCAGATAAGGACGATTGACTTTTACCCAAGGGTGGTAGAGGTCCAGTGGTAATATCCCCAGACTGGTAATCCAGAGGTCCAGGTTATCATTCTGGTGAGATGTGTTTGAATCCCATCACAGCAGAGAGAGGAAGCTTGAACATAATGAAAATCTGGAATTAAAAGTTAGCCTCATGGCAACCATTGTTGGATAAACCTAACGGGTTCAGTAATGCCCCTTAGGGAAGGCGGGGGGTCTTGCCTGCATGTCACTCCAGAGCAACAGCAATGTTGCTGACCCTTTTAACTGGGCAATTAAGGACGGGCAATAAATGCTGGCCCAACCATGGATTAATGAAACAAGAGGATACTAATAAACATGATTTTCTATTTTTTAAAAATGAAAATTGATAGTTGGCATGCTTTCCAGGCTTTCAAATTCCTGATTTATTACTTAAATGTAAGTTCCACCAGATGTAATGGTGGGGTTTGAACTCATGTCCCCCAGCCTGGGGCTTTTGGATTACATGCGCAGTAAGCAATGCCATTGAGTCTGCATCACTCCCTGCAATGGAAACCAATGCAAATTAATTGGTACTTCGGTTCGGTCTGAGCAGTGAAGCAGAGGAACATTGAATAGTTGGATATTGTGGGAAGCATGGGTTAGGATTCCGATGGAGGTGGTCCTTTCGGTGGTTTGGAAGTTGGCGGGGAGTCAGCCAGGAACTGGGAGGTTGCAATGAGCCTGGTTCAGCCTCTACCAGTGGCTTGGAGAGGGGGAGAGAGAGAGAGAGAGAGAGAGAGAACGAGGGAGGGGGAGAGAGAGAGAGGGAGAGATAAAGATAGAGAGAGAGAAAGAGAGAGAGATGAAATAAGTCGTCAGGGAACCCTGCCATCACAATCAAAATAATGCCAACTTTGCCAAAAAAATGTCTTTTATTCTGAATTGAGAAATATTGAATGCTCCTGACAAGATCAGCAACAATTGGTGAGTTATGTGGACAAAACAGATGTGGAACTTGTAAAACATCCAACTTGTGCAATCTGACAATGAATCTACAAAATTGCAATAAATCAGACCTTGGAGAACGTTTTTCATCCAAGAAACAAAGTAAAGAAATATGATGGATGATATTCTTGTGTGAATGGAATGGTTTTCTCTTCAAGATAACACCTGTTTTGATATAATGCAGAGGAAACCTGGTGGAATTCCACCAAGCAGGATTTAGACCCGCAAGAATATCTGTATCTGTCAGACAGCACTACCATCTCCAAATCCCCCACCATCAACATCCTGGAGAGTGGGGTTATCATTGATCGGAAACTGAATTAGACTCGTCATAAAAACACAGTGGCTACAAGAGCAGGTCAGAAGCTGGGAATACTGAGGTGAGTAACTCACCTCCTGACTCCTCAAAGCCTGTCTACCATCTGCAAGGCACAAGTCAGGAGTGTGATGGAATACTCCCCACTTGCCTGGATGGGTGCAGCCCTAACAACACTCAAGAAGCTTGACACCATCCAGGATAAAGCAACCCACTTGACTGGCACCTCATCTACAAACATCTACTCCCACCACCATCAACACACCAAAACAGCAGTGTGTACTATCTACAATCATTGAAAGGGTCACAAGCATTCACTTCAGGTTGTTCCTTAATTAGCAATTTTTTTTTGCATAAAGAGTGAGAAAGAAATGAACTGGAAGAAAAGAAATGGCCCAATGTGCTCCCTAATGGAATGCTGCACCGATTTCCAGGATGAGGTTAACCAAAGTAGAGCAGGAGGCTAGAGACAAAGAGCAGAGAACTTTAGAAACTTTAAACTGAGCTGTGAAAGGCCAGACTATACGTAAATACATTGGCCATCTTTTCTTGGCATTGTTCACTGTCCTCCCATTTTCCATTCAGTTTTGATCTCCCGCATTTTAAGATGGAATTGATATCACAAAAACCCTTGATATCTGTGGACACAACTGGCATTTATTTAGCATTTTTAATGCAAACAAATGCAATAGGACCTGAATAGTCTGGTCCCTAGAGCCTGTTCCACCACTCAATAAGATCATGGTTCATCTATTTGAGTTCCACATCTAATTTTGTTTCCAATAACACATTCCCATCAATCTTTGACCTTCCTGCCTCACAAGAAGTGATCTCCCTTTGCTTTAAAAATATCCAGTGGTCCTGCAATCATCGTTTTTTAAGACAAAGGATTCCAAATTTCCACAACTGTCTGAGAGATAACTATTCCTGTCATCTCTGTCCTGAAAGGGAGACACCTAATTTTAAAATACTGCCCCTTAGTTCTGGACTGACCCATAATAGCAAACATCCTTTCCTCATCCACCTTGTTAAGACCATTCAGGACCTTATGCACTTCAATTAAATCACCTCTCACTCATCTAAACTCTGGTGAATAGAAGCCAGCCTGTCCAAACTATCATCACAATTATACCTGCTCATTCCAGATCGAGTAAATCTCCTCTGATGCATGAACATCCTTCCTTAAATAATGGCTCAGTGGTTAGCACAACTAGCTCACAGTGCCAGGGATCTGGGTTCAGTCCCAGCCTTGGACAACTGGTAGTGGGAACTTTGCACATTCTCCCCCTGTATCTGTGTGGGTTTCCTCTGGATGCTCTGGTTTCCTCCCACAGTCCAAAGATGTGCTACGCCTAATTGCCCATAGTGTCTAGGGATGTGTGGTTAGATGGATTAGCCATGGGAAATGCAGGGTTATGGGGACAGAGTGTGACTTTGGTTGGGATGCTCCTCAGAGAATCAGTGTGGGCTTGTTGGGCCAAATGGTCTGTTTCCGCATTGTGGGGACTCTATTAAAAAGAAATAAGGAGATCGAAGCAGCAGAGTATTGAGATGTTGAATTCTCTGGATAACTGAAGCAGAGTCTCCTTATTTTGATGTTCAATTCTCCTTGTAATCAAGGATAGCATCTCAGGAGTCTTCTTAATCACTTGCAGTACCTACAAAGTAACTTTTTGTGCCTCCTACCCCAGAACACTCAGATCCCTCTGAACCTCAGAATTCTGCAGTCACCCTCCATTTAAATCATACTCTACTTTTCTACTCAACCTGCCAAAGTGAATGTAATAGAGTAAGCCATGATTGTAATGAATAGCGGGGGAGGCTCAATGAGTTGAATGGTTGACTCCTTTTTCTTTGTTCCTAACCTGCCAAGGCCTCTCACAGGGCAGCTGTACTGCCTCTGAGTTAATGGGACTGTTATTGCAGTTGGACGTTTGAGCCATTGCCAAATGCTTTCAGGATATCAAGAAGGTGACAGCAAGTACTTTTTGATTCACTTGGCCAATCGTGTTGGAAGTGACCAAGAGGTCTTTGAAGCGAACACTACCAATGTTTTTCACAGCTTCTGACTGACTTTGCTGAGTAATTTGAAAATGTTCTTGTCTTTCTAGTCAGATTTGCAACATGTTGACATGCTGGAGACAGCTGTTATGTGATCTAGCATGACTCTATGGGAAGCAGGCTCGCCTCTGTGTTTGCCGATCGGGAGTGGAAGTCTAAGGTGACACCCGCCCACCACCACCGACGCCCCCCCCCCCCCCCCCCAAGTGACAATGCTGAGGGAGCACTGCATTGCTGAGGCTGATGGATTCTGCATGAGATGGAATACCCCGGCCGTGTCCGCACTTTCAGCTGGCACAAAGAGAAAGTTGCTGCTTTGAATATCACGTCACACTGATCCTTGTGGGATCTTGCTGTGCACGATGTCAGTTGCAGCGGCGACAGCTTGCATACGTACAGCTGTTTATTATCGTCAATTGCCGCAAGGCATTTCACAGGAACTTCAAACAGAATTTGGCACTCGGGCATGTGGAGATGTTAAGGCACAAGACAAAAAAGTTGGTCAAAGCGGTTCAGAGATATTAGGAACTGCCGATGTTGGAGAATCTGAGATAACAAGGTGTAGAGCTGGATGAACACAGCAGGCCAAGCAGCATCAGAGGAGCAGGAAAGCTGATGTTTCGGGCCTAGACCCTTCTTCAGAAAAAAAAATCAAAGAGGTTCAGCTTTGAGGAGGGTGTCAAGGAGGAGCGTGAGAGAGGTGGAGAGGGTTACTGACTCCTTGTGCATACGTGCATGGCTAAAATGGACCCTGACCACAGGGACACCACATACAAAGTTCTGAATAAGGCAGGGGCAAGAACATACCCAATACTGCCCTGATCTTTGTGGCCACCTTTGTGTGTGGCTGCATCAACCTGTGCGTAGACGCTCAGTATGCAAACAGCAAGTGTCACTACATACTGAGGTTCTACCTGCCCCTGCGTGTTGCGAAGGAAGGGACTGGCCTTGTTGCTGCTGGATGCTCCAAGTGTTTGGACCTTTCTGTATCACCTGTCCTTCACGGAGAAATTTGTGAAGAAAAACACCTTCGATCACAAGTCCGTCAGGAAGTGGTCAGCAGGTAGCGTCCGCAAGACCCTACAGGAAAAGGAGAGGGTGGATCCTGTCGCGTTGTTCCCTGAGCAGGCAGTCAAAGTCATTTGGCAGAATGCCTCATCACCAGAACTTTCCAAAAAGCACCAAGATATTGCTTGGCTGGTGGGGAGAGGGGCACTACTTGTGAGATCCTTTTTGTATGTCTGGATGGTCTGCACCACCGCAAGGTGCCCGAAGTGGGAGTGGCATGGTGTCGGGTAGAGACTGTTACACATCTCCTGTTGGAATGTGCCTTTGCAAAGGAAGTCTTGAGAACAGTGCAGCTCCAAGATGCAGGACTCTGTGCTCTTTCAGTCTGTTCCCTGGGACGCATACCGAGCCAAACATCGACTGCACCTGGAGAACCATCAACTTGGTGAAAGATCCTCTTTGGTCTGCCTGAAACTTGTTGGTCTTCCAGTGTAAAGAGTTGACCTCGACCGAGTGTTGCAGACTGGCGCATTCCAAGGTTCAAGTTTACTTGCTGAGGTCAAAGTCAGAAGTCACATGACACCAGGTTACAGTCCAACAGGTTTCTTTGAAATCACACGAGCCTTCAAAGCACAGCCCCTTCGTCAGGTGTAGTTAGAATGGCTGCTCTGAAAGCTTGTGTGATTTCAAATAAACCTGTTGGACTGTAACCTGGTGACTTTGTCCATCCCAGTCCAGCGCTAGTACCTCCACATACGTGTAGAGGGACGCACTAAAGCTTAGGGCAGCTGCTGCCAAGGTACTGTGGGGAAGGTCCATCATCTAAGGTCTTTCTGCCAAAGTTAAATGGGTGTTTGTTCAGTTATCGGACTCTCCTGGTGCCTCAAATTTATGTAATTATAATCTTGTACAAAGAAGAGATGTCTTTGGTTTGTTTGTGGGACAGTCAAACTCCATTTTCCTTCATACGCTACCGAATAGAAGCGAACTGCTTCTGTATGCATATGAAGCTAGTTTTATGAAAACATTATATTTTTGAAATAAATAAATAAAAACACACAGGTATGGCCCGTATCGTCAACCAGCTATGATGGCCCAAAGGGAAAATTTAGCAGCTGTTTCCTATAAACCTATAAAACTCCAACAGGACTAGAGATGGTAAATGAAGGAAGGATGTTCCTGGTGACCAGGGAGTCCAGAATCAGGGGTCACAGACTAAAGATACAGGGTAGGCCAATTAAGACTGAGATAAAGAGAAATTTCTTCAGCCAGAGAGTGGTGAGCCGGTGGCAGTCTCTGCTAAAGGTAGCAGGTGATTTGAAAACGTTGAATGGTTTCAAAATCATAGAATCCCTACAGTGTGGAAGCAGACCATTTGGCCCATTGAGTCCATACTGGCCCTCTGAAGAGCATTCCAACCCCTCCTCCTCCCCAACCCTGTTCCTGTAACCCTGCATTTCCCATGTCCAATCCACCTAGCCTGCACATCTTTTGACTGTGGGAGAAAACTGGAGCACCCAGAGGAAACCCATGCAGACACAAGGGGAATGTGCAAACTCCACACAGACAGTTACCTGAGGGTGGAACCAATCAAGGAGGAATATGGTGTGATTCTTAGCGTTAAAGGGATCAAAAGGAATGGGGGAGAAAGTGGGAAGAGAGCAGTAAGTTGGATGATCAGCCATGATCATATTGAATGTTGGAGCAAGCTTGAAGGGCCGAATGGCCTACACCTGCTCCTGCTTCCTGTGTTTCTATGTCTCACCACACCTTACACCACCTCTCACTGTTGCCGTTGAAACAGGAGTCAGATGACAATATGGCTGTTGGCACACGGGGACACTTGGTCAGTGAGTTAGCTTGCCATGATGCCATGATCCCATGTGTGCACACTCACTGCTCCATCCCTATGGTGGCATTCACATTGAATGCACCCTTATTGCTGAGAGGGGCAGCTCTTGGCAATTCACAAGCTTAGGACAATGGGAGCTGAAGTCATGGCCGCCAATTATGGAAGCATTGCAAACGTGAAGGCTCAAGGTACCAGAATGAAGGAGTACAGATAGCGGAGGGCTTGAAGAGGTGGGGACGGGGAGATAGAGGTTATAGAACTTCACCAATCGAGACATTGGTTAACCAGGAGGCAATGTCGATCAGGAAACACAGGGCTGTTCGGTGAACACTGCACAAAACAAAATATTTTCTTTTTTGAAAAGGCATGTGGAAGCATTTTCAACATTAATAGAATGACAAAATCAGGTTAATATCCTTAAATTAAGTTCTGCAAGATAAAGTGTATCCAAGTCTATAATGTGAAGAAATGCAATTTTTTACTCATGTACAAAATGAATCATCCAAGTGCAGTTTTCAGAAGCCACAGTGGAGTACTGTATCCATTGAAGGAGGATTTGAAAATGCTCGTTCTCAGAGATTGTTGCCAGACTGGACATTGGGAAAAGTATTTCTCAGGCTGGTATTCTTGCCTGGGTTCAGGAAACTAGTGCCTGTGCATGTTTGCTTCTCACATAAGCCTGTATGCAATGTCACAAGGGAATTTTTGTCTTTGTCTTTGTTTTTATGGTATACGATTGCAAGGGAGTTGCCCTGGGAGTCCTCAGCATTGCCTCCAGACCTGTGCAGTCTCGTGGCTTCGGGTTAAATGTGGACAAGAAAACCTGTTTCTGCCCATATCCCATCAGCTGATGAATCAATGCACCCCTCTGTTGAACAGCACTGAAGGTGGTGAAGACACAAAATGTACTCGGTGGGGGATTTCAATGTCCACCACCAAGAATGGCTCGGCAGCAACACTATGATTGAGCTGGTCGGGTCCTAAAGGACATAGCTGCTAGTCTGGGTCTACGGCAGGTGGTGAGGGAACCAACAAGAGGGAACAACATACTTAACCTCATCCTTACTAATCTGCCAGCTGCAGTTGCATCTGTCCATGACCGTATCGGTAAGAGTGACCACCGCGCAGTCCTTGTGAAAACAAAGTGCCACCTTCACATTGAGAATAACCTCCATTGTGTTTTGTGGCACTATCACCATGATAAATGGGACAGACTTCAAAAAGATCTAGCAACTCCATGAGGCGCTGTGGGCCATCAACAGCAGCAGAATTGTACTCCAGCACAATCTGTAACCTCATGGCCCGGCATATCCCCCACTCAACCATTACCATCAAGCCAGGAGATCAAGCCTGGTTGAATGGAGAGTGCTATGGAAGAGAAAACACGTGGGAGGAATACTGAGGGTACATTTGGAGAGATAGGATTGAGGAGATGAAGAGAGTGCTAAATTGCCCATAGTGTTCAGGGATGTTTAGATTAGGTGGGTTAGACTTGGGAAATGCAGGGGTAGGGGAATGGGTCTGGGTGGGATGCTCTTCGGAGGGGTGGTCTGGACTGAATGGCCTGTTTCTTGTTGGGGTTCAATGATGAAGCATTCATTTGAGTTTCGAACCCTTCTTAAACTTGCCCACTAGCTTTCACTTCAGATTTTTTTTTTGGAAGTCGCAGGTTAAGGCATCTTCTTTATGATGTGGGAGAATGTTAGGCTGATATTTCATTATAAAGATGGCAGTTGATGGGTAACAGAATGAGAATGTGACACAATATTGCAAGAAGCAGACATCTTTGGCTCTTGAAGGAGGAGGAATGAGGCAACTTTGAAAAACAGAGAAACAGGCTCAAGAGAGACACCAGCAATCGTTCTGCTATGCTTGTCAGAAATTGGGAGCTATGGCTTTCTTTTTAATTATACTCAGTGAGGGTTCAACGGCAGTGCGTTGCCAGAAGCACCAGTTATTGAATGGGACACTAACCCGAGGCTTGGCTGGGAAGATGGACAAGTCCACTGTCTCAAAGGAGATCAGTCAGGAACTACCCAGTGTCCTGGCCTGATCCCTCAACCATTATCACTAAAAGCATTTATATCATCGCTGCAGACCACTGCTTGTTGCACAAATAGAAACATTGGAAATAGGAGCATGAGTAGGTCATTCAGCACTTCGAGCCTGCTCTGCCATT
Source organism: Rhincodon typus (assembly GCF_021869965.1). Classification (NCBI taxonomy): domain Eukaryota; kingdom Metazoa; phylum Chordata; class Chondrichthyes; order Orectolobiformes; family Rhincodontidae; genus Rhincodon; species Rhincodon typus. The sequence goes on from NC_063334.1 coordinate 119,140,900, forward strand.
CAATATGATCGTGACTGGACAGGATGTTACTGGGAATGAACGGTTTGAGTTGTAGAGAGAGGCTTGATAGGCTGGGACATTTTTCACTGGAGTGTAGGAAGTAGAGGGTTTGTTTGTTGGACAGTCAAACTCCATATTTCTTCATACACTACTGAATAGATGCGAACTGCTTCAGTGACAACATATGCATATAAAGCTAGTTTTATGAATGAAGCACATTTTTTAAATAAATAAAAACATTTTAACAATAAATAAATAAATAAAATCTTCTCGAGGTTTATAAAGTAATGAGGGGTAAAGATAAGGTGAATGACAGGTGTCTCTTCCCTGACATGGTAGATTTCCAGACTAGGGGGCATATTTTTAAGGTGAGAGGAGAAAAATTTGAAAAAGATACGAGGGGCAACATTTTTATACAGAGAGTGGCTCGTGTGTGGAATGAACTTCCAGAGGAAGTGGTGGGCACAGATGCAGTTACAACATTTAAAAGACATTTGGATAAGTAAATGAATACGAAATATTTGGAGGGATGTGGGCCAAGCGCAGGCAGGTGGGACTAGTTTAGTTTGGGATTATGTTCGGCATGGACTGGTTTGATCAAAGGGTCTGTTTCTGTGCTGTATGACTCTATGACTGATTGTCTAACTCAGTCCCCTAATGCTGCTTTCTTTCCCATATCCTTTAATTCCTTTATCCCAAGAATGATATCTAACTCCCTCTAGAGGAGACGCATTGTGGTCAATTGAGCTCTGACGCACTTCCCCACCACTGCAGCACGCCAAATTGCCTTACCTTGACATGGGGCTCCCAAGACATGATGGCCATGGCGGTCAGCCCGCAGGTTGTTCCCATGGAAATGCAACCAGCTATCCCACTCCTCCCTCCACTGTCCTGCTGAGATAGCCTCACTCCTGTGCCATGTGGAATTACATATTCTCTTTTGGATCATCCATCTCCATTGTACTCTGTGCTCTCCTAACTGTCTCAGCAACTTCCACTGTCTTTTCAGGTAGTACTTTCTAGATCCCATTATGAGGTGGCAGGTTGGCTCAGTGGTTAGCACTACTACCTCACAGTGCTAGGGACCTGGGTTCAATTCCAGCCTCAGGCAGCTGTCTGTGTAGAGTTTGCACATTGTCTGTGTGGGTTTCCTCTGGGTGCTCTGGTTCCCTCCCACTGTCCAAAGATGCACAGGTTAGGTGGATTGGCCATACTATCCAGGGACAGGCAGGCTAGATGGATTGGCCATTGGAAATGCAGGTTACAGGGGTAGGGGGTTTGTCAGTGTGGAATGCTCTTCAGAGGGTCAGTGTAGACTCCATGGGCTGAATGGCCTGTTTCCACACTGTAGGGATCCTATGATTTCAAAAGGGCTCCAGAGACCTTCCCTCAGATCAACAGCAATATATTCATTTCAGTTCTTCCTCTTCAGATTGTTGATCAGGCCATCAGCAGTGAATCTTTCACTTCCCCCAGCTGCTGAAAGGATTAGCAGCAACATCTGGTGTTTAAATACTTCTGTTTGCAATGAAATGTTGCTTAACATCTTTTATGAATCTCGGCACTGTCCCGCAGATAAACACACACTATCATTAGGCTTACTGACATGCTAAATAAGGGCCTGGTCAAGTGTACTGTGTATTTTGAGTTCCAAGTTCTCAACTAGGACCAGAGGGTATAATCTCAGAATAGGAAGTTGCATATTTAAGACAGATGAGGAGGAATTTCTTCTCTCAGATGGTTGTGAATCTGTGTAGAGCGCTGAGCTAATATATTTGGATTAAATAAAGCATTTGATAGGATGCCTGTACTC
>NC_063334.1:119143212-119156407 GCF_021869965.1 Rhincodon typus
GCCAAGCAGCATCATAGGAGCAGATGCTGCTTGGCCTGCTGTGTTCATCCAGCTCTGCACCTTGTTGTCCTGGATAGTGTCAGGTTTCAAGTGTTGTTGGGGCTGCACTCATCCAGGAAAGTGGGGAGTATTCCATCACACTCCTGACTTGTGCCCTGCAGATGGTGGCCATGATGTGGAGGTGCTGGTGCTGGTGCTGGACTGGGTTGGACAAAGTCGGAAATCACATGACACCAGGTTATAGTCCAACAGGGTTTATTTGAAATCACAAGCTTTTGGAGCTGTAGATAGTGGACAGGTTTTGGAGTGTCAGGATTCCTAGCCTCTGACCTGCTGTTGTACCCACTGCATCGGTGCAGGGAGAGTGTTCCCATTTGTGGGTTGTGTGGGGATTCAGAGAACAATACTAATAGCATTTAAACATGCAACAGGGAACTTGGGAGAAACCTCTTTACCAGAGAGTGCTAGAATGCAGAACTGTGCATAGTTGAAACGAGCACCATTGATTACTTTAAGTGAAAACTGGGTAAACACATGAAGGAGAGGGAAATATAAATAGGCTGAAGTGGAGTGGGAGGAAGAGTTTAAACATTGGAGTGTCAGCATTATTGACCTGATTTTGTCCCGTGGAGTCTGTGTGATGGGAACGTGGCCCCATTCAAAAGGAATTCTCCTGTTCCCGCTGTCTTAGCCAAACCTTTATCATATTTTCGTTTTGAGTTTTATCCGAGTGCCTTAACATTTTGAATGTGTTATCACTGCATTTGCTGTTGCCTTGCCACAGCCCTAACCTCTCTCAGATTTGAACAGACAAGCCCACATTCATCTCCTAATCTCATTCATTGGTGGGGCGGGGGGTGCAGTTGCCTAGAGTTATCCTCACTAGACTATTAACCCGGAGACCCCAGTAATGATCTTGGGGACCCAGGTTCAAATCGGGCCATGGTAGATGGATTCAATTGAAAATCTGGAATTAAGAGTCTAATGAAGACCATGAAACTGATGTCGATTTTTGGGAAAACCCCATCAGGGAAGGAATCTGCCATCCTTACCTGGCCTGGCCTACATGTGACTCCAGACCCACAGCAATGTGATTGACTCTTACCCACCCCTAAATGCCCAGAGAGCAGTTATGATAAATGCTGGTCTAGCCTGAGACGCCCATATCCCATAAACGAATTTAAAAAAAAAGACTTTCCAAGTACAGAACATACAATTCCACATGAAGATCACAGGTTTAAAATACCTCTGTGCACTACACAGTTTTCTGATCACGGGTAAGATATGAGATTTGTGGTAAGGTAGTCACCAACAAACCAAATGGGGTGTTCTGAACATACAACTGTGCAGTCTAGGAGTGGGAGTAGGCCATTCGGCCCCTCAAGCCAGCTCCACTGTTTAACAAGAAAGTCACTGGTCTGATTCTGGTCTCAGCTCTATGTTCCTCCCTATCTCTGAGAACCACTGAATTGTCTTTACCCAGAGAGTGGTGAGAATGTGGAACTGGCTACAACAATAAGGCAAATAGCATAGACCTCGCATCTGATGAGACGTTAGACAGCAGCGGGGCCGATTACAGTGTGGGAAGAGGTTGTTCAGCCCATCACATCTGTACCAACTCTCAGCGAAGTCAATTTAGCTTGTTTCCCTGTAGCCCTGCAAATCCCTTCCCTTCATCAGTTCACCCTATTCCTTTTGTCGGAGCTGTGATTGAAGCAGCTAACGGTAACCCTCTATTCTCTTGCCTCTTTATGGACTTAGAGGCTGCTCATGTGGTGTTAGCATGGGTTATTTGGCTGAATGGTCTCTTCTGTAAATCCTTCATGAGGTAAATCAGTGGAAAATTAAACGCTGAATATACAGTATGGATTTGGGTGATGCCTTCTTGCTAATCACATACGTCCCTATTATTCGTAGCTGAGTGGTGAACTTGCAAGATTGTCCCTCAGATAAGCAACAGTGAACCGCCCAAACCAATTGTACCCATTCATTCAACTTCTGAATTTTTTATCAGATGCTTTCAGCAAAGAAATGCATACGCTATCCGTTATTGGAAACAGTTAATCATTCACCTGAGCTAAGGTAGGAGCGGCTACGTTCCCACCTGTTGCTTTCTTTCACCTGCCCTATCACTCCAAATCTCAGCACTTGCCTCCTTATACTCCATGGTACAGCACTGTGCAAAGATGTTGCCAACATACCATCCTGTTGACACTCCAGTGGCTGTACCAATGTGCATCAAAAGTGAATCTTTCCACCCAAACCAGCCTCTTCTGCTCATAGAGTCATAGAGTGGCACAGAAACAGACCCTTCAGTCCAAACCATCCGTGCCAACCAGGTTTCCCAAACTAAACTAGCCCCATTTTCCCACGTTTGGCCCATATCCCTCTAAACCTTTTCTATTCGTGTACCTGTCCAAATGCTCCTGATCTCCCGAGTATCACTCCCCTGCACATCTGTTGATTGTCAAAAGCCCAACAAAACCATCCGTGCTGACCACCTCACTGACCCGCCCCACGATGACCTGCTCATCCCACCTCCTGCCCGCCTGCCAGCTTAATATCTCAGAGGGAGCAACCTCACTGAGCAGGATCCACCAGGCCACAGCCTGGGATCAAGGAATGGGAAATGTATCAAGTCACCAATAAGTTGTTCATGACAAGTCTGATATGTTGACTGGGAGAGGCTTTGAAATGCCATGGTGAGAGTAGTCTTTGCTAAACAGGTTCAGGAGGAACCCTGTACAGCCAACATCGAGCTCTGAGGCCATTGGTTAGGCAACTTTTGGAATACTGCATTCAGTTCTGGCCTGCCTGCTACAGGAAAGATGTTGTTAAACTTGAAAGGGTGCTGAAAAGATTTCCAAGGATGTTGCCAGGGTTGGTGGGTTTGAGCTACAGGGTGAGGCTGAATAGGTTGGAGCGTTGGAGGCTGAGGGGTGACCTTACAGAGGTTGATAAAATCATGAGGGGCATGGATAGGGTGAATAGACAGGGTCTTTTCCCTGGGGTAAGGGAGTCCAAAACTAGAGGGCATAGGTTTAACGTGAGTGGGGAAAGATTTAAAAGGGACTTGAGAGTCAACCTTTTCACGCAGAGGGTGGTGCGTGTATGGAATGAGCTGCCAGAGGAAGTGGTGGAGGCTGGTACAATTACAACATTTAAAAGGCATCTGGATGAGTACATAAATAAGAAGGGTTTAGAGGGATATGGACCAAATGCTGGCAAATGGGGCTAGATTAATTTAGGATATCTGGTCAGCATGGACAAGTTGGACCGAAGAGTCTGTTTCTGTGCTGTACATCTCTGTGACTCTATGACTCAGTACTAACCCGATATGCATTTCGAGAAGGAGACAATCGATGCTGCCCATTACCCAGGAATGTCCTCTCTACAGACAAAACTCAGCTAATGAAGAATCTGTTTGCTTGGCTTCAGAGATTTGTATTTGCTTAAAAAAATCATTAATTGATAGGATGTAGACATTACTGGCCAGGCAAGCATTTATATCCCAGAGTGAACCACATTACTGTGGGTCCGGTGTCACATATAGGCCAGACTGGATAATGACAGCAGTTTCCTTCCCTAAAAGCCATTAGAGAACCAGATGGGTATTTCCTGACAATGAATTAATAGTCATCGTTAGACATTTAATTCCAGATTTTTATTGAATTCAAATTCCACCACGGTTGGGACTTGAACCCAGGTCGCCAAAAATGTTAGTGCTGCGACAATACCACTAAGCCGCTGCCACTTCTAACAACTGAAAGTGTACAGACATAAAAAATAGGAACAAGAGTAGGCCATTCGGCCCTTTGAGCCTTTTCTGCCATTCAATATGATGATGGCTGATCATCCAACTCAGTCCCCTGTTCCTGCTTTCTCCCCATACCCTTCAAACCCTTTAGTCCTAAGAACTATATGTATCTCTTTCTTGAAAACATTCAATCTTTTGTCCGTGACGGTTTCTGTGGCAAATGTCAAAGCGTACAGTGTCAGGCTCTAACAGTAGAGTTGTAGTTGGCTGGCTGGGAGACGTAAAGACAGCCAAGAGACAGAAGATTGGTGACAAATAATCTTCAATGTGGTCTGGGTTATTTTTGTTTTGGTTGGAAATAAAACACAATTCAGACCACGTCAGCAGAATCACTAAGATCACCTGCAATAGGTGCTATATCACCTATAAAACGTTTTTGACCGTGGTACATCTAGGTGGTCCAGCAGATCAAAATGATTGGACTCCCCAGAATGAAGTCACATGGTGTTGAAGTAGTGGATCAGACGTGATCTCATTGAGGGGCAGAGTTGGATCAAAGGGCTGAATGGCCTACTCCTGCTCCTATTTTTTATGTCCTTATTAGCAAATGAGCCTTGCTTCAAGCTGCCAGGGGATGGTCAGTGAAGGGACAGGCTGTCATCAGCTACTTAATGATATCAATGAAGAAAGCCCAGATAACTATTTCAATTTAGAGCAAGGAGAGAAAATGAAGGGAATTGAGTGATAAATAAATAATTTTGGAAGAGCCAACAGAGAGAGCGGAGATCTTTCTGTAACTGAGGAGCGACTGCAGACAATCTACCAGCAACAGAAATGAAGGAAAAAACAAATTGTAATGGGAGAGTTAAAGTATCAGATGAATGGTTTCAAACAACCTCTAAAAGCACTGGCTTTTCCTGTGTTAGTCTAAAAATACAAACAATGTTGCTTCAGCTGTGAAGACTTGCAGGTAGTGTACTAGTGACAGCTGTAAGTTGCACAGGTTAGGGTCAGGGACCAGAGATCTTGGGACAGCTGTTACCGGCTGCTTTGAGCTCATTTGACTATTTGACTGTCTAGCAGATTGGTGTCCATAAACTTCCCATCTTCCACAATCCGCTGTCCTAAAGTCTGCTTACCGTAGCCTATGTCCTCGTTGACCTTCAGCAGCCACCGATTCTGATAGTACTGTTTTAAAAGAAACAAATTCCCCTCTCTTGTTTACCAGTCCCTTCGCTCACCAGCTCAGTAATCTCCTCCAGTTCTGCAACATTCCGAGATCTCTACATTCCTCTAATTCTGGCCTCTCGCGCATCTGTGGCTTTTAACGACTCCATCATTAAAGGCCATGCCTTCAGCTGCTTTGCATTCCTTCTCCATCTCTCTCATCCTTTTAAAATTGTGACATTGTATGTATCTATAGCCAGGCAAGCATGTACCTTTTGTGAAGAGAGTTAAGTGAAGACATCACTGTGAGATTTCTGAGAGACTAAAAGTCTGCTCTGTCTTGAATAAGTAATACTGTATTCTATCAGGAATGTCCACTCATTAACACACTGAGCCCAGGCCATACTATGATGACTATGCAACATATTTAGTTGCTTTATGAATAAATTACCTTCTTTTTGATACTTTATCTCAGCGTGAACCAAGTCTCATGTACCTACTTTCTATTTATTCATTCACAGGGTGTAGGCATTGCTAGATAGACCAGCATTTATTGCCCATTCCTATTTGCCCCTTGATCTAAGCAGCTATTTCAGAGAGTGGCTAAGAGTCAATCACATTGCTGTGGGCCTGGTGTCACATTTAGGCCACACCAGGTAAAGGCGGCAGATTTCCTTCCCTAAACGACAAGAGTGAACCAGATGGGTTTCTGTGACAGTTGACGATGGTAGACGTGTTGCCAGTTTTTCAGGATGGTGACCATTTGGCCAGTTTTTCATGATGGTGAGCCATTTGGCCAGTTTTTGGGTCCAGATTTTTGTTGAAATCAAATTATACCATTTGCCAGAGCTAACATAACAGAGACTATATCAAAGGCGTCCCTTAAAACCTACCTATTCTTCCAAGCTACCTATCACCTGACCTTGTACCTCCATGCATAGCTCCATGTGACATTTTGCCTGATGACACCTCTTGTGTGGCATTTCTTGAGTTTTACAGTCATCAGAGGTGCTCTATAAATGCACATTGTTCAATGCAAGGGGACAAATTGCAATCAGAATGAAAAGGATACTCAAGAGGTCGATGTGGTTGAAGTGTGACCAACATTCCATTGGCTTCCTGGCACACTTAGAAACAAAATGAAACCACCACGCGGTTAGGCCAGTTTTTATTCTCTGGAAATCATTTGGAACAATGTTTGGTGACATAGGGAGAAGTGTGGCTGCACCATAACAGCTAAGCCTTGCAAAATGGTAGGGAAGGCAATGGAGTCAACCTACACCACGTACTAATAATTTTGCACTGGGAGACTTCATTGTGTTCAGTGGATAGGAAGGAGGAAGAGATAAATAACCCATGAGGTGCCCCCTTCCTCCCAGTTCAATCGAATTTATTTTCTTAATTCTTTCATGCCTCAACCACAAGAGCAACTTCAGTCAACACAAGACTGGGTCACTATTGTACTTCTTTCTTCTGTCATGGGATGCTGTGGGTGTCGCCACCTGGGCCAACGCTTGTTGCCTTTTCTTTTTCCTTAATCTGCTGGGCAGTTAAGAGTCAACCACGTTGCTGTGGGTCTGTAGTCACATGTAGGCTAGACCAGGTAAGGATGGCACAAAACAGAAGTTGCTGGAAAAGCTCAGCAGGTCTGGCAGCATCTGTGAAGGAAAAAACAGAGTTAACGTGTCGGGTCCGGTGACAGTGAGTAAATTTAGGGAGGAGATCGACAGATTTGTAATTAGTAATGAGTTGAAAGGTGATGAAGAGCAGACAGGAAAGTGGAGTTGAGGCTGAGGTGACATCAGCCATGATTGTGTTAAATGTCAGAGCAGGCTCAAAGGGCTGAACGGCCTACTGCTACTAGCACTTATGTTTTGAGAAGCTTGCTGTGTTTCCCACATTATAACAGTAAATATATTACGGAAAGGTCAGCACTGTATATGACTGCTCAGATCATAGATCATAGAATCCCTACAGTGTGAGTACAGGCCCTTCAGCCCAACAAGTCCACGCCGACACACACACAGCATCCCGCCCAGATCCATCCCCCTAAAACCCACCTAATCTACACATCCCTGAACACTATGTGCAAACTCCACACAGACAGTGGCCCGAGGGTGGAATTGAACCCGGGTTCCTGGCGCTGTGAGGCAGTAATGCTAACCACTGAGTCGCCCTGGGCAATATCCAGACCTGGGCTGTTCCGTGGCAAGTGACATTCACATCAAGCAAGGGCCAGGTAATGACCATCTCCAACAACAGAGAGAATCATTACCATCACTGAATCCACTATTCTCTGTGTCCTGTGAGTTTTCATTGGCCAGAATGTGGACTAGCTGTATAAATACTGTGACTACAAGAGCAGGTCAGAAACTGAGTGGCCTACTATTGTTCCTATTTTCTGTGGTGAGTAACTCACCTCCTGTCTCCTCAGTGCCCTTTGAGGCACAAGTCAGGAGTGTGATGGAATACTTCCCACTTGCCTGGATGAGTACAGCTCCAGCAAAATTCAAGAACACTCAGTGCCATCTAGGATGACCCAAGGAGAAGTAACAGGTAATAAAAATCAGTAGAACTTGGAAATGAACATATGAGAGCACTGTTCTGAAGAATACAGATTATGTCATTTGCGAGTTTTCCTGATATTTTTCCTTCCTGAAAAGGAACCCGTGAGACTGGCACCACATCCACTCTGTCCACCACCACCGCTCATTAGCAGCAGTGTGTAATATCTACAAGATACAGTAACTCACCTAAGCTCCTTTGGTCTCCTAGTCTGAGGAAGGACATTCTTGTTATTTGAGGGAGTCCAGTGAAGGTTCACCAGTCTGATTCCCAGGAAGACAGGACTGACAGATGAGGAAAGACAGGATTGACAGGGCTTGTACTCGCTGGAATTTAGAAAAATGAGTGGAGATCCCATAGAAAATATAAAATCTTGATGGGACCGTACAAGCTAGATGCAGGAAGAATTTTCCTGATGTTGGGGAAGTCCAGAACTAGAGGTCACTGTCAGAGAGTAAGCGGTAAGCCACTCAGGACTGAGATGAGGAAGAAGTTTTTCACTCAGAGAGTTGTGAACTTGTGGAATTCGCTTCCACAGGAAGCTGCTGGGGCCAGAACATTAGATGTATTCAAGAGGGAGCTGGACATGGACCTTGCAGCTAAAGGGCTGAAAGGGTATAGAGAGAAAGTGGGAGTGAGATACTGAAATTGCATGATCAGCCATGATCATATTGAGTGGTGGTGCAGGCTCAGAGGGCCGAATGGCCTACTCCTGCACCTGTTCTCTATGTTTCTAATACCTTACAAACACGCAACCTCTACCATCTAGAAGGGCAAAGGCAACAAACATATGGGAACCATCACTCTGTGCAAATTCCCTGTGAGGTTATGATAAGTGCTATTAAAATGCAAGGATGTAAGGTCTTTGTTTACTTAGAGTCGGAGAGTCTCTGCCTAATATCCCACATTGATACTTGCCTGAAGGGTGGCGAACACTTTAAAATGCAAGGCACATTTGAATACCTCACCTTGTCTGCCAGAATCTCACTAAGATTTTGTTTAAACAGTTGAAAAGAAGTATGTCTACACTGTAGTGCTCACACTTTGCAGCTGGGTTTCGGGTTATAATGTGGAGACAGCATGAAAGTTACTCAGACAGCTATCAGTGAATCTGTTTTGTTGAACTTCCTGCAAATTATCCATTAACCAACAATTAGTCTCTTCATGTTTACATACCAATGCCTGCCTTCCGACTTACCAAAACCATGACAGCTTCCAATGTCCAACCATACTCTTCAGTTCATTGTTCATCAACAACACCAACTTGACCTCACATGACCCAGTGTAGGAGCCAGTGTAAGTCAAAGGGCACAAAAGTGGCGTGGGAATGTGACTCACTTTTTACTGTTTGGTTTTTTTCACTGCCAAGTTCATGCCTAGGCAAAAAAGGTGATCAAACTCTTTGGGTTTTTCCTGAATATCTGTTTATCCATTCATGGATGTGGACATTGTTGGCAAGGCCAGTAGTTATTGCCCAAAGGTCAGTTATGCTGGTATTTCCTCTTCAAACTATACTCCACTGAGCTTCCTCGAACATTTCTCCACCTCTCTCTCTCCATGGCACCACCTTCTGTGATCACTGGAAACTACTTCCGCATGGGATTGGGGCTAGTATATTGAGATGGCTGGAAGATTGATTCGCAGACCAGAATTAAAGAGCAGGAATAAATGGGCCTTTTTCTGAATGGCAGACAGTAACTCAGGATTGGCACTAGGACCCCAGCTTTTCAGATAATGATTTAGATGACGGAACTGGATGTAATATCTCAAAATTTGCAGATGACCCAAAGCTGGGTGGGAGGGGGAGCTGTAAGGAGGCTGCAGAGATGTCGCAGTGTGATTTGGACGGGCTGAGCGATTGGGCAAATGCATGGCAGATACAGTATAACGTCGATAATTGTGAGATTATCCACTTTGGCGGCAATAATAGAAATTATTATCTGAATGGCTGTAAATTGAGAGAGGGGAACATTCAACAAATCCGGTATCCTCATGCACCAGTCCCTGAAAGTAAGCATGAAGTTGCAGCGGGCAATACAGAAGGCAAACTGTCTTCATTGCAATTATACAGGGCATCGATGAGACCGCACCTGGACTATTGTGTGCAGTTTGGTTTCTTTGTCTGAGGAAGGATGCTCTTTCTATAGAAGTAATGCAACAAATGTTTACCATACTGATTCCTGGGGTGGCAGGAATGACGTACGAAGAGATATTGAGTCATTTGGGATTCTATTCACAAGAGTTTATGAGAATGAGGGCTATCTCAGATAAACCTATAAAACCCTAATAAGACCAGACAGGGTAAATACAGGAAGGATGTTCCCAATGGTGAGGGAGAACAGAATCAGGAGTCATAGTTTAAGGATATAGAGTAGGCCATTTAGGACTGGGATGAGGAGAAATTCCTTCGCCTTGAGAGTGGTGAGCGTGTGGAATTCACTACCACAGAAACATTGTGTTTTCAAGAAGGTGGATATAGTTCTTGTGATTAAAGGGATCAAGGGATACAGGGAGAGGGTGGGATTAGGATATTGAGCTCGATGATCAGCCATGATCAGATTAAATGGCGGAGTAGGCTCAAGGGGCTGAATGGCCTACTCCAGATCCAACCATCAATGTTCAACCCTCCTCAGTTTTCATTGGCCGCTTTTTAAAACGTTTCTCTTCAACAATTTCTTCTTCAAACTCCCTCCTGTACTGACTCTGACTTGATTCATGTTGCGCGTGCTGCGTTTGCCACATCAGAGGCACGGTTGAAATGTAGGTCGCTACAGCAAGTTGCTATTCTCCTCAACAAGTGGCTCTGGATAAGTGAGGGGAGCAAAGGAAAGTGGAGGCAACCCCGCTGACTCAGAATGCAGAGAATGTCCATTTCAGATGGATAGAAGGAGGAATTCCTCCACTCGGAGAATCTTTGAAAACCTCTATCCCCAGAGGGCTGTGGGAGCTCAATCACTGAGCATATTCAAGACAGTGCTTGTAATCTAGATACTAATGACATTAAGGTATGTGGGGATAGCACAGGAAAATATCATTGAGGTAGATGATCAGCTATGATTTAAGAATGTCGGAGAAGGTTTGAGGGACTGAATGGCCTACTCCTTTTACTGTTCCCCATGCAAATGGCATGCTTGCCTTTATTGGTTGGGGAATGAGTACAAGAGTCAGGATGGTCAGACTTTAGTTAGGCTGAACAGAGTATTGCATTCAATTCTGGTGGCCAGAGTACAGGGAGGGTGTGGAGGCCTTGGAGAGGGTGCAAAAGAGGTTTACCAGGATGCTGCCTGGATTAGAGGGTATGTGCTTTAAGGAGAGGAGGAAGCTTTCTCTGGAGCGGTGGAGACTGAAGGGAGACTTGATAGAAGTGTATAAAATTATGAGATGCATAGACAGAGTTGATGGTCAGAATCTTTTTCCCAGAGTTGAAATATCTAATACTATGCATTTAAGGTGAGAGATAGAAAGTTCAAAGGAGATATGAGGGGCAAGTTGTTTTACACAGAGTGTGGAAGGAGTCTGGGACAAGCTGCCAGGGATGGTGATGGAGGCAGGTACGATAGGGGCATTTAAGGGGCTTTTAGATAACCACACGAATATACAAGGAATGGAGGGATATGGACCAAGGACAGGCAGAACAGATTAGTATAATTTGACGTTATGTTCAGCACAACATTGTGGACCGAAGGGCCCGTTCCTGTGCCTTATGTTCTATGTTCCAATTACTCTAATAGTTGGCTGTGTTGGGAATTTAGCGTCCCATGACCTCCCAACATTCCTGAGATCCTCTACATCCGACCACCTGAGCATTCCTAATTTTCATCGCTCCGTCATTGGCAGCTGTTCTGTCAGCTGCTGAGGCCCTGGGCTCTGGAATTCCCAAAACTTCTCTAGCCCTCTCCTTAAAGCCTGTGTGACCACCTTTTTGATCATTTGTCCGAACATGTCTTCTCCTGTAGGCTCGCTATCGAGTCTTATTCAATAAAGCTGCTATGAAACACTGGATCGAGAGGTACTACACAAATGCAGCTTGTGGTGCAGCTAAGGTGCGATGACGCAATGGGTCGTTGTACAGCTGAAAGGAGAAATGGCTTTTGTTTATGAAATGTCCCTTTCGCGGCTGGCAATGGTTTTGAGGAGCCTCACAGACTCACGCAAGGCAGAAGTGACAGCTACTTTGTTCACAAATGCCAATGTGGTGGATGAAGGGGGAATCCATTTGTTGGAAGAGTTCACTGTGGGAAGTACTGCCTCTGGAAACTCGGAGGAAGTCGCCACTGACGGTGTCAGGAGGTCCTTGTTCAGGCCCTGGAATGGGCAGGAGGAGCCTTCACTTAATACTTCACACACAGTCACGGAGTTATACATAGAGATATGCAGGACTGCATGATGCCATCCACTCATCAGGAATTATCTCTTTTTGTCTTACGCAAGGAAACCTCATGGCACGTCCAACACAATGTGCAACATTTGTTAGCGTTATTGCACTGGCCATGTTCACTGGAGCTGTACCGAGATTACACAGAATCTACAGATTGGCCATGCTAAATTGCCCATAGTGTCCAGGGATGGTGCAGGCTAGGTGGATTAGCCATGGGGACTGCAGGGTACAGGGAGAGAGTAGGGGGAGTGGTGGGTATGGGTGGGATCCTTTTCAGAGCATTGCTGTCAACTCGATGGGCTGAATGGCCTGCTTCTACACTGGAGGGATTTTACAGCAGAGAAATAGGCCATTCAGCCCAATTATTTCATACTATTCTTCATTCAGCATACTAGATTGACCCCATCCGCGCCCTTTCCATCTACCTCCTCTCAACATTTCACCATGTCTTTCCATTCTCTTCCCTCTCATGTACTTTGTTTATATCCTTGTGAAAACATCTAAGGTATTTCCCCAACCACTTCTTGTGGTGACCATTCCCGATCTCCATCACACTTCTGAGTAAAGAAAGCTCTCTGTCTTTTTCTTTTTGGATTTTATTTTTAAAACATTCCGTGAAGGAATGTACGTGTTGCGAGCCAGACCACAATTTACTGCCCAGCCTTGGAGAAGGTGCTGGGGAGATGCCTTCTTGAACCACTGTAATCATCAGGATGTAGGGACACCCACAGTGCTGTTAGGGAGGATTCTGGGCCAGTGACACTTAAGGAACGGTGATGAAGAATAGAATAGAATATCCTTTATTGTCATATGTATTCAACTACAGAAGTACGGGATAAAGTGAAAAGTTTAAAATGTTTGCCTCTTTTGGAGACATCAAAGGTACAAAGTACCTAGCTACAAATCTTAGATACAAAAAGACGAATAAAAAAGAAAATTAGTTGCATTACTTTACAGTGATTCATAGTATAAGTTAGAAATACAACATAGTTAAAAGGATAGACATTACAGTCAAATAAACATGACATTGCAGTAGCTGAGCACAGGGGTTTCCTCACATGGTCTGACCGCCCATGTCAGACCCCAGTCCAACAACCATCCCTGCTCCGCACCGACTCTCAGCTGCTCCAAGGTAAGTTTTCTCTGGGACTCAAGTCTCCGCTCCGGGACTCGTTCCCCCACGGACTGGACCCCGCTCCGGGACTCGTTCCCCCCCTTGATCCTGTCTCTACTCCGGGACTCGATCCCCCCCCACCCCAGTCTCTGCTCCGGGACTCGTTCCCCCCCGCCCCGGCTCCTGTCTCTACTCCAGGATTTGATCCCCCCCC
>NC_063334.1:119156907-119173418 GCF_021869965.1 Rhincodon typus
TCTACTCCGGGACTCGTTCCCCCGTCCCCAACCCCGGTCTCCACTCCGGGACCCATTTCCCTGCACCAGCCCCCGCTCCGTCAACTCACCAGTGACAGCCCCTGGTGTGGAGTTGACCCCTCCCTTCCCTCAGGTTAAGTCATAGCGCAGAATAGGGGATAAACAAAGAGAGAGCAGAGGAGCATCTTACTCTGCCACCATCTTGCCATTTATTTGCAAATCTGGGCATTAAATGCTGGCCCACACCGCATGCCCACCTCCCATATGTGAATTTTTAAAAAAAAGGTTAGGATGGAGTATGGTTGAGAGAGGAAGTTGAGGGTGGTTGAGTTCCCATGTATCTGTTGCCCTGACGTTCGAGCTGGTAGCCGTTGTAGATTGGAAGGTGCTGTCAAAGCAGTCATTGTGAGCTGCTGTAGTGCATCTTATAGATGGTACACGTTGTTGCTGCTGTGCAGTTGTGGCAGAGTAAATGCATAGATAGGGTGCCAGTAGGGTAAACAGAGTGTCAATCATGTGGTCTGCTTTGTCCTGGATGGTATAAAACTTCCTGAGCGTTGGTAGAGCTGCACTCATCCAAGACAAGCAGGGAGTAATCCACCACACCCCTGACTTGTGCCTTGTGGACAGGCTTTGAGGAGTCAGGAGATGTGTTACTCGCTGCAGTATTCCTACTCTCTGACCTGCTCTTGCAGCCAATGTGTTTATATGGCTCTGTGTGTAATACGGTGTGCAATGTGGAAACGATTGCTAGTTGAGCTTAGCAAAGTTCAGTCTCAAACACAGATGGTGAAGCTGTGTTCCAACTTAGCATTTCACAGAACTCCGCCCCATCCCTAATAATTGAATGAGCATCCAGTTATTGGAGAGAAAGAGATTTCCTCTGGGCTGTTCCAGATTCACTGCCATAAGCTCACTATTACAGCAGCAGAAATTCCATTTTATTTCCAGGCAACATGACCAGGTTTGACAGCCAAGGAAATTGACAGTGATTCAGTATCAGATGCGTGTCAGTCTTGACTCAGTGGTACCTTTTCATCTCAGGGTTTGCCATATTTTCAATCCTTAACCCAGAAACACAATCCAGCTGACCCTTTCAGGACAGAATAGAGTGAGTACTGCGTGGTCTACTGCCTCAGCCTGATGCAAGTTCTCCCATGGTGATAGTTAAAGGGAAAGAGTAGGGGAAATTTTCAGGACAGCATTTTTCTCCCTCACCAATGCTACTAAAGCACAATACCTGATCGTTCGTTCCTTGTAGTTTTTGGAAGCTTGCTGTGCAATTTGCCTGCCAGATTTCTCTACGTTACACCAGTGACTACATTTTTGAAAGTTGGTGGCAAAGATCTTTGGGACGTACTGAGGTTGTATATTCTATGAGGTGCTGCAAAAATGCAAACCACTTCTTCCTAACACAAAAAGTGAAAAACAGAACTAACATTTCCACTGCACTTTTCATGACCTGTGCAGGTCCCAAACCACTTTACAGCCAACCAAGTATTTTTGCAATGCAGTCACTGGTTTATATAGGAAACATAATGTACAGGCCAGGAGAAAACCTATTGTGAGGCATTTAGCAGACGCTCACTGTGCATAGTCTATCTGACTTCACAATGCAGAGACAAATCATTTTGTGAACTTTGCTATCCATTGAAGGACTTGGTGTAAAAACCTCATGTAATCAGAGCAGGAGTCAAAAATTCTTGCAACCACAGGAACATCAAAAGCCAGCAAGTACCTTCTCTTGCAGAGATAATGACAATACCATGGACACATTTTTTTTTACTCAGTAACATTTCCTTTCTTCCATTGAGCTTTTCTCTACAAAGGTCATGTTGATTCAAAGGCTCAAAGCTTTGTCTATTCAGGTGGCTTTTCTCCTGAGTTTCCCACACGGACAATATTTGTCTTCCTGAATGCAATGTTGCCAGTGGTACACCAGAAAGACTCAGGTTGTGAGCAGACTTGTCTAATTTTGATGTGCTTTCTCGTAAAAGGGCTCCCTCTCCAGTGCTGTGGGATCTGTCTTTCACTCACAACACTGGGGTGTTAGATTTTGGGATTCTGCACCACAAGTACACAAGATAGACAGTCCATCATCGTAAGTCATTCTCAGATGGCTTATTAAAGCTTGTTGTCAAGAAGCACAGCTCAGATATGATACATGAGCTAATTAGACATAAAAAAGCGTTGACCTATTACAGTGAAGTCTGGATCACTGCTACCAGAGGATGAACAGGCTGTCAGCACAGTGTTTCATTCTGAATGATTTTCTGAAGGTATCATCCTGCTCTCTAGCCAAGGTGTTAGGGAGCTCTTCCCTGGGTCTACTTCCTCCTCTTCTGGTCCATTGTCCACCTGAAGAAGATAGTTACCTGCCAGGCACCATCAACCAAGGAGGACTCCCTCCTAACTCTGAGCCTTGTTGATCCATTTTCTATCTCGGGGCTGGTAGTTTACATTATGTCAGTCATCCATTTGAACCCTTCCATCTGGTGGTTACAGGACAGTACGTCAACATGAAAACCTGACCCCAAAGACCCAGACTTAACCCAGAAAGGGTTAAGTCACAATCTTTGAAATAGCTCTACCCATTGTTATATAAATGACTGCCTCAAGGGCAAGCTAGTCAGTTCTAAACTCATCAGTTTATTGTTGTTACAGAGATAGTAGGAACTGCAGATGCTGGAGAATCTGAGCTAACAAGGTGTAGAGCTGGATGAACACAGCAGGCCAAGCAGCATCAGCGGAGCAGGGAAGCTGATGTTTCGGGTCTAGACCCTTCAGAAAAGTTCTACAGCCTACAGCCATGTAGCATAGACCTAGTTCCTATCTCTTCAGAGATAACAATGTCTGTGACCCACTGTTAATGTAGTTAACCAGTCTTAAGCTCATAGCTTAACCTCTTACCACTCAGGGAATGCTCTGCACATCTGTATCTCCTGCCAAAGTTGATAACCTCACATTTTTCCACATTATATTCCATCTGCCATATTCTTGCCCATTCTAAGCCAATTCCTCTCGAAACCAGTCCTTTACTATGCAGAAAATACCCATTTAATGAAGGGTCCAATTCCTTTGAGAGGTCAGGACACTGGAGTGCCAATGAGAAGTGTGATGTTCTCGTCATTAAGAGCTTTCGTTGGCCAACATTGTCATTCCGGCTTCAGGCTTTGCTCATACCAGTGTAATACTTTGCTCAGTGTAATATTTACATTGTCACTCCTACATCCTCTTTCTGCCATGTTACAATCATTCCAGTGTCCTTCACTTCCAGTTAGCCATTTGTGACCAGCAAAGACAGAATAGCCCAGATAGTCTAATGACCAGAGTGGTTGGAGCGCTGTAGCGTGGATCTGTGCTCAAGACCAAATGTAATCCCTGGTTCCATGGGAATTACTGGAAAATTGAATTTTCCTATAGGCAATTTCCCTGTATGTATAACCCTCCAAAAGAGTCCATTAAAGTCAAAATGTGGAAGTTGCTATCTCACCAAAGCTTAATAGTTATCTGGAAAAGGTTACAGGATTTGAAAATTAACTCCAACTCTTGGGTAACGATTAAACTGAACCACACAAACCCGCCCCCCTCCCCCCCCCCCAACCTCCTCACTTCTTTGGGGAGTCTGAGTTGCTATTGCCACATGCACTTTTACATACATGTTGTAGCTTGGTTAGAGTTGAGCCTCCTGTGTTCATTCCAACATGCAGCTGACCAGGCCTCTCTCCCAGTCTTACCCTCTGCTATTAGCCTGTGTTTTGACTTGATAGAGGTGTACAAAATGATCAGAGGGAGATAGAGTGGACAGCCAGAGACTTTTTCCTAGGGTGGAGGTAGCTATTATGAAGGGGCATAGTTTTAAAGTGAGCGGAGGTAGATATAGGGGAGACGTCAGAGGTAGGTTCTTTACTCAGAGTAGTTGGGATGTGGAATGCATTGCCGGAGAGGGTAGTGGAGTCGGCCTCATTACGGGCGTTTAAGCGGCTATTAGATAGGCATATGGATGATAGTATAAGGTAGGGGTGGAGGTTAGAAAGACCTTAGGTTTAGGGTAAAAGTTCAGCACAACATTGTGAGCCGA
The DNA here is from genome assembly GCF_021869965.1 of Rhincodon typus. Classification (NCBI taxonomy): domain Eukaryota; kingdom Metazoa; phylum Chordata; class Chondrichthyes; order Orectolobiformes; family Rhincodontidae; genus Rhincodon; species Rhincodon typus. Next base: position 119,160,989 of record NC_063334.1, read on the forward strand.
AGTGCCTGTACTGTGCTGTACTGTTCTATGTTTGATGTTCTGTGTAGAAGTAGCTTGGAGATTGACACCACCTTCTTGACCATGTTGTAAATGCAGTTTCCGCAGCCCCCAGTTCCTGGAGTGCCAGTACGTACAGCAGAAGAAGTTACAACCCATATAGAGATGGGCCTGACTTTGCATGGAAAAAGATGGCAAGTTTAAAGCACTCACCATCATTCTCGTGTGTTTTTACAGAGAGCATGGTTTTGCTGTTAGACTCATAGAGTCGTAGAGGTCGACAGCATGGAAACAGGCCTTTCGGCCCAACTTGCCCATGCTGCCCAGTTTTCACAATTTAAACTAGTCTGATGTGCCTGTGGTTTGGTCCATACCTATCCCATCCGTGTTGTACCTGTCTAAATGTTTCTTAAATGACAAAATTGTACTCATATCTACCACTGTCTCTGGCAGCCCATTCCAATCACTCACCACCTTCTGTATGAAAAAAATTTCCCCCTCTGGACCCTCTTGTATCTCTTCCTAGAACATTAGTTGGCATTGATGCTGGGAAGTGGGTGGACAAATCCCGAAGGAGCATGTTAAAAGGCCCACCTCCATTCATTCCTCTTTGGGGGGCAGGGCGGTTTTACTTGTCACGCTGATAGTTTCTACTGCGCTGGGAGAAACTATTAATTGTTGATAGCAGTCCAGTAACTATTTATTAGAGTAAGGTTTTCAAATATTTTGTCCTTTTCCCATTTCTTGGGGCTTCTGATTGCAGCAGATACAATTTCCAATTTCCAAACTTGAGCTGCTCGTAAGCCTCCAATTGTATCCATTTTGCTTCACCGTAAATATTTTGTATCCCAACTTGGCTGAGTATGTCTACCTTTAGGCAGGTGGTAGTGATGCAGTGAGAAATTCTGTTGGCCCAGATGCCCAGAGGCTAATGCTTTGGTTACACAGATTGAAACTCCATTCCCACAATGGGTGCAGTTTAACTTCAGTGAATAGGACCTGGAGTTGAAAACCAGTTACAGTAATGGTGACTGTGGAAGTGTCGTGAATTCTTATAAAACTTTATTTTACCTTTACTTTTCTACTTTTACGCTACGACAACTGTAGTGCTGGACTTTTTAACTTGTTTCTTTGTTTCTCTATTTCTGTAACTAAGATTTTGTATCTAAGCTCTGATGAAGAGTCATCTAGACTCAAAACGTTAGCTTGCTCTCTCTCCACAAATGCTACCTGACCTGCTGTGATTTTTAGCACTTTGTGTTCTTTTTTTACCTTAGTACTTTGTACCTAGGATGGCACCATGTGTGGACTTTTCACTGTACTCCTGTACCCTGTGTTTAAGTACACGTGACAATAAAACCTAAATCTAAATCTTAAAAACCCATCTGGTTCATCATTGTCTTTTAAAGGAAGGACCATCCTTGTCTGGTCTGGCCCTACACATGACTCAAGGCCCAAAACAATATGGTTGACCATTTTCTACTCTCTGAAATGGCCGAAGCAAACCACTCAGCTCAAGGACAGTTAGGGATGCACAACCAAACTTGGTCTTACCAGTGCCATCCACATTATGAAAGAATAAAGAAAGACATCCCCCCTCCCAGCCATGGACCAAGGTGAATTAGAAGCTTCCAATAATACTACTTTAATGCAGTCAGTCTGAGGGCCAAGACTGTGATTTGCCTGATTCTGACCTGATTTTCCTGAGGAAAAGTAATTGATTTTGATTGCGTATCTCCTCACATTCATTTCATTCATTTTTTACCATGGCCATTAAGGGCACGTTACTTCTCTGACTTCCTTCAAGCTTCCTTCAGTCGACATCCCAATGTTGTCCACCAATCTGATCTTTACTCCGTTTCTCCTTTTGGTTTCCAATGTCCTCGCTTGGCTATCTTCCTTATCCATACTCAGCAACCCTCCTAGACTCCTCAAATTGCAACTCTTAATTACAAAGGGTCAGACCAAAATTTTCCTGGTTGAACCCGTCTCTCTGGTGGATGGGGGTATTCGTACTTCACTGACCACCCTACTTAGCTTTTCAGCTCATGTGATTCCCGAGGGTTCCTGAAGTTCAGACTCCTCACTGGAAACCCAGATGGAAAACCCGGTTTAAAAGGAAACAAGGTGACACTTAGAGGTGAATATACTGGTGATAGTGGACCTCCATTTTTAAGTACACAACACAAGGTGGACCACTGTGCCCCATTCACCAGTTTTACTGGTTTCTCCTTTTGGGAATCAGAGCACTCACTTGGGACAGATTCTTAATGAGCCCATGATGGTGTTATGTGGCTCACTGATTAGAATATGGAACTTGGAGCAGAAGAAGGCCATTCAGCGCCTCAAACCTCTTCCACCATTTATTATGATCATGACTGATCTCGTCTCAGCCTCAACTTCATATTCCTGCCCACTCTCCAAAACCCTTCAACCCATCACTAATTAAAAATCTGTCTATTTCCTTAATTTATTCAGCATCCCAGCATCCACCGCACTCTGAGATAGTGAATTCTACAGATTAATGACCCTTTAAGAGATGTCATTTCCACTTGTCTCAGTTTTAAGTCTAACACCCTTTATCCTAAAGCCATTCCAGATTGCCCCACATGAGGAAACATCCTCTGTACATTTACCAAAGTCTCCGCTTTCCACCTGCACCTTCTAAGCCAACTTTAGGCTGACAAACCTGTGGAGAAAAAGAAGTGGAGATGTGGGATGAGAAGTCAGGCCACGCTATCACAGAGCTAGCTGGCCAAATGGCCTCCATAGTGCTCCAAGTTTGTCTTATCTTTACCTCCCATGGTGCAGCATTTGCTTGGAACGTACGCTTTACAATGGGCATGTCAGAGAAGTGCTCAATCACTTAAATAGCGCAATTATGTTTCAGAATAACATTCCTCAGGGCTAAATGGTAAGCTGCTGAAATGTTACGTTAAAGTTTACTGCAACCTGTCACTGCTTAGCTCCTTTGCCAGAGTACAATGTCCTAAAGCACTCCACAAAAACAAGAGATAGTAGGAACTGCAGATGCTGGAGAATCCGAGACAACAAGGTGCAGGGCTGGATGAACACAGCAGGCCAAGCAGCATCATAGGAGCAGAGAGGCTTGCATTGGTGGAGGTAATGAAGCTGCGATCAAAGAACGAGAGAGGGAGGGAGGGTGGTCTGTTTGCAAATTAAATGGAAGTGCTCAAAGACACTTTCTCATCTAGTTGGTGAGTCAATGATGAGAGGCCATCAATCTCAACCTGTGACCACATGCAGACACGAGTTCAGCAAAGATTTCTAAGGTGACGAGTTGTTGCAGGATGGAATCGGGAGTGTACACAAAGCTGTCACGACCGCAGATTCCTCAGAAAACTTGGGACAATATCTATCTAGCTGGGGATATTACAGGTACTGTAGAGAAAGTATCAGGGGCTACTTGATCTGGTCTTGTGTAAAGAGCTAGGATAGGCACGTGGACAGAATGGCCTTCTGGATGCTATAACAATCCATTACTTCGTTTTAATTCACTCATGGGATGAGGGCATTGCAGGTTGGACCAGTCCCTAATTGCTCCTTGAGAAGTGGTGGTGAGCTGCCTACTTGAACCACTACAGTCCATGTGCTGTAGGTAGACCCAAAATGCCCTTAAGGAAGGGAATTCCAGGATTTTGACCCAGCGACACAGCAATACATTTCCAGGTCAGGATGGTGAGGGGCTTGGATGGGAACTTGCAAGTGGTGGTGTTCCCTTGTATCTGCTACCCTTGTCCTTTTTATATGTTGATGCTCGTGGGTTTGGAAGGTGTTTTCAAATGAATCTTGGTGAATCCCGGCAGTATTTCTTGTAGATAGCACACACTTCTGTTACTGAGCGTCGGTGGTGGAGGGAGTGGATGCTTGTGGATGTGGTGCCAATCAAGCGGGCTGCTTTATCCTGGATGGTGTCAAGCTTCTTGAGTGTTATTGGAGCTGCACTCATCCAGGCAAGTGGGGAGTATTCCATCACACTCCTGACTTGTGCAAAACTGAGAGAGAATATAATCCCAATTCTCGGTGTTACTTGTAATCTGGAGAGGCTAAATGGATTTGGATAGATTTCCCAACACTGAAACAGGCCATTCAGGCCAACAATTCTCAGCTGGGAAATCTATCCAGAACAATTCTGCTCCCTGTGACCCTCCACCTATCTATGTGAATTTCCCGATCATCATATCGCTCTGTTCCTTCCTCCCACATTGAAGTTGACTTATGTTTCCCACAAACACATCCATTATTTTTCCCTCATTTACTTCTTCTGGCGAGTTTCACATTCCAGCCGTTCTCCAAAATCCTTTCTTGTGAATATCCAATTGGATTTATTGGCAGTGATCTAATTTTTATATTTCCCCAGTTTGTGATTACCTCACAAATGGAAACAACCATCAAGGTGCTTTGCGAATGTGAAGTCCTCTCTCGGATCATGTGCCTTCTCTATTCCTGACATGAGGATAAAGTCTCCATAATCCCCGAGGACTGTAGGAACATGGAGAAGAGGAGCAGGAGTAGGCCATTCAGCCCTTCAAGCCTGCTCTGCTATCTTTTAGGGTTACAGATGATCATCCAACTCAACAGCCCATTATTTTACCTTATACCCTTTGGTCCCTTTAGCTCCAAGTACTCTATCAAATTTCTTCTTGAAATTACACCATGTTTTGGCCTCGATTTCTTTCTGTAGCAGTGAATTCCATAGGCTTCCACTCTCTGGGTGAATGAAATTTCTTCCATTCTGAGTCCTAGATAGTTTGCCTTGTATCCTCAGACTGTGACCCCTAGTTCTCCCCTCACCATTGGGGACATTTCTGCACCTATACTATAGAACTATAGAACTGCTCTCTCTCTCTCTCTCTCATTAGAGAGTAGCAAGTTTAACCTGAAGCTCACTATGCCCAAAGTGAGGGGCAAGCTTCACCTCCTGGTGACCCCAGCCAGTCCCAGATGAGCTCTCCATGCTGCTCCTCATAGGACTCCAGAATCTCTACAATGCAGATAGAGGTCAGTCAGCCCATCGGGTCTGCACTGACCCTCCAAAGAGCATCCCACCCAGTCCCACCTCTACCTCCATAACCCTCCGTGACCAACAGTGTGGAAACAGGCCATTCGGCCCATCGAATCCACACCAACCCTCTGAAGAGCATCCCACCCAGTCCCACCCCATTCATGTAACCCTGCAGTTCCCATGGCTAATCCACCTGTCCTGCACATCCCTGGACACTATGAGTAATTTAGCATGGCCTGTCCACCTAACTTGCACATCTTTGGACTGTGGGCGGAAACCGGAGCACCCGGTGGAAACCCACGCAGACACAGGGAGAACGTGCAAACTCCACACAGACAGACAGTCACCCAAGGCTGGATTCGAAACCGTGCCCGTGGCACCATGAGGCAGCAGTGCTAACCACTGAGCCACTGTGCTGCCCCGAAATGGGTGGGATGCGCAGAGAAAAATAACAAAACCATTTTGAGAAATTAGGACAAAGTTAAAATGGAAGCAGGCCGACAATGTGGCACGATGCCACAAATGCTTAGTAATGCTTGTTATATTTACATAAGCAGTTCAGCATGCTTACATTGTGTCTAAAGTTTCCACGTCCGTCTCATTTAGCAAACAATGGTGATTTGAATGGTACAAATGATTGACCTTAATAACTGCAAGGATTAGGAAATGGCAGTGTGACGATGGACGAGTTGAAGCAGCTTGTAATTGAGGCCAAGTACAGTAGCTTGACTGAAAGGGTAAGTCTGCTTGTTGCTGGCATCTTTCAATTAGCCTACACCACTTCATATTGCAATCCTGCTGTAACACCTCAGGTTCTTTTATATTAAAAAAAAAGGACGTGATAAAGGAATAGAATAAATTGCATTTATATATTTATATCACGGCCATGGGCTATCCCAAAAACCCTTCGCAGCCAATGGAATAGAATTGTTGTTGTAACACAGCTACAAGATTGTACACAGCAAGATCCCAATTATTGTGACAAGCTGTTTGGTGCGATACCAATTGATGAATTAATATTGGTCAGGACAACAGAGATAATTCCACTGCAGTCTCTTTTGCTTCAACCTGAAGGGGTAGATTTGGCCTTGATTGAATATGTCTTCAGAAAGTCGGTACCTCCGACAGTGCTGCACTCCCTCAGTGCTGCGTGGGAGTATTGAGCTGGATTTATCTGCTCAAGAGTCCTGAGTGGTATTTGAACCAACTACCTCAGATTCAGAGTCATCCCACGAGTGAGTAAGAAAGGTGTGGATATGCAGAAACAGCCCTCATTGCCTGCTTTGAGGTCTATTGAGCTAGAGAGTTCAGGAGACCCAGAGGCACCTTCATACGTGCTCCATAAAGATCCTGTTATGACCAACAATGATCTTTCTCTTTCTGACTGGCTGCTCACCTCCCTTCTGCTCCAAAACCACCACTCCTGTTTGTTTCCAATTCCCCAAGAGAAGTCCATTGTCCAGGCGTTTGTCACGTTTTCCCCAAGAAAGCGTCTTTTGGGCCTGAGCGTAGACAGTGAGAGCTGGCAAGACTTTTAGTTAGTTGTGGGAAGCACACAGTATCCCTACAGTGTGGAAACAGGCCCTTCGGCCCAACAAGTCCACACTGACCCTCAGAGCATCCCACCCAGACCCACCCACCTAACCTACACATCCCTGAAAACTATGGGCAATGTAGCCTGGCCAATCCACCTAGCCTGCACATCCTTGGACTGTGGGAGGAAACCGGAGGAAACCCACGCAAACACAGGGAGAATGCGCAAACTCCACACAGACAGTCACCCAAGGTTGGAATCGAACTCGGGTCCCTGGCGCTGTGAGGCAGCAGTGCTAACCACTGTGCCACCGTGCCACCCTGGGGGACTCAATCCTGCCCATCACCTGGGATCCCTGCATTTGAAAAGGGTCTATATGGGGCAGAGAAAGGGAAACTATTTCCTCTGACTGGAGAGCCATTAACCCTCCAAGACTCAGTGGGAAGAATGTTTCTGATGACTGGGGAGTCCAGAAGCAGGGGTCATAATCTAATGATATGCAATGAGCCATTTAGGACTGAGATAAGGGGAAATTTCTTCACTTAGTGAGTGGATAGCCTGTGGAATTCTCTGCCATGGGAAATGGATGGTGGTGAAGAAGGCAAAGGGTATGATGACCTTAGGAGAGGCTTTTGAGTACAGTAGTAGGATATCTTGCTACAATTGTACAGGGCCTTGGTGAGACCACACCTAAAGTTTTGTGTGCAGTTTTGGTCTCCTTATATGAGGAAGGATGTTCTGGCGTTGGAGGGAGTGTAACAAAAGTTTACCAGACTGATTCCTGGAATGGCACGACTGACGTATGAAGAGAGACTGCTTCATTTAGGACCATATTCATTGGAGTTTAGTAGAATAAGGAATAATCTCAAAAGAACCTATAATATCCTAACAGGAGCAGACGGGGTAAGTGCAGGAAGGATGGTCCCAATCTCCAGGGAGTCTGGAACCAGGGGTCACAGTCTAAGGATACAGGATGGGCCATTTAGGACTGAGATGAGGAGAAATTTCTTCACCCAGAGTGGTGAGCTTATGGAATTCTCTGCCACAGAAAATACTTGAGGCCAAAACATTGAATGTTTTCAAGAAGAAGTTAGAATTAGTTCTGGGGGGGGGGGGGGGGGGGGGGGGGGGGGGGGGGGGAGCGCGGCGGTAAAGGGATCAAAGGCTTTTTCTCTGGGAGAAAAAGGCAACAGAGGACTGAATTGAAATGATCATATTGAATAGCAGCGTATGGCCTACTCCTGCTCCTGTTTTCTATGTTTCTACTTCCTAAGGATTTGAAAATAATTGTCAAACGAGCCAGTGAGGGGATGAAGAGGCTTTATTTTTTAACTCAGCGAGTTGTTAAGATCCAGAATCTACTGCCAGAAATGATGGCTCAAGCAGGTTCAATAGTAACCTTCAAAAGAGGGTAGGATAAAGTCTTGATGGGGGTGACGGAGGTGGAAATTGCAGGTCTCCAGGGAAAGAGAAAAGCATTGGAGCTCATTGAATGGCACTGCCAAACAGCCAGCACAGGCATGATGGGCTTCTGGTTAGTTCTAGGCCTAAGGTTGTGCTGCAAATGCCACCCTGCCTCAGCATGCAAGCCTAGGCCCTGCCCAATGTGGTCCCTTGTTCATATTTCACCTGCGAGCTACCAATTCTGCTGTTTCATCTTCAGATAGTTCATCCTATGGCCTATTGGATGTCATTATCATACTGTTTTATTCATTTACAGGATGAGGGTGTCGCTGGCTAGGCAGCATTTATTGTCTATCCTTAAATGCCCAGAGGGCAGTTGAGAGGCAACCACATTGCTGTGAAGTCACATGTAGGCTGGACCATGTAAGGATGGCAGTTTCCTTCCCTAAAGGACATTAGTGAACCAGGTGGATTTTTCCCAATGGATTCATGGTCATCATTAGACTCTTAATTCTGGATTTCTGTTGAGTCCAAATTCCACCATCTGCTGTGGCAGAATTCGAACCCAGTCCCCAGAATGTTATCTGGATCCCTGGATTAACAGTCTAGCAATAATACCACTAGACCATCACCTCCCCTATGCCTCCCCATTTTCTAGCAATGGCTGGAGATTTCATCCCAGCACGAGGGTGGGGGTGTGGAATGGGGGAACACGTAGGGGTTGAGGCATATAATAGGAACATGTGAAAATTGTGAAGGGAGATTCCACAGGAAGGGATCTTAAAAAGACCTATTGCATTAAAAACATTTACCATCACTGAATCCCTCACTTTGAATATCCGGGAGGTTACCATTGACCAGAAAATGAACTGAACTTGCCACATAAACACAGTATCTACTAGACCAGGTCAGAAGCTAGGAATACTGTGACGAGTAACTCACTTCCTCACTCCCCGAAGCCTGTCCACCATCTGCAAGGCACAAGTCAGGAGTGTGATGGAATACTCCCCACTTGCCTGGATGGGTGCAGCTCCCAACAACACTCAAGAAGCTTGACACCATCCAGGACAAAGGCAGCCCACTTGATTGGCACCACATCCACAAATATCCACTCCCTCCACCACCGACGCTCAGTAGTGGCTGCATGTACTATCTACAAGATGCTCTGCAGAAATTCACTAAGGTTCATTTGAAAGCACCTTCCAAGCCCACAAGCACTAACACATAGAAGGGCAAGGGCAGCAGATACATGGGAACGCCACCACCTGCAAGTTCCCCTCCAAGCCACACACCATCTTGATTTTGAAATAGATCGCTGTACCTTTGGTGTCACTGGGTCAAAATCCTGGAATTCCATCCAGTCTGATATTGTGGGTATTCTTATACCACAAGCACTTCAGATGTTTAAGAAGGCAGCTCCACATCACTTTGCTGAAGAGAATTAGAGCTGGACAATACGTTCTGGCCTAATCAAAGGTGTTGGTACCCTGTGCACGAATAAAAATAAGGTCATAGGTTTTTGTCAACAATGTTGGGGCCAGTGAAGATCGCTAGATGAGTTCCATCTTTCATCGCTGCCCAGTCTCTCTGAGCTAAAACAGGCCCGAGGCTCTTTATTTTCCTATTTAAAGGATAAATCTTATGCTTTATGTGTCCACTATGGCCACCTGTTTTAGGAATTTGCCAGGCAACCCCCAATTTAAGCCACCACCTGAAAAATGGCTCCAATCTGTTCCAGGTTTGTCAACGCTGTGGTTTTCTGGACCAGGCCTTGATTAACCAGTGGAACGCATTCTCCTCAGTCAAAGCACAGTCGGGTGAAACAAAGTTAACGCATTGTGTTCACAGCTGCTCCCATGAAGGGTAACCACCTGACACGTTAACCCTGTTTTTCTCTCTTCACCAACAATGTCTCACCAGCTGAGAGTTTTCGGCACTCTCTCTCTTTTGTGTTTCGAATTTCTAACATGCAATGTGTTTTGTATTTCACTCATCCCCTCCGGGGTGACACACCCCTCTACAAACTGGTTACTTGGCCCAATCTCCAACATGGGGTTGGGCACTATGTGGCGATCAACCACTAGGTGGAGCCTCACACCACAGGGCAATGCCACCACTTCTATTTGGCCATGTTTTGTTGACACAATATTCTTCATGTGGAGGTGCCGGTGTCAGACTGGGCTGGACAAGGTCAGAAGTCACACGACACCAGGTTATAGTCCAACAGGTTTATTTGAAATCACAAGCTTTCAGTGCTGTGCCCCTTCATCAGGTGATCTGTTGGACTATAACCTGGTGTCGTGTGACTTCTGACATAACATTCAACAAAGAGAGGAAAAGAAGTTCCCACAAACAACAGCAGCTAGATGAACCGCTCCTGATTGAAGGATAAGTATTTAACCAGGACAACCGGGCAAACTCTTTTGCTCCTTATTTTGAAAATAGTAGCCTGAAAATCTTTAAAATCTCTCTGAGATGGCAGATGGAGCCTTAAACTCTCATTCAAAAGATACCGTCTCCAACAAGGCAGAACGGACTCAGTGTTTGAAACTGTTACAGCCTTTCTTAAAGTAATAACCATTTACCATCTTTGAGGAGACTGAGGAACACAGTCATCAATTGTATCATGTGACCACCAGCAGGATCAAAGGACAAATTAGATGGACTTTGGCCTCCAGTTTCCCGCCATTCTACAATTGTTAAGAGGGCTATTCTGTAACTTTTGTAATTCCTAACCTAACTATACACATCCACCTTTGTCCCAAACCCCTTGACACCTTTGATGAGCAAAACTCTAACATTAACCAAAGATCCAGCATCGACTCAAATTTGAAGCAGGGAGTTCCAAAGTTCTACCATGCTGTGTGTTGCAATATTCACTCCTGAAAGAGATGCCTCTCAGTTTCTGGCAGTGTCCCCTAATTCTGGAATCCAAACCAGCAGAAACAGTTCGAGAGGTAGTAGGAACTGCAGATGCTGGAGAATCTGAGATAATAAGGTGTAGAGCTGGATGAACACAGCAGGCCAAGCATGCTGCTTGGCCTGCTGTGTTCATCCAGCTTTACACCTTGTTACCTCAGAAACAGTTCAATGTGTCCTCTCTGCTCCTCTTGATATTTTGAAACCTTCAATTAATTGGTCCCCTTAATTGCACGAAAGACAATCCAGTGTTACATTATTCTTAAAAGATTCAGGAACTAATTGTTCCTTGGCTACAGATCTGTTACATTTGTAGTTACACTGCAGTAATGTGCTGAGTAATAAGGTATCTGTCTATTGCCAGCCACATTGAGAGCAGCAAGAATGACAGCATTTTGCATCTGCAGTGCAATTATTTCCTGTTTATGGGGGCCAGAGGATATAATGCTTTGTGTAACTTCTTGTAATTCTATTGTTTGAGATGAGGTATTATTCTGGTAAACCTAACTCTAAGATCAATGCATCTTTCTAAGTTACAGTGCCCAGAATTCCACCAGAGTGTTGTGTAGGTGTTTAATTGGTAACCGCTGACTTTGAACTTGTATTTCCTTAATTTGCAAAGAAGACATTGAGGCATTAATAAAGGAGTGTACTGCGTCAGGAAATTGATTTTGCCAGTCAGTACTTTGCAAGAAATGACATCAGCCCCTTGAGCCTGTTCTGCCAATCAATAGGAACATGGCTGACACAACCTTCCTCACGTTATCATAGAGTTTACTATTACAACAGAAAGAATGCCATTCAATCCATCTGGTACATACTAACTCATGTAAAAAGCAATCCAAAAACTGTCACTTCTCCACCCTCTCCCCTTGCACATTTCTCCTCCTCAGGTATTTAGATTATTCAGAAAATGTAGAAGAATGTATGTCACAGTGTAAACAGAGTGTGCTCTTTCTTTGTTAAAAGTTTGGATCTTAGCCTAGTGGCATATGTGTGCTGGTTTATTTTTGTGAAGTATTTTAAAAATTAACTAGATCAGTCTTTCCAGAACCATGATTTTAAACCAGTATATATCAGATATCAGGTGACTGCAAGCCTCCTGGAGTGTTAGTGGAAGTTTGTTGATATTGTGAATGTTTTAAAACAGGAATGAGAAAACATTAAGCTATTAGCTGTAGCAGAGCTGAGGATGAACAAGCATTTTTTGTTTGCTTAGTTGAAAAGCTTATGGGTTCATCTCAAAGAAGACCTGAATGGGTTCAAAAGCAAGTATAGTGTCTCTTGGGAAAAGAGATTGTTCAGAGCAATTAAGGAAATAATTTACACCCTTGGAAGAGTGCTGTTTGTGCAACTTCCAGACTAAGAGTGTTTGGTTAGAACTTTGCAGATTATTAATAGGCTGAGAGAATCTAAGCTCTCCGTTGTGTGAATATTCCATGATGACTTCACATTGCACAACACAAAACAGGAACTGAGAGGAGATAGTAGGAACTACAGATGTTGGAGAATCTGAGATAACAAGGTGTAGAGCTGGATGAACACAGCAG
>NC_063334.1:119173918-119184593 GCF_021869965.1 Rhincodon typus
ATCTGCTTCCAGTGACTGAGTAGGAAATAAATCTTACCCCAGTTACCATAACTGAAAGGTGAAGGTGCAGATTGATAAAAGCTAGGGGTCTCAGATTTTGCTGGGGTCCTGGTGGAATGTAACTACATAGATCCTTGCATTTAATGTATATTAGGTTACACAGAGTTGGAATCATCCAATCAATCAGGGCATTTGTTTGCAGAGCACTGTGTATAGTGCCACCAGTAACACAGGCAGACTGGTTCAATATCAAACACTCACCATTGTTATGTTGCCAAGTCATGACAAAAGCAAAGACTTTTGTTTTGTTCGGTTATTTATTGGGCTCTTTAACGTTGACCACAAATCCTTCCAGGTTATTGTGCGGCGGCTGTTTAGACAGGATAAAATTTACAGCACACTCGGGTTCATATCTGCCTGTCAGGGATAAGGCACTCTTATCTCTGGAAATCTTTGGATTGCTGGCCTGATGTGAATCAAGTACTTCTGACTTTACCTTAGCTGCTGAAATGTGATTTTGTTAACTTGATTATTCCCCTGCCATCCCCTAGCGCCTGTGTTTGGAAGCAGAGGAGGCCATTCTGCTTATTAGGAACATAGAATATAACAACTAGGAGCAGGAATAGGCCATTCAGCCCCTCAGGTCTTCCCCACTATTTAACACAATCAGGGCTGATCTCAGCTTGGCCTCAATTCCACTTTCCTGCCCACTCTCCATAAGCCTTTAACTCATTACTAAGTCAAAAACTGTCTATCTCCTCTTAAATGTGTCCAGTGTCCCAGCATCCCCCCACACTCTGGGACAGTGAATTCCACTGAGTCACAACCTTTTGAGAGAAAAAGTCCTCCTAATTTGTTTTAAGTCTGTCCACAATCCAACGATGTGCAGGTTAGGTGGATTGGCCATGCTAAATTGCCCAAAGTGTCCAGCGATGGGCAGACTAGTGGATCGGCCATGGTAAATGCAGGGTTATGGGGATAGGGTAGGAGGTTGGGTCTAGGTGGGATGTTGTTTGGAGGGACAGTGTGGCCTCAATGGGCCAATTGGCCTGGTTCCACACTGTAGGGATTCTATGATTCTATCTCTTATCCTAAAACAATGACCTCTCATTCCAGCTTGCCCCATAAAGAGAAACATCTTTTCTAAGTCTACTTTGTTAATCCCTTTTAGCACCTGATATACCGAAATCAAATCATCTCCCTCATCTTTGTACACTCTAGCGAGTATAGGCCTAAACTGCTCAATCTCTCTTCATAAGACAAGCCTTTTATCTCTGGAATTAATCAAATTAACGTTCTCTGAACTGCCTCCAATGCAATTACATACTTCCTCAAGTAAGGGGAGAGGAGGAGAAAGAAAATTCCAGAAAGAACTTGGCTATCAGAAAGAAAAATGACACTGAGCCAAAGGATATGATACTAGGACAGCTGACTAAACATTTGGTTTATGAGATACGTTTTAAGGAACAGCACTATGCAAATCGGCGCCAAGGACCCGGGTTCAATTCCAGCCTCGGGTGACTGTCTGTGTGGAGTTTGCACATTCTCCCCGTGTCTGCGTGGCTTTCCTCCGGGTGCTCTGGTTTCCTCCCACAGTCCAAAGATGTGCAGGCTAGGTGGATTGGCCATGCTAAATTGCCCATAGTGTCCAGGGATGCGTAGGTTAAGTGGGTTAGCCATGGGAAATGCGGGGTTACAGGGGTAGGGTAGGGGGTGAGTCCGGGTGGAATGTTCTTCAGAGAGCCAGTGTGGACTTGCTGTGCCGAATGGCCTGTTTCCACACTGTAGGGATTCTATGATTCTATGAACTCGAAAGGTGGGTAAGGTAGAGGTTTCAGGAGGGAATTCTAGGGACTAGGCTGCAGGAGATATGGCCAACATTGGTGGAGGAATCAAACTGGGCATGCTCAAGAGGCTAGAATTTCTCTCTCAGTCAACAAAAAGACAGTGGCCACTGGCACTCAATCCACGTACGATCAACTGTCCTTTATTGCCTCATCAAAGCGTTTTGGGAGGGAACATGAGGTACCGCTGATGTGGGTCTGATGTGGGTGAGCTGGTAGAGTATCCCAAGGGAATCCTAACCTCCACAGGCGGACATCCCAACCTCTAGGAGTAACTTTTGAAAATGGAAGAGACAACAAGCTGCAGGGCTGGATGAACACAGCAGGCCAAGCAGCATCATAGGAGCAGAAAGGCTGACGTTTCGGGCCTAGACCCTTCATCAGAAAAGAGGGAGGGGAAGGGGGTTCTGAAATAAATAGGGAGAGAGTGGGAGGCGGATAGAAGATGGATAGAGGAGAGGATAGGTGGAGAGGAAACAAACAGGTCGAAGAGGCGGGGATGGAGCCAGTAAAGGTGAGTGTAGGTGGGGAGTTAGGGAGGGGATAGGTCTGTCCAGGGAGGACAGACAGGTCAAGGGGGCGGGATGAGGTTAGTCGGTAGGAGATGGGGGTGCAGCATGAGGTGGGAGGAGGGGATAGGTGGGAGGAAGAACAGGTTAGGGAGGCGGGGACAAGCTGGACTGGTTTTGGGATGCGGTAGTGGGAGGGGAGATTTTGAAGCTTGTGAAATCCACATTGATACCATTGGGCTGCAGGGTTCCCAAGCGGAATATGAGTTGCTGTTCCTGCAACCTTCGGGTGGCATCGTTGTGGCACTGCAGGAGGCCCAGGATGGACATGTCGTCTGAGGAATGGGAGGGGGAGTTGAAATGGTTCGCGACTGGGAGGTGCAGTTGTTTATTGCGAACTGAGCGTAGGTGTTCTGCAAAGCGGTCCCCGAGCCTCCGCTTGGTTTCCCCGATGTAGAGGAAGCCACAACGGGTACAGCGGATGCAGTATACCACATTGGCAGATGTGCAGGTGAACATCTGCTTGATGTGGAAAGTCTTCTTGGGGCCTGGGATGGGGGTGAGGGAGGAGGTATGGGGGCAGGTGTAGCACTTCCTGCGTTTGCAGGGAAAAGTGCCGGGTGTGGTGGGGCTGGAGGGGAGTGTGGAGCGGACAAGGGAGTCATGGAGAGAGTGGTCCGTCCGGAAAGCGGATAAGGGTGAGGAGGGAAAGATGTCTTTGGTGGTGGGGTCGGATTGCAGATGGCGGAAGTGTCGGAGGATGATGCGTTGGATCCGGAGGTTGGTGGGGTGGTACGTGAGGACGAGGGGGATTCTTTTTTGGTTCTTATTGCGTGGACGGGGTGTGAGGGATGAGTTGCGGGAGATGTGGGAGACACAGTTGAGGGCATTCTCGACCACTGAGGGGGGGAAGTTACCGTCCTTGAAAAACGAGGACAGCTAAGATGTACGGAAGTGGAATGCCTCATCCTGGGAGCAGATGCGGCGGAGGCGAAGGAATTGGGAATAGGAGATAGCATTTTTGCAGGAAGGTGGGTGGGAGGAGGAGTAGTCTAGGTAGCTGTGGGAGTCGGTGGGCTTGAAATGAATATTGGTTTCTAGGTGGTTGCCCGATATGAAGACAGAGAGGTCCAGGAAGGGGAGAGAGGTATTAGAGATGGTCCAGGTGAACTTAAGGTTGGGGTGGAAGGTGTTGGTGAAGTGGATGAACTGTTCGAGCTCCTCGTGGGAGCACGAGGCGGAGCCGATACAGTCATCAATGTAACGGAGGAAGAGGTGGGGTTTAGGGCCGGTGTAGGTATGGAAGAGGGATTGTTCCACGTAACCTACAAAGAGGCAGGCGTAGCTTGGGCCCATGCGGGTACCCATTGAAAATGGAAGTTGCCCCCAAAAGTCCTTAAAACCTTTAGATTTCCTTCTCTACAGGAGGCAGCCAATGGAGGAACTCAGACAGGCATATGGTATACCAAATAGCCTAAAGTGAGTTCAGTACATCAACATTTCTTAATTACAGATATCACCAAATGGCGGGCTGTGGTCACTGTATTTTATTCCAGTGAATACTGGCTCTTCAGCTATGTTGGCCTCAGCAGACATCAGGAGATAGCAGAATTCCAAACTTGTTTACAGTTCTGATGTAGACATGAAAGAGTTATTTGTAAATAACTGGGAGGGATAGTTTTTCCTGTTCAGCAGTTAGATTTGATGATAGTCAATCAAAAGCATATTTCAGATAAACAGGAGACATTTCATTAAAGGAACAGCAAGCACTGGACATCAGTGTATATCTGAATTTGTATGTCTGTGCATGTGTGTGTCTGTGTCTGTGTGTGCATCTGTGCCTCTGTGTGTGTGTCTGTGTGTGTATATGTGTGTCAGTGCGTGTGTGTGTCTCTGTGTGTCAGTGCATGTGTGTGTCTCTGTGTGCCTGTGTGTTCGTGTGTGTCTGTCTGTCTGTCTGTGTGCCTGTGTGTGTGTGTGTGTGTGTGTGTGTGTGTGCGCGCGCCTGTGTGTGTGTATGCCTGTGTGTGTGTGTGCGCCTGTGTGCGTGTGTGTGTGTGTGTGCCTGTGTGTGTGTGCCTGTGTGTGTGTGTGTGTGTGTATGTGTGTGTGTGTGTGCCTGTGTGTGTGTGTGTGTGTGTGTGTGTGTGTATGTGTGTGTGTGTGTGCCTGTGTGGGTGCGTGTCTGTGTGTGTGGTCGAAATGTGTGCGTTCAGGTGTTAGGAGACTTTAACCCATTCAAAACCTCTGCACATCCAACACGGGCTAAATGCATGCACGTGTTTATGCCTGTGCGCCTGACTGCGCACGTGTTTGTGTGTGTCCTGAAGAAAAGTCATACCAGGCTCGAAATGTTAACTCTGTTTCTCCCTCACCAGATGCTGCCAGACTTGTTGAGTTTCTCCAGCACTTGCTGCTTTTTTTTACATTATAGATCTCTGGCATCCACAGCACAGAATCTGTTTGTGTCTGTGTGCCTAATTGTATGTCTGTGCATGAGTGACTCAGTACCCTGACTGATAGCATGTGAGAGGGCACACAGTCATAGAGTTATACAGTAGAGAAAAAGACCCTTTGGTCCAACTAGCCCATAGTGACCAAGTCTGCCAAGCTAAACTAGTTCCATTTGCCTGCGTTTGGCCCATATCCGTCAAAACGTTTCCTATTCATGTACCTGTCCAAATGTCTTTCAAATGTTGTAACTGTAGATGCATCCACCACTTCCTCTGGCAGTTCATTCTGTGTGAAAAGGTTGCCCCTCAGGTCCATTTTAAATCTTTCTCCTCTCACCTTAAAAATATGCCTGCTAGTTTTGAACTCCCCCACCCTGGGGAAAAGACCTTCGATGTGATATGAAACATCGTGCATGAATGGAATAGCTGACTCCTTCCCTTACTCACCCTGCACACTGGCAGCTAATAAAACAAGGAACCCCGAGTCACTGCTGAGTCAGGGTGAGAGGCAGCTGGGGGGAAGTGGGGCACCCCATCCCCATGCCCCCACCACCCTCCCCGCAACGGACTCCTCCTTGCAAGAGGTTTCACAAGTGGTGGAAATCATTTCAATTGTGCAAATGGGAGATAAAAGAGCCATAGACAACAAGGTGCAGAGCTGGATGAACACAGCAGGCCAAGCAGCATCATAAAACCCTATCGCTGCCTTTCTGCTCCTATGATGCTGCTTGGCCTGCTGTGTTCATCCAGTCCTGCACCTTGTTGTCTCAGATTCTCCGGCATCTGCAGTTCCTACCATCTCTGATAAAAGAGCCATCCCCAGTTTATCCATCTCATCGCTGGTGACACAGGAAGGACGCCTCAGTTCCTCCGTTGCTGAAAGAGTTCCAGACTTGACTACTCCGAATGTTATGGTTGTGACAGGAGGAGTATGCTGATAATCAAACTCCACCCTGGGCATAGATTTGTTGATCAACCCAAAAAGATGTTCAAATAATCCCATCTCCTCCGGCTTCATTTACAAAGTCTGTAAATATAGATATATGCTTCTGGCACAGCATTCCAACTCATTCCTGGCTACTCCTCCACATCATTCTCCCTCTACTGCTCACGTTCAGACTCATGCCCAGTTCTATTCCCCCCTCAGCCCTCTGTTCACTGATCTGCATTGGTTTCCAATGAATCAACACCCTGTTATTAAAATGTTCACGTTCATTTTCAAACCCCTCATGGTCTTCCCCTGTCCTACCTTCACCCAGCACTCAACCCTCTGTTCAATCAGTCTGCATTACTGACACTGGGATACAATTAGAGATGTTATCAATTCAATTTAAACTCCACCAGTTGCAATAGTCACGTTTGAATCCCATTTCCCTGGCATATTAACCTGGTCTGATGGATTGCCAGTCCGGTGAATGTACCAGTGCACCATCAATTTGCCTGAACTTGCTCCTGTGTGAAGGAGGACATTTTACTATGTTAAGAGCAATTTATCAAAGCTGGCTGTGTTTATGGTTGAATGTGTTGCGATGCCAACCACTGCCAACTGATGGCAATTGTGGGTTGGGCAAATTGTCTGCCACTACCCTCTTTCCCTATCTGGACCTAAGGACCTACTTTGTGTAAAATGGTCATGGGAACCCACTCTTGCCCTTAACAAAATACAGTTTATTGCCTGATAGCAATCAGGGACAAGTTGCTTCAGTAAGTCGATTACTAAGGTTACAAGAAGACCTCAGATATATGTCGTCACTCTGCATGATCCTAACCTTGCTGCCTTTTGCTCACCCAGGCCTGAATGACTTCATCCCACTTGGGTGGAGCGTAATGTAGCCTCCAACATTAACCCTATCTTAACCAGACCTTATGCAGTGGTTGGAAGAATCATAGAATCCCCTAGTATGGGGGCAGACCATCATGCCCACACCAACCCTCCAAAGAGCATCCCTTAACCCACCCACTACTCCTATAACGCTGCATTTTGCACGGCCAATCCACTTAACCTGCATATCTTTGGACTGTGGGAGAAAACTGCAGCACCCAGAGGAAACCTATGCAGACATGGGGAGAATGTGCAAACTCCACACAGGCACTCACCCAAGGCTGGGATCAAACCCAGGTCCCTCGCACTGTGAAGCAGCAATGCTAACCACTGAGCCACCATGCCACCCAGCACCCGTTGTAGGTACAACATCAAGAGGGGCTGACTGAGGCCTTGTGTCTACCACGAGCTGAGCTTGTAGATGGTGGTTTCAGACTTGTTACAGGGTAGCAAGGGTGACACCTGAGTGTCAAAAGCATTAGAAAACAGGTAATCCTTTAGAATCGTCCTGAAGACTTCAAGATACAAAAATTAAACTCAATGACTCTAATGCAGCAAACACAAAGGAGGGCAACAGGTACTTTGGTCATTATTGCAAGACGATTTGTGTAGAGGAGTTAAGAAGTCTTTCTGTGGCCTTGGTGAGACTGTACCTCCTGAGCTGTGTGCAGTCCAGTCTCCTTAACTAGGGAATGATATGCTTGCCATACAGTAGCTGCACTGATCCATGGCATGGCAGTATTGTTCTGTAAATGAGGCTGGGCCTGTACTCTTTAGGGTTTAGAAGAAAAGCAAGTCATCACATTGAAGCATATAGAGTCCTTCTGGGGCTCGATACAGTAAATTCAGGAAGGAGTGTTTCCTCTGGTTGGAAAATCAGCAGGCACTTTCAGAGTAAGGGGCAAGCCATTTAGTACTGAGATGAGGAGGAAATTCTTCATCCACAGGGTGGTAAATCTTTGCAATTCTCTACCCCAGATGGTTGGGGAAGTTCAATAATTCAACATATTTAAGACAGAGATCAGTAGATTTCCAAATATCAGAGAAATCAAGGGATATGGGGATAGTGTAGGGAATTGGCAAGGGTGTGGGTGATCAGATATGATCTAGTTGATGGCAGGTTAGGCTTGAAAGGCCAAATGGTCTACTCCTAACATTTCCATGACACAGTTTTCCTCCTTGGATTTGTAATCAATCTGTTCAGATGTGTTATGACATACCACTGGAGCAGGTAAGACTTGAACTCAGGCTTCTAACCCACAGGCAGGGACATTACCATACACCACAGAGTATGCATATCCACAGATCCCTGAAGGTATTAGGGCAGATTGATAAGGTGGTTGACAAGACACATGGAATTTCTGCCTTCGTACAGACACAAATAGAATGGATAGTCAGAGTCTTTCTCCCAAGGTAGGAATGTCTGTTACTGAGGGATATAGGTTAAAGGTAAAAAGCAGGAATGTTTAAAGGAGATGACACAGGCAAGTGTTTTACACAGAGGGTGGTAAGTGCCTGGAATGTGCTACTAGAGGAGGTGGTAGAGGCAGATACAATAGCAATGTATAAGAGTCATCTTGACAGAGACATGAATAGGCAGGGAATAGTGGGATATGGACCAAGTGGAGGCAAAAGGTTTTTAGTTTAGAAAGGCATGGTTGGGCTGAAGGGCCTGTTCCTGTTCTCTATATTAAATCAGCCTGATGCAAACATGTTACGACACATCTCTGCAGCAGGTGGGACTTGAACTTGGGCCTCCTGGTTCAGATATAGGGACACTACCACACACAATCAAATGACTGTCCCACCACCAGTAAATCACCCAGGTAGCCAATTAGAAGTTTACGTGCAAAACGAATTACTGACGATCCAAGGTGAGGGGGAGATAGGGAGAGTGGGAAGGAGTTAAATGAAAATGGAGTTGGGGTGGGGGTTCTTCCAACATTTTTCTTTCGTTTTTATATTCCTGCAGTATTTTCTTTCTTTTTTTGAACAGGTTTTAAAATATCCTCCAGCATTTTAAGCAGAGTATCAACTAGATAAAGGTGATCATTGATACATAATGGATTAAGAGTTTGGACGCATCTGTTTCCTGTCCAGTTTCTGAGTGGTTAACACTTGTATGTCTCAAGCTGGAAGGAACTATTCCCAACACACCATGAGAGCTGAACAAGCTGTTGTGATGATGGATGAGCTGATAGAGATGAGCAAAAACCCAGATTCCAAACTCTGATTACCCAAATTGAAACAATTTAAGTTAATTTGCTAAATTGGGCCTAGTTTATCATTTTGAGGTTGTTGGATCTGTGGTTAAAGGAGCACTGCTCTCATGATTAAAACCTACAAAACCTTTCATTTTCCATTTGTTTCCCCAATATACAGCACGTAATTAAGTGATAGAGTAAAGGAGAAATGGGATTCTGCTCCAATTGGAGTGAAAATATCAGTGTTCAAAATTACGACTGTCTCTGATATAGGAATAAAACTGGCACTGTTTTCAATGGCATAAAGATAACTGTGAAAAGAATCAGATGGGTTGACATGGACATTTATTTCATATCCAATATGTTCTGGAATGTGCCGCCAAAAAGGCTGATAGATGTAGAATCTGTTGTAACTTCCGCAAAAGAATTTGATGTGTTTGAAAAAGAAAGATCTGCTTTCTAAAGCAGCCGTGCCCCTCTCTTTATCTGTAGCTGTGCCTTAGCACACTTGCTTTGGAGGCTGGGACCTCAGGTCCCATTCCTTGGACCCATGTACAGTGGCTGAAAACACGTTGACGCTCCCAGTGCGTTGCCAAGGGAGTGCTGCATTGTTGGAGGTGCTGAGTTTTAGGTGAGATGTTGAACCAAGGCTATATCCACCCTCTTTCAGTAGATCCCGTGGCACATGGTTGAAGAGGAGCAGGAGAATGCTGTCTGGTCTCCTTATTGATATTTAAACGTCAATCATTGTCATCAAAAGGGTTGATCTATTGTCACGTAGCTGTTTATGGGAGAATTAAAACATTGGAGCTGAAGTAGGCCATTCAGCCCACTGCGTACTGCTATTTAACAGGATCATGGCTGCTCTATTACACTTTCCTACCTTTTCCCCATAGCCCTTGATTCCCTTACTGATTAAATATCTATCTCAACTCTGAACATACCTAATGACCCAGTCTTGACAGCCATTTGTGGTAAAGAATTCCAAAGATTCACAACCTTCCAAGAGAAGAAATTCCTGCTCATTTCTGTTTTAACTGGGTGACACCTAACTCTGAGATAACGCCCTCTGATCCTAGATTCTCACACAAGGGGAAACAACATTTCCTCGTCAATTTTGTCAAGTCCCCTAAGAATCTTGTAAACTTCAATAAGGTCACCTGTCATTCTTCTAAACCTGAATGAATACAGGCCCAACTTACCCAAGCCCTCCTCATAAAAAGATCTCCCAATGCCCAGAATCAATCTAATGAATCATCTCTGGACTGCGTCCAATGGAAGTTATCTTTCCTTAGTTAAGGAGAACAAAACTGTTCACGATATTCCAGTTGTGTTCTGACTAGCATATTGTATTGTTTTAGCCCTAACCTCCCTATTTTTATATGCCATTGTCTCCCTTGTGTCTGTGAGGGTTTGTGATATTGAGTCAACCTCTGGTCACCTTTCCAATGAAAATAGATAGAGAATATCTCAGATTTGATTTTGAATCGATTTATTGTTGTCACATGTACGTAAGTACAGTTGCAAAGTTTTGTTTTGCGAGTAGTACAGGCAGATCATAACAATCGAGAACATAGAGATCATAGGGTGCTTGAACAGAGCAAGGCATACAAGGTTACAGCTGCACAGGAGGTGCACAAAAGCAAAGCCAACATTAGATTTGAAATTAGTTAGGTCCATTCGTTACCTTAATAACGGCGGGGAAGAAGCTGTTCTTGACAACACAGTGTGGAGGTGTAGGAACACAGCAGGCCAGGCAGCATCAGAGGAGCAGGAAAGCTGACATTTCAGTTTGGGACAACAAGGTGCAGGGCTGGATGAACACAGCAGGCCAAGCAGCATC
>NC_063334.1:119224593-119242073 GCF_021869965.1 Rhincodon typus
GAAATGTCAGCCTTCATGCTCCTATGATGCTGCTTGGCCTGCTGTGTTCATCCAGCTCTACACCTTGTTATCTCAGGAACTGAGAGGAAGTAGTTAAGTCAAACGTACAGATTGAACAGGAAAAGAAAATGTCTCAGATTTTGAATATATGTAAAGTGATGAGATTTTGTTTTGCATGTGTATGGAATCTTTCAGACTGTTATATTTTGTTTGGCTTGGTTTTTTGTGTATAATCAACTTCTGCTGTAGTGTTAAAAGAAAACTGCAGCCTTGTGGACTTACCTTTCTGTAATTGATTACCATGTTAAAGTAACAAAGCTTACGACATGTGGGAGCAGGTCCCAACACCCCTGCAGCTGCATCAAGGGTGGGGTGCAGTGGTGCAGATGGAACAGATGTGCATGAAGGATCTCACAGGTAGTGCCCTTCTCACCACCAGCCAAGCGATATCTTGGTGCTTGTTGGAAAGTTCTGATGATGAGGCATTCTGCCAAATGATTTTGGCAGCCTGCTCACGGAACAACCCGACAGGATCCGCTCTGTCCTTTACCTGTAGGGTCTCGAGGACGCCAAGTGCTGACCACTTCCTGATGGACCAGTGGTCAAAGGTTTTTTTCTTTGCAAATTTCTCCCTGAAGGGCAGGTGATAGGGAACAGTCCAACTACTTGGAGCATCCAGCAACAATGAGGCCAGTCCCAGCCTTAGCAACACAGGAGACAGGTACAAACTCATAACGCAGTGACACTTGGTGTTTACATACCAACGGTATACGTGCAGCTTGATGTAGCCACGCACAAAGGTGGCCATCAGGATGAGGGTGGCATTGGGTAAGTTCACCCACCCCCCTTCCCATACAGAGCTTTGTACATGGAGACCCTGTGGACACGGTCTATCTTAGACCTCCATATGAAGTGGAAGATGGTTTGGGTGACTGCAATGGCACAGGTTCGGGAAATGGGCCAGACCTGCGCCATATACAACAACAGAGAGTGCCTCACACCTGATGACCAGGTTTTTACCCCCAATGGAGAGAGAGCGGACCAGTTTTGGCCTCACCTTGGCTGTATGCTCCTGTCAAGTTTTTTGCGCACGCCCCAGCCCTTCCGAACCATATTCCCAGCACCTTCGAGAAATCTTTCCCGACGGGTAAAGGAGATAAAGGATCAGTCGACCCAGTTCCCAAAGAACATGGCTTACTCTTGCCTCAATTTACCTTGGATCCTGAGGCAGTTCGAACTGGTTGCAGATGCTCATGGGTCTGTGAACTGACAACAGATCTGAGTAGAAAACGGCAACATCATCCATGTACAGGGAGGCTTTGACCTGCAGGCCTCCGCTGCCTGGAAGCGTCACCCCCTAGGCTGGCATCCTTCCTGATGTTTTTTTAATTTTCAAAAATATACTTAATTCATAAAATATCGTTATATACATATATCGTCCACTAGAGCAGAGATAACACAGTGTGGAGCTGGAGGAACACAGCAGGCCAGGCAGCATCGGGACCCTTCTTCAAACCCGAAATGTCAGCTTTCCTGCTCCTCTGATGCTGCCTGGCCTGCTATGTCTCTCCAGCTCCACGCTGTGTTAGCTCTGACTCCAACATCTGCAGTTTTTACTCATTCCTAGTCACTAGAACAGCTCTGTTCTTTACAGTAGTGTGTGAAGAAACAAACATTGGAGTTTGACTATATCCAGCAAACAAACACAAGGTATTTCCTACTTGTACAAGACTTTTTTTATTTCAAAAATATACTTTACATATAAAGTTATTTTTATAAATAATCACAAACGCAGTTCTGTTCTGCATAGTAGCAATATCAAAAAAACAAAAAAACATTGGAACTTCTGAGGAAGGGTCACCAGACCAGAAATGTTAACTCTGATTTTTTCTTCACAGATGCTGCCAGACCTGCTGAGCTTTTCCAGCAACTTGTGTTTTTGTTCCTGATTCGCAGCATCTGCAGTTCTTCTGGTTTTTAAACAAACTTCGGAGTTTAACTCTATCCAAACAAACCAAAGGCATCTCTTGCTTGAATAAGACTATACTCAAGTGTTCATTTGAGGCACTGGAAGGTTCCAATAATTGAATGAACCTCTATTGAAGTACAGCAGGAAGACCTCAGACAGTGGTCTTTACCCACTGCGCCTTTTAGTGCATCCCTCAGCGCGTAAATGTGGAATGTGCCAGTCTGCAACACACTGTCCAGGCCTTGTTCTGGTATAAGACAATATTGACGGACTCAGCACAAAAGCTCTATTACAACACACAAACAAGGCAGGAGAGAGTGGGCAGCCCTGCCTGACCCCAGATCTGAATCCCTTTCACGGTGAGAGTGCACAAGGCGAGTCCCAACGCTGCTGGCACGGCTCGGAAGGGCTGAATGGCCTCCCGTGCTGCTACAGATGGCAGTGTGGCGCCTGAGGTGGGGGATTCCCCGGTCTTTCTAGCAGGGAGGGTGTGCTTACTGGAGGGCCTGGCTCTCAGTCTGATGAAGCCGTCAGTCTAATGTGTGAAAACAGGAAACCCCCGAGCAGATTAAATCCCATTTCCCATCGTGGAGTCCAGCAATGAGCCTCACCTCAGCCAAGCATGACACATCAAATAAATGTCTCGGACGAGACAACAATGGAGTGACCGTCAGAGCAGGGAGTGTGTCAATAAAACTCAACCCTGCTACTTGCAGCCAAGATAGCTACGTCCTGCTGTGTGTGGGTTCGGAGTTCCTGCAGCAAGGCTGCTGTACAATTCGGGCTCTCTCTTTCTCCCTCTGTCTCTGTGTGTTCCTCCAACACAGCCTGCTCCCCCCAACAGCTGATCTCTCTCTCTCTCTCTCTGTGTGTCTAAATGCATTAAGTTCCTGGTTCCAGCGCTTTAGACTGCGCGGTGAGTGTGAAACGGGTACGGTTTCTTTGGCTCGCGTAGCCCTGCTCTGTCACAAATGACTTCCCATCTGCCGAGAAGTGAAGGGAACATCTGAATCCTCCCTCCCTTTCCCCACACTCTCGTTGCTTTTACTTTAAATTTATATCGAAGACTTCTTGCCGGATTTTTACACAGAGAGAAGGGGCAGTCTGTGATGGGCACAGCTCAAGGTGAGAACTGGTGCCTGCCACTGTACACTTACAAATGCTTCAGGAAGCGGTAAGTAAAAAGGGAGTCACGATGGGCGTGTTGACAAGAAGGGCGAAGGCAGCATTTATATAGCGCCTTTGGCGGCCGTAATGGCATTCGAAAGTGACTTGCGATCCCCAGAGTCTTTGTATCAAAGGGGAATGAGCTCAGAATCACAAACCTGTTGAAGGAGGCCATTTGGCCCATCGTGTCTGCACTGGTTCTATCCCCTTGTGCCAATCTCCTGCCTTTTCCATATATCCCTGCACAGTATTTCTAGCCAAATAATTATCCAGTGACCCTCTTGAGTGTCTCAATTGAACCTGCCTCCACCACATTTCCACAGTGCATTCCAGACCCAGACTACTTGCTGTGTGAAATCTATGCTCTGTAGTTCTTTCTCTTGTATGAGTAGGAACACCTTCTCCTTCTCTACCCTGTCCAGCTCCCAGTTGCAGAAAAGATTTTCAAGGATGTTGCCGGGGTTGGAGGGTTTGAACTAACTGGAGAGGCTGAATAGACTGGGGCTATTTTCCCTGGAGCGTCAGAGGCTGAGGGGTGACCTTATAGAGATTTATAAAATCATGAGGGGCATGGATAGGGTGAATAGCCAAGGTATTTTTCCAAGGGTGGGGGAGTCCAAAACTAGAGGGCATAGGTTTAAGGTGAGAGGGGAAAGATTTAAAAGGGACCTGAGGGGCAACTTTCTCACGCAGAGGGTGGTGTGTGTATGAAATGAGCTGCCAGAGGAAGTGGTGGAGACTGGTACAATTACAACATTTAAAAAGCATCTGGATGGGTATATGAATAGGAAGGGTTTAGGGGGATTTGGGCCAAATGCTGGCAAATGGAACTAAATTGATTTAGGATATCTGGTCGGCATGGACAAGTTGGACCAAAGGGTCTGTTTCCATGCAGTACATCTCTGTGACTCTAAGTGCTAACAGCAGATGACCTTTTGTTGTGACGTTGATTGAGAAATGATTATTAGTTCAGACAAAGGGCACAACCTGTCTGCTCTTCTTCGAAACAGGGTGTGTAGAATCTTTCATATTTACCTGAGAATGCAAGGGACACCTCACTTTAACATCTCATCTGAGAGAGAGTGATGTAACAGTGGCATGGTACACTGGGAACCTGAGTTTCACAGAGTCAGGAAGATATTGTAAAAGTAGTGGGTGGGACCCTGATGTGCATTCCACCCCTACTTTGGACAGGTCCAATTTTTCCCTTCAAAATGAAGAGCACAGGGCATGATCCTCACTTGAGGTTTATCCAAACTAAACAGGACCATTTCACATTAATGCAGAATTCAAAGGCACCCTAGTTTGACCGGTCCACAGGCCTGAGCTCACAGTGTTGTATCACAGGTTTATGTCCTTGAAGCACAAATAAGATCAGTTTAAATGTCATGATCTGAAGCTTTTTTTTTCACTCTTTTACAATGAAGGAAAAACAGGCTAAAGCTGATGTTAAGTGTTACGAAGCAAAGTAATCTGCTAGATGGATTTGGTAGACAGGCCATCTGGTTTAGGTTAGAAAAAAATAAATTCCCATTGGCTTGTACATTTCCAATGGAGGCTTTTTTGACATTTTCCAAAGACTATTCTAAATGATTTGTTGAATTTCGAAAGCTTTAGTTATAATTATAAATAATCCTTTGGTAGTACAGAATCTAAACATTGATGAATGAAGACAAAAAATTGAAACGTTCTGTCCTGTAGGACTCATCTTCTATTTCTGACTAGTGCAAGATGATAAGATTAATCTACTTGTGTACTGATGTGCAGGTGCCGGTGTTGGATTGAGGTGGACTAAGTCAGAAGTCACACAACACCAGGTTATAGTCCAACAGGTTTATTTGAAATCACAAGCTTTCACAGCGCTGCTCCTTCATCAGGTGAAGTGTAATCCTGTTGGACTATAACCTGGTGTCGTGTTACTTTTGTCCTGTTAGCATTTGTTCTCTTTAGCTATAATTATCTCAGCAGGGATTTCTGAGTTAGGGCCATGAGAAATGATCAGAAATCACAAAACACCAGGTTATAGTCCAACAGGCTTATTTGAAAATACAAACTTTCAGAGCCTTGCTCCTTCTTCAGGTGACGGTGAGAGAGGTGGAATCAGACCCAGAATTTATAAGTAAAAGATCAAAGGGTCACACCATTGATGAGGATGTACTCAACAAGCCTAAGATGCTGTTAAATCTTTAGTCAGTTAGAAGGTTTTAATTGATTACTATGTATATGTAAATCCACAGATTCCTTTCAAGTCACTGCCCTGAGAGAACTAAAGGTTTTATCAGTGTAAAGAAGAGATGACATTTTAGGTCGGACAACGACCATAAGATCATGAAACATAGGAGCAGAGATTAGGCCATTCAGCCCATTGATTCTGCTCCACCGTTCAATCATAGCTGATAAGTTTCTCAACCCCATTTTCCCGCATTCTCCCTGTAACCCTTAATCCCCAAATGTTAGGCGTGAGGCCTTGTTGAGAACCTGTTTTTGTTTTGGTTTGGAGTCAGACTGGTTTTATTTCTAAAGTAAGAATTTATAAAACGCCACATTGATTGATTGACTGCATCTTAGGTTTGTCTAATACATCCTCATCGGTCTTGTGATCCTTTGATCTTTTACTTATAAATTCTGTGTCTGATGCCACCTCGCTCAATAACACCTGAAGAAGGAGTGAGACTCCAAAAGCTTGTAATTTTAAACAAACTTGTTGGACTATAATCTGGTGTCATGATGATCCCGCCCCACAGGTTATTGAGAGCTCAGAGCAGGACACTTCCCCCCCCACCACTCCAAGTGTAGGATACTCTTCCTGCTCTTTCCTCCTCTGCCTCATCAGTAAGCAGCTGGATGGACACGTTCGGAGCAATTAGTAGTGCCTTCTTAATGATTAGGAGCGGCATGGTGGCTCAGTGGTCAGCACTGCTGCCTCACAGCGCCAGGGACCCAGGTTCAGTTCCACCCTCGGGTGACTGTCTGTGTGCAGTTTGCACATTCTCCCCGTGTCTGCGTGGGTTTCCTCCCACAATCCAAAAATGTGCAGGTTAGGTGGATTGACCATGCTTAATTGCCCTTGGTATCCAAAAATGTGCAGGCTAGGTGGGTTAGCTGTGGGAGATGCAAAGTTACATGCATCATGACCATGATGCCATTCCAAACTATTCCCATCTGCCTGCACATAGTCCGTATCCCTGTATTCCCTGCCTGTTCTTGTGTCTGCCTAAATACCTCTTAAATATTGATATCATATCTGCTTCTACCTCCTCTCCTGGCAGCACATTCCAGGCACCCATCACCCTCTCTGTGTAAAAATCCTGCCTCTCACATCTCCTTTCAACATACCCCCTCTCACCTTAATCCTGTGTCCCTTTGTTCTTGTTACCAAACACTCACTGCCATAGTTTTATGAACTGGTGCGGCTGACCTGCAGTTGGATCTCCTCGTCAATGCTGACCTTCCGGGAGTGTCAACGTAGGCCAGACCAGGCATGACAAGTTGCCAAAGTAGAGGAAGTCTTCCTCATGTTCTAGAGTCTCTCTTTCAAGATACAAGGGAGGTAAAATATTTTGCTGACCAGTGGTGGTTTGAGGTAAGAGTTTTGTTTTGGCAACATTAGAGAAGTGGCCAAGTCTTTTTTTGCGCAGAATTGAAGAGACCGAGATGGTTTGCAAAGCCATTACAGAGTGGGCAATGTAACTACAGCCACCCATTCATTAACTGTCAATCCTGTCTATCTATGGTGTGCCAATAACCTTTGGCACAGAGGCAACTGAGGTTAGAGAGCTTTTCTCGCGAACGGTATTCAGTGCCAACATCAGCAGGCTGTTGGTGTTTGCTAAGGTGAATAATCACTGTCAGATAGATTGTAACTGGTTCAAGGGCTATCACACAGAGCTAGCAAGAACTGCAGATGCTGGAGTCACAGTGTCGAGCTGGAGGAACACAGCAGGCCAGGCAGCATCAGTGGAGCAAGAGCGTTGACATGTTGGGTCGGGACCAGAAGCGTCAACTTTCCTGCTCCTCTGATGCTGCCTGGCCTGCTGTGTTCCTCGAGCTCCACACTGTGTTGTCAGGGGCTATCACACAGCCTTGTTTGGCTGGATTTGGAAGGGGTCTGGTTCCGAGCTTCCACTTGACACATTGTGAAGCTGTTGCAGGTTTGCGATGAGGTTTCTTGAATATCTGAACCTTTCAGCCTTGCAATTCACTTGGCTCAGGTCAATGAACAGAGTGAAGCATTCCTGCTGTTGTTCCTCACACTCCTGGATGCAATTAGATACCAGGAAAATGGAGTTCGATTAAACAGAAGAGCGAGAAAGGAATCGGAGGGTATCCTGATGTGTTTGGGAAAGGAGGAGGCTTTTGTGGAACAAAACAATACCCGGGCAAGACAGGCTGAATGGCCTCCTCCTAAGTCTGTAAATTTAACGTCTGAAGCAGACAGAAAGTGAATGGCAACACGTGAGGGGAAAGCAAGGGCAAATACAGAATCCCCATGAACCCAATGGCACCTCCTGAGTTTGGAATAACCCAATGGCTTTTTCCCAAATGTCTACATGGAGCAAGCTCAAAGGGCCGAATGGCCCACTCCTGCTTCTGATTCCCAGATCAATTCAAACACAGGAGTCAAATAGCAGGGTCGAGGCTTCTTTCTCACTTGGATACTGCTGACAATATATATTCTTTCATTTTAAAAGGAAGCTGGACGTTTAAGTCACTTCAGAACATTATACATGAGATTCCAAACAGCGTATTTTTTTGCTCTCTCTTCAATGTTGATTGCATTCCCAAAAGGAAAATGGACACAATGGAAAAAATACATGATTACATCTCAATGCTCACACAATGCTGGTGAAAATAATGGTGAACTTCCTTTCATTAGGCAGAGCCCTTAAACCAATCACTGCCGTGAAACCACACATAACCTACAGTACAGAATACAACTATTGAAACTGAAAGGACAAATGTTTGTTTTGCATTTTGGCTTTGACTTTTTTTCTTTTTAATTGACACTCAGTTCCCACATGATTTATAAGAATGTGGAGCTGGGGAAGGCCATTCAGCCCCTCAGGCCTGCCCTGCCATCTAATACAATCTTGGCAGACCTCATCTCAGCCTCAATTCCATTTTCCTGCCCTCTCCCTGTAACCTTTCACCCCATCACTACTTCTAAATCTTTTTGTCTCCTCCTTCAGTTTATTCAGTTTCTGGAGTCCAACACACTCTGGGGGAGTGAATTCCACAGATTCACAACCCTTTGAGAGAAGTAATTTCTCTTCCTATCTGCTTTAAATCTGCTACCCTTTATCCTAAATCCATGACATCTCATGTAGATCGTTCCACAAGGAGAAACATCTGCTGTACTTTGTCAATCCCTTTTAGTATTTTATATCTCTCAATTAGATCTTGTCCAATTCTTCTGAACTCCAGAGAGTATAGCGCTAAGTTGGAATATCATTTTGCGGCCTTTTGGGACATTGGTTTGGCCACTTTTGGAATACACCTTTCAGTTCTGGTTTCCCTGCTATAGGAAAGATGTTGTTAAACTTGAAAGTGTGTAGATAAGATTTGCAAGGATGTTGCCAAGATTGAAGGTTTGATCTATAGTGAGAGGCTGAATAGGCTGGGGCTATTTTCCCTGGAGCGTCAGAGGCTGAGGGGTGACTTTAAAAGAGGTTGGCATGGATAGGGTAAATAACTATGGTCTTTTTCCCAGGGTAAGGGAGTCCAAAACTAGAGGGCATAGGTTTAAGACAGGAAGGTGCAGAGCTGGATGAACACAGCAGGCCAAGCAGCATAAGGTGAGAGGGGACAGATTTAAAAGGGACATAAGGGGAAACTTTTTCACTCAGAGGGTGGTGCATATATGGAATGAGCTGCCAAAGGAAGTGGTGGAGGCTGGTACAATTACAACAATTAAAAGGCATCTGGATGGGTACATGAATAGGAAGGGTTTGGAGGGATATGGACCAAAAGCTGGTAAATGGGACTGGATTTATTTAGAATATCTGATCGGCATGGAGAGAAGGGTTTGTTTCCGTGCTGTACATCTCTATGACTCTAAACTGCTCAATCTCTCTTCATAGGACAAACCCCTCATTTTCTGGACTCAATCTAGTGAGCTTCCTCTAAACTGCCTCTAATGCAGCTTCTTCACTCTCCAAGTAAGGGGCCCAAAGCTGTATGCAGTACACCGAGTGCTGGAGCGCTTCCCGACTTCTATAATCTATTCCTTCAGCAATAAATTCCATTTACCTTCTTTTGTCAGTTGTTGCACCTGCATTCTAGTTTTCTGTGATTCTGTCACAAGGACACCCAGATTCCTCTGCACCAAAGCACTCTGAAGTTTCTCTCCAATTAGATAGCAAGCCTCAGAGAGGCTGGAAACTACATCTACTTCTGACTCCACTGAAATCACTGGAAGTTTGGAGTGGGTGCAGAGAGGGAATTATTAATCTACGCACCATGGCCATGGAGCCTGAAGGGGTGGGATTGCTGTGTTCTGACTCACTGCATCCTTATCCTGCAAAAGTCAAAACTGCCGAAAACATGAATGGGGCAGGAATCCCAGAAACTGTTTTAAAGGGCTCAACCCATGCCCTCGTATCTCAGCAAAAATCTGGCCCATGCGTATCATAAAATATGTCTGACTAAAGTTGGGGACCTCGTTTGAACAGATCTAGGAAATAAAAACTGGAAGAGAGCAATCTTCCCAAATCAAATGGCCACAAAATAAAAATGAGGGAAGTCAGGATCTGGAGAACCTGTCCTGTCCTCTTCGACCTCCTCACAATTTGGATTTGATTTGATTTATTGTCATCATGTACTGAGATACAGTGAAAAGTGTTGTTTTTCTTGCTAAACAGGCAGATTGTACCATACAAAGTGCATCAGGGTAGCAGAATTAAAATATTAATTCTGATCTCTCTCTCTGCCCTTTATCAGTGTTACAGCCGCAAAGAAGGTGCAGAGAGAGAGATCAGAATTAACATTTTAGTGGTCTATTCAAAAGTCTGATAACAGCTGGGAAGAAGCTGTTCTTGAATCTGTTCGTGCATGTTTTCAACCTTTTATATCTTCTGCTCTACAGAAGAGGGTGGAAGAGAACATAACGTGGATGGGAGGGGTCTTTGATTATGTTGGCTACTTTCCCAAGACAGCAGCAGGTGGAGTCAATGGATGAAAGCCTGGTTTGCGTAATGGACCTGGGCTGCGTTCATGACTCTCGGTGTTTTCTTGTGGTCTTGGGAAGAGCAGTTACCATACCAAGCTGTGATGCATCCAAAGAGGATGTTTTCTATGGTGCATCTATAAAAATTGGTAAGAGTATTGGTATTATTGGGAGAGTATTGGAATGTTGGTAATTAATCTGCTGCATTGAGCCACAACCTGTTTGCCATCTCTGACCAAATGTATTTACGAGATTACAGCACATGATTTTTGACTTCTGACTGTCCTGCCCCCACGTTACCGTCAGTGCATTGCCCACATGCCTGTTTCTCCAACCTGCCTTCCCAAACTGACTGGATGATTCTTGATTCCCAGTCCAACACATATCTTCTCCTTTACCACGGAATTGTAACCGTGCAGAAGGAGGCCATTCTGCCCATTGTGCCTGTACCAGCTCTTCAAACCAGCGTCATTACCTGGTGCCAACCTCCTACTTCTCTCACTGTTTCTATCCAAATAGTCATCCAGTGCCCACCACATTTCAAGGTAGCGTATTCCTTACCCTAACTACTTGCTGTGGGCAAAAAAACTTTTCTTACATCACGTTTGCTTTGTTTGCACATCACTTTAAATCTGTGCCCTCATTGCATTTACAAGTGGGAACAGCCTCTCCCTTTCTACTCTATCCAGCATACTCATGATTTTGAAACCCTTGATCAAACCTGCTCTCAGCTTTCTTCTCTCCAAGGAGAGCTGAGCCAACTTGTCTATCAATCGTCTGATCTATTTACAAACCAAAGTGTTCAATCTCAAGGAAAAGTAGGGGGGAAAGCACAATTCCCTGCGGACGTTTCTCACTGGCCTTTGCTCTTTGTGGTTGTCCAGGAAATTAAACTTGAGTTCCTGGAGACTCCAGGGCATTCCTAGAGAGTTGACAGCCTTGAGGCTCAATGCTTGCAGCCAGTGGAATGTCTGACATTGCTCCGTTGATTTGAAAACAAGGCGACGTCTGCTTTTTCTCTCTCCTTAACGAGTGGTGAATTTGCAGCCAGCAAACGTGCAAATTCTGAGAATGCAGTTTTGTCAACGAGTCACTAATTATACAGAGTTGAGTGAGGGGCCCCTCTTGTGGCGCAGTGTTAGTGTTCAAGCCCGACCTGCTCCAGAGGTGTGTAATAACATCTCTGAACAGGTTGATTAGAAAAACAGGTTAAACTTTTTTAAAAAAATAGTGTCGAAACTGTACTGGTTTTCATTAGAAGAGGAATTCCAAGCCCTTGCGATGCCTTCTCTGGAACAGACATATAAAATAATGTCACTTTTTCTTTTTCCTCATGTACTTGTCAAGATGAGGATTGCCAATGCTGTTGAAAGCGTAAATAAGACACTTGGCATAACAACGCTAATATCCACATGATGTGTTTCAGTGCCAACATTTGTATGAGTTGCAAGCCACAGAATTGTAAGCATGGAGAGGCACCCTTCAGCCCATTGTGCCTATGCTGGATCTTCTAAGGATCGTGCAATTAGCCTGTTTTCCCACTGCTTTGTATCCCCAGAGCCCTGTGCTTCATTCTTCTGCAACGATTAATCCAATTTAGTTTTGAAGACTCGGATTGAATCTGATTCTGTTTCTCATCCACACACTGCGTACCAGACACAAGGCCTCCATGGCAGCTTTCTGTCTCATCAACCAATCATATGCATTGTGCTTGACCATTCGATTGAACACCACCTATTGTGGCCCAGAAGCCCCACTCTGTTGATGTCTGTGCCACTTTTATTCCTTTAGCTATTATTTCAACCGCTAAGGCAACACTGACGAGTCCAGCATTTATTGCCCGTCTCTAGATGCCCCTTGAGAAGGTGTTGGTGAGCTGCCGTCTTGAACCATTGCGGTCCCTGGGTCCTTACAACGAGAGGGGGATTGAGAGAGGGAGAGGAAGTGGGAGACCTTGAAGCTCATATTCGTTGGTCATTGAAGGTGGCAGGGCAGAAAGAAAAGGTGGTAAAGAAGGAATGTGGAACGCTTCCCCTCATTGGATGAGGCGTAGAATACAAAATGCTGGAACTGAATAAATTGTTGTTTAGGCCATTGCTGGAATTTTGTGTACAGTGCTAGCCACTGCATTACACAAAGGACATCACTGCTCTTTAATTCATTTGGGGGATCTGAGTTGTTGGCTGGTCCAGTATTTATTGCTCATTCCTAGTTGCCCCTTGAGAAGGTGGTGGTGAGCTGCCATCTTGAACTTCTGCAGTCCATGTGCTGTGGGTTGACCCACAATGCTATTAGGGAGGGAATTGCAGGATTTTGACCCAGTGACAGTGAAGGAACGGTGATATATTTCCAAGTCAGGATGATGCGTGGCTTGGCGAGAATTTGCAGGGGGTGGCATTCCCATGTATCTGCTGCCCTTGTCCTTCTAGATGGCAGAGATTGCGGGTTTGGAAAGTGCTGCAGAGGAAGAGCTAAGAAGATCAACGATTCTCTGACCTCTGTTTTCTTTGAGCCCTCAACTTGCTTGGCCACATCAGACAATAGTAAAGATTTAACCATGTTGTTTGTGAGTTTGTAAGCTCATACCGACCGCATCATGTTAGATTACCTCCCCAACAAGGCATTAGGGAGCCAGATGGGTATTTTTTTAACAACATTCAATGACATTTTCATGGTCACCATTACTGAGAATGACTTTCAATTCTAGATTGATGCAATTCTACCAGCTGCAGTGTTGGAATTTAAGCCCATGCTCTCAGAATATTAGTCTGGACCTGCTGGCTTACAAATACCAGTGAAATTGCCACTCTGCCACCATCTTTTATTGGGTTATGGTGTGGGAGCGTTGGCTGACACAGTAAAAAGAATTATCAACAGAATAATGAAAGACCTTTCCTCTCTATGGTAAAATAAGTGTAAGATGATAGGGAATATTGCAGGAGCTAACATCCTTTAAGTTGGATAAATGATCAGGCGCAGATGGATTGTATCCCAGGCTGTTGAAGGAAGCCAGCAAAGAAATAGCAGATGCTGTTGAAGATCATTTTTCAATCCTCAGTAGGATTGAAGGTCTGCAAATGTTGTACCGTTGTTTAAAAAGGGCACCATCTATACTTCCCGCTGCCTTGGGAAGGTAACCAACATAATCAAAGACCCCTCCACCCCGGTTAAACTATCTTCCACCCTTTTCCATCGGGCAGAAGATACAAACACTTGTTTACTTCTAGGAATAGATTCAGGAACAGCTTCTTCCTCGCTGTTATTAGACTTCTGAATGGTCCCCTCAAATTTTAAATTTAATGTTGATATTGCTCTGTGTGCACCTTCTCTGCAGCCATAACACTGTATTCCTCGCTTTGTTCTATTACCCTCATGTACTTTGTATGGTATGATCTGCCTGTACTGCACGCAAAATAAAACTTTTCACTGTGACAATAATACATAAAATCAAATCAAATTAAATCAAAACAAGGGATTCATTAAATAAGTAAGGGCTGGTCAATCTGACTTGGGTGGTGGGCAAAATTATCAGAATCAATTCTGAGAAACAGGACAAGGAAGGGGCAAATTAAGCAGGGTCAGAAGGCATAGTTTTGTTAAGGAAAGGTATTGCCGGATCAGGTGTTATTTTAATTTTAATTAACTTTAAATCTGAGATAAAGTTTTGTTCGAGGGACATGGGGCAAAAGGCAGGAATATAGAGTTAGGTCACGGATGAGCTATGATCTCAATGAATGGTGGAACAGGCTTGAGGGCTGAATGGCCCACTCCTGTTCCTATAAGATTGTTTCTGATGAGCATAAATTAATTTTTTGAGGGAATAATAAAGAGAATTGAAGAGGCCCGTGTAGTTTGGGAAGGTGTTTGACAAGGTTCCACATGGAATGCTAGTTAGAAAAGTAAAGGCTTATGGGATATAGGGGATATGTTGGATCCAAAATTGGCCAACTGACAAGAAACAAAAGACATTGGATATTTTAGCAAATGGAAAGTGGTTTCCCATTGTGTTCCACAGGGTTCAGTGTTGGATAATCCTGCTGTTATTTGGACTTAAATGTGGGAGGCAAGACTGGCAAATTTGTCGTTGACACAAATGTTTTAAATAGTTTCTGCCATGTCAATTTATTTTGCTCTGAGTCTACAACCAGGCTAAACCAATCAATCAATCACATTATGAGACCCTCATCAACAGGCACAGAACAATCAAACACCACGAGGTGGTTTCTGATGGATAAGCAGAAAAAATGGCTGGCCTCCAGCGATAGCTCAGTACCTCATTGGCAGAGTCCTAAATCTCAGCTCCTTCCAATCCGGGTCAAACGACACTGAATGTTGGCAGGCAAGATGAGAGCTTACAAGAAGAAAAGTCTCGTCACGGAATCCTGTCTCATTGAGGGTTTGAGTTTCACAGAGCTGTCATAAAGTTAGCAGGTCAACCCCTCCCGTTGGAAAAATGTGGAATGCTAACATTAGGTCCTGGCACTGGCTCCTGGTTTGCGCTGATTACACTCATTGTCAACTAATAGCATTGCTCTATACTGTACTTTGCTACATCCATTATCTAATCACCCCCTTCTTCCGGTACTCTGATTGCAATCGGAGTCCACCACTCTCCTTTACTATCCAGTATTTTTTTGAAGGAACCGCCCAGATAAGTTGTCTTTAGTTACAGTTCAACCCTCATTATGAAGAAAATGCGTATATTGTTAATATTCAGAAGGGTGTGGCTGGTGAAGTACACTATACACTTCTGTTCTGTTAAGAGGGTGAGCTTGAAGTTTCCTTTAAGTTGTCATTTTTACCATGTAGGTTGTTGAACTCATTTGCCCTGAGCTTTCAAAGCTTCACAGTGGCCTCTCCCTGAGCTGTTCATCCTCCGACATGGGATAGATTTTACTTTCAAGTTGCTTGTTTCTTTCTGGCTGCAGGCTAATTGAAAGGTAGATATAATGTTCTCCGTTTCTATTTGCCTAAATCCGCAGATGGTTCTGTGAGGGAAGGGAGTTGGAGAATTCCCCAGATATCCGGATATCCCAGGATGGTGACCTCTGCACTTTAGCTATTGCTGAAGCCTTCGAAGACGACACTGGACGCTACAGCTGTACAGCAACCAACTGCTTCGGATCAGACACAACATCCGCAGAGGTCTATATTGAAGGTGAGTGACATTTGTTCAACTTCCTGCTGCTCGGGAGCAGTCTGATATAAAACACTTTCTCAGGTGTGTCTAAGGTGGCTTACCCCTTTAAGCAATCCCCCCTCCCGCCAACTCAATGTTCTTCACTCTGTGTGTATTCTGTCCAAAGACATCCACCAACCTCAGAGGTGGAATGGTTTGTTTTGGGGAATGGGTTCGCAGAATCCCTACAATGTGGAAGCAGGCCATTTGGCCCATTGAATCTACACCAACTCTCTGGAGAGCATCCCACCCAGACCCACTCCCCTACCCTATCCCTACATTTCCCATGGCCAACCCACCTAGCCTGCACATCCCTGGACCCTATGGGAAATTTAGCACGGCCAACCCACCTAACCTGCACATCCTTGGACTGAGAGAGGAAACCGGAGCACCCGGAGACAACCCACGCAGACAAAGGGATAATGTGCAAACTCCACACGGACAATCAGCTGAGGGTGGAATCAAACCCAGGTTCCTGGTGTCATGAGGCCGTAGTGCTGACCACTGAGCCACCATGGTGAGTTGCATTCTGTAAATCCCTAGCTGCTGGAGGTGTCAGGAAGACTGACACAGAAGTGGGTATAGAAGAAGCAACAATGATAGGCAATGACCTTACAATGGTATGGCCTCTTTGATAACATTGAAATATCCCAAGGTACTTCACTGCAATGTTTATTGGACAAATTTGACACAGAGCCTCTGAATGGTTTTTAATTTATGTATGGGATGTCAGCTTCACTGGCAAGGCTGGCATTTACTGCCCATCCCTAGTTACCCTTGAACTGAGCAGCTTTCTAGGCCACTTTGTAAGGCAGTTAAGAGTCATCCACATTGGTGTGGGTCTGGAGTCACATATAGGCCAGGTCAGGATAGCAGTTTCCTTCCCTAAAGGACATTAGTGAACCTGATGGATTTTTCCCCAACAATCAACACTGGATTCATGGTCATCGCTAGACTCTTAATTTCAGATTTTTGTTGAATTCAACTTCTCCCATCTGCGGTGGTGGGATTCGAACCTGGGTACCCAGAACATTGCCTGGGTCTCCGGATTAACAATCCAGCAACAATACCACTAGGCCACTACCTCCTCTTTAATTAGCAAATTAAAATGTCACCAACCACCATGGTGAGATTTGAACCCACATCTACCAAAGCATTGGCCTCGGTCTCTGAATTGCTAGTCCAGTGACCATACCTCCGCACTACCACTTCTTCAGGTCCAACAAGCCAAATCTCACGAACATAGGAACAGGAGTAGGCAATGCAGCTCATTGAGGATGCTCTGCCCTGGCCCAACATCTACCTCACTGCCACTTTCCCATACTGCCACTTAATGCCATTAGCTTCCGGATTGAGTGTCTTCTGAGATAGGGAATTGCGAAGATTTACCATCCTCTGAGTGAAGTGATTCTTCCTCCTCTCTGCCTTAAATTACCTACTTCGCCAAAGAGCTGAACAGAGGAGAGGCTGGAAGAAATTCATGAGCTGAAGGCCAATGTAGCTGAAGACATAGCATTGTAAGGCTTAGGGTTAGGAATTGGAAGAGAGCTCGGGCTCTCAGAGGGCTGTACAACTGGGGGACATCACAGAGATCGAATCATAGGATGGGTGCAGTGCACAATGAGGCCATTCAGCCCTCCCCTTTAGTAGTTACAGTACAACCTCTTTCCACTGGACAGTACAACCCTCATCCTAACAGGATGTAGAATAGAACACAATAGTCATTTATTGTCACTTGTATTTTTTACAACAAGAAATAGTGAAAAGTGTTTACGACACCATACCGTGGTGCCTAAATTAACAACAGAAGGTGTAGATAAGAAAAAAAATTAAGACAAAGTCCATCTTAGATCAGTTCACAGCTCCTGGGTTTGGGAAAAGATAGTACAGTTGCTAGACCCCCTAGGCAGGCACTGGACTAACAGGCTACAAGACCCAGCAGAAGCCATCCCAAAGACCATTCCCATCGCTGATCCCAGGGAGGGAGAAGCCGTCCCGAA
>NC_063334.1:119242083-119242237 GCF_021869965.1 Rhincodon typus
CATCGCTGATCCCAGGGAGGGAGAAGCCGTCCCGAAGACCATTCCCAGCGCTGATCCCAGGGAGGGAGAAGCCGTCCCGAAGACCATTCCCATCGCTGATCCCAGGGGGGAGAAGCCGTCCCGAAGACCATTCCCATCGCTGATCCCAGGGAGG
>NC_063334.1:119242247-119245574 GCF_021869965.1 Rhincodon typus
TCCCATCGCTGATCCCAGGGAGGGAGAAGCCGTCCCGAAGACCATTCTCATCGCTGATCCCAGGGAGGGAGAAGCCGTCCCAAAGACCATTCTCATCACTGATCTCAGGGAGGGAGAAGCCATCCCAAAGTCCAGTCTCATCGCTGATCCCAGGGAGGGAGAAGACATCGCAAAAGCTGCCCAAACGAATCCCGAACCATCGGATGTGGGCCTGAAACCACCACATGGCCGCCAGCCTCCGCCAATGTAGGAGCCAATACTGGGTCCCTATGCTCTCCCCTCTGCTAGCTGCCTCCTCAATGCAGAGCCCCAGTCTGGACTCATCTGCTGCCACCGCGCTCCCCAACGAAGACACCTTCCTGCCACTTACCACCAAAAAAAAACAATAAAAGAACAGAAGAGAAGAAGAAACCTCACACAGCGAGGGTAACAAGGGGTTTATATGGAGATATTGTACCATATAAAGTACATTATGTTTTTCTGAAAGAGTGGAGATGTGCATCCCTTTAAGGCCAGGAAGTGGTTGCAGCAATTTATACTATGAGGCCATGCAAGTAGCAGACGGTAGGTATTTGGATTCAGGCACAGTATGCCCAATGGAACAGTCTTTGTTGCTTACGTTTTTTTTAAAGTGGGGTACAGGAGCTCAATTGTGGTGAACAGGTTGAGTGCGTTGGAGATACCGATTCTGTGTTACCTGAATCTCCAGCTACAGTTGGTAGCCAAAGGACTGAAACATTATAATCTTCAGCGCAGAGTTCTGTTTCACCAAAGCACAGCAGTGCTCACTATGT
The DNA here is from genome assembly GCF_021869965.1 of Rhincodon typus. Taxonomy (NCBI): domain Eukaryota; kingdom Metazoa; phylum Chordata; class Chondrichthyes; order Orectolobiformes; family Rhincodontidae; genus Rhincodon; species Rhincodon typus. The sequence continues at coordinate 119,243,042 of NC_063334.1, forward strand.
TCTGTTTCTCTGAGACGACAAAAACAAACTCAGCAAATTCCATGCTTGTGAGGAGATTAAGCACTGTCGATGATGGAGCCCCTATACTCGGGAATTTCCTGCCTAACATACCAACTGTTTGATAAAACTTTGGCTTATTTGCCTTGATATTTCCTGATGTCACTCAGCAACAAATCATTTTTCACAGCCATCCTGTGAAGCGTGTTTTACTATGTGGAAGGTGTTACATGATTGCGGGTGTTTGTTATTGCTGAGGTTAGTCAACAGATTTATCAGGTAGATCCCAGGTAGAAGATAAGAGCGGGAAAATGAGTCACTTTTTTGTCTGTATGATACAGAGGCTCTGTCCCATACTCTTCCCTTCACACCCGATCTTACCCATTTTATTTTGAAAAAAAAAACAAAAGACTCCCACACTGGTAACTAGTTTCCACACGCACTGATTCTTCCACTGCTCTGTAAAGGTAGGAGATGAGTGGCCTGGCAGAAGAGGAGGGAGATCTAGTGACCTTGTTTTGAATCAGTTTTGGGATCTGAGTGTCATTAGCAAGGCTGGTATTTATCGCCTGTTCCAAGTTCCGCTTGTGAAGATAGGGATAAGCTGCCTTCTGGAACCATGGCTATGCATTTGGAACAAAAACAGAAGTTGCTGGAAAAGCTCAGCAGGTCTGGCAGCATCTGTGAAGAAAAAAAGTCAGAGTTAACATTTTGAGTCTGGCGACCCTTCCTCAGAATGGATGCATTTGGTGTGTAAGAGTTAGGGATGGGGTTAGGGTTAGGGAAGGAAATGCACCATGCATTTGGTATTATAGTTAGGGCTAGGGAGGGAATTCCAGGATTTTGACCCAGCGACAGTGAAGGAACAGCGATATATTTCCAAGTCAGGATGGTGAGTGACTTGGAGGGGAACTTGCAGGTGATGGTGTTCCCATGTATCTGCTGCCTTTGTCCTTCAAGATGGAGGCGATGACCCAGTGCTGTTGTTGCTTGATGTTAGTCCAGTAACTCCGTATTCTGGAGACCTGGGTTCAAATCCCATGGCGGATGGTGGAATTTGAATTCAATTGAGGACAAAGGAATCTGGAATTAAGGGTTTAGTGGTGATCATGAAACCATTGTCAGGAAAACCCAGCTGGAATCTACCATTCTTACCTTGGTCTGGCCTACATGTGACTCCAGACACGCAACAATGGAGTTGAATCCGGGAATGCTGGCCAGCCAGCGACCCCCACTTCCTGTGAAAAATAAGTGGTTGTGAGTTTGGAAGGTACCATCTTGTTGAGTTACTGCAGTGCGTCTTGTAGTTGGCACTGAGCCTTGGTAGTGGTGGGGGTGGCTGGGATCTAGAAAATGATGAGCGCTCTCTCCTGGAAGGCCTTGCCTGCTGTTGGAGCTGCACCCATTCAGTATTCCATGATGTGCCTGACATGTAGACAGTGAAGAGCATTGGAGAGACACTCAGTGCAGAAATTCACAGAGAAGTGGAGCGGGAGAGCTGGAGTTGGAGAGAGAGAGAGGAAGGTGGGGTCTGACTCAGTTGAAATACCATACCCCCAGTGAGCAAACCACGTTCATTGGCAAAGACCCCTTTCTGAAAAGGATTTACCATGGAGCCACTCAAAATTTAGACCCTACTCCTACAAAATACTCATGTTTTAATAACGCTGTTAGGAAAGCAGTTTGTACAAGTGTCAGTGAAATGAGTAGACGTGTTTCACCCAAGGGCATCTGTACATAATTTGTGTATATATTTATTGATACATCTGCCTGTTTAAATCTAACCCCTTGTAGATAAGACAGTGGTTGGACTGTACTCCTTCCTCCCAGATTCTAACTCACATGGGGACCTCCTTCCTGTTGCTTCAGGAAGCACTTTGACACTTTTCTGAAGAACCCTACAACGCCCACCCCCAGCACAGCTACTTAAAAAAAATCTCTGTGGATCCCAAAGTGACTGAATCCCTTCCCAGTGTCACCAACTTTGAGAAGTTCTGCCCTGAAGGAGTTTTTAATTCTGTGAGAATGCCGTGTGTAAAACGATCCTCCTTCCCTCCGCACCTTACTCTCGGTCCTTTCAAATTAATGTCTTAACTCTCCAGACCCTGTCTTTAATGTAGACCGTAACAGTGTTCGAGGATTGTCTGCATACATGGTGTTTACACAGGCTGCGAACAACATTAGTCATCGCATCACCCTCAACTATGCAGACAGGTCTGTACTGAATCCAAAAGCATTTTGTTGTCCAACCCTTGGACTTATAATGTGGTTCCCATCATGTTGGATTTACTTCTGATACTCTCTTGATACATTTGACAGATTGAATTATAACTTTAAGGTGACAAACCTCTCTCTCCTCCTCACACTAAGATACAGTTCCACAGCTTTCAGCATTGCCCCTAGGTCCTGTCTCAACTGATCAAACGGTGGCTTTTATTTGTGTGTTTGTGTGTGTGTGTGTGTGTGTGTGTGTGTGTGTGTGTGTGTGTGAGAGAGAGTTGTGTGGAGGTGTGGGGGAGAGACTCTGTGTGTGTTA